>NC_082353.1:4827010-5452010 GCF_027477595.1 Haemorhous mexicanus
TCTCGTAGCCTTCATGCACGTGCTGCAACAAAACCCTCCGCCGGCTCTCGCAGTATCTGCAGGGGACAGGGACAGCACGGAAAAGGCACGTCAGGAATCATGGAGCAGCCCTTGCTGTGTTGTGATTTCAGCATTTAACCTCAGAAACCCGGTTCCTCCCATGATGATTCCCTGCCGGGTGTATCAGTCACCTCTGCTTTCCCCCTCCCTGATCCCTGCCGAGCAATCCTGGCATTCCAGAAGGGTGATGCCCTCCACTCCCGGGGGGACACTGGGCCATCCAGGTGTCCTTTGTCCCTTGAGTTGGTGGTCCCCGTGTTCCCTCCCTTCCCCTCTCCCCCAGGTAAAAGGGCGAGCAAACCACACGGTTCAGGGAGTTCTGTTGGAGCAGTTGCTGCATTCAGAATAAAGCTCTGGATCGAAACCCTCCATCAGAACCAACTCCTTTCCTTCACCATCACCTTAAAGCTTCTCTGCCAGAGGGAAACCTGAGCTCCTGCATGCCTGGACTTGCCTCCAAGCACCCAGCTGCAGCATCCAGCTAGCCAGAGGTGTCTCTGAGGTGAAAACACCACCACAGCTGCTGCCTTCTGGTCAAGCAGCAAGGGCCAGACAAGCTCAGGCACGTCCCATCCAGCTATACTGGTATTATTCCAACAGCCCTGGCACCAAGTTATCCAAACCAACAGCATGCCTCGCTTCCTGTCCCAGACTGCAAGGCAAAATGTATTCTATCTGCCATCTGTATGGCAGTTCTCTTCTGTTCAGTGGGCAGTTTTCCTTATCTCTTCCACAACCACTCCTCCCTAGGGGAGACATCTGCTGATAACAGATTATTGAATGTCACTGCATGGCTGATAAGAACTACAGCATCCCTTTGGGAGATGTGAGCTCAGAGGGAGGAGCCAAGCATGCCTACCCAGATATAATCTGGAGAGTCTGGAACACCAGCACGGCTTCTCCACTGGATTTCCCAGAGGAACAGCAGCTGCCTCTTCCACTGCATCTTCAGAGGAAGACTGCACCTTTCTCCAGGATCCCTGCTCCAGCAGAACCACCCCTGACACTCCAGGAGGGCTGCAGCCACAATTCCAGTTGGACTGCTACCAATGCCCTGACCCACAGGGTGTCAGGTTATGTTCTGACTCTGTCAGTGCTGTTTTAGTTTACTGCATTGTTTATTTTATCCTTTTATTTTCTTCCCTAGCAAAGAACTGTTATTTCCTGCTCCCATATTTTTTGCCTGAGAGCCCCTTAATTTAAAATTTATAGCAACTGGGGGGAGGGCAGCAGGGGAATTTACATTCTCCATTTCAGGGGAGGCTCCTGTCTTCCTTAGCAGGCAGCTGTCTTTCCAAACCAAGACACTTCCAAAAGAGGTGATCCCCGAGAAGGGAGTTTGTATTTACAGCCCGTCAACAGCGCTAATTAAGACTCTGGTTGCTCCAGTCAGTCAGCTACAGGTTTCTGGCTAGAAAACCAGTGTGCAAATTCAGAATTTTTCAGGCATAAGTATCCCCAGAGCCTCTACAGCTGAGAAACCTTCAGGAATAACTGGAGGAGGAGGAAGCAGCAGCTGTGGTTTGAAAAAGTCTGAGCACGGGTTAGTGGAGACACATGGAATGGGATGAGCTCTCCTCAGATTCTCCCTCCCTTGCAGCCTCAGATCTTGCCCCAGCAGCTCTTAATCACACAAGTAATCATCTCTGACTTCATCAACAGTCAGCTTGTAATTTCTTTCCTACCAAACCCAGATAACCTGTGAGTGCATCATTTTTGCTAATGACCATTGCCTTCTGAAAGGTGCTGGTGCCTGCTCCAAGCCCCATCAGGACAACAAAAAGCCACATGTTAGCTGGGAAAAACTAGCTGGAGGTGTTCGAGGCCAGGTGGGATGGGGCCACCTGGTCTAGTGCAAAGTGTCCTTGCCCATGGCAGGAGGTAGAACAATTTATACTTTAAGATCTCTTTCAACCCAAACCAGTCCATGATGAAAAACCTCAGGAGCACTGACACAGTTTTAGATGGAGATGGAAGCAGTCCAAAGGGTTACTGGTCTGGCTGGAGAGCAGGTTTCACCTCACATCCCAACATGTGGCTCTCAGAGGGACACTACACCCATGGAGTATTCCCACCTACGCTGACTGAAAAATGCTGCACATAAAACTGATCCAAGAGCCCTCCCAGGATCACCAATCCTGAGGAAAAGAGATATCAGAAAACACAGCAAAGGATGTCATTTTGGGTGTGTTAGAAGACAAAAAGCACAGAAACACTGAATGAATTCAGGTTCCAAGAGCAAACTCTAAATAAGCATCTGAGAGGCTCTGGCTGCTGGGAACTGGCTTGCTTGGCAACGGTCACACATTCCTCAGGAGAAACCTCCCAGTGGGAAGCTATCCCTGACCACAACACACACTAACATCTGGCAGCAACTCCTCACCTTCTGCTCAGGACCTGATCAGAGTGACTGATTTATCCATCAGAGCAGCTGTGGCTCCCCCCTCACTGCTGTCAGCTGGTCAAGAGAAACCCCTGGACACAAAGTCCCATTGATTTTCAGGAGCATGTGATGGCAAACACGCGGTCTCTGCTTTCCAAACTTCAGTTATTTTTCTGCTGGATGGGTGTGGGGGGCTTAATCCTGTTTTCTAGATATGTCTTTGCAAGCAAAGAGATCCAAACAGCTGAAACTAAACCAGCCTGGAGGGCAGCTCCTGCAGCTTCCCAGAGCTCTTTAAACCCACCTCGATGACATCCTGCTCCCAGTCTTGCATCAAAGGGCACCGTGCAGGACATGATTAAGACATGACTGAACTGGTTAATCAGGGACCTGCACAGGCTTGACAGATTATTCTTTCTTCCCAGAAATGTGAAGGCAGGTTTGGGATACTGTTTCCAAGCAATTCAGGCTATATTAGGTTGTAATTTCACCCCTACAAAAGCATCCAGGTTCAGAGGACTGAAGTAAACAAGCAGCTTCATCAGAAATACCAAATGAATGGTGGCCTTAAAGGGTAAATTACAAAATGTCTCCAAAAAGAAGGTAAGGAAAGTCTTGTCCAGCCCCAGTTGTGCTGCCAAAGTTGGGCAGGATGAGCCACCAAATCTTAACAGCTCCTGCCACACCCCACAGTCCACTGAGTCCTACAGCTTACCCTACTTTGGATATTTTCTTCCCCCTAAGCCAGGCATAACAAATTCAGTGATTTTGGCAAAATGCCTCAGAAATGCAAGCCCTAATCCTGTGACTCATCCGCATTTTCAGCTTTGTACTTTTCCACTGTGCAGAAATTATTCCCCTGGGACTGAACAAAGCACTGGCATCTGTGTCACCTGGACCCCAGTCCCCTGCTCCCCTTCCCAGCTGGGCAGGCTGCTCTATCCCTCTTCCTCAGGAACAGCTTTCCTACACCCACGTTTTGCACAAATGGACCCAGCAGACAATTAAAAGAGCCAATTGCTCTCTGCTGGCAGCTCATCCTAGGCCAAAGCTGGCAGCTTGGAACCACAAAGTCACTCCTTGTTCTTTGGCCCTTGCTCTGTGGATCCCATTCTGGTGCTGGCCATTCCCACATGCTCCTTCTGTGCAGGAACAGCAGTGTACTGAGAGCCACTGCTCCTGGACACAGGATTTTTTCCATTCCGGGGTTGGATGGAAAAAATTCCAGCTCCTGCTCTGCAGAGCAGATGGAAGGCAGAGCTGGGAGCCTCTCCCCACAGGCTGTCACCTCTCCTGAGAGCTGTTCCCAGCAGGGACACAAAAACACACTGCCAGCATCTGCGTGAGGGCTTCACCGGGAAGATTCGGGGCTGGCTCAGGACAGCTGCTGCTCTCAGATATTCAGGGACTGGCTGATCACAATGGGTGGCACAGCGCCAAGAGCAAACAGCTTCCCAAGGATGTGGCTCTGGAGAAACTGTATCTTGACATGTGCTCAGGTCACTACCTGACACAGGGCATGGCAACACTTGGCTGCTTTGAGAGAAAGGAGTATTCCAACACAAACCTGTACTTATCCTGTACTTTCTGCTTTATGTCTTGCAGCGAATCTTGGGATATATCTCGCTCCAGGTACCCAGAAAGCACCTCTGTAGCATTCTCTAAGTCTGCTTGGTTATTCTGTAAAGACAAAAAAAGAAAGTGTTGGGGGGGGTAAAGGAAAGGGGGAGATTTTTATTTCAGTGCAATTGGAGTCAGTACCAAAGTAAAAAAGGATTAGATATCATGGAATCCCAGACCGACTTTGGGTGGAAAGGGACATCGAAACTCTTCCACTTCCGTCACTGCCATGGGCCACCTTCCACTAGACCAGGTTGCTCCAAGCCCCATTCAACATGGCTTTGAACACCTCCAGGGATGGGGCAGCCATAGCTTTGTGATTCTATGATTCCTCCAGCACACGATCCTACACAATGCCCAGAGTGTCTAACTTTTGCACAACAGTATATTAAACCAGACTAAATTGGGTACAAGCGAGGACTAGAGGCCTCCAAGCATTAAATCTTATTTCCTCAGTTTCACAATTTGAATTCCTGACAACCCCATTTTCTCCTACCTCAAAGATAATGGACTGATTATTCTTTTTGAGGTAGAAGGCAAAGACGTAAGTGTACATGAGTGTGGCACGACACTGGCAGAGGACGTCGACTGCTTTCTTCAGGAACTGCACCTCGATCCACGACATGTTGTGCTGCTGCATCTCCTCCATCTTCTGCTTCACCTGAGCGTAGAGCTTGTGCTCGAAGCGCAGGCTCTGCATGTGGTTCATGTAGCGGTTGCAGTAGAACAGGTACCTCTGCAGGGCTGCTCGGGATCGCTGTGTTAATTCCCATTAGAGAGAAAGAAAACAAATAGTTAAAACAAAGTAATGGCTGCAAGAGAAGTAAACCCTTCACAAGGCTCTTCCTGATCCAGAGAATGAGCTTCCTTTCCAAAGGAGGCTCCTCTCCCGTCGCGTTGGGCAGACGGCTCCACACGGCCCCGCTAACCCTGGGAAGCGCCCCGGGCACTTCCCAGCACAGCTCTGACATCCTCACTCCCAACCTTGGAAGCAATTACAATCACACTGCTCAAGCCTCATTACTTCTGTATTTCAGCCTCTCGACTCGAGGTACAGCACTCAAATGCTTCCAGTGTCATGACAAAAGTGAGAAGATGTTTTGTTGGGGGGTTCTTTGCTAATAAGGAATTCTAATTACTGTGCTTGTGCTAAGAGGGCAATCTCAGGCTGATTATAAAGCAGGGGAAAGGCACCGTGTGCTAAATAGTGCAAGAGAACCAAGATGACTCAATACACAGTCATTAATCTTATTTTCTTCACACTGACAGACCAGCTGTAAAAAAATAACACCACGGGCATGGTTCAACTTGTGTGCTCTGGATGTACAAAGGTAGCACATAGCAGGCAAAGCCGTCCCTATCTTAAAAGTCAAAAGACTTAACTGTCCTTTGGATTTGTGCCCGAATCCGTGAATTCCTTCAGAGCAGATGTGTAGGTTTAGAGAAAGCACAGCACAGGGCCGATGATCTCCCTCATCACCAAAGGTTATGGACTCACCTCCTGTGCATCCCTTGCTGCCTTTGCATCATCCTCATTGTAGCGATTACAGTTGTACCTGTAACAGGGACACCGATTCCACAGATTTCAGTCCAAATCCGTGCCGTTTGCACCACGACCTCCTCGCCTTCCAGCAAGGCACGCTCCCGAACTCACCAGGCAGATCCGTGGGGCTCCCAGGGGCCCAGACACACCCAGCAGAACTCCGCCTTGCAGTTCTGGTTCCGACAGACCATGTGGTTGCAGCCCCCGTCCTTCTCGATGGTGACGTGGCATTTCGGGCATTCCTGTCCACAGGACAGAGAGCACCGTTAGCAGGGCAAGCACGGAACCCCAACAGCCTGGGGAACTTGGAAGGGTTCCCACGGCAGTCAGACAGAGCACGTCAAGTGAAACACATGATTTAATTCTTCCCTTTGGACATCGAGATCCTCTTCAGTCAGGCCTTAAAATACTTCCAAACCCGGAGCAGTTAGATAGAAAAAACTTAAGGAATAACATATTTTATCTATGCTGCTCTCACAGAGGGACACTGGGCGAGTCACTTCATGACCTTCCCCAAAATCCCAGCAGAGGGGTGGTCTCTAAGAGCCTGGGAATCATGTGGCTTTCCTCACCACCAAGTGTCTGGTCCACTCTGGGACTGAGACCAAGCCGGAATCACGCTGTTACCAATCCTGCAGCTGTACCATGCCATCCAGAAAGGAGCTGAAAACATGCAGCAAGACTCTAGAGTGCTTCAAAGAAGCTGCTGTCAGCTAAAAAGACACTTCTCTTCCTGAGGTGTTTCCATGTTTCCCATCAGGTCCCTTTTTTCCCTTCATGTGACACCTCACTGAAGACTTTTCCATAAAAGCTCACATGGGGTTTCACCTTTCAGGAGTAAGGCTTTTGACAAATGTGAGTATCTCAAAGGGCAGCTCTGCACAAAGAAATATCTGGGGAATATAACACCAATATCCATGAGCTTAGAAATTAACACATCAACAAAGCAGCAAACGCAAAGGAAAAACTGCATAAATAAAGCCAAAACCATTTTAGGCTGAATCAGCTCCTCATCCAGCTCATCCCACAACCACACCAGCCTTCATGAAGTTTCTGCATGAGCCAGTTTTATATATAATACAGTAACAAACATATCCAAACCAGTGATACCCACACCTGTAAAATCAGCTGCAGCTTTTGGGTCAGAAGCATGTGAAATCCCCTCCCCAGCCTGGAGCATGTCTTTGCTAACCAAAGCAAGCAGTTCCTACCATGGCATTCAGATAAACTCCCAGCAAAGGAAGAAACCAACATGCACAATCACTCCATAACTGCTACTTCTATACTGGACACAATCCAGTGGGTTCTTGTACACCCAACTATTACTGCACTTCATATGAGTTTACCAGTTTGGATTGTCACAGACAGGAGAATTTGCACATCAAACCAATGGGATCAAGCAGCAACCAAGCACAAAAGAAGGATTTTCCAGACCTATGTTTGTTCTTCAGACTCAGTAACTGTACTACAGAGTAAGTGAAGCACAGTAGCTCCTGTGCTGGGCCCCTCAAGGACACAACACCAAGATGCTCCCTAGGACTGCCCACAGGATGGATACTCAGCCAGGGAAGCTTGTTCCCACTTAAGTCAGTGCAGTTCTGTGAACTTCAAAGTCAAAAATAGTCCCTTCTTTGAGTAGAGCACTCAGTGCAGCATCTATTTCCCTTTTCCAGGCAGCACTCCTCCCTCTTCCAATCCTGCACCAACAAGCCAAGACTCCAATTTAGGTTTATGCCAGCAATGTCCTGCCCAGCTGTGCAGATCCCTGCTCAGTCTGCTCATCAACCAGGGTGGCTCTAAGTACAGACAATGGCCCTGTCACACCATGATGGCCGTGGGCTGCAGAGCCACAGGAGGCTGTGGAGCTGTGCAGTTCTTCCAGACACATCTCCTCCCATCAGGTGCACACCTCACTCCTGGGAGGCACAGCTGATCCACACAGCTGCTGTGACCCCTCCTGCTGAGCACAATCCTACAGCTGAGAGAGGGAGAACAGGCCCCAGGTGACATGCCAAGCTGGGGAGGTGCCACGAGCACATATCCACAGCACAGGGATGTGGGGCCATCTCACCCCCGGCAAAGCCCTATCAGGAGCGTGGAAATTCTGCCCTCCTGTCTTTCAGGTGGGACCAAGCTTTCCAATGTGTCCACAGTGCTCAGGGCTTTGAGCTCTGGAATGCAAACTAGGACAAAAAGACCCTTCCAGTACCTGAAAGGGCACCAGGAAAGTCCAGAGAGGGACTTTGGACAAGAGGGAGTGGCTTCCCACTTCCAGAGGGCAGGGCTGGATGGGATACTGGGAAGAAATTCTTCCCTGGGAGGGTGGGCAGAGAGTGCCCAGACAAGCTGTGGCTCTCCCATCCCTAGAAGTGTCCAAGGCCAGGTTGGACAGGGCTTGGAGCACCCTGGGATAGTGGAAAGTGTCCCTGCCCATGGTGGGGGTGGAGCTTGATTTAAGGTCCTTCCAACACAAACCATTCCATGATTCTAGGACCTCATTCCAGCCCTTTTCTCACAGGGAATGCCATCCTTTCCACACCCTTATGCTCCTGTCTAGCAAAGCACAAGGAAGAGATGACACAGTATCTGTGCAAATCCCTAAAGCTGTGTAAAAGTGTAAAGTTGAGTATTATTAAAAATTAAAGCCATGAAAACCACATACTAAAGAAATGCTGGACACCAGCAGAAAAAGAAGTAGTAACTACTAAAGGCACCAACAGAACAAGTGGGAGAGATTTATAGATTAATGAGGATAGGGAAGGAAGATCTCCCTGAGAATTACAGCTATGCAACAACCCAACAGGCAGCAAATCAAGTAACTAAACCTGCAGATTATTGTGCACATTATCAGTCAGAGCACAGCACAGAAGTGACCTCATTAACATTGTTCCACTTCAAACAATTCCGTACTGGGCTTGGAAACAAAAGCCTGGGCAAACCTGGCAAAGGAGAACAATCCTGATTTTGTTGTAAAAGTCCATGCACATATAAAGCACCATAAACCTCAGCAGCTCTTTTATGAACAAGAAGCTAAGTAGAAACATGTTTCATATTTCAGGGCAAGTGAAAGAGATTAGTCCTTTCCAGAACTCCCAGAGGACCTGGTGGACATCCTCCTCCCACAGCCACATTCACAGCAACGCCTTCACCCCTAGCCCATCCTATAAAGACTCATCAAAAACCACAGGGATTTCTTAATGAATTTTAACAAAACCAAAAAACTTAATAATTAGCACAAACAGTACACCATTCTAACACCTAGAGTCACAGAGCAAAACTTTTTAAAGCAGATTTGAAACACCAGCTGGGCACTTTTAGAAAACCACAGATCATGGCTCCAGCACGGTGGAAAATGAAGGAGCACAGTTTGGTGCTGGTGCCCAGGAGGATTCTGTGTCCTGCCAGAATTTCCACACATTAGAACAAATGCAGGATCTCCAGAAAGTACAGAGGGAACACTTTAAGCTGTTAAAAAGTGACGTGAAAAGGGAGAGATGTGGGCTCATGCCATTTTATCTCATGCACGGGAGAAAACAGCCAGTGGTTTTTTTTGAGAAGAAAACGTGCCTGGTTTACCCATCAGCCCTTCAAGCTCTCTCTGGCCTGCAAGGGAAGGATGGGGATGTGCCAGAAGCAAAGAAGCAAGGCTGGGGCTTTTTTAGTACCAGATGAACGACTTTCATTAACACCAATTTAAGTTCTACAATAAAAAGCAGTGCCTTGTGTGAAGGCCGTCACCAGCTTTGTTCTTTTCCCTTTAGTATTCCAAGAAGCAGAGATTAACATCACATTCAGGTTCCAAACAGGTTTCCCCTCCTCCTTTTAGACCACTTTCAGATAGTCTTGATACACCTTAAGAGCCCAAAATAAACACACAAATCCAAGTTTTCTCTACTTTTCACTCCTTCGGATGTCCAGCTGACAAAAGTAATGGATCTCTGTGGTTCCTTTATTCCCAAATACCAGAAATCTGCCGAGTTTAACTCAAGAGAGGAAGAACCAAGTTTGTCAAATAAACTGAAAAAGGAAGAAAAGTGCAAATCCTTGGACTATTCAACACCGTTCCTCAAGAAGACTGAGAATTACAGGCTTGATAAAGAACTTGTATTGCCTTATCTCAACTTTAAATTAATCTAGTTAAGCTGAACTTGTGTGAAAGTAGCTTATTTTAAGAAAAAAGCCATCTACTCCAGCACATTCTGCTGCAAGAGCTGTATCTTTTGTAGAAGGAATTGAGGTCTCCTAAGTGCAAGTAAATGAATGCAAAAGAATAAAAAAATCGTATCAGAAACCACAGAACTCACTACTCAAATCTCCTCGTTTTTCATTCAGACCACTCTACATAATTCATCAAAAAATGCATCACATCATTCCAGTTTGGGAACAGAACCCAATTCAGCTGGGTTTCACTCTTCTGTTCTCTCACACAATTGCCTAATCTTCCTTTCCAACTCCATCTCCCAGGACAAGCCGGAACAAATGTATCTCACATTCTCCCGTTGCAAAGGATTATCCAGATTTCAAGCCCACATTCCAGAGGAGTGGTATTTCTCTTTTACACCTTCATCTTGGTTACGACAGGAAGTCTCCTTCCCTGAGAGGAGCCCACATGGGACAGGATTCATGCCTGGATGGCTCCAAAAGCGCTTTCCAAAAGCCAGAAACAGCAACGGAGCGCGTAGTCACAACCGAGTTCCTTGGAGAGCTGTTCCCAATGATGATGGGGATTTCTGCATCTGATGGTACCTGATTCCTTTCTAGGTTCTTCAAAATGAAGTTCAACACAGAATTTAGGCTGTGAAGCCAACAGTGCAGGCACGAGTTGTGCCTCACCAAACACGGCTGCCCTGCTTTCCTGTTAGGAACAGTACAGAGAGAAAGGAGGGATGGATACACACTCCCAACTGCACAATTCCCATCCCAGTCTATTGCTACAGCCCCACAACCAGACAGCACTCAGGCTTCTTTGTGCCTCTGCTCAGGGATCAGCAGGGAACTGAGGGAGGAGCTGGATGCAGCCCCACCATCCCGGGCTGACCTGGTTCTCCAGAGGCTGCAAAGCTCCCAGCACACACATCCCAGAGACCAAAGCTGGAGATTCCCACCTCCCCCAAGGCAGGGATCAGCATGAGGGTGGTACTCTTCCTGCCAACTTTCCCCTCAATTGAATCCAGCATCAGCTCAGAGAGAAGAATGCCATATTGTCCTTGAGTTAATTCAATGGATATGGATGCTGTAAGACTCCAGGACTGTTGGCTTGCGCAGATGTCTGGAGTAATTACCCTGATGGCAATTTTTCTCCCTGTTGCAGCCTGGGCTCCTAAGTATTCCCATGTAGGAATGTCTGGGACAGTATTAGAGGAAGTAGCTTAGACAGTGATGTCCCAGGACAGCTCTGGGCCCACAGCATACTAGAGGTACCCATGAAGAAGCAGGGCTGGTGCCAGATGCCACCCTCCAGATGGGTGCTCCCCACCCCCAAAAATCTTCTTATTCCCAAGGCAGGGGCAGGTAAAAGATGGGAAACCCCAAGATCTTGGGGGCTTTAACAGGCAAAGCAGGGCTGCTGCTGTTCCAGTGTCCCAAATATGTGAGACCCAAGGCTAGCAGTGCTTACACTCTGCCTTTTCCAAGCTATTGGCTGCTCTTCCTCAGATTTAATAGGAGCAGTCCCTGAAGACCCAGCCAACTCCAAACAAACCTGGTTCAGTCCCCGAGCCACTTTGGAACACACAGAGACAAAGCCAAACTCCCTCTGGTGACTCTGTGAGCTCCAAGCAGGGCCCATTCCAGGCTGATCTGAGCTGCCCAGCAGGGGTTTCTCTGCCACCATAACACAACATTCCAGCTCGATGAAAACCAGGCAGCCAGGCCCAGAAAGCAGCAAACAATGCCATTAACCACTTACACAACAGAGCTAAGAAAACAAAGCAGCCATTTCTTCACTCCCTCCCCACCTTCCTCCTTCAGCTGGGAGCCTCAGGCCTCCTCCTCCTCACCCCCATAGGATCTGCTGCTTCTGTGTCTTTGTCACCATGACAATCTTGGGTTGAATTTGTCCCAAAATGATCAAATGCTGGAGTTTCAGGCAAAGTTGGGCTAAGCAGAAGGAAGACCTTTACATAATGAAATCCCAGACAGCTGTTCTGCCAGTCTCCACCTGGAATGCTGCCCAGCAGAAATGAAGGCTCCTCCGGAGGCCAATCCCAGGGATTTGAAGGCAGATGTAAATGATCCCAGCCAAACTGAGCCACGGGTGGTGGTAACATGTTCCACACATGGGATGGGCCATGGATTTGCTTAGGGAAGCCACTGGTGCCAGACAGGAGCCCAAAGACTTAGATCTTGAGCGTTCTTTGGGTCTCCAATTAACTGTTTCTTCCAAGCACTTTCCTTCACTGAACTTGAAGAAACTCACCTGATTCCAGGCATTAACACCTGTTCACTCTTCAGACAAGAGCACTTGAGTGTACTGTGGATTTTAAGGCTTGCTCTTAACAGGGAAGAGAAAAAGCAATCCTAGTGCAAGGAATTAAATTGATGTCCTTTTCACCTGACAAATCTTTATAAAATCTCTATATAAAATAGGAGAAAACCTCTCACCTTTGTGTTGGCTGCAATCCAATTGGAGGTTTCACTGTCATCATCACACTTCTTAATCCATTTCTTTAACCACTGTCAGAAAAATGATGGAAGAAGAGTCTTAAATCTAGCTGGAGGAACTGCTATGTTCCCAAGACTCCTGCTACACATTAAGGAAAGGTACACCCAGCCACATGGGAACTGGGGAGTGTTGGTGCTGGTTGATTGTGCAAATAGCCACTAATTTAGTGGCAGACAGTTCCTGCTGCTCCATCCTGATCCAGCAAGCACAAGCACCCAGCACAAACACTCCCGCAACGAGTTTGCAGCTCTTAATCAACACAAACTTCATGCTGGATTCTTAAATAATAAGGACATTTTGGCTTTGGGGTGACTAATTGTGGCCTTTCAGTACCTGAAAGAAGCCTACAAGAAAGATGGAGAGAGACTGTTTACAAAGACCTGGAGGGACAGGACACAAGGAATGGCTTCCCACTGCCAGAGGGCAGGGATAGATGGGATACTGGGAAGGAACTGATCCCTGTGAGGGTGGGGAAGCCCTGGTACAGGCTGCCCGGAGAAGCTGTGCCTGCCCCATCCCTGTAGTGTTCAAGGATAGGGCTTGGAGCACCCTGGGCTAGTGGAAGGTATCCCAGCCCATGGCAGGCTGTGGAACTAGATAATCTTTAAAGTCCCTTCTAATCCAAGCCAGCAAAACTAAATTAGTTCCTCCAGTACAAGGGATAATGCCTGACAAAGCGTCAAACACCTACAGGAACAACTCCTACAGGAATGCTCCTTGTTCAAAAAACACCTTCACTCCTCTGCAGGAGGTCACAGGTCTAACAGCCTCCTCCTCCAGAGAATTCCCACCTGGATGAGGCACTGTTCCCTCAGCAGGTCCAACTGGGAGGCAGCAGTGAAGGCACTCAATAGGATTTCACTGCTGGTTCTCACCCTGTGACTTTAACAGGTGCTACTCTGCTCCCTGGTGAGCTCAATGATCTCTGGGGGTCCCTTCCAGCTCAGGATCATCTATGATTCTATGGACAGCCACAAAAACTTGGGCTTCATTGCTAAGTTTTGCACATAAATTTATTTTAAACTTTTTCAAAACACAGATCTGGACAAGAACTTTGATGTGCTCACCTTGCATTTAACAGGATCATGCCAGTTTTCACCACAGTTAAAGCTGTAAGGGAAAGAAAGGGAAAATAAGCAAACAGGGCAGATGATTGTATTAGTAATTAAACAGTTTAAGTTTTCTTCTGGGTTTTTCAAAGCCAGTCCTAAGGAAACTCAACACACCCCCCTTCAATCCTGAAATCCCTCAAGGGCCACTTCAAAACAGTGACAGAACAATGGCTCCCCACTGCTAGAGGACAGAGTTAGATGAAATTATTAGGAAGAAATTCTTTCCTGTGAGAGTTGTGAGACACTGAAATTGGTTTCTAGAGAAGTCACCCCATCCCTGGAGTGTCCAAGGCCAGGTTGGACAGGGTTCAGAGCAGCCTGGGATAGTGGAAGGTGCCCCTGCCTATTGTAAATCAAAGGCAACTCTGACGAAGGGGAGAGAGAATGATGCATCTGACTCCACTGATATCAGAATGCTAATTAATTACTTTATTGTACTACATTAAATGCATTTCATCTAAACTGAATCTGCCCAGCACTCACTCTGCACACAACTGCTCACACTGCACTGAATCTTGTGTCCACACACCCACCCACCCACCCACTCTTGGCCCTGACAGGCCAAGGAAACAAAACATCCTCACTTTGGATAAACAATCTCCATATTGCATTCTGCTCTGGCACAGCAAGTGATAAGAACTGTGTTTTCCCTTTCTCTGAGGTCCAGAGAATGTCAATCTCAGAAATCCTTGGGAAGAATTGTGCCTTGCTTTTCTCTGTGAAGAGAAATGTGGCAACGCATGCCCACGGCAGGGGGTGGAACTGGATCACCTTTAGGTCCCTCCCAAGCCAAAGCAGCCTCCATGAACCCACACTAACACACTTCAGGGCAGTATCAGCAGCTTTTCCTTGCTGGCTCTTACCAGAACTGACGGCCACATTTGCAGCGCACGGGTTTCGCATCCGGGTACTGGACTTTAACGACGTGGTGGCAGTCGGGGGCAGGACACCACTTTAACAGTCGATTACACTGCAGAACAAAGCACACATCCACATCACAGGGGAAGGCTGTGCTCAAGGACAGCTCCTGCCCTGCATGCCTTTGCTGTGGCTGCAAACAGCTAAGAAATGAAAACCAAACCCGCTGCACCCATCACTTCTGGCAAGGACTGAAAGCTTGATCCCGTAACAACTTCTGCCCCAAGGCTCTACAGGACAGCTGAACCCACAGAGCTGGGAAACTGGAACAGTGCAAACCTTTCTCCAAGTTTATTTGGAGGCTAGAAAACTATTAGTGTTTTGCTAAAGCACTTTTGCAGTTTTACTTCAACTGGCAAAATGTTTAAGGCACATTCTTGTTTACAGCATTTCCTGGTTTTCAATGTTAAGTATCTCAGGTAACACTCAAGAGTGATAAATATTACATAACTATTATGTAACTATTATTCTGCTTCTCAGAACTCAAATATTAGGCAACAGCTCTTACATTCTCTTTAGATCTTTTGTCCTAAAGTTTTTTTAGTATTTTCCTGCAATTATCCCTGTAATGCAAAGGACCATAAAACAACCCCTGCCTTCACACCTGATTAGAGACTATGCAAAAAACCTGCTCTGCAGTTCTAAACAAGCCTCCAGCCTCTGGCTGGCTGCACGTGTCAGATAAACCCTACAAGCCATTAAAAAATTCAAATAAAAACTCACCTCTACAAAACTATTGGTTATTAAATGCTGGTACTTTAATTTAACCTTGGAATCTGTGATCAGACGCCTGTGGGAAGGGAAGAAACAGAAAAACTGTAGCAGAAGTCTTGTTTTTGCCATACATTACCATTAAGTTAAGACAAATAGGTTTGATTCATCCTTCTACGTTTGCAGGTACTTTTTGTACTTACCTGTTCTCAATTTATTTGTTAGATCACTATGAAAACTACATTCATTCTATTCAATATATATTAGTTCCAGAAACAGAAAGCTCACTCAGTTCAGAAGAACTGAATATCTTGGTGTGAGGATTTTTATTTAAAAACACTTTCCTGAAGAGCCCAAGAAACTAAGCAAGTAATTTCATCAGCTCATTTACATAAAACAAGCACATTTTGTGGCAATACCCTTTAAAAAGCTCCAGAACAACCCTTGTGTGGCTAATAACTTTGGGAAGCCTCATGTTAGCTGGGATTCAGTGGAATGCTACAGCTTCAGCTTAAAAATTATTGGTGTTTTAATCTATTTACCATAAAAACAAAGTTTTTATCAATATTACTAGGGGTCTACACAACATGGACTTGAAATTAATTCCAGTCTGCTTGGAACTGGGAGAACAGAGGAAAACTGACTGATGGGAACCCTTGACAAGCATGTTGACCACTTTTCTCCCGGGCACACCATTCCAGCTGGCATTTGCAGACTGCCCAGCCTAAATGCATCCAAAATACCTTAATTATGGATTGCTAAGCACTTCTAAAAATGTCTTTTAGCTATGACTGAAGTGTCTTCCCAATATATCTAAATATAAAGCTGCACTGACACATCCTTGGTGGCATTCCTGGTTCCAATGCTGCTGTGGAATACAGCTTTACCCAGGCCATACCATGGGTAAATATTGGAATTAATGGATTTTCCTTTCCAGCTGCAGCCAAAACTAAGGGCACTCCTGCATGTTATCCTTACAACACTCCCTGAGGAGCAGTGTGTGCCCATGGGATGTGCAAAATCCCAGCCTGGGCAGCTGGGGAGCTCCTCTCCCAAGCACATGCTGGTTATTACATAAATCACAGCACGTGGCAGCTCAATTCCCAGGGCTAAAATAAAACAAATCAGCTGACAAAGCATCTCCTGCAATCCTGGAGTCAAACTTACTGAAGAATGAGAAAACAATTTGAATTTAGTATTAATTATAAATCTCTATTTTTTACCCCATACCTGGGCTTCAAGACATACTAAACATCACCCTGAAAATGTGCTGTATTATAACAATATATCAGGTACTGGAATTTAAGTAAATAGTCATGCCATGACTAACCAGAGCACATAATCCACTGGTTTTCTGCTTATCAACATGCTCTGATTGCCCCAATCAACATCACCAGGTCAAGATCTTCAAGAATTTTACTTTCAATATTACTGTCTTTTGGCAAATTCTAAATGAAACTAGACAAATTAAGAGGTGAAACCCATGCCCATAAATCATATTAATTTTGTGCTCATATTGCTTGAAAACTGAGAACTGGAGACTTTTTGGGTCCTTTCCTGTTTCAAAGTAAAAATTAACAACACAGAATTGGGTGCAGGTTCCAGTTGAGATAATTTACATTTTTTGCCATGTATATTGACATATCCTAAGATTGCCACAGTTGTCTATTATGGCTTTTAAAGGAAAGAGTTTTTCCAAAAAAATGAACCTTCCTCCCCACAGAAATCCAGGTAAGCCCAGGGAAAGGTGGATTTTTACCTCTAGAAACAGTTTCTAGCTTTATTCACACAAATGGGACTTGTTTGCTTTAGCAGCCAGCTGCCACTGCCCTATCCCTGCTCTCTCCAGCCAAGGGGAATCCCACAGCACTGCCCTCCTTTTCCTCCATCCTTCCCTTGCTGCTGCCACTGCCACCTCCAATGCTTTCAGCTACTCAATTTCACATGCACTGCTTGAACAGCTCACTCCAACTGTTGCAATCAAGAAAACACTCCAAAACGTCCTGCTGAGAGCGTTTGACTCCACAAATTGAAGTTCAACCTCTGGTAAACAAAAATCTCAATCAAGTTACTCAAGACATGCCAACTTCAGCTCAGTTTCCACCCACTAGGCTCTACAAACCACTCCTCAACAGGGCAGGAAAGCATTTCAGCTACTTCCACTTCCATCCAGCCTACACCCCATGAGTAACCAAGAGCCAAAATTGGGAAAATTGTAACTCTGAAAGCAACTGATAATAAAAAACACCAAATTAATATCAATGAGTGAGTCAGGCTTCAGGAAGGAAAGAATAAGGTAACAGAATAAGCCTCTACTCAGATGTTTTAGCAAGAAGAATTAAAATGAACTTGAACAAAGCTCAGCATTAGGAAGGATATTGCTCATGCAACAACCTCCCCCAGTTTAAAAGAGACGGAAACTCATGGAGCTCACTGCTCCACCATGAACTGTATCAGTCATTCTACAGCTGGACAACTCAATAATTCCAAGGACACGGAATGACACACCACCTAAATCAAATCTTGTGTTTGAGGGTCAACTGCCTCCTATCAGAGGGCAAAAAAACACATCCTGCATCAGCTCTTAGGACTCCTGTCCTCTGACTCACCTATTAACTACAGCTATGGGGCTTGGGCAACCAGTGGGTTGACCCGGGTAGAAGTCCTAAATTCCTACATAAATCAAAGGAAACAAAATGCACAAAGCAGTAAAACAGGGTTTGGAAACCCTGGTGTCACACTGACCAAACTGGTCAGGGAGTCTTTCCTCCCAGTGTCATCACATGGGGTTTTGACACCTAAACAGGAAGTTAAGAGACATTCTGGAATCAAAACAGACAGTTCAGGACAGGCTCCTCTGCTGCCTGCAAGCCTCGATGCAGTTTGTCAGAAGCATTTGAATAGATCTGAATAGCACACGAGTAACACAATGGAAAGAGAGAGCAAAGCCATGAGAATTACTTACATAACTGTATTGTCGTCCACTAAGATATCACAGCCATGGGCAGGGCATGAAATGGTCTGAAAAACACAAAGAGGTCAGAGGAGGAACAGTGGTTATCCTGGTTTTGCATCACAAGGAATTCCAAGGCAACAGACTTCACTACAATCCACAGCCAAAGGAGTGCCCTGCCTCTCCCAGGTGTGCCACCAGTTCCTCCTTCCCCAGGCCAGAAACCTGCACCAACTCCACTGAATTCTCTCCAGATTAACCTTAGCAGAGCCTGCAGCCCCCAAACCTTTCGAGTTTGGGTTTTCTCTGTTGTTCTTTGGGGTTTTTTTAAACTTTAGCAGAGACACTCTCCCCCATCTCTCCAATACACACAATTTCCAGAAATAAGCCATGAGGTGAGTTGAGATTTTACCTGTCCCATGCCTTCCTCCATTATTTTGGTAGTTAAATATTCACTCCAGCACTGCATACAGAATTTGTGTCCACACTCTAGGCCAGTGAAGTACTGCAATGACAAAGAACACAAGACACGGCCTGGTTTTATCACATGGATTGACTCCATAACTTCACCCTTCTTAGTGCTGTGCAGTTCATCCATCCCATCCCTCATTCCTCACACCAAACCTGAGACACTGCTATTCACTTTGCATCATCACCCCTACAGAACATTGCCAAGGCTGCCTTAGTCACTCTTCCAAAGCCAGACCTTAATCCCCAAGCCCAGCAGCAGGGACAGGTGTGGCCCATGTTTCCACCCTGCCCATTTCAATTTATCCTTGTTTTAGGAATGTACATGGGGCACAGCATGGCTCTCTCCCATTTTGCTTTGGAAATCAGTCAAATAAATGCAACACCAAACAGGTCACAGTGACAAGGATACAGAGTCTTCATTCCTCCTATTTTTTTTCCCCTTGGCACATGTGGGTGCTGCCCAAAAGTTCCAAACCTCCCCAGGGAAGTTCCCCCTGAAACCCAGATGCTCATCAGATGAGGACACTCAAGATCCTAATTGGCAGGTGTAAATTGCTAAACAGAATTCAACAATGACCTGCTGTCACAGACAGCAACAGGGACAACTCCATCCTTGTCTGCATCATCTGCACAGAGCTGTCAAGATATCGTCTGAGACTGAGTGGTTACACAAGGGGTGGAGAAGCAAACACTGCAGAGGAAAAAGTGGAATTAAAGTACTTTTCTCTGGTCAGCTGAAAGTTATTTTATACTCAAAGTCAGCACCAAGGAAAACTGTATTTAAAACACTTCATCTGTACCACAATTGAGGTAATATTTGCTGGCTCAGCTTTTCAAACCAACTTCTCAGCTAGTGAGATAAAACCAGAACTCTACCCTCAGACACCATCAAACCATGAAAACTCCACAGAGGAAAGAACCTGCAATCCTCTGTGGAACAGCCCAAAACAACAGCAGGATTTCCTAATTGAGGAAAGGAGACTCCACTTGAGGCAAATGCTCTTTCCAAGCATTCTCAGACACCACAGATACATTCTGTCCATCCCACAGAGGTGCAGCAGCTGTGCTGTGCCATCTCTGGAAGCTGTGGCATTGCCCAGGGCAGGTGCCTGTCAGCACCCCTTTGCCAGGGCTGGCAGGCTGTGATTACACTGCTCTGACACTCCTGCTACCAGCACAGGCTGCAGCCTGGGAGCACCAACACGGCTCTATCTGACCTGAGCATGACTTCGTTCGAGGTAAAAATAGAAACATCCACCCCCAAAAAAACCAACAAAGAGATAAGAGAGGAGGCTGATGCCTATGTGGTGCCAGGTACACTGGCTGCAAGACTGCAAAGACACCTTCCAGTTTCTGAACCCTTACTGAGCACAGCTCCACAGATGCTGCCGTGGCCAAGTGACATCTCCTGGAGATGCAGAGTTAGAATAAAAACACTTCAACAGCTGGAACTTTTGGGGTGCCACAGCATGAAACCATCCCAAAGACTGCACTGGTTTTTCTGTGAATTCTGGCTTCTCCACATGTGATGGGAAGCAAGCAGAGATAAGGGAATCATCCCTTACTAAATTCAACACTCCTGCAGCAGGCACACAGAGGAATCAGCACAGAACACATCTTCATGTAAGAGCTGTTTTGGTTATTTCAGGCAGGGAGATGCTTTGCTAAATGCCCACAGAAAAGCAGCCACCACCACACTTCCTCCCAGGCTGCAAGGAATGTAGAGAATCTCTCAGCTCTTTTCTTTACTTTGAGGGAGTTCCCAATTATTTTTGGCTCAGCTGACAGCAGATGTCAAGGGAGCAAATAAAAAGGCCAACATAAAACCAGCAAGGATATGGGGGGAGCAGTAACTCCTTAGGCAGTTCATTAGCCCAGGGGACAACTCTGCTGTCACCACATCTGTGCTCAACATCTGCAGTCTAGACAAAGCAGGATGTTCCCAAAAACACCCCCAGACCACTCTTCTGAGGGTGAGGGGCAAGAGAGGAGGAAGGCAAAGCCACCACCCTCCCAATTCCTGTCTTTCCAATAAAGGTGTCACCCAAAAGAACTGCTGGGACCTGACAGTGTTTGACAGGGACACAGAGCAGGTGAAATATCTCCCTCAAGTCCTCAAACTTGCGGGATGAGAGCTTCAAATACTTTGTTTGGCAGGTGCTTCCCAAAACCTCAAACCACAGTTCTTTGGAGGTGACTGAAGAGCTACAGAGACTTTGTAGATGGGAGAGAGGGAATTTCAAGACTAACACTCCTGCAACAACTGTACACTGTAAAACTTCTTAACACCTCCAAACTCTTAGCTTTCCATAGGCTGAAAGGGGCTCTCAGTGCAAAAACCCCCCAGCTTTCATGTGGAAAAATAATTAGCTAATTATTTCAAGAGAATTTTCAAAGCTGAGATTTTAGGTTGGGCATTGAACATAAAAAAAATCCTAGAATTTATAATTCGCATCGACTAAAACAGCTTCAAAACAGCTTTCAGTCACCTTAGACACAGACACTACAGCCTTTTAAAGAAGAAATAATAAATACTAGTTTTCCTATAGGCTCCAGCTTTGCTGTAGGGCAAAGAAACAGAGTCCCCCCTGATGTCTTTCAACACCAGCAACAGAGAGAGAGCCCTGCTCACCTGCAACATCTCTCTGCTCCAGCTAAAAATCTGCTCTTCTAACTGGGCCACTGCTATTTGAGCTACAAAATCAAGAAGCGTTAGCATGTTTTGTGCTGTTCTTTCCAGTTTCAAAACTCTAGACAATGCTGGAGTGTGATTTTAGAGGTTATCCTGTGCAGGACCAGGAGTTGGACTCCATGATCCTTGTGGGCCTGTCCCATGATTCTGTGATTCTGCTTCCCAGGTAGCACAGCACCCCCAGCCAGAGGACAGGCCTGTCACTTGTGAGTTGTACCCCCACCCAGCACAGCAGCTACATTAAAATGGAGAGAACAATATATTAGAATATATTGCCTTTTTTCACAAAGCACTTCATCATACAGAGCAGGAATTTGCCTTCCCAGCTACTCTTCACAAGAAGGAAGTCAGGGCACACAAGGCTGAAGAGGAGACACATGAAACCTTGTGGTTCCTGGCTTAAGAGCAACAGGGACTTAATGCTGAGAATGGGAGGCCTGAAGCTGAGCTTAGCCCAGCTCTGTCCACTCCAGGGAAGAAGATCCAGAGCAAGGGAGAGGCCACAACCAGGGAACTTCACCCCAGGCTACTCCTGAACCCCAAAGTTTATCATGGTTCCTTGCTGAAAACACACCCAGAGCAAGAGCAAAGCCTTATGTCAGGGCAGCTTCGCCTGGAAAGGCTCAGCACTTGTTTTAGGGTGTTCTGGAAGGGCAGTTCCCCCACAAAGAGCAGGTTCCAATAAAAGAAGAATTCCTTATTATCAGCACTTTGCCTTTTTGATTTTGCCTCAAACTCTCCTGTTTGAGCTTTTCCACTCACCTCCTTCTCTCCCAGGTCTCCCAACAATATGTCCTGCCCCTGGGAGCCCCATCAGAGCCTGGACCTCTTAGCAGTGTATGGGAATGCCTCAGTTTGGTCACCAGTGACAAAAAAAAGTAGCACTATCACCCAGGGCACTGATGCAGAGCCCCAGCAAGCACTGGGTAACACACCCTCATGTCTGACCAAGAGGGTATTGTCCAATATAATAAAGATCCAAAGATATCCACATTTTACTTCTACTAATTTTTTCTAAACTTCCTAGTTTGACTATTTTGCTTTTAAAAGCTCTTTCCTACCTTGTCTTTCTAGTTAAGTAAATCCCTTTGCCCATCATGCTTTTCAGAGATTTTTAATTTCACATATCCTCTATTACCTCACTTGGTATCAGACCTTTGCAAACACCACCTGTTTGCTTTTTCCTGAACTTTACCACACCACTGCCCAGGCCCCAGCACCCTCAGAGGTGTTCTGCAGGAAAATGTGAAGTTTCAGGTTGGAAATTTGGGGAGTTGTTGCTCAGGTATTGTTGGAACCCTGGATGCTGAAATTTTTAAACTTTCTGTGCTGAAAGGCACAGACTCGCAAGAGAGCACTGCATTTGACTTGAGGCTGTGGAGAAGACTTCCAAAACTGATTGAGAGCACTGAGAGCTGTGGACAAGACTTTCAAAATTGATTGCTAGCACTGAGATTACGGTGTGTAGTTGGTTAGAAGTGTGTAATATCACTGGGTGGAAAACTTAGAGTTTGGGGTTTTAGAATATAGAAATAAATATGAAATTTATATGAATAAATATGAATTTATAGGAAATATTTATTTCATATAAATATATATTAAATAAATAAAGATGGAGGTTTTAGGGAAGAGGCAGGTTGTTCTTCGTTACCTCCTTCTTCCTTCTTCACGGGTTTGGGTGATGTTTTGCGATTGGAAAGAAAAGTCTGCATTGAGGGCTTCCAGGGATCAGTTATGGGGTTAAAAGGGAAAATAATCTAGGAGTCATTTCTTAATTGGATAGTTGAGTCTTAAAAGACCTTGTAATAAGAGCTAGTTAGACACTTTGTGCCTTGCTAATGAAACGCTGCTGAACTCATGTCTGTGAGGCTGTTTCACTGATAAGAAATAATAAACACCTGAGTCCAAACACGAACTACCATCTCAAATACCTTCAACCCCAACCTCAAGAAACTGACAGGCAGCACCAGGGCCCCTGGGTACTCACGGAGTTTGGGTAGTTCAGATAGCAGATCTGACAGGACATGTCCTGGGCTGATGATCTGGTGTTCATCTGGCGCGTTCGCGACTTTTTACTTGGATTAATTACATGACACTCTGCAAAGAGCTTCTCCAAGTTGCCATCAAAGTACCTGCACAACACAGGACAGAATGAAAATTTAACCACCTTCTAAATCACATTTCTATCCTATGTAGCAGCTAAGAGTACAAAGATGCTTTTTGTATTTCAAAACTCAGACACCCACTACTTCCAACAAACCCTTCTCTAACACAACACAGAGGTGGATATTAGACAACTGCAGAGCATCAGAGACTCTCACTTGAATTACACACTCCTGAAATTCAGGCACCTTCAATTCTTCAGCTGCATTTCAAGTAATTTGTGACTCTCTCAATTGCTTGGCATTAGAATTCCAGGACATGAAACTAGAGCAAGAACACCTGAGTTCACAGTTCAGGCAGTGGAACACCTTCCTAAAGCACAGGTTTGATGCCTTCAAGCTCAATTCTCACCAACTGAGGCCTTCCATTTTTCCTAATATTCTGATCATTAGCTGTTTGAGCATCTTTACTCTTCAATCAACCTGAGGTAATTTAACAACCTCCTAAAAATACAGTTCAAGGTTTACAATGTTTCCAAGATCAGGTACCTATTGGAAAGGAGGAAGCAAAAAGATCACTTCCTTTTTATTTCCTATTCCCTTAAGGAAAACAATATTGGTTTGCTTTAAAGGCTTATAAAAAGCTCCTCTTTGGAGAGGAGGACCAAACTGGAGAGAATAATTATCAGAAAGCTCAGCCTCTTCCCAGAATCCTTCACACACCTTTCTCCAGCCTGCAGCAGCTGCAAAGAACTAATTAAACCAGACAATTAACCAGCCCCATCACATGCACACATCCCCCAGCCAAACCCAGTAAGTCATTTCCCAGCTCCATTACAGCTCTACCTACCAACAAGGCTTGATTTATAATTCAAAAAATATCAATTTTCCTGCTGTTTCATATGTTTCTCAGTGCAGTTCATGTGTTTTAGAGCTTAAATTTCAAGACACTGAATCTGGATGGAAGTGGTGAATTCTGGCACCACAGCACCCACAAGGCTTTGCCACTGTTCTTCAATGTTAGCTCAGGATTTCTCAACCAAGTTCTTTTGTTTGCTTAGAGGATTATATTTAGAAATTTGCATGTTATATTTAAATCTAAATAAATAAAATTATATATTTAGAAAATTTTAGCAAGTGAATTCAGTGCAGTCCCATTATAGGCATTATTTGTTTTTTAAGAATCATGGATAAATATTAAGTCCACAAAAGTTTTCCAGCCTTCCAACTGCTCTTAGAGGCAGCAGGAGCAGCACTGGACATGCTCTGAGGAGAGCAGACACACAGCTGGGTGAGAAGTTTGCAAGGAAAATAGTTTTGTTTACAAATGCTATGATGCAACCTGAACCCTGATACTCATGACCAGCTAAATGCTTATGGAAATACCAGAGGTTTTTGTAGTGGGGGCTGCTTTAAAGGGTAAATATCCATGTCAGGAACTTGACTTTTTTCACCTGGAATTTCCTATCCCCTTTAAATGTCTATGGATAGCATTCCTGCTTCTCCATGCTGTTTTCTTTTCATGCATTTTCTTTCTGAGTAAGTAATTTCCACATTTATTTTTAGGTATGTCTCTCAGACTCATACTCATGCAGCCACTGGGCCGTAAGAACTCCAAAAAACCCAGAGGAAAACTGCATTTTTAGAGAGTGGATCTCCCTGAAAGCACACAGCTCCAATGGATACTCCAAAGTCCAACAGCTCTCTAACTGCTCCATCACTCCTCAGGCAAACATGCCAAGAGCTCAGTCAGAAGACTCTTGCAGTTCCTTCAAAGTTTAGAACAACACCTAATTGCAATTAACATCCCTTTTTCCCACTCATTCCAGCATCACCACAGACCATCCATGTAGGCAGAACTCCCTTTGCCCTTCCCATGTTTTTTGGTCAAAGGATTCCCAGGCAGCAGCTCTAACACCCTTCCCTCCCACAGCAGCTGAGCTCCATGTGACATTCACCATCTTCCCTGGCCAGCAAACCTTCTCCACCACCCATTTCCATTCCATTCATCCTCCTTGAATCCAAGGAAGCCAAAACACAACCGGGCTGCAACCCTAGCCCTGATCTGACCCTGATCTCATACAATTCCACTTCGATTTCTCCTCCCAATCTCAGCTCATGCATTGCAAAGGATGACTACATTTCTCCAGATCTGCTCCATGTCAGCATTCCTCCTCACTTCCTTTACAACTCCAAGAATTCTGATTTTTCCTCAAATATTCTCTATTAAAGGGTTGGTTCTTGGTATCTCCATCCTGATTTTCATCCTAGGGAGGAGCACAGCACCTCCAACAGCCCTTTAAATCCTGTGCCCTCCTTTCCCTTCACAATGCAGATACTGAGTAATTCCAGCTCTTCTGGTGCATGAGAATTTCCTCTATTAATTCTTTGAAGTTCATTTGCTTCATCACAAAGTTGGGGGTTTTTCTGCTATTTTAAAATCAACAGACAAACCAGTGTTTGCCCATTATTTTCAAGTGTTTCTACTTACCAAGACCAAACCTATAACACCACCAAGTCTTTTTGGCAGAGGGATCAAGCTGTCAGCCCCTTTATCTCCTCAAAATTCCCTCCTGCTGTTTGTAACTGCCTAATCGCCATTTTCCAGACATAATCAAATCCTACCCATGGGAGTATCAAAGATAAAAAGCCTTTTCACTGAAAAAAAAATTGCTTCTAGTACACACTTTGGGATATTTACTTCCATGGAAGAGCATTTGTGAGTGTCAGTGCATCAAAACACTCACAGTAAAAGATATCTCCACATCAAAACTCCTGCCATGCACCATTTTTCACCTGTTCAGCCTCTGCTGAAGAGTGGAAAGTATTTATTTGTTCCAAGGAAAGCAGGCAGCAGGTTCTGAAGAGGCAGTCTGGGCATTCCTGACATCTCTCCTCCACTCAGAGGGAACAGGGACATGTGGCCACCAAGATAAGCAGCTACAAGAGACTGCTGTATCTCTGGCTGTGCCTCCAGGGATTAAATCAGGCCTTGGGGACATGCTGAGACACTTTTCTCTTAAAAAAAAAATGGCCAGGGTAAGGCACATCAAGCAGGAGAGTTGCATTTTAACCTCTTCATCACACAGAGGTTCCTCCCCAAGCTCCCCTCAGGAGAGGACACCATCAGCCCCAGTAAAATTGGAAGATACTAAAGATAAGGTTCAAGCTAAAGCACTTTCTTCACTTGGTTCTGAGTTGATGTGTTCATTCTGCACTTGGTGCTCTCCTATCCCTAGGATTCAAGCTTGCAAGACCCAGGAAAATAATATTTGACATCTTTATTCTCCTAAACACATGCAGCATATCAGAGGCTGAACTAGTATTTCCTCCACTCATCACTTCCATCCTACAAACAAATCCACCCCCAAGCCCCAATTTTGCTTTGCACACAAACAATTAGACTTTCACCAGTGGGAGAGGGCAGTTTTTTAATTGTGGCTGTTATTACTTTACTGTAAGTGGAATAAAAATCTGTAGCACATCTGCCCTCTGAACACCACTGTGTAATTACTCCGTGACAAAGCTGGCACAGACAGAAACAACCTACTCATTAAAAATAGGCATAACCAGGCTAAAAAAAAGTGGGAAAACAGAAATTTTCATGTCACAAGCTCAGACCTCCCCACTTATCAAAAAAAGAGGAGCCATTTGGTTGAAGTGCTTTCCTCCAGGCCAAGACTGATAAGGCTGCTGGGAGCTCATGCTGATTCACCATGAGCTAAGAGAAAACAGGCACTAATTAGGAACTGCAAATATACACCATCAAACAACAGGACTTTAAAGCAAAATGTGTATTTTGGAGTTTTTTTCCCCCCTTAATCCTCACCTATCACCTATCAGCAATGACCAAACCCTCTTCAACACTTAGAGCCTGGTCTCAGCCTACTACCCAGCTTCCTACTCCTGCTTTAACACAGCTCAGCACTCCAGAAGATTTCATGGAAATCATTTGGTGCAGAAATGTCAGAAGGCAGCACCAGGCACTGGAGAGATCCTGTTCTGGTGTTTTTCTAATACAACAGGACATCAAGAAGCACCAAAACTGGGACCAGTGTGCAACAGGTTTGCCTAAGCAAGTCATGTATTCTATTACTCACAGGGGTAATGCTGCTGAGGTAAGTATTTTAATGAATATGTTTACCTGTGGATTTGTAAATACAACATGTATTTAAACTGTAAAAGCCTTGACAATGATACCTCACACTGACCCAGCTGGCACCTCCCTTGAGGGAAAAAAACAAACAAACAAACAAAAACAAAAACAAAACCACAGCCCATTTTTTTTATTTTTAAATTGATGGCAACCCTAAACAAGCTTTCAACAACGAGGGACAAAACCTACTGTACAAAAGGAGGGCTTTTCAGTGCACTAGTGTAGAGGTATCTCCCAGGAAAGGAGAGTGAACTTTACCCCAACCAAGAGAACCAGCCCAAGAAACTCAAATATCAAGTGAGCAGTCATGTTGCAGAGCAGGTATTAAATCAGAATTCTTAACAGCTGGAGTTAAATAGTGGATATATTTGTAACACAAAGCTTTCAGACTTCCAACATTTACTAAAAGAGGTCAATCTCAGGAAAATAAGGACTAGAAAGCTGTAAAAAATACAATCACTTCAGAAAAAAAATCTAGGTTAAACAAAACATAAGATATACCTGAGCACCATCACAAACCAAAAATATTACACAAAGGGCACTAAAGATGTCCTAAACCCATTAGCCAAGGATAGCACAAATATTAATACCCCAAAATAATTACTGACAGTGTGAAAACCTTTGCTCCTCTTACCCTGGGTGATAGAGTACCAAACTACAGGGGAACAACCCCAGGGTCAGTGAAGAGACATTTATCAATTCCTAGGAGCACCAACATCTGCTCTGGTTTACCAAGCACATCTCATCATTATCAGGCAAAGGAAATGGTAATTAAGGGAAAAGTCAAACTAATGATCCTACCAGGCCCTCCACACCCACCCATTGGTCACTTTGGTCACTTCACACCAAGTAAGACCAGCACAACCAGCAACAACTCCCTGTACAGCTTTTACTGCTCCTTTTGGTCCACATTAATTCTCCTCCCAGTTTCTAAAGTAATTTAAATTCTCCAGCTCCCTCAACTCTTCAACACCAACACTGGCATTGGAATGAACCAAATGCAGCTGGATTTGGTCTCCACTGAGAAGTACCTTTACCAAGCAACATTCCAAGAGCTGGGAATCAAAGATGGGAAACAACCATAAAACTCTCAGTTCTGAGGGGGGGGAGAGGCAAAATTCAAGCCATTATTTACACACCCCAAAGAAAAGCTGGAGCTGTGGAGATGAAGACAAGGCAGTACCATTATCAGCCAGGAACAATTTAGCCTTGGCCAGAGCAGCAAATAAACATGTCAGGAATACACATGCCAGCATGACAGGCATGAGCAGCTAAACCCAAATCCAAAACAGTTGCTAGATAACAAGAACCTGTTCCTGCTTGCTTTTTTCCAAAGCCTGCCCAAAGCCTGTACATGTTCAAACTGGAAATCCTTCTTTCCAATGGGCAACATAACTTCCACAACTTTAAATCTAACCAGGCATCAATAATATTAAAACAATGAGTCACCCTAAGCTGGGAAAGGGGGAACATTTAGAGCTTTCACAAAAGATCCTCCTGCCACACACTGTGCATTCATCCATCCTCACTTGACCCAGGAACAAACATTTTTTCCAGCTCTGCAGCTGCTTACCTCTCCATCAGCTTCTCCTTATCCCAGTTGAAATGGCTAAGCAGTATTCGAGTGATAGTCGCTGGATTCTGGAGAAAGAAGAGAAAAACAATCAATAATTGAGTGACCAAGCCAGAGTGAGAACACCAGGCAGAGCTTTGAATAGGCAAAGGGAAAATCAGGGTGTCTGATATCATCTGTTCAGACAATACATGTTTATTGGGATGGACTGGGAAATAGCTGGACTTGACAGACAAATTTTAAAGGGAAAAAAACCCACCCAACTCTGTAAATCCAAGCACCTGTATAAAATGAGAATTTGGGTGAAGATTTAAGAACCAGACTAATTACACCTACCACAGTGCCAACATCTCCACATCCAGCATGCCCACACAATGCAATTCTAGGATGTCTGTAAAATCACCTGTAAAATGATGATTTCTACCCATCATATCCATTTTTGCCACAATCTCCACACTACTTGCAGAGCAAGAATAATCCAGCCCTGACCATCAAAACACTCTGGCTGAAAACTGTCCTAGAACACAACTGACTGCTAGCATAGGATGACAAAGTCCTTGGAAGACCTCAGAAGTTCCTGAAGCACCATCAAATCCAGAAAAAAACTCAGGGCAGCTAAGGAAAGAAAGCTAAGGAAAGAAATACAGCCTAGAAAGGTCAGCAGGAAGGTGGAACATATGAGCTGATTTTCACTCATGTACAAGTTTTTATTCCAACTAAATCTAAATTATCAGCCAAGGGTTTGATTATATGAGAAACACACCAGACCATATGGCTCCTGTTACACCCCAGAACCACGTTTTAGCCCTCCAAATCCACTCTCTGGGCTCAGTTTTGGGACCATTTACATGCAAAAGAGACAAGAGCAGGGCCCGGGGAGGGTTGTTTGTACTTTGCCATTTGACACCAAAATGGAAGTTTGCCTCAGGGCCCGCGTTCAATGGCTCTGAAGCTGTTGAAAAGTAGGACAAAAACCAGCAATGTGATTTCCTGAGCCCTGGAGCTACAGCCACAACCGGATGCTGCCAAAAGCCAATGCTGTCACCCACAGCATAGATCCCACCCCATCCCTGCATCTCCTGCCCTCACCAGCCCATACCGCTACAGCCATTTTATGCTGCAAATAGTGACTCAGAAACTGATCTTCTCTTTCCCTTTAGGTTGTTTTTTTTCCTGGAATCGGTTCTCCAATCTATTTGATTGCCTGACCACACAAGCAGCTGCATTAGCACAAGGGGAAAGCAGGACAGCCTCTTTCACCACCACCACCACCAAAACCTTCACTGAAACAAAGCCCTCGGGTGACAGTGTAATAAGCACAAAGAACCAGTCTTGTGGCTTATACTATAAAAAGTGACACTCCTCTCCTTCTGCAGCGTGTTCTGCCTCTTATTAATGCCAGCACAGATTGTTTAAGGCCAAACTAAGAATTTTTTTCCAGCTTAAAAAGCCCATGTGAAGCAAAGCAGCTATAGAAAGGTTTGTTTGACCAGATCCCTGATGGAAGCCCATGAACAGCTGGGACAGCAGATCCACACAGTATGGGGCAGGAGATACCAGAAATGGGTACTGCAAACACTGCACAGTGACAGTGTGGGTCTGGTCCATATCTGAAGCAGTCCCCCAGATGACAGGACTGCTGACAATCACATGGCACCAGCTCTCCAACAGCATCCCTCCCTCATCCAGCCCTGCAGAAGGGAGCAAGGAGCTCAACTCTTTCAACTCAGTCCTGCCAACAAGAAGCTCTATGAAAATTTAAGGGTCTCCTTCACCCCAAGGCTCATCCAGCAGCCTCTTGTGGGGTTTAGTTTCTGATCTTTCCAGGTTACTTTGTATTTGGATCTCCACAATAACCTTTTCTGTAACTCTGGCTGTACTATGTAGGAGTACTTTAAAAGAGTTCTTAAAAGCTCACTTAGACACAATTCCTGGAGCAATTTAATCAAAGATTAAAATAGACCTTAGTAAATAAACCAATCTTATCTCTAGATTATCTTGGTTATGATACCAGCCCCTGTAATTCTCCAGTTATGAATTTCAGATAGCAAAGCACACAGCCCTTCAACATAAGGAGTCTTCACTCAGCCCAGAAATCTGCCAGATGTACAGAGAAACACCATTTTCTTCATTTCTCAAAGGCATTGAGAGAGCTTCAATTAAAATCAGCCCAAAGTCTTGTCCTACCTTCTACCACAGCAGCCCACTTGGCCACTTATTAAGGCTTCTGGGAATACCTGTTAATCACTTAATAGGCTAAGAGGCAGCTGAGGTAGTGATCTCTGGCTGACTTTAAAAAGACAGAAGGTTTCCCCTGCACTGAAGGAAAAATTACAGTACACTGATAAGAAACTCCAATGGTCTGCAGTAATTATTAAGTAGAACAAGGCTGATCCAGCAAACACCACTCCCCAAAGGAGATGTGGTTGGAAAGGACAAGAGGGTTTCATCTGTGGCTTCTCCATTTTCCCAACACACAGGCACTGCAGCTTTCCTAGGTCAGAGCCCCCAGGTATCCCAGCACTGTGAGGTCAGGGTACTAAACTGGACATGATTTAGGATTATACTGTTGACTCTGGGTACTATCACCTTCTCCTGGCTTGCTGGGCTCCAGCTTCCTCCAGCACTGTTGGTTGAACATTTAAAAAAAGAAAGGAAACGCCAGCAGCATGACAAGCTCCCACCAGAAATAGCTGGGCTGCCTGCTTTCACTGCCTGCCACATCCCAGATGTAGCATTCAAACCTCCCCTGGCTGTTTCCCAGACACAGAAGGCAAGAATTAACACACCTCTGCCCCTGCTCATCCCTGAACAGGGAGGGGTACAATCTGGGCTGGAGGAGCACAGGGAGCACAGAAGACTGGGAGGAAGGCAACTAAAGGGCAAATGAGAGTAAAATACAAATGCCAGAAGTTCTGACATGAAGGATTGTTCCATTCTAAGACCAGGCACACCATCATGAATGCACACACATCCCTCACAGTTATTCCAGAGCAGGGCTGGAGGAGTCTACCACAGCATCCACTCCAGTGAGAGCTGTGCCCTGTACCTCAGGCACACAGGGTTAAAACACCACCAAAAAAAGGTGCTATTTCAACACCAGCTCCACTCCAGCTTTCCACCAACCATCAGCCATCACTCTGGATGCTCATTCTGTAAAAATTAATGGGATGTCCAAATCCTAGGTTACACAGCACTGGGAAGCCAGGGGCTCTGTTCAGCCTCCTTGTTTGGCACACAGGATTATTTCCTACCACCAACACCACAAAGATTAGTTATGAACAGGCTCCGCTGCTGCTCAGACGGGATTACTCTCGAGGCTGTGAGAGCACGCTCCTACTCAGGCTGTTTTCTGTTTACAAAGATGAATTGTCCTACAGAAAGCAGCCAGGGAGGACAGGGAGCAGGGGAACAGCCAACACGTTCTCCTCCAAACGTGGTCTGATGAAAGCTGAAACAGCAGATCTCACTTACAGCAGCCTCCTATTAAATTTTACATGCCGGAGCCGAGGTGGATTGCCTGGAGCTGAGGGCAGCGAGCCTGTTGATATCCAGATAGGAACAAACCCGATGAAAGCAGCCATTTTGGTGAAATTCTCTGGGCACTTCAAAAGATTTCCTAACAAAACATTCCAAATAAAGCTCTGCCCAGAGAAAAACACCCTCAGTCCTCCAGCAGGGATTTTTTTTTTTTTTTTTTTTTTTTTTTTTTTTTTTTTTTTTTTTGAGGCTAACAAAGCAACCAAGTCCCACATATGCTTCAAACAAATTCCACTTCACCACAGCTTTTCACTGGAGGTATTTGCATTTACTGTCCTTATCTATGTTGCCATGCTCCAGCACACCAATGCAAGCAGGAGATACAGCAATAAGAAGCCCTACAAAGGTCTGGACTTCACCAAAGAAGCATTATTAATTCAAATAAAACTCCTTAATTTAATAGAATTTAATTCAACTGGAAGCTTCATCAGTGATAAGAGTTAGAATTCTTTTTGCTGTCAAAATAAGAAAATATGAATCAAGGAAGAATCTGGATGCACTTAAATGCATAAATGAATTATAAATTAAATATTATTAGAACATTAGCTTGAATCAGAATTTCCAAGCAGCACAATTTGCTGAATGACAGTTGGGAGCACTTGATCCATTCATGTTTCCATCCATCAAGACGAGCTGCATGGTTAATTCTTGATGCTATTACAAAGAAAAGCCCATTTTACAGTTCAGCTTCTCCTCACATGCTGGAAATCAGTTCCTGGTTCAGTTTCTGCATTTACTGCAAATAAAAACCATTTAAGAACAACTTAAGTTCAGTTCTCCAGCAAAATCCTTTCTCACCTCCTGGAGACACAATATTGATAAATTCTTTGTTTTGTTTCTTTCCACATCATGGCTTGTTTTGTTTTCTACCCATGGCAGCTTCTGCATTCCAATAGTTTTCATCCCAACTGCAGCACCTCCATCCCAATAACAGAGGTTTTTACAGCAATAAGGAATTGATGCCACTTCCAGTTGGGCTTCTACACAATTGCTTTGCACTTGTGAATCCAAGCAGATGCTCCAGAAACCCTGGCTTTGCCCAAGCCTCAGAAGTCTGCAGAGGGTTCAAACCTCAGCAATGTCCACTGCTGTATCCATGGGGACACAAGGCTGGGTTTACATTTCCCAGCACAAGGAAACCAATGGTTTCACATCAGCTGACAAGACTGAGAGTTTGACTTGGTGGAGGATCAAAGAGCCACCACAAGCTAATGCTGGTCTGAAGCCAAGCAGCACAAACATCTGCTCCAGTGAAGTGGCACCTGGGGACACACCGTCACTGTAAATATTTAACCAGCCAAACCCCCAGTGTTTGCAACAGTAGAGCACCAAGTGGAAACTCCTGCTGCCCAGCATCTCCAAGGCTTGTCACATGCACACTGTGCCATGGGAGAAGCACTGATAAATAACCCAGAGGTCACGTTTAATAGCAGTGGAGAGAGGAGAAGGAACCCCATCATGAGACTGTGACCAACACTAGGCACCAATAAGCTGCTACATCACATTATAACCAAGGGGCACCAGCCCAGAATTCTGCAATAACCTGATGTCTGCTCCACTCAGACCCTCTGCTCTTCACCTGCACCTCTCCCAGCCAGACACAGATAATCACAGATATATAAAGATACAGCTAGAAAGTGTCTTAAATCAGCTTTTAACCTGCTAAAACAGATCACAGTACAACTGTCAGCAAAAGGTTTGCACTGTTCTGCAAGTGGACTGAGTGACCTTCATTTGTAGAGATCCATTCATATCCATTCTTCCAGGAGACAATTACAGGAAATCTTACAAGCACAAAACCTCATTTCTAGCAGCTTAATAAAATTCCCAGGAAGCCAGCAGAGAAGATGAAATCCAAGTGTTGAGTACTTCCAGGACATGATCTCAAACTTGCTAGTTTTCAAACACCACCAACTGAGCACTCTGAGAAGCTGCTGGAAAACTTCCGTGTAATCTAATATTCCCTGGCTCGATTACAGCCAGAACATGAGAAGGCTGCTGCGAGAAGGGGACAGCAGCTAAAGGACTCCATCTGCCAACCCATCCGTGCTCTCTCCCTCTGCCATCCCCTGGGGTCTGGGAGAGAATCCCACCGTGGACATTTCTGCCATTGGCCATATCAGGGTTCACAGGACAGCACTGGAATATGCTGGTGGGTCTCAGTTCTCACCTTCTCCTCAGAGATAATAACAACATCCTAACTGCTCATTCTCTGTACTCCACTGAGGGGATGGTCTTTGCATCTTACATACTACTGAAGCCATATCAGAAGACTGGAGTGAGAACTCTAAACCACCTGAAAATGTACCTGTTTCCTGCCATTTCCACACAACTCCACAAGAAGCCAGGCGACTCCCTGTGACTGTTGTCATCTGCTGTCCTCCATCTGGCATTTGCCACCTCATTATAACTTCCCATTAACACATACAGAGCCTTCAACTTCGACACTGATCATCTCCGCAGCTCCCTACATCTTTCTTCATCTCCTTAACTTCCCTTCACATATCACCTCCTAATTCTGAAAATTAAGTTTTACACAGTTACTGAATTAGTACCATTACCTGATGGCACCAAATGGTAGCTTGACCTGATGATCAGTTTGTAGTAACTTACGTGCACTTTACTGACTGTTTCCAGCTCTGATGAACATACATTCTTCTAGCAGGGGAAGATAATAAAAAGCAACTTCAGCGAAAACTCCATTACTTCAGTTAATTGGTTCAAGAGACAGAAATGAAGCAGTCAGCTGCTTCACATTTTCTCAGAGCCTTTTGGAAAGCTTTCAGGTTAATGATTAGGAGCTGCAATGAAGAGCCATTGTCTAATAGAGCTTTTAAAAGCAGAAAAAAATACTAAAGCAACAATTCCAGGATGAATTAGCAAATTTGGAAATGCAAAAACTGAATTTGCACTGTAATACTTCTAAATAAAAGAAGATGGCATGGATTCACCCTGCTGCTCTCAGACAACTGCAGAAGCTCCACCACCAACTCAACACAAATTAAAAACAACCAGGGAAGGCCTCTTCCAGCATTTCAGCTCTGCTCACTTCCATAGCAGGAGAGCTAGGGTTGATGACAGAACACAGAGAGATGCTAACCCTTATTTTATACATTTAATCTGAAGAACACTTTGGTTTATACTTCCTTTTGCTACAGTTCTGGAGAATAAAGTCCATCCTTTAAAGAGGAAGGACCCACAGGTCCTGAGCTGATGTCCTACTGCCCACAACAGCAGTATCACCCAAAGGATTTCTCTCTTCCTGGTGTCACCCAGCAGAAGAAATCCTAACATATGAACAAAAGCTGAGCAAAGCTGGGTAGACAACACAAGCCCCAGCTCTGGTTTCTGGTTGCTCTGCTGAGCAACTGCAGCTGCTGTGCTGAGCGCCGGGTGGGAGCACATGGGTGCCAGCGTACGCTGCACAACAGCTTTATTCAATCCTGTGCCTCCCACTCAAGGATTTGCAAAGACTTGCCTTAAAAGAGTAGGAGAAGGTGATGGCATCATTTCCATATAATTCTTCCAGTTTACTATTTCAGCAGCCCTGTAATATCTCCCCATCCACTGTGGAGGAAGCAAACAGCCCTCAGTGCTGCAGTCAGGCTGGGCACGAGGTGAGAGCAAAAACCCTCAAAATTTTGGCTACCATGGATGTAAAGGGTTTGTGTGTTCATGCAGGCAAACTCCAAGTCCCTGGTAATCACCAATATCCCCCTCAAGTCAAACCTTTAGTCAACATCCAGTGCCACGGAGCTGCTCTGACAGGATGAGACCCCGTGAAACAGAAATGGACATTCAGGAATCAATAACAGACCTCTGTGTCCCCATCACAAATGATGCACAGTCACCTTCCCTGCCTGTCAACAGAACACCACTCCCACAACCAGTGTCCACAAAACATAGCTGAGCCCACTTCCCTCTTGACACCACTGCTCTTCCACACCTCCAGGTTCCATTTTTCCTCCCCTATCCAGCATGACCCCAATCCTATTGAAATTCTCATCCCACCACATTTAGTTTGGACCCACCACATAGCTACTGCACTCATCTCATACATGGTTCACAAATGTGTCCAGCACCCTCAGACACAAAAACTTGGGTTTTCTCCAGATCACAAGCTTCCCTAAGGCAGAAAGAATATCATTAGATACTTTCAGCTCTATACAGTCTCTAGAAGACTACACACAGGGACAGTTTCAGTTCTTCTCTCAGACCAATACACCCCGTGTTGCTTCAAGAGGAAAGCATTTTGCCACAGAAAAAGAACTATACTGAATGAAGGCAGTGACTGACAGTAAGTACCAAAACACCATGGCTTGGCCCAAGAGTACAGATCAGAAATCTCTCCCCCTGCACAAGATTCCAGAGAGGCCAAGGAAGACTCTAGACACCCAGAACAGCTTAGCTATGCACCAGCTCTATTTCTGCCTGTGAGATGAAGTAACAGCAACTTGGATTACGATTTTAATCTGAAACAGGGCAGTAACTGGGCAAGACCAGACCAGCTCAGAAAATATTTATTCAGCAGCAACACAAGCTCACACAAGCACTGGCTCCCAGACTTGCCACTGGAGTCAGTAAAGGGAGCAAGAGTGACCAGACACAGGAACTGACTGGGTAAAGGGGGTGGCAGGTTTATTTTAACACAGACAGGATCACTGTGTCACCAGACAGCTGAGCTGGAACAACCTGGACAACAGGGACTTGCTTCCAAGAGATCTATTTGTCTCAGTCTGCCAAAAGCCATGTGTCAGGCACGTTAAAGCTGGATATTCCCATATCAACAGACCCCCAAATCTTCTTTTCCCAAAGACTCTAAAGCATATTGGGGTATACTTTGATGCCAGGTACAGTCAAAGGTCCCACTTTTTTTCTCCATTATCTCACCAGCTATGAAGAGCAGGCCCTCACCCTCTACACCCCAATGTCTGGGGTCTGTACTTACCTAGCCTACCAAACACCAGATCCTGATAGTTAACTGTGGGAATACTGCCAGTATCTGCTACCAACTGTCCTCAATGGAGCCACGTGAGCCTGACAGAAACACACTTTTTTATTAAGGTCTTTTATTAGTCAACGTTGGAAAGACTGGAAGTGGCATATGTCAGGCCAGCTACCCATCAAGCTGATAAAAGGAAACAACCCAAAGCACATTTTTCATGTGCTGTCTTCAGTGACTCAACTCCTGAATGAACTGTGCATTTCTGGGAGAAGGCACAGGTCTGCTGATGGGAGCTCCAGAAACTGGAAACTGTCCTGTTTGCAGGCAGAAATGGATGTTAAAGGAATAAAGCTGAAAGATGAACTGTACATCTGCTTTCTTCCTTTGCATCATTTTGTACAAGTCTTCTGGAGTCTCAAAAAAGCTTTCCCTGCTCTTTTCCCTCACTCCAATACGTATTGGTACATTGACTCAGCTCTTTCACCACCATGTGCACAGCCAGGGCCTGGACCAGAGCCAGAGGCACCCAAAGGGCTGTATCCACATCCTGGGATTTATAAATCTGGAGACTGGCACTGTTCCTCCACACCAGGGAGGAAAACTGCTGGCTCTGCTGGCTCCTTCCTCCAGCAGCTCATGCAGTATAAAGAACAGGCACCTCAGCTCTGGCCAGGGAATGATTTCCCAGGTAACAGCACCCAGCATTTCATGGATTTTGCACACCTTTAGCACAACAGAACTTCGCTTTTGCTGCTTTAAGCACATCCAGAGGCATCACCCAGAGCAGGGCAGTGTTAGGAGGCTACTATGAGCAGATGAGTGGAGGAAGTATCAGAAGCAACTTGAAGAAATAATAATACCATGGTATACTTGAAATGGTTAGAAGAAATCAGACAAACTCTAGGAGGATGAAGGTATTTTTCTAATACTCAGAAACATCACAGCTGCATTGGGAAGGGTAAATTCACAGTAACTTGTGGATTTTTTTCCACAGCCTATTTCCACGGCAGATCTGTCTCCAGGGTCAAACATGTGCCATGAAAAATCCCAGAAAATCAATTAGTTGAACTTTTATAAGTTCTCAGCAAAGGGCTCCCAAATTGTCCTTTCAGATGATGATTACAGGGTGTCCCCTCTTCAGAAAGTGTGCAAGCAGAGGATCAGCCTCCAAGGATGTTCAGCATCAATGTGTCCCTCAAACACTGCTGGTTATGTCTCAGGTTTTGGGTGATCTGACCTGCTTTTGTTCCTGGGCACTGCTGGAGAACACCTATCACAGGGTGCTTGGGCATAAAGACACATGAGTTGTTTAGTACAGAAGATATAATCCAGCCAAACTCTGTACCACCTCAAGACAGCCACTGTTGATTCCTTAAGATCACAGGATAACCTGACAGTGGACAGACAAATGCCCAGAAATCAGAGTCCTCAGACTCACAGGTATTTGGGGGAAATAACTCACCATGCAAAAATCTCACAGTAACATGCCTGTGCAGCCTGTCCTGAGTCCTGACTTCCAGTTCAGAACATTATAATTAACATTTTCCAACAAATATACAGACAGGAAAAAGAAAATGGGAAGGTATGATAACTCCTTCCACGAGCACAATGAGGTGGCACCCAGAAACTCCTGCAAGTTAAAGATCTACCAATGTAAGTAAACAAAAGCCATCCCAATGAATAACTTCTCTCATGGCAATGGCCAGGTTACCTCAAAAATATTTGGATACATAGTCACTGGTGGCATGCAAGTGTTAACCCCTTCATCAACAGCATGACTACTGAGAAAAAAAGGCTTGGCACAAGAATTTTTAGCCAGGGATGATTTACATGAGTATTTTTGGAGAAAAGAAAATCCTTAACACTTTTCTAGCTTCTCTTTCTCCTCTAGGCCCTAGTGAGGTGAGCACTCTGTACTTTTCTTCAGCTCTCTATCCTTCAGTGCTTCTGATTTTGTCCCTTCTTCAAAGGAACACCCACTTTTATGACCCATTCCCTCTTCACTGGGGCAAAGAGGAAGTCTTCCCACTGCACAGAAGCAGCACCACACTCCACAGTATTTTAGGAAAGAAAAAACCACATTCCTCAGGGTGATTTCATCTCCCTATCACAGGCAAAATATGTTTTAAACACCCAGTGTTACCCTGACAAACAGGCAGGAAATCCATTCTAGTGATGCCTATGCCTTAGTCTGCAACTCTCAAGCAAGAAAAAAAAAAAAAATTAGCCATCTTAAGAAACTCTTTAGGCCCAGGAAGCCACTGCCAATGCAGCAGTGGCTTGGGGATGTAATCTTTGGCAGCATCTTGACACTGGCAGCAGCCCCAGCGCAGATGTGGTTGTGGCTTGTACCACTTCCCTGCAAAAAGCAGCTTTACCTGCAAAAGCACTTTGTTCTGCTGGCACAACCTGCATCTGCACTTGGAAAACCTGCCAGCATCCTTTTCCCAACAAGCCTCTTCTAGCTGGGATCATTTTTTAATGATGACTTTGCAGTTTATTTACCACACTCTGCTCATTTATTCTTACTTAGTTTTACAGCCAACAAAACACAGCCCTGGCAACACGTTATTTTATAAGCCGGGATTTCCGCTACAAGAAGTAATTTTGTCTCTTCATACCCCAAAACGTTTTCCTCCGAGGGTTCTGCAAAAGCCACCTGTGAAGAAAAGATATTCTGGAGGCATGAGGAGTTTAGCAATCACTTGTTCACTCTTGTTCCCAACAAGATATACCTCAAAGTCTAACTGCAGTCTCTAATTGCTGCAGGTATTTTTAACCAGCTACCTGAGCTCCCTCGAGTTAAGAGAAAATAGTATGGTGGGATCTGATACAAAAATAGCAGAACACAACTCACACAGCAATGGGGGAGAATGGGAAACCTCCAGTGTTTTCATCATTTTCTCATTTAAGGGCTTTAAAGACCTGCCCTCATGTTATCAGAAGCATTTCTACAGCTGTTGAGTCAAACCAGCAAGGAGGTGCAGATTCCCTATCTCTATTCCCTTCTGGTAGGGAATGGAAACAAACCTGGACATGCAATTTTGTATTTGATGGGACTCCACACTAGCTGACAAGGATATCCCTTGTTCCTCTGCCATTAAAATATTACTGCCATCAAGACATTGGGCTTCTGCAAGAGGAAAACCCCACCTAATCAGCCCTGCCTTGTAACTGCTGTGCAGGGCAGCAAGAGGAATAATTACACTAATGACTGGTGAATAATTGAGTGCACTGAACAGGCTGGCACCCAGCCTCCTCCAAATCCCAGGGCTGCCTGCAGAAACACCCTGGCAAAGGACAGCAGGGAATTACACCAGGCACACGAGAGTGACACAGAACCCAAACACCCTCCCCGCAGAGAGTTTCAGTATCCACCATCCCTAAAGGGAACTCCAAGTCCTTGCACTGCTCCCCTCCTAGAAGTTATCATCCCAGCCAGAAATGGTTTTGTGCACATTTTCAAGCATCAACTTCAGCTCTATTAATAATACAAATAAGGACATTTCAAGCATGTCATATTATCAAGTAAAATAAAGAGACTGGTTATTACAGAGCAACCTAATGCATATCTAAAATGTGTATAAATCAAAGAGTATCACCTTAATTTGCCCAGATGGCTTTTCAGTCATTGCAGAAGTATTACAAACTATCAAAACAAAGACATCTAACACATTATTTCATCAGATCTTCACAGTGCACAGAAATTGTTAATTTTTTTTATTGAATTGTTATTTTATATTATAGTTATTTTCATCTATGCACACTAGGTGAGATTTTACTCCAAGGACCTTCCAGTTTACACTGTTGCTCCCAGAGGAAAAATTACACTGCTAACTAAGAGCTGGAATGTTGCTCTTCCTCCCTTTTTATTAAAAAGCTGCTGTTCTGCTGAGTTTTAATACACATTGTTTAACAAAGCTCCTGCTCTGGAATCCGACCTCAAGACGTGGCTCTCCCACACTCTTCACACCATCCCTTTTACTCCCTATTTCTCAAATGCTAGATGACTAGGTTAAAGATAACTAGGAGTTAACTCAGTCTTAAGTTTCTCTTCCCACACAGGAAAGCTCATTGCAAGGGAGACTGCTTATTCATGTGAGTCCTCCTGGTTTCCCCTAATCCCTCTCCACATTTCTGTCTGCCAGACAAAGGAATGCTGATTGCATTTGTGTTCTGTTGCACAAGAAATTTGTGTTCTGTTGCACAAGAACACACCAAGCCCACAGTTAGCAGCTGTAGAGAGTATCAAAATTTTGAAAAACTCTCCAGAGCTCTTTCCAAAGTTAAATATGCATTTCTAACTAGATGTGCACACAAAATAGACCACAGAAATGTGGAGGTATGGATGCACATCCATTTGTTTGGCTGACAGAGTTGAACAATTCAAACACCATCACTTCTGGCACCTGGAACAAAGCAGCTGCTCATGGGGTCAGAGGGCTGAGCAAGAAGAGCAGAGGAGACACTTTTAACTGGAAAGTTCCCTGATCCCCTGCATTCTACAGCCCTGCAAACAACTGTATCCAGGCAGCCAGGGAATGGGAACTGTCCAAGACCAATAACCATGTAACCACAGCTCTGCTGTGGGTGCACCTGTCTGTACATCCCAAAAAGCACCACTGGGGATGAGTGTCAGACACTCAAACACCAGAATGGTTTGAGTGAGCTGGTGTTTGAAGCTAACCAAGCCCATCCCAAGTGCCCCAACTCCAAGACCCAAAGGCAAACCCCAAAGAAGTGACCCGGAGTGAAGCACTGCACTGTCACTACCACACCAGGTCCACACACCCATCAAAGCAAGCACAGGACAGTATAAACAGCCATGTCCTGCTGTGAGTTTTACACAAGGGTGTTGTTCAACTAGCAGCTCCTTCCTCTGTGGTTCTGGAAGTGTTTTGCTGAAGAAAACAGCAAAAAAACACCCTTTGCAGGGCAGCACCCAACACGATCCTTTAGAGGTTGACCCAGTCACGAACACCAGGCAGGAAATAGGAACCTTCAGAACCACTTCATATTTTCATTTCTTTACCTTGGAAGAAACTCTCTTCAGGCTGCCTCCTTAATAAGAATTGCAAATATTAGTTTAAAAAGAAAATCGTTGAACTAACTCTCAAAGAAGTCAGTTATTTTGGCATTTGGCTACTTTTAGAAGCAATTATACAGATTCTTCTGGTTCTACTAAGTTTTTACTGTGTCTTCTCCACTTTGAGAGGACTAACTGTAGAGCCCAAGTAGAACTCTTTTGAGCAGGAACTCCTACTCTATCCTGATTATCTGCTGGGAAACAGAGTTTAGAGTCGGCATCCCTCATCTGGTGAAACCACTGCAACAATCACAGACAATTTTTCTGAAGGACTGCAAAGGCAATAAGCAAATATCCAAGCTCTTAATTTCAAACATTGGGATTATCTTCCTTCAGCTCTCAAATTCCTCAAATCACAAAGCAATGAAAGCTTCATCTGTTGTGAATTAAAATGCACATGACAAGGCCTATTTGTGGTGCCACAGTACATGGAGAATCCCTCCCCTCAGACCAGGAAGCCTTTCACACCTCCACGCTTAAGACACAAGCACGGTCCCACAAGACCTAATTTTGAAGCAGATGGCCAAGACATCATCCTTGCACTGCTTGTCCCTGGAAACAAGAGGTGTCACATGGTGCTCTAGCATATTAGTTTTTAACCAAGGAAGATACAAAACAAAAAAGGAATGTTTTAGAAAGACTGAGAAGAAGTACCTACATATGCCAGTAAGTGGCCACCACTGGAAACCACCAGGAGAAGATCAAGAAGCCCAGCTTTAGGTAGGTTGTATGCTCAATTACTACCAAATTACAGCCAAGAGCCACCTGCTGTCAGGGCTCTCAGCTACTGCCCTGTCCCCAACAGCTGCATTTGGCTCCTCTCCCAAACACATCCACAAAGCACCACAAGCTTTGGCCGTCACACGGATTGCCTGCTGCAGCCTGGCAACAAGGACAGACACCACACCACGGCCATGGAGAAGCTGTGCTCTCCTCCCCAGCTCTCTGGGCTCCATGCTTCTCCAGAGGGAGGACACCATGGGGGGACACATCCCTCCAAAGTCAAATCTTTGTTTCTCCTGTTTAACTAAGCAGTGGCAATGCCTGTCAGCTCTGTGCTGCACCAGCTCCCAAAAGTTGCCCAAAACTCAAGGCAAGACTGGTGGCAATGCTAAAATGCACCACAACCACCCAAGAGGCTTTCACAAGGGCTTACTCACTTCTTCCAAGTGACTTTGATGCTGTCAAAAGCTATCTGCGTCAGGTTTTGGATCTGAAATGATTCCCAACATCTGGAATAAGTTCTCAGTCTTTAAAAACAAGGAAAAGGCTCAATGCCAATGGTTCTGTTTGAGTGTTGTGTATGGAGAGTGGCTCAAACCCTCACCACAGTGAGCTGCTCTGAGTACCAGAGATAATGACCTGGCATTGCTACACCACCAGAACAAGGGATCACTCCTGCAAGAGCCTCTGCACTTACATGGGCATTCCAAATTTGGGAAAGGAACACACCTGTGAAGTACAAACTCAGTTATACCTGAAACAACTACTGAGGGAAGCTCTGGATGGCAGTTTTCAAAGCATTTGTTTGAACAGTGTTTCCATCACAGCCCAAGATCAAAAGCTAAGAGCAAAGCAAGGAATTCCATACAAGCCAAGCTCAAGGTTTCCAACACTCCCAACACCAAACACCCAGAATGGTGAAGATCCTAAAACATTATCAGCATTTCCATTATCAAATTTCAAATGATTTTTCCCCACCTGAATGCCTCATCCCCTCACAGCCTCCTGCACCAACATCCCCCACAAAGCCAGCAGCCCTCTCCCAAACCTCAGGCATCTGTACTCTGGGCTGTGCTCAAATGCACCATTTGGCATTACTGAGCAGCTACAAACCCTCCCAAGGTGTTTTACCATAAACAAGGCTGCAATTTCCTTGCAGTTGCTGCAGCTACTAAATTACTTGATGAATTCAGCAGTATTAAGCACTTGTATGCACCCAACGGCCTCCAAACATCCTCTGTGGCTGTCAGGGGTTCAGCACAGCCAGCCACAAAGAGAAAACACTGCTTGCAATACTCAGAACCTGATAATTACAGAAGTACCAGAAATCTGGAGGAACCTGGAGTTTGGGACTGAGCTATGTCAAAAGGACTTCCAGCCTTCTCAGTTACAGACAAATTCAAGGTTCTTTTCCCAGTTAACCAGCTCTCCTAAACAGCAGAATGAGTTGCTACCTTCTCCAGAAAAAAAAAAGGCTCCTACAAAGAAATTCTGGATGAAAACATTGACTTGCTATTAAAACAAGTACAACGTAGAGATCAACCATCACTTCCTTCAATTACCACACCTGACACCAACAGCAGAACCACATTCTCATTTGCTTCATTAACGGAGTAAAGGGGAAGAGAAATTAGCTTAGAAATAGAAAACTGAAAACCATTCAACAGGTGCCAAAGACACAGGACTGCCCAACATTTCCAAAGGGCATTGGAGCTTTGGGGTTTATTTGCTGTTAGAAACTTGAACTCGTGCAAGGTTAAAACTAAGGGGTCAGAGCTTGGGACAAGTATAAAAGGGGAATCCATGTTTTTGTTTTTAATGGTGCTTTAATCTAGAAATACCTCATTTTGCATCAACTGCAGTCTCACAGCTTCCACTTCATAGCAGAAACAACCCTTCTACTTTGCACAGCAGGGATGGTCCTGCTCACTGAAATTAAACCCACAGGGAATAGCAACAACTGCATTTACTGTTTAGTTTTAGCCTTCTGGAAATAAACATTTAAAAGTAGCTAAAAAAAAAAATTAGTGTTTTCAGTTTCACTTTGAAACATCCCAGAACACATTGATTCCCATCTGCAACCCAAGGCCTCTAAGGAAAAGGCTGTCTTGCTGTGATTTTGGGAAAACTACATTGAGACAGCATCAAATGTTTTTACATGTGGCCAACCATGAGATTTGCATTTGGCCTAACAGAAACATAAAGCACAAAGCAAATGGGTCATATTTAAGTACTAAGTTGAAATTCCCCTGGAGACTTAAGAAGAATTTTCTACCTGGTAATGCTGAAATTTAAAGTAATATTAAAAAAAATTCTATTATACTCAGAATTACATGTCTTGGCAGTCAGGAACAGACACCATGTCATTTCCAAAAGCTTTGGAGTGATTGCTTACACAAGATTCCAGGAATGCTTTGTCACAATGAAGTTTATTCCATTCCTTAGAAATATTAAAGGCATTCCTACCATAATGAAACACCTTATAAACACCACGTGACAGAAACATGGGGTTTAACAAAGCATTTCCTCCCAGCATCATAACATTCAGGCCCCTGACATGAATTTTATTATCAAATAAGTAACCACATGAGGAGGTTTGTTAATGCACCTTGGGCTGTGAGAGGACCCGGATGGAAGCAGCACCAGCCTCCAGTGCTTCCACCCACAGACTCCCACCTAATGCTTGTCAGGCAGCTCCAAGCACTCCCAATTTCCAAGATGTCATCTTCAGCATTAAATACAGCTTTAAGCACGACCCTGTACTACAAGCAGCAATTCCTGTTGCTCACTGGCAAGTCATCCCTGTTTTGGGCAATACCTTTGCAATGTAGTGCCCACAGTATGCTCAATTACACCAGTACTGGGAAGATTTCCTAAGTTCTGCCTGAAAATCAGGACGTTTTGTCCAGGCAAGTGAAGCCACTGTTTTACAAGACCCCCTCCTGTAACAATGGGTTTGCACTTGTCATCACAGAGCTCTATTTAACCAGGGCTGTGAACTGCTGGGGCCTCTGGGAAAAGCCATCCCTCAACAAAGATGGGTTTTTAACTCCTGAGTGGTCTGAGGTTTGGGCATATTTTAATGGCAAAGCTTCTACCAGCAAGGACCTCACCTTGCTTCCAAAGAAGTCATCCAGCTCTATCATGTAAATGAGAAACCCGTACTTGCTGCAAATGCTCTGATGTTACATCTGATCCGGTCTGCTCTAAAAAATCTAATTTAAAGGCTAATTTAATCAAAAGAAAAGGTATTTTTGAGGTAGACTAAGTTTTGTTGGATCTGGGAATGCCACATCCTTCCAGAGAAAGCTCAGGTGTGAAGCTCAACATGCTCACAATCATGCAGGCCAGGCACAACACCCAGCCACATCCAGGATCCTGATCCCTGCTGAGGGGTGGGGAAAGAAAACAAGAGGCTCGACTCCTTTTTCTGCCACCTCACAGCTTCATCCCAGTATTTCCAAGACCTCAACATTACAAAGTCCTGGAAGAATGAATATGGTCAGTGACATCACAACAATGTCATTGCAATGCTCCAGAAAAAGGCAGGCAAAAAGGGGAAATTAATCCCACCTGGTAATACTGGAATTGCACAAGGTTGCAACAAAGCAAGGAGAACACTGGGCCAAGCCAGGCTACAGAGAAACATCATGTGCTTTACTCAGAGCAGAAATAAATATGCCATTCTAAACATTTTTCAAGTTTATTTTCAGAAAAAATCTACAGCAAAAATGGAAATAGCAATCTGATATAAAAAAAAAATTTAAAAAAAAGAAGTGGCAGTGGATTATTTGGACAAAAGTTCAGAGAGGAAAAATATGAGGAAGACATTCAACTGTGGGAAAATACCTTTGGGAAGAGAAGCCTTTTGTTCCACAGCACCTCTCTGTCTAGGTTTTTACAGTACCCTGCTAACTTATTCTGCCAGCAGCTGGAAAACCACCAGAAATCCGCCTGTTTACTTAGACAACTAAAATTCCAAATACCATGGCAAATGGCTCTCTGCTTCACCTAATCACAGGGAGAGGATGGGAGGAATACTCAAGTCTCAGCCAACCAAGAGCACAAGGTTAAGGGGTTATTCATACCCCTATTTTTGCATTTGGAGAGCAAGGGGAATTCTTGTTGTGCGACACATCAAGACAAATCAGATTATGAGCATAAGTGCCAAATACTGTACAAAACCCACCATCAAACACCTGAAATCCTGCTTATGCTCAGACAAGAAAGAGCAAGTGTAAAATATTCTGAATATCTGAGACGTTCTGAAACCTGCCTGGGTCACTGCAGGTTCAGTGGCTTTAGGGAGGCCAAGTGATAAGAGTTTGGCACTGAGCAGATGTCTCCAAAAGCCCGTTCCACACTAAGGGGTGAATCACAGGCTCTTGGAACAGCAACTTAGCCACAAGTTAGCTCCTACTTCTGCAAAGTCTCCATCAGATCAAATCCCTGCCCTGAAAAGTTCATGTTTTTTCTTACACAGCTTGTATTTGGAAATGATCAAATGGATGGGAGAAAAAATTTAATTTAGACCCTTCAACTATAGCCCTGTCAGCTAATAACTGCTTAAATTGAGTGTTTTAATATAGAGTTCCACCTGTCATGGCTCAGATACCTCCTTGCAAATACTCTGTGGCTCCCCGTTCCATTTTCCTTTCGCTGCAGCTGCAAAACAAAACCCCATTTATACCTTACACTTGATCATTAAAAAAAAAAAAAAATCACTCACTAGAGAGCACAAGACCCACAGCTGAAGTTTTCAGGCTGCACATTACATCTCCCTTGAACAAGTAAGTTCAAAGCATTCAAAAATGTAACCACAACCATCACTGTTTGCTACCAAGAACCCACGGCAGACACACACAGACCAAAGCCATCCACTACTTGACTGGAACAAGTGAATCACAGCTCAGCAACTGAGGATCCGCAGCAGGATCCCGAACCAATGTGACTCCAGAAAAGGTTTACTGAACCAGAAAAGCAGCAGCAGCAATCCTGGTTGGGTGCCAAACACAAGGAAAATAAACAGAAGAGAGCCCTGGAAGATTTCACCAGCAGCCACAGGAGTGAGGATGAGCAAATCCTGAAGCATCGGCCAAAGTACCTCAGAAGAGCACAGAAATGTGATGGCAGGAAGCTGGCATTTAACAGCCATCCTCAGCAACTGAGAGCTTTCCTACCCTCTCCTGATGCATTCCAGGACCTAAGCTGGTTTTGGGCCCCGAGTTTACCCATGATATTCTCAACAGACAGACTTTGTGCACCCTGCTCTGCTAAAGCAGGAGGAACTACTGCAAACCCCAGGCAGTAAATGGAGCTGGAGAGCAGCCTCGGGAAGGTCGGGGGGTGGTTCTGCAGAGCCCAGCAGAGGGTCAGGCCTCCCGCTGCCACCCCGGGGATGGGGCAGAACAAGGGGCTCTTCACCTCAACCCATTTCTCTCCACTATTTCTGCAACTCACAGGTCGAGCACACAAGTCAAACAGCTTCAGGGTGGTGTAAGAGGGGGGCAAATCAGCTCAGACCAGCAACCAGGACCTTCTCTAACAAATTAGTTCACAAAGAACATGCAGGTGAGTCCACCAGCCAGGTCTGGAAAATGCAGGAGCAGGAAAACTCACAGCTCTTCACTGGCAGCAACTTTTCCACCACTTGTCTTATGCAAAGATAAGGAGTATGTCAGAGTCTGATCAATACAAACAGAATGGTCCATGACTTTTGCAATCTTAATCATTAAACACAGACTCACTATTTTAATGGCTATTTGAAAGAGTAAAAAGCTGAAGGTCCCAACTGTTCGCATGTCTGCCTGCCAACTGTTTCCCTGCCTACATCAGGATCAATAACTGGGAGCAAAGAAACATCCCTGTTTAACCATGAGATCTTCTTTAACTGCAGGGTAATCAGCTAATCCGGGCAGACTCCTTTATTCAGCTTTACATGGGCAATGCTATCATTAAAGTTATAAACTTTAATTTGACTCAAGGAATGCCATTTACTAATTTAGCACGCAAATATTTTTACAGCTGTTTGCATCAAGCTCCATGTAAACTACAGGGGATTTATAGCACATAAAGCAACATTTTAAAGTTGCTGTTACAGCCACGGCAGAGCACAGGACAGTTGGAGAAAAAACATTCACTGAGACATCTCGTGTTTAAAGAGATTTACCAACACACATAACCAGTGAAACAACTGCTTTCTGGGCACTGGATCCCCCAATATTTAACATCCACACATTTCTCATGCTATTCCCGTTGGCGTACTGGATAAAGGGTAGCACTTCCTAGTGACTCCGAGTAATGGCAAAGTAAATGGGAACTAATGAAATCCCATCACCTGCAGAAAAATGAACTGCATCAGGAACTTGATGGTGAGCTGGAGCCAAACTCTGCCATGAACATTTAGAAAAGGATGCTAAACCGCTTCAATGGCTTGATTTTTTTCCCCAAAAACTTAGGACCCAAGAGATAAGACGTAGATACTTTGATCTAAAGAAGGTAGATGTTTTTTTAAACTCTATTTCAGTTTTAAAGAGACACGCTTAAAAACTGAGGATAAAAAAAGTTACGGTTGTGAAGGGATTGCTCATACCCCTCCTGGTCTGTGCTGGAAATAAACACAAGGTTCAACCTCTGTGTGTGGCGGGGGGAAGGGAAGGAAGAAGGCAACAAAACCAGAGCGGTGCCTCTCCTGGAATTCCAGGACTTGCCATGGACTCCGCGGGTTAGGGAAGGAGCTGGAGGAGCTACACCCCGCCAAACACCATGAGGACGGAGGGGAATAAAGAAAAAAAAATAGATTACAGCCCCCAGCTCGCAACCACACAAAGAAAGAGGAGCCCTTTCAGTGCCAAAGGCCTCGTTCCCGACGCTTCCACAGCAGGAAGCGAGATCCTGGCCGGGCCCGAGGGGCCTCGCGGGAGAACGGGGTGACAAGCAGCCCTCTCCACCACCAGGGTGTACCGAGAGGGGTCGTCCCCGCCGCCCCTCCAGCGTCGGAGATACCGCGTTGAGCCCCCTCCAGCCCCGGGTGTACTCAGGAGCCCCCTCCAGCCCCGGGGATACCGACAAGTGTGTGCGAAGCCCTAGCCCGCGGCGGGCCGGGCCCGGTGCCCCGCAAGAGGCCGCTGGCCCGTCCCGCCACCCCCACGCCCCTTCCCCGGTGCATCCCCCCCAAGTCCCGGCGCCGGGGGGCCGCACCTGGATGACCTCGTTGACCTCGCGGATGCACTCCACCATGTGCTGCAGGATCTGCTCGGCCGTCAGCACCTCGTAGCGATAATCCTCCTCCTGCTCGGGGCCGCCGCCGGGGCCCGGTCCGCCGCCCAGGCCGCCACCGCCGCCGCCGCCGCCGGGGCCCAGCCCGCCCGTCTCGCTGCCCAACAGCCCGTCGCGCTCCCCGCCGACGCGCAGCCCGGGCTCCACCAGCTCTACTTCGCCCAGGTCCAGATTATCGTCGGGCTCGTCTTCCTCCTCGTCCTCCTCGTCCTCCTCCGCGCCGCTGTCCTCGCTGCACTCCTCGTCCTCGTCGAACTCGTAGTTGTACCCCTCGTCCGAGTCCATGGCGAGGCGCTGAGGGAGCGGCGGCGGCTCCCGCGGCCTCCCCGCGCCCGGCCCCGCCGCCGCCGCCGTTGGCCCCGGCCCGGCCCGGCCCCGCCGCGCCTCAACCGCCGCCAACAAAGGGCCGCGGCCGCCGCGCTCCGTCACCGCGCGCCCCGCGCGTCACCGCCACCCGCCCGCGCCTGCGCGCCCGCCGCCATCTCACCCCGCCCGCCGCCGCCATCTTGGGTGCGCGACACGCCCCCACCCAGCCCCCGCCCGCCTCATGCCGGCGCCGCCATGTTGAGTGTGGCGCGGCGCCAGGGTGGGTGCGGCGGGGAACCACCGCGGAATCACCGCACCCAGTGGGGTGGAAAAGTCCTCCGAAACCATCGAGTCCAACCTGAGACCCAACACCATCCTGTCAACCAGACCACGGCGCTGAGTGCCGCGTCCAGTCCTTCCTTGGACACCTCCACGGATGGGGACTCCACTATCTCCCCATCCAGTGCCTGACAACCCTTTCCATGGAGAAATTCCTCCTGATGTCCAACCTGAGCCTCCCCTGGCACAGCTTGAGGACATCTCCTCTTGTCTTGTTTCCTGTCCCCTGGGAGCAGAGCCCAAACTCCCCAGCTGCCCCCTCCTGTCAGGGAGTTGTGCAGAGCCAGAAGGTCCCTCCTGATCCTCCTTTTCTCCAGGCTGAGCCCCCCCAGCTCTCTCAGTTGCTCCTGGTGCTACACAATATTAAGTGGTTGGAATGGACCTTAAAGCTCATCTCATTCCACCCCTGCCATGCTCAGGGACACCTTCCACTAGCCCCGGGTGCTCCAAGCCCCATCCAACCCAGCCTTGGACACTTCCAGGGATCCAGGGACAGCCACAGCTGCTCTGGGCACCCTGTGCCAGGGCCTGCCCACCCTCACAGGGAGGAATTTCTCCCCAGTTTTCCCTTTGTCAGTTGGTACGCATTACTCTGTCCTATCCTTACAGTTCCTGATGAAGCTGGGATGGTGGGGGAGCAGAAGGTTTGGGGGGTGACCAGCTTCTCCTTCTGCCCACCTGGTGATGAGACATGAGGTGGAGCTGGGGCGTGGAGCCCTCATGAAGTGTGCTGTGGGCCAAGAGTGGAGAAGACTCCCAGTGCCACCATTAAATTGAGTGGTCTCTGGCAAGCGACTTGTGAGGACAACATGATGCAACTGTGAGGGGAATGTGAGGGAAAGTTATAGGAAAATAGGTTGCACTGCCTCAAAATCAGAATAAAATTGCACTAAGACCCTCCAAGCAGAAATTCCTAATCGTTCCATGGGATAAATATGAGCCCACTGCCCCTTGGGGGACCCTGACTATGCCAGGTGGCATCTCCAAGCTTCAGTGTTGCTTTCTGGTCTGTGAAGATGGTACTACCTGGGTTTTCACTGGTGCCAGGCTTGATTCCCTTTATTCTCTGTTAATTTGGCATTTTGCAGAGAGAAGAACACACAAGTGGTTTCACCCCCAGACCAGGGATAGACTTTTTTACCTCTGGAGTTGACAAGTGCCCTGGGCAGTTCAGGAATGCCGTTCCCAGGTGGTCTCATCCCTGCCAGACCCTCTCACCTGAACACTGAGCTGCTACAAAGGGCAGGATGAACACTGAGGTGCTGCAGGGGCTGAGCACCCTTTGTTTCAGCTTTCCCTGCCTCCAGTATCAGCTGTGCTCAGCCTGATATGGAGGAGGCTCGCTGGGCTCATTGTCTGCAGCCGTTCGGGGAGCTCACGGAACTCTGGTTGGCTTGGAAACAAGGCTGCAGTCTGGCCCAGAGGAGAACCAGCTGCTCCCCCCTCTCCACCACTGTTCACCATGGATGTGAGAGCCTGGCACAGCCCCAGGAGGGCTCTGGGGTTACCTTCTCCCACTGGTGCTCACCTTCCACTTCCTCATGCCCTGGGGAATAATTTCTTGAAGGGGTAAAGTGGGGCCATTCGGATGTGGTGATGTTATTCACCCACTCTGCCTGGATGAAATGAGATTCATCAGAGTAGTATGTGGTGTAGGTGTGACAAATTTCATCAGCTCTTTGGGACAGGAGTAATCCGCTGCAGCAGGATCCTGCTTCCTGCTTCTGTCTCATACAAATCCCTTGTGAAACAGGAAGAAAATTAGAAGCCACATCCCAAAGGGTGTTTATTTCCTGCTGGAACACAGCATAATGATGGCCGCAGTGACAGGGGTTTATACGTGCAGGTGCCCTCGGGGATCTGGGCAGATTCAGTGTCCCATGGCCTGGTAGATGTCTCTAGAACCCTTGCTGGGTACCCGGCTGCATCCTCAGACACACAGGCAGCTCCCTGAGCTCTGCTCTGCTCAGGTCAGGAGGGGGTGTGGACTGGGCTTGCACATTGCCTCATGCCATGCTACCCAGTCAATAAAGTCAGTTCTCTAATTACCCAACTTAGGTGGAATTGCAAAGGCCGGAGCTTTAATCATCCTGCCCTACATAAATGTAAGTAGCCCTGACTTGGTTCAGCTCCAGATGCACCGTCTGGACATCTGCCAGGCTGGTCCCACGTCATGTGTGGGCTCAGGTGGTTGCTCCAGGTCCTCACCCCATGCTTCATCCCCAAGGGGGACTGTGTGTCACCCCCTGGGACTCTGAGCTAGTCCTGCCCAGCTGGTGGTGGCATGCCCAGCTCCTGGCCAACAATGACAAGGCATGAGCCATTTTGGGGCTGCTCATTTGGCCACGGGACTCCAAGAAAGGCACTGACCAAACAATGGGGCTTGGCTTTATTGGATTTTGGCAGCTTTGGACACAAAAATGTTTGGCTAAGGTGACCTTCCCCTCAGGGACAGACCTGGAAGAGTGTTTGGGAAACAGATGTTCCCAGGAGCAGGGACTGGCCATCTCCGGGTGTTCCAAGAACCTCCCCACAGCCCTGTCCTGGCCCTGGCCAAGGCTGCAGAGTTCAGCCCAGAGCCTTGCACAGAGCCCAGAGAGAGGAGGTTCTGGAGCCAGGCTGGGAGACCTGGGGGTGCTCACCCCAAGAACAAGAGAAGGCTTCAGGGAGACCTCAGAGCCCTGCCAGTGCCTAAAGGGGCTCCAGGAGAGCTGGAGAGGGACTGGGAACAAGGGATGGAGGGACAGGACACAGGGAATGGCTTCCCACTGCCAGGGGGCAGGGTTAGATGGGATATTGGGAAGAAATTCTTGGCTGTGAGGCAGGAGAGGCCCTGGCACAGGTTGCCCAGAGCAGCTGTGGCTGCTCGTGGAAATGTCCAAGACCAGGCTGGACAGGGCTTGGAGCAGCCTGGGCTAGTGGAAGGTGTCTCTGTCCATGACAGGGGGTGGAACAAGATGATCTTTAGAGGTAGGGACCTACCTTCCTACCCAAACCATGCTATGATTCCATAATGGTTCTATGATCCCAGTAATAGATACTTATACACGATGATGGGATCATCCCAATGACATCCCACAGAAAAAGGGAAGCAGTTCACCTTCTACAGTCCCAGCCTTATCTTTCCCAAGTGCAAGACAGGCATCAGCATTTAGCAGTCAGTTACTCCAGCAACAGATACACTAATACATCTCAAAAATACTCTTTGGAATGAAATTTTAGCCATGCCTTTTGCAAAAGGCCTTTCTTTATTTTGAAATTTCCAGCCAATGGTTACATTTGATGCCCTGGTCACCCACCAGCTTCTTGTAGGTGGTTGGCAAAAGGTACCTGAGAAAAGCTGGTCTGCTGCCTTTAGCTCATTTGGAGGGGATCTGAACTGTCTCTGGGGATTTTAGGACTCCAGCTACTCGGGAAAGCCAAAAACTGCTCTTCTGCCCACTCTGAAAAATTATTTAGATCTCCATAGACACCTGGTGCTTTTTCACTTTATTCTTGCAAGAGCTTAATTACCCAAGTGATTCTGCTAACTTAACACTGAAGCTGACAAGAATAAAATATTGCCTTGCAACCACCTTGCTCCCCAAAGTTAAGCACATGCTTACAGGATTTATGGGAGCGTCACCTCTGGGCACAGGGAGTTTGTCACGGCGCATCCACAGGCTCTGATTGATTCCAGCTCAGCCCCACAGCCATGACTGGGAGCAGCCAGGGACAGCAGCCACATGTACTCAGCCTCCACAAGAACTTGCAGCATCTCCTCGTGACAAGCCCTGATTCGTGATACCAAAATGCTGTGAAAGTGCTGGTGCCCCACAGCACAAACCGCCTGCAGATTCAGGGTGAACCTCCCATCCCACCCAGCCTCTCTCCTGCTTCTGCATTCCTTGAGGCAGGCAGGATCTCTGGAAAAAGCCTTTCTTCTCCATCACCAGAGACACACAGAGCTCCCACGCTGGGAGAAAGGAAATCCAGTAGATTTCTCAATGCCTAGGGTTTGATTTTGGGTGTCTGCACACTCTTTAACACCCTCAACAATAACATGGGCTGAGCAGGCCCTCAGATCACAACCCCAAAGCTGTGCAAACTGGAGATAACCCAGAAGATAAAGACTTCTGTGATAATATCAACAGGGGAAACACCACCAGGCTGAGCTCGAGTCAGGACCCCAAATCTTCCACACTGATGAACACATCTCACTTCAAGCTTCTTGATTTAAACTCCACTCTCAAGCTCCTAACTGTTGAAATAGCAGAATTGATAAGTGGTGGTCTAGCTAGGAAGGTAGGGATGTGGAAATGAGTTATCCTGTGCTTTGAAAAGTGCTGGAATGCATCCCTGTGGCTCCAAAAGCATCCTGCCATACACCAGCCTGCTTTGGGCCCCCAAAACACCAAGGTTCCTCATGGGCTGAGTTGTTACAGCTGGTGAAACCCCCCTGGATGTGGATTTAGCACCTCATGTTTAGGATCTTTTTTGTGCACATGCTAAAGCTCCACCAAATGTCTCTGGGGGCTCCTGCTGGGTGTGTAAATGGGAGCACTCCTCTGCTTGATGAGGAGCTGTATCATCCCTGAAATACAAAGATGTGCAAGAGGAAGGTCCACACCTCAAAGGATCTGGCACATGCTGACCACACTACCTCCAGATCACCACCACAAATAAGGACACTTCAACCCTGCAACCTTTGGGCTTGCAGTCCAAATCCCATCATTATTTTACCAAAGATTAAAGTGAAGATAAACAAGCAAATGGAGACAGTAGTTTTGCCTAGAAAGAGATGCCAAAATTCAAGTTAGAGGTATTTCCAGGAGAAGATCTGTGTTTTCCAAAGCCCTCTTCCAGCCACACCATCAACAGGTCCCTTGAGCTGGGAGTTGCTTCATTCAGGAGCAATTTTCCTAGACAGTGTTGGCTCAAAGAGCAAAGCAAATAGAAAATTCATGCCCTGTGAAGGTGTTCATTAATGTCTTTCTCCATTCCCACTTCACTGGCTCAGACACTTCTCATCAGGGGAAGAATCTGTGTGCAAAACACCCTCCTGGTTAAATGCAGAAGCAGCCAACATTATAGGGTGTTAGGCAGCATAATAAATGAACTTATATATTTAAAAAATGCTGTGGTGCAACTGCACTGATAGCCCAAAGGCCACAGTCATGCCCCGAATGCAAACAAACCAGAAAGACTCAAATGTGACACCAGCTAGGCTTTATAACAATTTATGTCAGAATAATTAATTTGGATTGTTACCAAATTCATTGTTGATAGCAAGTAGGTAATCCAGCAATGTCCTGGCACAGCAGTTTTTTGCAGTACCCCAGCAAGTCCCAACTTTTGCATCAGAGATGATAAGAGGGGTTTGTAGAGTGTTACCTGAGCCAGGACAGCCCTGCCTGGGGTTCACTCCCTCCCATGTTCCTTGCTGAAGTACCTTGGAAAAGGCCTCCCAGGTGGTTATATCAGCCTGCAGATATGCTCTAAGCCCATGAGCTGGTCTATTGATGGGCTACTGAAAAGCACTGACAGCTTCAGGCTGCTGTTACTCCGTGCCCACCACAGGACAAAGTGTAAACCAGGTTCTTCAGCAAAGCTCCCCATTTAGACACACACTTAAGCAGTTTTCTTATGTAAAGAAACACTCGAAAATCAGACTGTTAGTCTGGATTGATGCCGGCCAGCTACAGATGAACTTCAATGAGTCATCCCCCAGAGACATCAGGTCCCCTAAAATAGCATCAGCAACTGAATCTGTAGAAAGGCTGGAATATTTGGACTGAAAGCTCTGATCACAATGCTTTACATAAGCTGGCAAACATGCCACCCTCCCCAGGCTGAAATGAGAATTCGCCTCAGCCAGGGCACTCCCACAATTCTGTCTCATGTGCTGGGAAGCACAGTCCTGACATTGCCTGATGCAAGACAGCAACAAACTGGCTTGTTTGGGGTGGGTTTCCTTCCACTGAAATTTTAATTCAGTGAAACTACTTGAGGACAAGTCCAGAGATACTGAAATCAACCAAATATAGTCAGAAAATGGTGGTAACAGCTGGTGCTCCAGAAGTTTGCACAGAGAAAAGCAACAACCCAGCTCGAGACCACAGGGGCTTTATGCAGACTAGCAGCAGGAAATTTGAACACAAGGAATGACCACTTTCCCAGAGGTCTGACACAGGCTGGAATACAGGTGTTCTCTCTTCCTGCTGTGTGATGAGGACAGAGATAGAGAAGGGCCACAAAATCCTGGAAGAATAGTGAGAAAGCAGCCTGGCATGTGCCATTGTGTTGAATTTGGGTCTTGCCGCCTCTGCAGGGAAAACAAGGGATGATTGTCAGGAGCCTGAGGGAGCCAACAGGCTTTAATTGACCCTTTAATTGGTCCCTCTTCTGGGTCCTCCATCCATGAACTCCATAAACTCCATTCAATCTGAGATTGAGACAACCAATTCCTTCTGATCTCTGCTATGAATGTACCTGCTCCTAGATATTCCTATATTGATGTTGGACTTCACTTGGTGCCTTTAATTCTCTGGGTGATACCTGGGCTGTTGGTCCAGCCCTGTGCTCTGTTAGTCTGGCTGTGGAGGTACACCCACCTGGTAAGGCTGTGCCTGTCCTTGGCTCCTGGCTCACTTTCCCATTAGGTGGATTTTGCCATTTTACACAGCTGGAAAAGAAAGATGCAGTGCTGTGTAGGTGTTGAGCTCATGGCAACACCATTTGACTCTCTTTGACCCCCTTCCTGATGGAGCTCATATTCTCTATCTCTTGGTGACCCTTAGTCCCCTCCCTATGGAGGGGGAGCTCCCCATGAGCCCCATATAAATATTCACTAACCTCTTTAAATTCCCACAATCCCATTTAGACCCAAACCTGACTGTGATCTCCTCCTGGTGCCTCATCTCCCCATAACTTTTTCACCTCCACATCACCCCCAAGAACTTCACTGGAACCTCACAGCCTCCTTCAACACTGCAGAGCACCTCCCTCCATCTCTCCCTAGCCCCACTGAAACCCTTCCATGTCTTCCAAGCTCTTTTTCTTTCCCTGTAGCTCCCCAGCTTTGTGCTGGTGCTATTCTAACCTTTGAGAACAAGTTTCTTGTGTTGTTTTTTTTTTTTTTCTTCAAAAAGCCTTTTTCCTGTTGATCCTGTTCTCTCTACACTGCTCCCATGAGGGACAATCCCTTACATTCTCCACCAGACCTTTCCATAGTTACGTCCTGCTCACACAGAATGGTTTTTCCTCTTGTGTGTGATGGGGCCATCTCCCTTGTCACACTTTCTCCTGTGCCATTTGTTTAATTTCCTGCTTGCTCCCATGCCTCTGGCTTGTCTCCCAGCACGCCTGATACCTTGAGTTTTCTGGGACAGCAGGTTTTTAATAATTTGATGCAGTGGGTTCCTTTGTAGGTTTGTGCCAGCAATTAGATGGGTAAGACCTGGGCTTAAGGCCCTTATTTGAGTTGGGGATTGCTAAGGAAAGCAGAGCTGGAGGGAAGAAGCAAAATAAATAGAGTTCATCTGAGTTTAAGGCTTTGCTTGGAAAAGCCAAGTGCTGCATGGAAAGCATCTCTGCACCACTTCACTGTGAGGATCCACCATGGGATAAAGCCCCTTTTATTTGTACAACCCAATCAATATTTCACTGGCCACATATAAAATAGCCTTGAAACCTGTGCAAAGGATGATTTATATACAGTGTTGCTCATAAAAATACACAGCACCAACAGGAGATGCTTAAACCCAAGGTGGATCCAAAGCATGGGCAAGAGGTGTTGGCTTTAAACTGAGAGAGGTCTAGTTAGGTTAGATACAAGGAAGCATTTATTTACAATGAGGATGGTGAGGCCCTGGCATAGGGTGCCCAGAAAAGCTGTGGCTGCCCCCATCCCTGGAAGTGTCCAAGGCCAGGTTGGACACAGGGCTTGAAGCAAGGTGGGATAGAGGAAGATGTCCCTGCTTATGGCAGAGGGTGAAATTAAATGGTCTTTTAAGATCACTTTCAGCCCAAAACACTACATGATTCCACGAAAGCAGCACGGGTGAAATAGGTGATTTAAACCATCAATCTCCTCAAACCCGGAGGCAGGCTGCTGAGCTCCCTGACGGCAGCAATCATGGCTGGGGGGGGGCTGTAAAGCCTGAAGGCTGGGACAGAAATTATTTTTGGAGGGGAGCTGCGGGGCTTTCCGTACTTTATTTGAAGAGTACGAGGAGGGAAGGGTGGACTTCTGGGGGAGGCCGTGGGGCGAGGGGACAGCGGAGGGGAGGCCGTGAGGGCGGGCCCGAGCTGCCATTTCGCGGCCGCCCGGCCCCCCGCTGTCGGGCGGTGCCGCCTCCCTCAGGCTCGGGCGCGACATGGCGGCGGCGCGGGCGCTGCAGCTGTCGCTGCTCCGGCTGCTGCTGCTCCCGCCGCTGCTGCTGGCGCTGCTGCCAGGCCCGGCGGGGGCCGTGTGGCCGCAGCCCCAGGCCCAGAGCTTCCCGCCCGGCGGCGGCCGCTGCCCGGTGCTGGCCCGCCGGTTCCGCTTCGCCGTAGCGGACGGCTCGGCCGTGGGGCCGGGCTGCGCCGTGCTGGACGCCGCCTTCCAGCGGTACTGGCCGCTGCTCTTCGGCCGTACCACCGGTGAGGGCCGCGGCGGGCGCCGACCCTTCCTCCGTGGCTTTGAGCTTAACAGCCCCCCACATCCTCGCTAATTTTAGGTGTCAGACCGCGGGGTTTGGTGGCCGTCTGCCTCCCCTCAGTTCTGCGGCGGCAGGTGGGGTGGGAGTTGTGGCTTGGATGGAGTCTGGTGGCACGGGCAGCGATGGGTTGGGCTTTGGAGAGCAATGCCTATGGTGCGTGTGGAAGAAATCTAATCGAGTTTGGCACAGCACTAGTTGTCCTTCTGCCAGGATTTAGGCTCTTGCTATCAAGTGTTTTCTCTATCTCATTTTTTGCTTCCTCCAGGTAGTGTTAATCTCTCCATTGCTTCATTTCACTTCCTTCTCTTGTGGCTGCAGGGAGAGCTGCTCCCAGCCTTGCAGCCATTCCTGCTTCAGGGTTACTGCTAAGTCTTGGCTGTTCTCATTATCATGTATCAGCTCTGGGTGTCCCGTGTGAGGTCTCACCTTGAGGAAAGACTTGCTGCTTTGTGTGTGTTCTTCCAAGTACATACTTGTGCCACGGGACACCTCTGCCAAAGTGGAGCTGCTAAAAGTCCTGAGGCAGCATGGCTTTTCTGCCAGGGAGGGATTAGCTCCCGGATTCATCATGAAATTGTAGGGTAAGATGAGGAAAGGCAAAAGCATTGAGAGTCTGGATTTGCTGTGGGGCAGGCTCTAAAGGTTTCTTGAACCCAGACTTCTTCATGACAGCACCCATTGCTTGTCTGGGATGAGCTGCAGGAAATCTCTTGGCTGTAGAGCTGACGTGCAGGGACGCTCAGTAGCTGCGTGGGTCTGCTGCAGCCTGAAGTGCTATATCCAGGGAGTATGAAGCACTTCATTCATCAAAAAGAGCTAGTAACTCTGCTCCCGAGTGTTTTAAATGTCAGTGTGAACTCTGTCACTGCTGATCAAAGCAGAGAAGGGTGGCAGTGTTGGAAGCTGCTTGGCTTTGTCTTGAGTACATCATACTTTGAAAAAAGCAGGTTTGAAACAGAAAACCCTTTGGCTTATTTTCTTTCTTCAACTCTTGTGAGTAGAAGTAGAAATAAATTTTGATTTGAGAGCCAAAAAGACTCCTCTTGGTTCTCTTTTGCTGCTGGGAACTAAAAACAGCTGATCTAATTATTCACGCTCTCCTGTTCCACTCAGAGGGGAAATGTGACCATCAAATCACTTGGAGCAACACTGCGATCACAAGATCCAGCTCACACTCATCACTTTCCATATGCCCTGCTTTATGATGCTCAAACTACACAAATTATTTTAAGGCCTTTTTTCCCCTCTTTTCCTTCGGGTTTTTTTTTTTTTTTTGGTCTTTTTTTTCCGCATGGGTGGTTAGTAAGAGCAGGCAGTTGAAACCTTGGATGAAAGGAAATAATTTGTATTAATAGAGGAAATAAATGGCAGAAACCATTTTCTGGCTGCGCTGCCTTGCAAGTGTGGTGGCAGTGGTGCCTGCCTGCACCTTGGCTTAGGAGGCTGTGTTTGGGTTGGGAAGCACCTCACCCAGCAGGTTCAAACGTGGTGTGTGATGGTGGGACTGATTCTGTTGAGGCTTCTCAGCAGAATGAGTGCTCCCAGGTCTAAGAGCGGCTGTTCCCAGTGAACTGCCACCTTCCTGAGTGGAGGGAGCAGGTCTTGCTGTGCTGCTTGCACATCTGTGAGGTTGCCTTGGCTACCAGCTTGTCTGCAACCAAGAGGAAAGCTCAAAACAGGGCTGGCTTCAAGCTGTTTTCCTTCTCTCCGCAGAGGTTTCGTCATCCCTTCATGGAGAAATTGGGATTTCTGTGAGCTGTGGAGCAGGGGCTCTCTGCATTTCTCTGAAATGCTGGCAGTGCCACAGTCTCTCTGGAAACTTCTTGGTGCTCTTGGCTCATTCAAAGCCATCTCTTTATTTCCAGTGACCACATTGAGCATTGGCTGTTCCTGGGAATGCTGTGGGGGTGTAGGTATGGACCTTGGCTGGGATGAGCAGGGTCCCACCCTGCTGCCCCATGGTCCTCCTGGCAGCTGACTGGTCTCCATTTGGAACGGGGGAGTGACTCAAGTGGGAATTGAGGCTTGTGCATCCTTGGAAGTGCTCTTCAGTTAAGGAAGTGTGCCCAGAGCTCCTACTTGAGGTCTAAATGTGGCTGGGTTCATTTCTCTGGCTGCCACACCTGGGACCTGCTCTGCAGAAAGTGAAGTCAGTTGGGAGCTTTTCTGAGCTGGATGAGACCTTTTGATTGCCTGTAACTCAGCCCAGTTTAATAGATTCATTTTCCACCCTTTTAAAAAGGTTTTCTTTGCCCTTTTCCAAGAAATTTGGGTAGAGCATAGCTCTTGGGCTTGTACTTTTTTGCAGTGCTGGGAAATCTTGGAAACAAGAAGCTCTTCACCCTCATGGTGAGGCTTTCACTAATCATGGCTGTAGCGGAAGAGCCAGGCCTGGTGTCCTGGAAGCCTCAGAGGCTGCTGCTAGTCCATATTCTGATGTTTCTCCTCTCTTGTGTGTTTCTTTAAGCTTCCTTGTGGGCTTCCTCACAGGCTGGGATTAGCTCGTGTTCTGCTGTTTGGTTGTGTTGAAATTGACCCCTGCTGAACACCTTGGTGTCTGTTTTGGGGTGCAGGAAGGGGTGCCTGTTTCTGCCTCCATCCCTAGCTGGGCTGGGAGGATGGTGGTGGGCTTGGAAGCAGGGAAAAGAGCTGGGATGGGGTTGATGTGCATGGTCTGTGTCCTTTGCAGAGAATGAGCCATCCTGGGAAACACCCTGCACCAAGCTTCTCGTCTATGTTTCCACTCCAGGCTGCGATGGGTTTCCCAGCCTGGACTCCAGTGAGAGCTGTAAGTGTCCGGGTTGGGAGCAGGAGGGAACATGGCTGTTTCTGTGCCTGTCACTGGGAAGTAGCTCTGTGCAGTTACCCTTGGATTTGAGGAGGGCACGAATTCCCTGCTCTTGAGACACTGGGGCAGGACAGGAGGGGCTTACCTGAGGGTGCTAATAAAACAGTGGAGAGAGGATTAAAACAGCAACAGAGGACCAAAATTCAGTTCTCTGGGGTCCTGGGGTGCAGTTCTGTACCTGAGCCCTGCCCAGTGCTGTCTTGGCAGTGTGGGACAACCCCCTGATGCTGTTTTTCAGATAAGCTGTCTGTCTCCAAAGGCTCCATGCTGCTCTCAGCAGAGACCATCTGGGGAGCTCTCCGAGGTGAGCTGCACTTCCCACAGGGCATTGCCACTCTCCCTGCCTCGGGCCTGTGGGGATGTTTCCTGGTGCCTCTCTCTTTCCATAGACTTTGTTAATTGAGCTCTGCTCCTTTGGGGGTGGGTTTCTGTGCTGAGAAAGGGGCTGTGTGTTTTCCTGCAGGCCTGGAAACATTCAGCCAGCTTGTTGGGAGAGAAGAGAATGGCACGGTGAGTCCTGGCCTCATCCCCTGCGAGCAGGCAGCTCTCCATAGTGCCCCAGCCTCCACGGGGCAGGCTGAGGGTTGCTGGGATGCTTGGGATGGGTGGGAGCAGCCTTGCCTAGGGCCAGGTGAAAATTCATGGATCCAGCCAGATCTCTGCCTTCTGAGTGGGTAAAGAAGTGCTGCAGCTCTTTCTGGACACTTTGCATTCTGGGCAGTGAGGGCATCTCTGTCCTGCCAGCCCTGGGGACAATGGTGACCCTCAATGTCTCTTGCTAATGGCCATTTGTCCAACATCCTGCTCACATCTTCCTTGTGTCTTCTGTGTGCAGTACTACATCAATGAGACAGAAATCGTGGACTTTCCCCGCTTCCCTCACCGGGGACTGTTGCTGGACACCTCTCGACACTACCTGCCTCTGAAAGCTATCCTGGAAACTCTGGTAGGGCATCTGAGCTGAGATATGAGATGGTTTAATTGGGCGTCCCTTCCCTTGTGACAACTGGGCTCCCTTGTTTGGATGATTTCTCAGTTGTCTTTGTTAAAAAGAAAACTCTGAGGTGTTTTGGATTCCTGCAGTCCAGGTTACTCTTCAAGGCTGAGTTGTTTCTAAGGCAAGGGAAAACACTAGCAAAGGTGGGTGGTGGTTCTGTGCTCATCCCAAGAAGAATTAAACTTCCAGGTCTCCATCACTGGTTCAGTTACAGGGAGAACAGGGATTTTACTGAGCAGAAGTATTCCTGGCCCTGTGCAGCTTTTTGTGTTCAGAGAGAGGTGTCTGAATCCCTCTTGGATCCTGGGAGCATTTAGGGACTCTGCCTTGTCCTTTTAGAGCTGGAGGACCTTGTCCTCTATCTGTGGCAAGCTGGATGACCTTTTAGAGGGGATGGGACATGTTCATCTTTATCCCTGTTCCTTCCCAGGACGTCATGGCTTACAACAAGTTCAACGTGTTTCACTGGCACATTGTGGACGACCCATCTTTCCCCTATGAGAGTTCCACGTTCCCAGAACTCAGCAGGCAGGTAATTATCACCATGAAAAGCCCAGCTCAGGTGAGCAGATCCCTGCCTCTGCTCCTGAGCAATGCCCTGAGCTTTGCCGTGTTCCCAGGGAGCCTTCAATGCCATGACCCACGTGTACACAGCCAGTGACGTGCGCAGTGTGATCGAGTACGCCCGCCTGCGCGGCATCAGAGTCATCGCTGAGTTCGACACCCCCGGCCACACCCTCTCCTGGGGGCCAGGTGAGGAGCACACCCTGCCTGCTGCTGCCCTGAGGAGACTTGGAGTTGTCTAAAGGGCAGGAATGGGTGCTGCAATCTGGACCCTAAAAGCTGGGTGTGGGCAGCAGTGTCCCACAGGGTGGCTTTGATGAGGAGCAAACCATTATTTGGGGGATGTGGGACCCAGTGGTCCAACTTCTAGAGCAAAATCCAGAAGGAAACATTTTCATCTTTTCTTGGGTCCAAGATGGGTGATTTTTTTGTGGGAGCATCTGCTCTGTCGAAACTAACATCATGGCTTATTGCAAGGATCTTGTGTTTAACTGAGGGTACAGCTGGCCAAGCTTCCTTGTACAGCTGGCCAAGCTTCTTTTCTCTGCTTAGCCATGTCCCAGTCCTGACACACTGCTGTCTACTCCAGGGACTGTGTCTCCTATGTCTAGAAGTGCAAGAAGCTCCAGGAAAACATTCCATTGTTTTTTTCTCTCCTTTCCCTGCCTCCAAATGCCAAGGCCCGTGTTAAAACTCTCCGTGTGCGTGGTCACAGCTGGAACTGTGGCTGTCCATTGTTCCCTGTCTCCTGACAGGCCCTGAGTTGTGCTGAGGGGCATTGTAGAGGATGACATGGTCACACTTTTCCCCTTCCTCACCATCCTGCATTTGTTATCCTCAGGTGCTCCAGGCCTCCTGACTCCCTGCTATATGGGCAAGGCTCCTTCTGGAGTCTATGGGCCCATCAACCCCATTGTTAACAGCACCTACCAGTTTGTGACCAGTTTTTTCCAAGAGGTCAGCACTGTGTTCCCAGACTTCTTTCTCCACCTTGGTGGTGATGAGGTAGATTTCACATGCTGGTGAGTTTGAGATCAGTTTGGATGGGGGCTGGGGGTAAGTATTTGGGATTGGAGTCCCAGCCTGTGGCTTCTTGGTCATGAGCTTTGGTGTCCTGCTCTCCCAGGCCAGGGATAGTGGTGGTGCTTGGGATTTTTGGGATTTCTGTGCTCATGGTGATGCTGAATGTAGGGAGCTGCTGATGCTGGTGCTTGTCCAGCCACAGCTCTGGAATACCTGGGCAAGCCTTGGACTGATGTGGGAGGGACTTGATCATGCCTTGACCTTACTGCAGAGCTCAGGTTGCAATGGTTTTATTTCTTTTCTTTGGTGCACAGGCAATCCAATCCAGAAATCCGTGCTTTCATGGCTGAGACGGGCCTTGGTGAAGATTACAAAAAATTAGAGTCTTTCTACATCCAGAGGTAAGGACAGGGCATTCAGGGCCTGCTGCTGCGCTCTGTGATCAGCTCAAATGTCTTCTGTCTTGAGGACACCAGATGTCCTTTCCAGGAGCTTCCCTGTTGGTCATGTCTCCCTGACCCCAAAAGGGAACATTTTAGTGGGAGATTGACCACAAAAAAGCCTGGGGCTGAGGAGAAAGAAGCCCCTTAAGGGGCTGTGCTCTCTCCCTTCTCCTTCAGAAGCACCTCCACACCGTGCTGAGGGTGTTGGGAATATCTGTGCTGCTCCTTAGGCTGTATGTAACCACCAAAGAGGGAGTCAGTGAGATCACCCAAAACTTGGTACTTTTCCCACACCAGGCTTCTGGACATCGTCTCTTCCCTTGGCAAAGGTTATATTGTGTGGCAGGAGGTGTTTGACAACGACGTGAAGGTGAGAGCTGCCTCTGCTGGGGTGAAGAGTGCCAGCACCCCACCTGACACACTGGTGTGCTCTGGGGGGGCTGTGCTGGGGTGAAGAGTGCCAGCACCCCACCTGACACACTGGTGTGCTCTGGGGGGGCTGTGCTGGGGTGAAGAGTGCCAGCACCCCACCTGACACACTGGTGTGCTCTGGGGGGGCTGTGCTGGGGCTGGTGGGTGTTACTCTGTAATGGGACTGGGGTCGATCTCAAGATGGTGCTGCCAGTGAGCTGCCCTCATTGTGGCTTTGTCACACTGCTGCCAGTGCTCTGCTCCCTCTAGGATGCAGGTTTTAACCATGCCCAGGACACTCTACAAATGTCCTTATCCCTCCTTCTGTTGTTCCTGCAAACCAGATGGGAAGTGGCTCAAAAATCAAGCACAAGTCTGCTTCAGCTTCCTTTTGGGCATGTGGAGGGGCCAGGGCACTCTGCTCAGGGGAGCAGGTGATGCTTCTGTCACTGCACTGATCCCCTGCCCCATGTTCACCTGTGCTCCTCAGCTGAGGCCTGACACCATCATCCACGTGTGGAAGGAGAGCAACATGCAGTACCTGAACGAGATGGCCAATGTCACCAGGGCTGGCTACCGGGCTCTGCTCTCTGCACCCTGGTACCTCAACCGCATCTCCTACGGGCAGGACTGGATAGAAGCCTATAAGGTGGAGCCCTTGAACTTTGAAGGTGTGTTCCTTGTGTCCCCTTTCTGCATGGCAGCTGGCTTGGCACTCAGATGTAGTGCCAGAAGTGGCTGTTTTGCTGTCCCCTCCACAGGCAGCCCTGAGCAGAAGGCCCTGGTGATTGGTGGTGAGGCCTGCATGTGGGGTGAATATGTGGATGTCACCAACCTGACCCCCAGGCTCTGGTAAGGGGGGTCTACAAAGAGGTCACTTGGGTTGTGTGAGGCTGGACAGGCATCCCTTTTCTTTTCCACCGAGTGTCATGTGCTGAACTCATGGGTTTGGTCTGCACATGGTGCCTGTCCCTGTCCTCCCTGTGCTGGTAATAGCTTCACTGAGGCTGAAATGGGAGTTTGCAAGGCTGTAACAACCTGCTGCTGCAACCAGGTTGTGTTTAGCACCTGTCTGTCCTGTCATCCTGCTCCTGATGGGCATGTGTCCAGGAACAGATCTTGGGATACTCTGAAGCCTTTGTGTGTGGAAGGACGCTGGTTAGAAAAGTGCTTGGGAATTCAGGGCTTGGTGTAAGAATCTTTTGAGTCCCTCCCTGTCCTGACTGCCTGTCCCTTTTCTTCAAGGCCAAGAGGTGGGGCCGTAGCTGAAAGACTCTGGAGCAATGAGACTGTCAAGAACGTGCAAGACGCATACGCCCGGCTGGCGGAGTTCCGCTGCACGCTGCTTGGGTAACCATCCTGGGGCAGCTGCCCTTGCACTACTGCTCTGGGCTCAACCCTGGGAGGGCAGGAGGGAAAAGGGCTTGCCCTGCTGCAAAATAACCCTTGTTCCTCTGGAAAGCCCTGGTTTTAATGCTGCCTGTGTGTGGGCAGAGCTTGCTTTGTGCAGCACTGGAAGAGCGCTCCTGCTGCTGGCGTAGGCTGGTGGCTCTGGCGAGGAGAGGGCTTTGTGCTGAGGAAGGAGGGGACTTGTCAGTTCTTGCCACTCTTCCTGCAGCACCAGCTTCCCCAGGAAACCTGTCCTCACCCCGTGCTCCCACACATGAGCAAAAAACTGAGTTTATAAGCACAGGATGAAAACCCCTCCCTCCTTGTCACACTTGAAACGGGGCACCCAGAGCCACCCTGTGCCACTGGAAGCCCTCAGACCTGGTGGTGTCTTTGCCTGTGCCCTCTCCCTGATGACATCCTTCTGTTCTCTTCCCAGGCGTGGTGTCCAGGCACAGCCTCTCTACGTCGGATACTGTGACCATGAATTTGCTGGGGTTTGAAGGGAGAGCCCCATTGCCCTCTGTCTCTGTGCATGCAGGAGGAATGTTCCCCCCTCAGAAGGGCAGAGGGACCCCTTGCCACCCCGTCTTCTGCTCTGGCTTTATTGTAATGAACATTTCTTTTGCCTCGGCATGCACTCTTTACCTCTATTTTTATTTCTTTAAATCTATAAATAAATTACCCCAAAGAGGAAAAAGGTGCCTATTCCTGCTCATCTGGGCTTGGGACACTGTGCAAGGGTTGGCAGGAGATGGGTAGGGCTTGCTCCAGAGATGCTGGTGGAGAACCATCATCCTGGCAGCTCTGGAGTTTGCAGGGTGCCCGCTCAGCTGGATAAACTGTGCTTAGCCTCTGCTGCTGTCCCAGGGTTTGCTTCTGCAGTCACATTGTGCTGTGAGGTCCTGTCCTTGTCCCTTTTCTCTCCTCTGATGGCCCGGCCTGCAAGCCTCCACTTCTGCTGCCCTAAACCCTGGTTGCTGCCACCTCCTCTGACTTTTCCTCAGCAGATGACACCCTGGAGCCTCTCTGAGGAGCCCTTGCAAATCTGCAGAGTGGTGAATGGATACTACAAAATCTCTGCTCAGCTCTTCAGGCTGTCACTTCTGCCTGGGATTTGGCCAACTGACCCATCCTCCTCCTGCTCTGTTATTCTCAGGGTGAGGAGCTCAACTCCAGATCTCCTCCATCCAGAGGGGTTGGTTTCAATGGTGTTTTCCTTGGAGAAGAAAGAAACCAGTGGTGCTGCTGTCCCATAGAAGTGGGATAGGTGTGATTGTTGTTCTTCCATGGTTGGGATTGCCGTGCTGGAAACGGCATTCAGCTGAAGGCAGGGAATCTGTCAGGGAGAAATCCTGGCTGGCTGTGACTGTTGTATGTGTGTCTTGGTCTTAAGTGAGTGAGATGCACTGTTATGGCTGGAAACCTTTCATGACTGAACTTTAAATTAAAAATAGTGAATTAACAGTTATTACTGCCTCCTATTTTTACAAGTCAGATTTTTTTTTTCCTTTTTTATTTTTTTTTCCCCCAGTGTGCTGTAACATGGTACCTTGGCTGGGTCCTTTTGTCACTGCAAGGTGCTGCTGCCAGCAGGGGTGGGGCAAGCAGGACACCTGGGAAGGGTGCTCTGTTCCCAAGAATATTGCTCTGTTCCCACAGCTGATGCTATGCCAGCTCCCTGCCCTCATTCCACCTCCCCCTCTGCCTTGCTGGGCTTCCTTTCCCCTATAACCAGGTGTGAGAGCCCCCAGCACTTGGGATACCCACGGAGGACCCCCCAGCATTGCACCTTCCACTGAAGCCTGGTATTGTGATCCAGGTTAAACATCACCCATGATCCCATTTCCCAGGGTGTCTGCACACAGCATTTTCCCTAAACCACCCTCATGGAGGTGGATCAGTGACGTTTCCAGCCTCGGACGGGCCGGGATCCCGGAAGCGCCCCGCTCTCCCCGCCGCGGCTTTGCCGGGTGGCCCGTTCCTTCCAGAACATCTATTTTGGTCGTGTAAAACTTGCCGGGGAGCAGGGAACAGGGAACAGGCAGCGTGTGAATCACTCGGGGCCAACGGGTTTAAAAATAAACCCAAGCGGCGGCGAGGAGCAGCCGCCAAGCCCCCGGATTCCGGCAGGATTGTGCTCCACACGTCCCAAACCCACCCGTGGGCACTGGCACCGGCCAGGGGAGTTTATTGGGACACGCTTGCAGCGGCGGGCACCTGTGTGCATGGTGTGTGTGAGTGCTTGTAAACACGTGTGTGCACCGGGTGTGTGCCTGCAAGCGTGTGTGTAATGTGTGTGCTTGTAAACACGAGTGCGTTGTGGGCATCGTGTGTGTGTGTGCTTGTAAACACGTGTCTGCTTGTGAGCACGCACTTGCTCACACGTGGTTAGGGGTCCTCACATCCACTCGTGCACACACATGCACAAGGGTTGAACACACATGCATTAAGGGCCCTTGCACGTGTGCACTCACACACGTGCACAAATGCACTCGCTCACATGTGCATGTGGGTCCTTGCACGCATGCACTCGTGCACAAATTTGCACACACGTGCATGTAGGTGCTTGCATGCATACATACACTTGCGTACGTGCCCGCACACCTGTCCATATGGATCCTTGCACACTTGCACATGTTTGCATGTGTGTCCTTGCCCTCATGCACATACTTGCACTCCTGTGTACACACACACACTTCCACTCATGAGCAAGGGAGTCCTTGCACACATATATATAGGCCATTGCACACATGTGCCTATGGGTCCTTGCGAGCCCATGCATTCCTGTACACACTTGCACACACATGCACACCTGCACACACATGCAAATGCCCCCACACATCATTGCCCAGACTCACACACATGTGCTGTGCATGCCCTTGCACGCACTTACACACTCGTGTAAACTCTTGCAGCACCTGTATGTTCTTGCACATGCTTGAACATGCATGCGCATGTTTGTGTAGACTTGCACATGCTTGCACACATGCTCACGCACACATGCACACAGTGGCACACGCTCACAGCCCTTCCCACACTCACAAGCCCCTGCACGCACGAGACAGCGCGCCGGGGAAGCCAGGCTTCCCCCCACCTGGCTGCTGCTTTGGGACTAATTAATTAATTAACGACAACACCAGGTATTAAAGCTGCTCAGTCTAATTACAGATCTTTCGGGGTGACACGGGATGCAGGAGGGAAGTGCTCTCCTCCTCCCCTTTCTGGGGCAGCCCCAGGGGGGCAACAGGGGCAGTGTGGGGTCCATGGAAGCAAAAAACTCAACAAAGTGTTCAAATTGACCCCGTTGTGCCTCTTCAGTGTGTTTAAAGCCTGCTCTAAGGTGGGGAACAGCGAGGGGTTAAGTCTGGATGTTACTAAAGGGCTGCAGGGGTGAAGGTGGGAGGCTGCTCTGCTCCTTGGACAGCCCAGACTGGGGCTGGGGGGATGATGGGGCAAAAGGGGGATGGAGCGGGGTGAGGGAATGGAGGCGGGATGGAGGTGGTGGGGGATGGTGGGGGTGATGGGGAGACGGGGGAAAGGGAGGGAGGGAGATAGGTGGTCATGGGGGTGATGGGGGATGAGAGGAAAGGGGGTACATGAGGGGAGATGAGGGGGATGGGGGGTGGCGGGGCATGACAGGGGGTGATGGGGGTCATAGGATGTGATGGGAGGGATGGGGAGGGAGACTGGGGGTGATGGAGAGGATGGGGGTGATGGGGGAAGATGGGGGGTGATGACAGGTGATGAGCATGATGGGGATGATGGGGGAGGGCGATGGAGGTGATGGGGGTGAGGGTGGTGATGGGGGTAATGGGGATGATAGGGATGAAGGGGGTGCCGGGAGGTGATGGGGGGTGATATCTGGTGGTGGGGGGGGCAGAGGGGTGTGTGATGGTAATGACGGGGGCTGATGGAGGGTGGTGGGGATGACGGGGAGGATGGGGGTGACGGGGGCCGAAAGGGGAGACACGGGGGGGCGATGGACGCGGGAGGGTGACGAGGCGGGGGGGTCCGGGGTGAGCCCGACAGGGCGCAGCAGTGGGCGGAGCCGGTACGCGCCCCGCCCCCTTTCCGCCCCGCGGTTCTGATTGGCCACCTCCCCCTCATTATGCTAATACAGCACCCCTGGGCGGGGCCGTCCGGCTGACGTCACGGGCCCGCTGGCGGGCGCGGGCCGAGCCGAGCCGAGCCGAGAGGCGCCGAGCGGGGCGGTTCCGAACGGTGCCGAGGCGAGCCGAGCGGTGCCGAGCGGTGCCGAGTGGTGCCGAGCGGTGCCGGGCGGTGCCGAGCGGTGCCGGTCGGGCGGGGCGGGGCGCGGAACGGGCCATGGCGGCGGCGGCGGCGGGCGAGGCGGCGGGGGCGGCGTTCAGCACCGCGAACAGCGGCCGGGTGAACGGGCTGAGCCGCCCGCCCGGCGCCATCGCCATGAAGGACCACGACGCCATCAAGCTGTTCGTGGGGCAGATTCCGCGCAACCTGGAGGAGAGCGACCTCAAGCCGCTCTTCGAGGAGTTCGGCCGCATCTACGAGCTCACCGTGCTCAAGGATCGCTTCACCGGCATGCACAAAGGTGCGGGGGCGTCGGGTCTGGGGACCCCCCGGGTGGGACGCCCAGGTGTGGGGGCTGTCCTGAGGTGAGGTGGGACACGCTGGGGTGGGGGGGATCCTCAGTGAGGTACCGCTCTGGTGGGATGTCGTGAGGTGGGGGGGGGTCCTCAGTGATGTACTACTGTGGTGGGAAACTCTGAGGTGGGGGGGGATCCTCAGTGAGGTACTGCTCTGGTGGGACACCCTGAGATGGGGGACACCCTCAGTTAGGTACTGCTGTGGTGGGACACTGAAGTGGGGGACACCCTCCATTAGGTACTGCTGTGGTGGGACACTCTGATGTGGGGGGGGATCCTCAGTGAGGTACTGCTCTGGTGGGATATCGTGAGGTGTGGGGGGAATCCTCAGTGAGGTACCACTCTGGTGGGACACCCTGAGGTGTGGGGGATCCTCAGTGAGGTACTGCTGTGGTGGGACACCCTCAGTGAGGTGCCACTCTTGTGGGACACTCTGAGGTGGGGGGCACCCTCAGTGAGCTACTGCTGTGGTGGGACACCCTGAGGTGTGGGGGGATCCTCAGTGAGGTACTGCTCTGGTGGGATGTCCTGAGGTGTGGGGGATCCTCAGTGAGGTACTGCTCTGGTGGGACACCCTGAGGTGTGGGGGGATCCTCGGTGAGCTACTGCTCTGGTGGGATGTCCTGAGGTGTGGGGGATCCTCAGTGAGGTACTGCTCTGGTGGGACATCCTGAGGTGGAGTGTCCTGGGATGGGGGATCCCTCAGGTGGGACATCACTGAGATGTGGCACCTAAGTATGGGCCACCCGTGAGGCAGGATAGACGGAGGTGGGGGGAACCTCCTCAGGTGGGATACCCCTGAGGTGAGGTACCCCTCAAGTGGGACAGCCAGAGATGGATCATCCTGACAAAGGGATACCCCTCAGGTGGGATGCTCTGAGGTGGGATGCTCTGAGGGTGGGGACCCCTCAGTTGTGGTACCCCTGTGGTGGGATAAACTGAGATGGAGCACCCTGGCGTATAGGGGGACCCCTGGGGTGAAGACACCCCTGTAGTGGGACACCCTGAGGCAAAGGCACCCAATGTGAGGCACCCCTGATATGGCACAGCCTGAGGTAGGATATCCCTGAGGCAAAGGCACCCCTGAAATGAGTTACCCCATCAGATGGGACAACCTGAGGTTTGGTACCTAAGTGTGGGCCACCACTGAGGTGGGATGCCTTGAGATGTCCCTCATGTGGGACATCCTGAGATGGTGTATCCCAAGACAGGGATACCTCTAAGGTGGGACATCCCTGAGGTGGAGACACACATGAGGTGGGATAACCTGAGGTGGAGCACTCTGAGGTACAGCTGGGATGCTTTGAGAGGGGGCACCATCATCTGGAAGTATGCCTGAGGTCAGAGACACTGGTATGGGGCACTTCTGACATGGGGGTACCAGTGAGGTGATGTAGTCCTGAAACGGAGGTACCCCTAAGGTGGGACACCCTGAGGTGGAGTACCCAAAAATGGGGCATCCCTCAGCTGAGTTACACCTGAGGTGGAGATACTCTTGATGTGGAGGCTATACCCCTAAGTATGGGGCACCCCAAGGAGTGGAAACATTTGGGGTGAAGGTACCCCTAAGTTGGAGGAAACCTTGAGTTGGGAACACCCCAGAATGGAGTGTTTGGATATATAGCCCTTTCTAAGATTGGGGTACCCCTGAGGAAGAGGGGAGCACCCACCAGGGGTCAGGGTGCTGCTGTCTGGCTTGGGGGCACCCCTGGGATCAGAGCATCAGAGGGAGCATTGCAGTGGATTTTAGAACATCTGCCTGGCTTGGGGACACCTGTCTGGCATCAGCACAGTCGCATAGTTTTGTGCACCCCTGGAGTTGGAGCACCTCTGGGATACAGGTCCCCCACTGTGGATGGGGATGTGCCATGTCTGCAGCGTGTCCCAGGTGCTGTGGCCCTGTGGCACGGCATGAGGAGCAGTGATGCACCAAGGGGGTCGCACAGGCACCGTCGAGGTCTCCACAGAACCCCCCAACCAAGAGCTGTGGTGTGCAGCACCAGAGCTGGGTCAACACACCCCAGGTGTCACCCAGACAGGAGCCACAAGCTGTTGCCAAACCCCCGTGCCACGGCCAGCGCCTCCTTCGCTGGGACTTTCCTGGGAAGCCAGAACTTGGCATTTGTGGTTGCTGCCTTGTCGATGCCCTTCGGCTATGGGGCAGCCGCCTGGACTCTATAATTTTTGGCACTTTTGGCCTCCAGCATTTCTCCAGGTGTCTCTGAAGCTGCTTCTGTGCCTGGATCAATGGGATTTGCACCCTTTCAGGCTCCCTCTGCGCTTCCTCCAGCGCGGGCTTCAACGTCTGCGGCCCAGCCGCATGATTTAATTGCGGACGCTCCTCTAATTTGAATGGCATCCTCCCTCCCGGCGAGCCTCCAGAGCAGAACCGCTCCGGCACCAGCCCTCCCAACTTCTCCAGAATGCCCGGGCACCGTCTACATTGTCGCCTGCAGGAAAAACAGGGAAAAAAAAAGAGAGAAAGAAGAGCGGAGAGCAGGAAGCCAACATGATTACAGATGGTAAACACTGGAAATGGCACCGGGACTGAGGCGAGCTGCTGTGCTGATCTCCCCTTCCCACCCGCGGCGGGAGAGTATTGATCCAGGGGGATCTCTCCTTGCTCTCTGGTGAGGGCAGATGTCCCCAGCACCCCAAGGCGGGTGAGGGACCCCATCCCGCAGCGTCCCCCGCCCTGCCGCCATGCTCCCTCTCCTCCCAGGCATTGCTGATTGTACTTATTAAGAGTTATTAATACTTAATCAGCTGGCGGATTTAATTGTGCCAATATTAAAAATGCATCAATGTCAATTTTATTCATTAAATATTTACTTTGTTGAAGGGAAACTGTTTTGCTGCTGTTTTAATATCACTTTCAGATGCTTTTGGATGTGACCCCAGCAAACTGGGGGGGAGCCCTCAGGGAGGGAGCGGTGCATCGGTGGCACAGGCACCAGGAATGCTTCGGGAGAGATGGAGCGAAGAGGACCGGACCCTGTCCCCAGGGCTCGCTCGTTGCTGCCAGCTCTGTGAGCGAGTGGCTCGGCAGCGTGAGTCAGCGTGGGAAAACCTCACCCCAGGCGTATTCCCGATTTCCAAAGCGCCATGATGTTGAAGGAGCCAGAGTGCCTTCACCACATGAATCTCATCCCAAGGAGGATGCTTAGGCCGGGAGAAGTGTGGTGGCAAGGGAGGGTGCACAGCCTCGACACCTGGAGATCTGCTTCCTGGAGGACTTGAGCTATGGCTTTCCCCAGGGCTGGGGCCAGAGTGCCACTGTCCATGTGCTGCCTGCTCCTCCCTGGCTCCTTCCTTCATCCTGCTGCTCCATCTCCTACCCTGTTCTGGGGGTGAGCTGTGGCCCTGTGTGAGCCCATCTGGGTGTAGGGTACCAGGGCACCAGCTGGATGCTGGATGCCATGGGGCCAGGGTGTCAGTGTGACGGGATGGTGGATGCCATGGTACTGAGCTGCTGGATGCCATAGTGCCAGGGTGCTGGATGCCATGGTGCCAGATCATCAGGTGCTTGTTGGTGGATGCCGTGGTGCTGAGGTGATGGATGCCATCATGCCAGGGTGCCAGATCCGAGTTTATAGATTGCCAGGGTGCCAGAATGCTGAATGCCAGGGTGCTGGGGTGCTGAATGCCACCACGCCAGGTTGCTGGGATTCTGGATGCCACCATGCCAGGATGCCAGAGTGCTGGGATGCCGGATGCCACCATGCCAGGGTTCTGGATGCCAGGGTATCAAGTGCCATGGTGCTGGTGTGCTGGATGTCACAGTCTCAGGGTGCTGGTGTGCTGGGTATCCCTGTGCTGGATGCCAAGATGCTGAGACACCACAGTGCCATATCAGCTGTGCCGCCAGCTCCCTGTGTGCACAGGGCACTGTGACAATACCAGGCCGGACACTGATCCTGTCTCCCTGTCTCCACAGGCTGTGCCTTTCTCACCTACTGCGCCCGCGACTCCGCACTGAAGGCGCAGAGTGCCCTGCACGAGCAGAAGACGCTGCCAGGGGTAAGTGACACCATGGCATCGGGGTCAGTTGGGGTAGGGCCTGGTGACACCTCCCTGAAGCACGGGAGAATTGAGTGGCACTGGGGTGGTCCAGTTGAGCTGGAGCAGCACCTGGTGACACCTCCCAAAGGCATGGAAGCCTTCAGTGACACCGAGGGATCAGGGTGAGCCAGGGCGGGGGCTGGTGACACCTCCCCGAGGCGCGGGAGCCACTTCCAGCAGCCGCAAACCAAGGCATCGATTTTCCAGCCGCCCGCGTGCTGTTGCGCTTTCTGTGGGCTCCGACCTCCCGAGCTTAACAAAGTGAAAATAAATATTTAATTATTCGCCTAAATAAAAATCAATAGGCCCGCGGGTTGGCTGGGGAAAGAGCCGGGGCCCATGAATATCAATCCCTGCTGTGTGTGTGTGGAGCTGACAGAGGGGGATGAGGTTTGCGGGGATGTGGCTTCCTGAGCCGTGCTCCCACCGGTGGGGCCACACTTCAGTACGTTCAAGAGTTAACAGCCCACCTTGGTAGCCTAAAGGAGGCCGAGGTCAGGCCCTCCCTGGGGATTCTCATTAGGCACACCCGTGTTTGTATCGCTATTGCTGTGGCCCCTTGCTTGGGAATTGGGGGTGTGTGTGTGTGTGCACATGGATGTGCAGGTGCACGCCCCGCGGGGGCTCACAGCTGTGTGCACACACACCTCTCTGTCTGTGTGTGCACACAGCAGTGCAGGGGACTGTGTGCTTGTGCTCACACCCCTGTGCTCATGCAGGTGCTCACATCTGTGTGTGTTCACCCCTGTGTGTGCTCACATGTCTGTGCCTGAGCACCCCTTCTGTTCTTGCTCACACCCATGTGTATGCACTTGTGTATGTTCGGGTACACACCTATGAGTGCCTGTGAACACACCTCTGTGTCTGTGCACACCTCTCTGCTTGTGCACACAAGCACACTCATATGCATTTATGTGCAACCCCTCTGCCTGTGCTCACCCCCTGTACTTGCTTGTACCCCTTGTACCTGTACTTACACACCTATACCTGTGCTCACATACCCTGTACGTGCTCATTCCACCTGTACCTGTGCTCACCCCCTGTTATCTACGCATGCCCTGTACCTGTATTCACGCACCTGTACCTGTGCTCACCCCCTGTACCTGCTCACACACCTATACCTGTGCTCACACCTGTCCCAGCTCATACCCTGTACCTGAACACCCCGTGTACCTGTGCTCCCTGAACCTGCGCACCCCCCGTGTTCCCACCCTTGCCCCCCCCTCCCCCAGCCAGGCCCCGCCCCCGGCGTGTCGGGGGACCGGGGGCGTGTCCAGACGGAGATGGGCGTGTCCCAATGAGGCCCCGCCCCCCTTCTGGCCCGGCCCGGATCGGCTCGGCGGGGCTGCGGCCGCCCCGCCCTGTGCCCCGTCCCCCGCTCGGCGCTGCGCGAGCCCAGCCGAATCCGGCCGAGCCGAACCGAACCCAGCCGAGCGTAGCCGAACCGAGCCCAGCCGAGCCCGGCCTTGCCGAGCCGAGCCGAGCTAAGCCGAGCCCGGCCGATCCGTCTCGGGTGGAGCCGAGCGCAGCCGAGCTCAGCCGAACCGCCTCGGTGGAGCCGGCGGTCCGGCCGGTCCGGCCATGCAGCTGCCGCAGGTGCCGGCGCCGGGGCCGCGGCCGCCCGTGCTGTGGGTGCCCGCCGGGTCCAAGATCCTCTGCATCGAGGTAGGGCCCCGCCTTTGTCTGCCGCCGCCTCCGCCCGGCCCGGCACGGCCCGGCACCGCCCGGCAGCCTCCGCTCGCGCCGGGGTGGGGGGGCTGCACCGGAGGGGCTGTAGGAGGGATGTGGGTGATGGCGAAGGGGTGTATCTGCTCGCGGGGATGCTGTGCGGGAGCGGGGGTGATGGCGAGGGTGTGGATCCTTGCTCCTGGGGATGGGCATGGAGGGGTGTTAATGGTGAGCAGGGCGTATATGCACACAGGGTTGGGGATGGAGGGGTGTTGGTGAGGGGGTGCATCTGCTCCCAGGGATGGGCTGGGGATACAGCAGTGTTTGTGATCAGGGTGTAATTGCACACAGGGATGGTGGGTGTGAGTGTGGGTGTTGGTGATGGAGTGTATCTGAACCCAGGGATGGGAATGAGGATGGAGCAGTGTTGGTGAGGGGGTGTATCTGCTCCCAGGCATAGAATGGGGATGGAGTAGTGCTGGTGATCAGGGTGTATTTGCGCGCAGGGACGGGGATGGAGGGGTGTTGATGAGCAGGGTGAATGTGCACACAGGGTTGGGGTGTATGAGTGGGCGTGTTGCAGGGTGTATGTGCACACAGGGATGAGGATGGAGGGGTGTTGGTGGGGAGGTGTATCTGCTCCCAGGGATGGGGTGGGCGGGTGTGGGTGTTGCAGGATGTATCTGCACGCAGGGATGAGGATTGGGGGTGTAGGTGACAGGGTGTATCTGCTCCCAGGGATGGGTGTTGGGGATGGAGGAGTGTTGGTGAGGAGGGTGTATTTGCACAGAAGAATAGGGTTGGAGTGGTGTTGGTGAGGGGATGTATCTGCACCCACAGATGGGGTGTGTGGGTGTGAGGGTTGCTGTGCAGGGTGTATCTGCACCCAGGGATGGGGTACATGTGTTGGCAGGGTCATTGTTGGTGATGAGGGTGTATTTGCACTCAGGGATGGGGGCTCTGTGTGTGTGTGTGTGTGTGACTGAGAGGATGTATCTGCACCCGGGGAAAGGGAGGGTGTCGGCAGGGGGTTGTTGGTGATGTATCTGGAGCCAGGGAGGCTGTGTGTGGTGTGGGTGTCAGTGAGGAGGGTGTTCTGGCACCCAGGAATGCTGGGGGGGGCGGGGTATTTGCAGGCAGGGATGGAGGATGATGGTGAGGAGGTGTATCTGCCCCCAGGAATGGGTTTGGTGTGTGTGCTGGCTGGAGGGTGTATTTTTCCACCGAAGGTTTGTGCGTGTGTGTGTGTGTGTGTGTGTGTGTGTGTGTGTGTGGTGCAGGTGTGCAAGGGGCAGCGCTCAGGGGGTGTTGAACCTGCAGGCAGTGCGGGAAGGGGTGTGTGCGTTGGCAGGGGTGCAGCTTTGACCCCCAGGTGTGTGCAGGTGGGTGTGCAAGCACGTGGGTGTCTCTGTGTGTGGGAAGAGGAGCTTAGGGTGTCTTTGCCCCCAGTGGTGGTGACAGGGTGTGGGTGCACATGGGCTGGGGGAGTGGCAGCAGTGACGGTGTGTGGGCACTCCGGGTGTGATAGGAAGTGCAGGTGTGTGCAGGTGTTGTGCTGGGCTCAGGTGTGCACGGTGGCCTTGGGGATGAGATGTGTGTGTTGCTGGGGGTGCCGTGAGCCCACCCAAGCTGTCCATGTGCCCACAGAGGGCTCCCAGGGGTCCCACTATGGGTCCTGCTGCTACAACTGGGAAACTGAGGCGCTGGCTGTGCATTCCAGGATGCGTGCCCGTGGTTGTGTGTGATCCATGGCAGCAAGGAGGGTTCTGTGGGATGCATGGCATGCGGACTGGGGTTGTCCAGGTGCCCGTGGGGCTGTGTGCAGTGGTGCATGGGCACACGTGGGTGCGCAGTGGTGCTGGGACAGACGTGCAGTGTGCACAGCACTGCGTGGGCACACGTGTGCAGCTTCTGAGGTGTGCGGCTGTGCCAGGGGGATTGGGGGTGGCTGTGCTCGGGGGGTGCTGGGGTCTGTGGTTGTGTTCAGAGGTGTGTAGGCATGTGCAGGGTGTCCCAGGGTGGTCATACACATTCAGGGTTGTGCAGTGGTGTGGCTGTCCCCAGGCTGGCTGTGTGACCTGGCTGTGGGTTACCCCCAGGGCTCTGTCAAGATATTCCTGTGACGAGTGACTTGCAGTACCTCGGTTCCTGTCTCCCTAGGGTGGCACAGACATGAAGCTCCCACAGGCACTCGCTTCTCCAGTGTCACCTGCCACCTCCATCTCATTTGTGTGCATGGTTGCCTGCTGGATCCTCTGGCTGTTGGTTGTGAGGACAAGGAGGAGGAGTGTGATGCCAAGGAAGGAATAAAGGCCAGAAGTGACTCTGTCCCACTGGGCACATCCCCTGGCAGTGATTCTATGGGCTGGCTCTCCCTGGTACCCGAGTTCTTGAGGGGCTCCAAATTTGGGTGGGGGACAGTGCCTGAGCAATCAGGAGGTGGTTTAGCAGCCACTGTTGACCCCTGTGCTGTGGAACACTAGTGGTTTGGCCATGGAATAGCTGGAGCTTTGTGAACTGCTGATGATGGTTGGTGCTGGAACACCCCAAGCAGGGTGTCACTATGTCCTTGGGGTGTGGGGGATGGATGGATGGATGGATAGATGGATGGATGGATGGATGGATGGATGGATGGATGGATGGATGGATGGATGCTGTGGGAGTGGAAAGGTGGGTGGTGTCAAGATGGAAGATGAATGGGCAGATGGAAGGGTGGTACAGGGATGGATGGGTGTTGGGGATATGGATGAGTATTGCGGGGTTGGATGGGTGTTGGGGAATGGATAGATGATCTTGGCAATATAGATAGATGCTATGGGAATGGAAGGGTCTATGGGGATGGATGTTGGGGATGTGGATGGCTGCAATGGGGATGGACAGGTATTTGGGGGTGGATGGATGGATGTTGGTGATATAGATGGATGCTATGGGAGCAAATGGGTGTTATGAGGATGTGTGTTGGGGTTATGGATGGGTTCTATGGGGATGGATGGATGCTATGGGAATGGGTGTTGGGGTATGGCTGAATGAATCCAGGGCAAAGATGGTTGTGTGGATGATTGTGTGGGTGTCCAGGATGGATGAATGGATGGATGGGTGTTGCAGGGTGGGCAGGTGGGAGTCAGGAGCAGGGGGAAGTGGCTAGGTGGCTGTTTAGTGTGGGAGGATGGATTGAGGGCTGTGTGGACACAGTGCAGGGGTGCTGTGGGGACAACTGGGAAGTCTGGGTGCCACAGGGGGTCATTGAGCACCCTGTGGTGGGCATGTTGTGTTGTCAAGGGTGCCAAAACCCCCTTCTGGGGGTGTCTAGAGGCCAAGACAATTTCTCCTTGGTGTGGTGTGGCAGCCCTGGGGTAGGTTAGCTGGTCCCTGAGGCCTGACATTTATAAACATCAGCCGCTCCCGGGGAATCAATACAGTTTAATAACCGGCGAGCGGAGACGGGAGACACATCAAAATGACACTCTGCAGCTCCGTAAATGTTATTCTAAATCATCCTCACTGGGTTTATTACATTAAGCATACAGCAGCGGGCATGGGAAATTTATTCCATCAAAGGCCATCATGCTGGTAAATGGGGCTGGCGGGTCAGTGGAGGGGGGCAGCCCCCCCCCACCCCCAAATGGGGTTCCCTCCTCCCGGCTGTGGCAGGGATGTGAGGGACAGTGGGGTTCTGGGTTTAGGATCTCAGTGCTGTCGCAGCCTCCGGAGTTTGGGGTGAGCCAAATCCTGCCCCACACAAGGTGGATGTTTGGGGGACTGGTGACATAATGGGTGACACTGTGAGGTGTCCCTCGGTGCCTCTCTGTGCCATCCCATGACTCCTGGGGACTCAGTCCTTTCCCTGGACCATCCCCAGCTCTGCGCTGACATTTCTCTCCACGTTTCCCTGGAGACGAGGCGGTTGCTGTGGAAACCTCCCTCCTCTTCTCTCTTACCCATCCTCTTCCTCACCCTGATGTGGGGGGGACTGTCTCTGCCCCCACCCATCCCCAAAATTTAGGGACCGCTACTCGGGGTGCAGGAGGGGGCACTTGGGATGGAGGTGCACAAACACATGGGGGTGACTGTGCCTGTGTGTGCTCAGGGCGTGTTCGTGTGCGCACCCCCGCGCCGTCATGTGTGACATCTCGCTGTTGCCGTGGCGACCCCATCGAGCACATGGCTCGGGCTCCGCAGCATCGCGGGGGAAGCACGCTTGTTGCCATGGAAACGGCCATAATTGTAGCATTTTTCAGCTAAAAGAGGGGAAAAAAGGAGGGGGAGAGAGGAGGAGGAATGGCTCCATGGGGCAGCAGGCCAGGGATGCGCCTGCCAGCCCAGCGTGTCCTGCTGCACACGGGTGTCACGCTCGTGGGTGCACATGGCGGTGACAAGGAGGAGGCCAAATTTGGGTGAGGTTTGGGAAAAGGAGGGCAATGGTGCCAGAGGGGCTGGGGCTGGCGGGGTGCTGCTGCTGCCTCTGCAGTCCTTTGCAGTCGAGGAAAGCAGGCAGGCGGCCAAGCCTGGCACTGGCAGCCCTGCGGGCGCCTGCAGCACTGGGTGCCCATAGCCAGGGCCGGAGCATTGCCCTCTGCATATGGCATCCCTGGGTCTCTGTGGCCACAAGCCCCGAATCTGTTCATGCAGGTCCCTCCCCTTTTTCCCAGCTCCCAGTGCCAGTCATTGGCCAAATCCTGCTGTTCCCTGTGGAAAGGGTTCAGGGGCCACCACACTGACCACCCGCTCTCGCTTGTGTTGCAGATGAACCGCCCCATCCAGGTGAAGCCGGCCGACAGCGAGGGCCGAGGAGGTAGGTCTTCAATTCTCCAGATGCCTGGCACAGGCAGTGGGGCACAGGGTCACCTGGGGGTTGATGGGGGACATGGTGGCATCATGAGGGCTGCTGTGTAAGGTTGGTTTGCAGAGAAATCCAGAAAAGGATCTGCCTTTGCTGGTGGCATCCAAACCTGGGTGCAGAGCAAATGCCATCTTCTCTCTCCCTGTCTGGTCAGCTGGGGGGAACATCCTGATATCATCCTGGGAATGTCCTGACATCATACCATGAGCATCCCAACATCCTGGGTGGAAGAGTGTCATCCAGCCATTCTCCCTCACCACCTGAATTTACCAAAAAATGCAGTTCCCTCTCCAGAGCTGCCTGTGAGAACCCCGGGGCAGGAGTTGACTGCATATGGCCCAAGCCCCTCTCAAACCACCACCCCCCCCAAATTCTTTGTGAGCATTTGCCACTCATCAGGCTATAGCATTGTCAAGCTGAGGTGATCATTTGGGCAAAAATTGTAGGAATTGGATCAAAATCCCACATCTGTTGTGTTGCTGGGCAGGTAGGCGCTGTTGGATATGCAGGATGCTCTCATGGGTCCGCCTGCACTTGGCAGGATGGCTGGGGTAGCTCCCCCTCCCCATCCAAACCCTGTTATTAAACACACTGGGAGCTGGTCCCAGCATGTCCCAGAGGGACCTGGCAAATAAATTACCCACTTACCGAGTGTAATTGGTGAAGGATTAAAAATCGATGGCTGAGCTGGGGCCCCCGTCTCCAGCCCCCTCACCCAGGAGGCAACACTGGGCTGCCCAGCCCACTCCCCCTGGGAGGTGGTTTATGTTTAACTAGACAACACACGAGCCCTATTCCCTTAACTAATTTTCCTGGTACCTTAACGGACTAAGCATTCATCGTCTCCTGCCATTATTTATTTATTTCCCCAGCAACGCTCTTGACAGGGCACCTTATTTCCTTTGTCAAATGCCATTAGTGTGCGGTGGGAGCGCGTGGCCGCACAAGACAGATGCTGATAATAATAATGAAATTCTCATTATTTACTATCCCTTCTCTTGTGTTTGGGTTATTGATGTCCCCTGGGCACGTTTGGAGGCTGCGGGTTGTTCTGCGAGTCAGTCACACGAGGGTGATCATCTCCAGTTTGTGGATTCTCTTTGTTCCACCGCATCCCACCCCAGTGCTGGGGGGGCCAGCCCCCCCATCCCTGGGAACAGCCCCAGCTCCACTCTCTAAAGCAATGGCTCTTCCAGGACTCACCCCTCAGCAATTTCCCCATAGGAGAGGTTTTCCCATCCTGAGTGTTCTGTAGGATGGAGATGATGAGCCCGGCACCTTCTCCGTAGGATCGGTGTTGCTCCCTCCCTCTGATGTCATTTGGCTCCTTCCCCTCCATACACCATTTGTGGTGAGGGGTTGGGATTGTGAGTGACCTCCCACTCTCTGATGGGTTTGGTTTTGTTTTTAGAAGACAGGAAGCTCTTTGTGGGCATGCTGGGGAAGCAGCAGAGCGAGGACGACGTCCGCCGCCTCTTTGAGCCCTTCGGCCAGATTGAGGAATGCACCATCCTCCGAGGGCCTGATGGAGCCAGCAAAGGTGGGCTTTGGGGCACCGGGTGGGCACCCTAGGGACCCACAATGGCCAAATCCAACCTGTGCCATGTTCCCTCTGTTCCCTTAGGTTGTGCCTTTGTGAAATACGGCAGCCACGCCGAGGCACAGGCTGCCATCAACAGCCTGCATGGCAGCCAAACAATGCCGGTAAGTGCCAGGCTCACACCCTGCCCTGGCTGACCCCACGCTGCCTGCTTAATCCAATCATCCACTAATTTGATCCTCAGTCTAATTGCATCAAAATCCTACAGACTGGCAATTTGTTGGCCACATCACCTCAGGTTCCTCCTTGCCAAGGTGCTGAGCCCTAGAGGTGGGAGCTTGGGGCTAATTCTCTCCATGCCAGAGAAAGGGGTGGTTTAATTAACGCTGAAGGTCAGAATTGTGGACAAGGAAAGGGAAAGGAAGCAGAGGTCAGGGAGCTGCCACTGGGGAGAAAAACTGGCTATAATTAAACCTCACATCAATCATTGGTTGCTGCTGCCAAGCTGGGCAGCATCCCCAGGGCTGAGGCTGCTGCGGACGCTGCGAGCCACGCCCATGACAGGTACACAGTTTGGGGCATTGCTGTGGTCCCACCATCAGCCCCATCTTCCCCCCACCTCAGGGTGCCTCGTCCAGCCTGGTGGTGAAGTTTGCAGACACGGATAAGGAGAGGACCCTGCGGCGGATGCATCAGATGGCGGGGCAGCTGGGCATCTTCAACCCCATGACCATCCAGTTTGGTGCCTACGGGGCCTACACGCAAGCGGTAGGAGCTGGTGCAGACCGGGGGCTTTGGGGGACCCCTGTGGATGGGGGGGCTGCTTTGGTCCTTAAAAGCACCCATGCCAGGGCATGTGGATGCCTGGGAGGGCTGGTGTATCCCTGTTTAAGGGCAGATGCAGGGCTTCCTGCCCACAGCTGAGGGTGATTGTAGGGTTCAGTGGTCCCATATTCAACATCACCAAGACCAAGACTCCTGTCCCCGGGTCTGGCAGCAGGTGACATTTATCCCTCTGAATCCATCCAAAGCAGGGATGCTGATTTGCCCTCCCCTCTCTCTCCTCTCTGCCTCCTGCACTCTGTCTCCTTTCCCCCCTTGTTTCCCGAAGATCATGCAGCAGCAGGCAGCCCTGATGGCAGCTGCACAGGGCACCTGCCTCAACCCCATGGCTGCCATCGCTGCCGCCCAGATGCAACAAATGGCCGCCTTCAATGTCAGCGGGCTGGTGGCTGCCCCCCTCACCCCCTCTTCAGGTAGGACCCCCGCATTTGCCACTTGACATCCTCGGGGGGGGCACTCTCGGGGTGGTGCCGGCCCTGACGCCATGCTCCTGCAGGTACAAGCACCCCTCCAGGGATCAGCACGGCGCCGGTGCCCAGCATTGCCACGCCCATTGGGGTGAATGGCTTCAGCCCACTGCCGCCCCAGACCAACGGGCAGCCCGCCTCCGAGACCATCTACACCAATGGCATCCACCCCTACCCAGGTACAGCCCTCCTGAGGCTCTGCCGCAGCCCCCGGGGCTAAGGGAGAGTGCTTGGCTCGTGTGGGATGCTCAAGGGGGGCTCCCCATCCCAGGAACTCGCTGGATGAACCCGCCCTGTACTCCCGTGGCATCACTGCAGGGAGGAGGGAATTCAGACAGGGAGCAGCTCTGCCCCTCCATGGCGGCACTTGGTTAGGAGCCCTTTCCCATGGGAGCTATGCATGCATCCCTGGCTTTCTCTGGCTTACTCTATCTTCCTTCTCCTTTCTCTTCTCTTCCCAGCTCAAAGCCCCACGGTGGCAGACCCCCTCCAGCAGGCCTACGCCGGCATGCAGCACTATGCAGGTCTCAAACTTCGCTTCCCACTCCTTCCCTCTTTCCCCTCTTTGCTCCTCACCCTTATTTTTGGGAGGTGAACATCACCCTGGGGTTGAACATTGGACTGGGGCAGCATATTTGGGCATGGATACATGAGGGGAGCAGCAGGTGCTGAGCCTTGGCAGGAGCTCCAGGGTGGCAATGCCGATGAAAGTGCCATCCCTTCATCCCACTGGGTCCTGTCATGGCCCCCCGTGCAAATTTTGGACGGTACAAAGTGAATTTTAATACTCCATGGGGGAGTCGTGGCAGTGGTGTTGAGAAGAGGGGGCAAGATTTGGGAGGTGACAGAGGGCCACCTCCATGCCAAGGCAACAGAAGTCTAGATGTTCATCACGTGGCCAAGTCTGATGGCCTAGGACATGGGCCATGGAGGGAAAAGAGTCAGAGCCTCCTATGGAAATATGTCAAGCCCAGCAGCCATTTAATTAGGAGCATTGACAGCAACGTCTAGATTTGCAACAGAAAATCAAGTTTTGTACCCAAATCTTTGGGGTTTTTCAGTCAAAAGTACCATCTTTCCTCAGCCTTGAGGCTATTACTGCTATCACCAGTATTTCTCCTGGGAGAGCTGCTCCCACGTCCCTGGTGTGTCAGGAGGGGTGGGAAAGGCAGAGCTAGCAGCCCTGGGGCAGGAGAGGCCCCTCGATCGCAGGTGGCAGCAAGGGACCTGCCTGTCCCAGCCCTCTCCATGGCTGGGGCAGGTTCCATGGCCTCAGCTTCTTGTTTCTCTCTTCCAGCAGCATATCCCACTGCCTACGCTCCCATCAGCCAAGCCTTTCCCCAGCAAGCACCCCTCATCCCGCAGCAGCAGAGAGAAGGTGAGGGGTGGGGGCCACCCCATGTGGGGCCGGTGGCTCCTTGGTGTCCCCCCAGGGTGACCCCACCTCGTAGCTGACGTGTCCTGTCCTTTGTGTGTCACCCAGGTCCCGAGGGCTGTAACCTGTTTATTTATCACCTGCCCCAGGAGTTCGGGGACGCGGAGCTCACGCAGATGTTTTTGCCTTTCGGCAACGTCATCTCTGCCAAAGTCTTTGTGGACCGTGCCACCAACCAGAGTAAATGCTTTGGTAAGTCCCAGGGTGTGGCTCTCCCTGGTGTCCCAGCTCAGGGCTCCAGCTCTTCCCAGTCCCCAGCTCAAGGTTCTAGCTACCTTTATCATCGCAGCTTGGAGCTCTGACTCTTCCTGAACATCTCAACTCAGGGGTCTGGCTCTCTTCAGCATCCTATTTTAAATATCTGGTGATCCTCGACATCCCAGATCTTACCAGTCTCCAGCTCCAGAGTCCCATTCTTTCTGGTCTCCAACCTGGAGGTCCAGCTCTCCTAATATTCTGGCTCAGGGGGTCTGTCTCTCCCCAAATTCCAGCTCAAGGGTTTGGCTCTCCCTAGTCTTCCCAGCTCGGGAGTCTGGCTCTTCTGGACAACCCAGAGCAGAGCACCTCCATCTCGGGTGTCCAACTCTCCCTGAAGTCCCCGCTTCAGAGTCTGTCTTTCCAACATCTCATCCTGGGGATCTCTCTTTCCCTAGTCTCTCAGATGTCCATGTCTCCCTGCTGTCCATTGCTGGGGGTTCAACTCTCCCTATGTCCCCAGCTCAGGGATCTGTATCTCCCTCTCAGAGCCCTCAGTGTCCCCATAGACTCTTTCACTGTGGTGTCTTTGGAAGCCCTGTCATCTCAGGGTCTCTGCAGACCTGGCCTACAGGTGTCCCCTGAGCCCACACATCCCATCCTGGTGTCCCCACAGACCCCATCACCTCAGTGTCCCTGCAGCCCCTATCACTTTAACAGACCGTGTCACCCCAGTGACCCCACAAATCCCATCCTGTAGCGTCCCTGCAGACAACTCCATTGTATTGTGGACCCTCTTAAGCTGCTGTCCTCACAGCCTTGTCAGCTCAGTGTCCCTGCAGACCTTGGTGTCCCTTCAGGTGCCACCCAATCCCCTGCAATCTGGGGCTATGATGTTACCTAAGGACCCCCTCTCCCAGCACTCCCAAGCCAGGAGCATCCCACAGGATTTCAGTTCCTGGGTTGAGGTGAGGCAGCTGCCTGTGATGTGTGTGGTGACAAGCACCTGTGTCCCCTCCCTGCCAGGTTTCGTCAGTTTTGACAATCCGACGAGTGCTCAGGCAGCCATTCAGGCCATGAATGGCTTCCAGATCGGCATGAAGAGGCTAAAAGTGCAGCTAAAGCGGCCGAAAGATGCCAACAGACCCTACTGACCCCAGCTCAGCCTGCGGAGAGGTGAGGGGCCTGGCCCTGGGGGACATGGCTCCCCCTGTCCCCATGTTAGATCCCGAGTGTGTGCAGGGATCTCTGCCTGGCACCACCCACCCAATGGGTCCCTCCCTCCATCCTTCCCTCCCTCCATCCCCCAGAAGCAGGCTGACAACCTTTTCCTTCTGTTTCAGGTCGGACGTCCCGCAGTGTCTGACGACTTTCCCCTTCCCCAAGTGCAGTATCCAAACCCGTAACTCTCTTTCTTTGCAACACATCCCGGAGGAGGAGGAAAAGGAGGAGGAGGAGGAGGTGAAGGAGAAAATGGCAAAGAAGAGAGCGTTTTGGTCGTAGCTTTTCCTTTTTGAATTTTTTCCCAAACTGGTCTTGTTTGTTGTTTAACGGGAATGAGAGGAAGACAAGGAAGGAGGGGAGCGATGCGGTGCCGGGGCTGCGATTCGCCGCCGGCCGCTCGCCAGGACTCAACGGATCCCTCACTGGGAGCAAGGCTGATGGCTCTGGGCAGCCGGGCCATGATCTACCTTTGTTTTTTGGGTTTTTTTTAAAGCACTCATTTGCTGCTACCGATTTCCCAGGAGAAACGAGGAAAAGAGGCTCCAAATGGATTCTTAAACCAAAGCCGGTGGGACGGGACCAGCCTCGGGCGCTTCACCTGGAGGATGTTTGTTTGGATGATAAAGAAAAACGGCAAGATTTTCCTTTTTCCCTGCATAGGGGGAAAAAAAAGAAGGATCAAAGTATGTTGGACTTATAGAAGATATATATAAATAAGTATATATATATATATATCCCATGGAGCAGGGTGGCGGGACACGCGCTTCCCCTGCTTGTCACTGGCACAGGGACATAGGATTACTTGTTTCAGAGTCATATCATTCCTTAGAGTTTAGGGACCAAAGGACTATTGCTTTTTTTAAATATATCTATAAATAAATTAATTTAAAAAAAAACAAAACACACAAAAAAACTTCGGGAAAGGAGGAGAAAATCCAACAAAAATTAAGAAGGTTGAGTAAAACCCTCGGGGCATTCAGAGCCACGAGCGTTTCCTACAGGGCTCGGATTTGGGGGGTTCAAGGGCTTGGTTTCGGGGGCCAGTTCGTGGCTGGGGATTGGGGGGATTTTGAGGTGAGGGGGGGACTGCAGTGGCTCCCCCAGCTCCATGGCCCAGGGGGATTTGGAGCCCCTCGGTCGCCTCTTGACAGAGGGTGGAGTGATGTGGTTCTTTGCATTTTGGGTTGGTTTGGGGGATTTCTGGGTTGGTTTTTTTTTTTCAGCCAAAAAATCTTAAAAAAAAAAGAAAAATGTGAGGTTTCGGCCAAAATGAAGTGAAGCGAAATAAACTTATTTTGTCAAAATCGTCACCTTCGTTGGTTCTTTGGAGCAATCGCTGCTGCGTCCACCACCAAACACAACACCCGGGCCCCCTTTATGGCCAGCTTGGCTCCAGCTGGGCTGGAGCATCCCCCAGGATTTGGTGAAGCTGGGACAGCACCATAGGCATCTCTTTTTATTTGCTTTTTCACAGGAATTGCTAATTTTTAGAGGAATTCACCCTGGCTGCAGAGGAAATCAGGACAGGATACAGCCCTGTGCTTTCACTGATCTTTCCAAGGGACAGAGAGAGGAGCTTCAGAGAGGTGTGGCCATGTCCCATGGGATGTCCCTTTGCACTTGTGGGTACAGCTGAGTGACTGCCATGATCCCAGGAAAGTGACTTATTTTTTATTTGAGGAGAGGAAAAAACCCCAAACCCCACAAATTTAAGCAACCCCCCCACCAAGGGGTAGGTGGCAGGGCCAGGGGCGAGGGAATGGCCACCAGCCCAGGTTTGGGTGGCCCTTGGATACATGGCGCAGCCCGTGTGGGACAAGTGGGAATAGACAGATGTTGGGATTCAGGGGGATCAGAGGACATGGCCGTGCCAGAAACGGAACTGAGTGCACCCATTGGTGTAATGAACCTGTCAGGGACTCGGTGGCTGTGCCGAAACCAGGATAATTCTTACATCAGTTCCTAAATTCCAACATAAATCCTGGCTGAAATCGTGGCCTTGTGCTGCTGTTACTGACCTGGAGAGCGCCTGGACTGTGGGGACCAGCAGTGCCCAGCCCCCTCTGCCCACCCTGAGCCCTGGCAGCCTCTGGGCTATCTCTGCTGGGTTTCCATCCAGGTTTGGCTGTAGCAGGATTCAGCTGTGCTGGCACTGCCTCAGCGTCCATGGAGTTACTGGGATGGGCTTGGGCTGAAACAAACTGCTGTCCCTGGGAGGTTCCTTCCCATTTGAATCTCTGCTGCAGCACCGGTGTCTGGGGGCTGCTCCATGGGGTCCTGTGTTCCCATCCTGAGGCACGATTCCTTCTCCCATCATGTTCCGCCTCCATAGCACCATCCCTTTGCCATGGTGTGATGGGGGAGTATCCCAAAGCTGCAGCAATTCTCTATGGCACTTCCCCACCATCCCATCCCTTCCCCTCAATCCTATGCCTTCCCTGTGAAGGGATTCCTTTCCTTTCTGCATGATCACCTTCCCCTCAATCCCACCCCTTCCTCAAGATACCATTCCCTTGTTTCCCACCTCTTCTCCACAATCCTATCCTTTTCTCATGAGCCTATCCCTTACCTGTGCCCCCCATCCCTCCCCAGGTTCCAATCCCTTCCCTGTGCCCCTATTCCTCCCTCACACTCCCAGACCCTCCCTTAAATCCCACTCCTTCCCTGTGACCCCATCCCATCCCTTTCCTGTGATCCCATCCCTTTCCTGTGCCCCTTTCCTTTCCTCACAATCCCATTCCCACCCTGTACCCCCATCCCTTCCCCAGCATCCCCTTCCCATACCCCACATTTTAATTCCAAGTTAAATCCACAAACAATGATTCCTTTTCTCTTTTTTTTTCTCCTGTTTTTGGGTTTGTTTTGGTTGGTTGTTATTTTTTTTTTTTTTTGCTTCAGTTTCTCATCACTGATAAAAACACCGTCGCTGCCAACGCCAGGAGGGGCCGTCCCCAGCCATGCTGGACCCATGGCTCCTTCTCCAGGCTGCCACAGAGTTGGGGACAGTGGGAAGGGGACAGGGAGGGGATAAGGGACCGCTGAACCTGCCTGGTGCTCACAGGGTGCCCAACGCCTATGTACAGGTGGAGCCGCCGGTGTTGCCCCGGCTCTGCCCTGCCCGGGGGGCTCAAAACCTGCTCGGCCCCTGCCCAGCCTTGCCCGGGGGCTCGCTCGGTGCCCGGGGGGTGCCAGGGTCCCACAGCCACCACTCAGTTTGTGTACACCTGAGTCCCGATCACACGCATGATCTCCTTCTGGATTTTGGGGTCCTGAGTATTGATATTGGCATCTCCCACTTGGCCATCTTCGTACCTGGAAGAGCAGAAGGGAGTGAGGGGGGTTCTGTGGGGGTCCCGCAGGTGCGGCAGGGTGGGCACAGCCGGACTCACACAAAGAAGAAGCGTGTGCAGACGTGGTCTGAGACAGGGCAGACCCAGATGTTGCCGTGTTTCTGCAGGTCCTTGGAGGTGATCACTGCTGGGGCAAGGAGCTGTTGGAGGCGGGATGGGGGACAGAGGGCCTGCCTGGGCACAGCCCATTGTGGGGAACCTCCATCCCTCCACCCACCTGGTGACCCCAAGGGTGCTGCCTGTCCTCCCCCATTATCCCCCCTCATGCCCACACCTTCGCAAAGCGCGATGCAGTTCAGGTTGCGGCTCTGGAGGAAGCGGGACTGGATGGAGCGGGTCTGTGGGAAGAGCAGCTGGTGTTACCACCCTGTCCCAAACACCCATGGGTGCCATGTCCCCATTCCCATCCTGCTCCAGTGTCTCCTGGCCCACCACCTGGGGGATCGTGTTCATCCGGTTGTACCGCTGCACCAGCTCATCCTTCGACGGCATCCGGTGCTGCCCTTTCCCCATTCCTGTGGGAGAAGCAAGGCAGGGGCTGTCAGTCTCTCAGGAAACACTCTGGAGTGATGTAGGAACACATGCCACAGACAAGAATTGCCACCCTCAGCGCTCCTGAGCCCTTGGAACCCCCCAAAAGTGTGTGCAGCAGCTTCTGAAGTCTAGAAAATGTTGGGGGTTTGATTCTTTGGCATGTAGGAAAGCCCCATCCTGGCTGGGAAGAGGCTGGTGTGATGGGATGGATATGGGATGCTGCCACTCCTGCGCAGCTTCTCCAGCCAGCACGATGCCTAACCTCCCCAGGCCCATGCAGGGAGTGGGAATGGGAGCACAGGCAGGACTGCACAGTGCAGGCAGCCTCTTACCTGAGTATCCAAAGGAAATACTGGAGATGGGGCTCAGATAGATGCCCTTGCCATAGGCTGCTCCATGCAGCTTGCGGGAAAATACCAGGGTGAGCGTGGTAGGATCACCCCGACAGTTCGGGCACAGCAGTAGTGGAGGAAGCCTGGCACTTCCCAATGTCTGCTCCCTCCCTGCCTTCCTGCCCCCTCCCTGCCCGCCTGCTGCCCTGGGGTGTGCTGGGTGCAGGGAGCAGACTGGTACCTGCAGTTTGGTGTAGGAGGCGTTGACCAGCCCATTGCGGAGGATGGAATGCCAGTTCTCAATGTGAGAGCCACTGCAAAGAGCCAGCCCCACATCAGCCCCTCGTCCATCAGCCCCAGGGCACCCACCCGGGGGGCTCCCACATCCTCCTGCCTTGGCAACTCACTGGAAAGCGAAGGTGCTGCCGTAGAGTTTCTTGGCTGTGCGGAACCGGGCTTCCTTGGCCGGGGGGCTGCTGAGCAGGAGGAACTGGTGGGAGGTGTGCATGAACTTCAGCTGCTACCAGGGGAACGGGAAGAGCAGCGGCAGTGCCGGCAGGAGAGAGGACAGACAGACAGACAGAGATCATGCACGGCCGCCCGGCCCTGGATCCAGCCCAGCCTGGCTTTGGTGACTCCAAGTTTGCCAGAAGGGTCCTTCGTATCCCTGTCTTGCCCCCATCCCACAGCCTGTGTCAAACATCCCCCTTCCTATATCCTGTGTCCTGACTCTCATGTCTCCCAGGCTAGAACCCCACCCAGAGGGATCCATCCCACATCCCAGACCCTTCCATTGCCCGTCCCATATCCTTACATGCCTCATCCTGCATCCTGCATCCCATCTCCTGTATCCCTCCATCCCACCTCCCATATTCCATACCCTTTATCCTGCACCCCACCTAGAGCCTAGCCTAGCCCCTTACCCTGCTGAGAGGCAGCTTGACAATGTGGGATCTGTTGCTGGAGATTATCCTTGGGAAGAGGAGGAGGAAGAGGAGGAGGGTCAGAAAAGGTGGTCCCAATCTGCCCCGAGATCATTAGATGCCCGTGACCCCCCAGGAGAAAGAAGATGTGAGGGCTGTGCCACAAATACCTGGCTGCTCCCCACTCCATCTCATGTCCTGGGGAATGTGGGGCAGTGGGAGGGACAAGGGGCAGCAGGAGAGGGCCACAGCACCCTCAGCCTTACCACTGCAGGAGGGGATGTGCCAAGGGGTCCAGCTTGTCCATCTGCTTCTTGATCTCCAGGTAGGACCCCTGGCAAAAGCAAGAGGGGGTGCAGGTGAGTCCCCCAGCACGCACCCAGCCATGGGCAGATGGAGATCAGCACCAAAATGCCACTCCCAGCTTGGATCCCACAGCAGGGAGGTCACATGGGGCTGTGGGACCCATGCCACGTACCTGGGTCATCTCCCGGATGGACATCACACTGTCCAGAGCCTTCTGCAGCCGCTCGTAGTTCTTCTTCTGCACATGGGGCAGGAGAGGGGTGGCCATCAGAGGGGTCTTTGGGGCTCCCCATAACCCCCTGGTGTGGGGGAGCATTGTTCCCCCCAACGCTTACCTTGGGATTGAAGGCCAGAGTTTTGGGGTCGTTGGGGTCCACCACGGAGGGGTAAGGCTCAAAGATGATGCTCTTGCGAGGGGACTCGAGGGCAGCACGGCACATGGCCACCAGCAGGTCCACCACCTTGGGGCAGAGCAGGGACTGAAGGGACAGCCCAGCCACCATGGGGCTAGGGGAGGTCACCACCGTGCCCAGCCCTACCTCAGCACCCGTGGCCACCTCCTCAGCCGCGCCGGACATGACGCCCAGGGTGTAGAAGGAGAAGACGCAGAGCTCCCGGGTGCACACGGCCGGCTGTGGAGGGGACAGGAGAGTGCTGAGTGTCAGGGATGGTGACACAGGGACACAGCCTGCACCTGACCCGGCCCTGCCTGCCACCTCACCTTCAGCATGGAGCCATTCTGGAAGACGTGCTGCTCGTCACACACCACGCAGTACTCATTGAGCGTCGGGATCCGCTGCTCCGCGTACTTCATGATCTGAGGGGCAGGACGGAGGGAGTCAGGCCCTGCTGCAGGCACGGAGCTTGGGGGGTGCTCCAGGCAGTGGGATGGGGACAAGTGGGACTCTGGTCAGTGGGGAGGATGATATGGGCAGTGGAGTGTGGATAAGTGGGATGTGGGGCACTGGGGAAGATGTTCTGGGAAATGGGACAGGGCTGAGTGCAATGTGGAACAGCGAGAAGGACACTCTGGGCATCAGGATAAGGATGAGCAGGACATGGGGTAGTGGGGAGAATGCTCCAGATAGCAGGACGTGGATAAGTGGGAAGTGGGACAGTAAGGAAGGATGCTCTGGGCAGCAGGCTGAGAAAGAGCAGGATGCAGGACTCTCACCTGCACGAGGAAGCCGTACTCCAGCGTGGGGATGTTCTTGCAGTGGCCGCCGACCTGTGATGGAGCCAGAGCGGGGCCAGCTGCGTTATCCCCCTTCCCACACACAGCCCCAGCTCTGCATGGCACGGGCAGCCCTCAGCTCCCCCTGGCACAGCAGGACCCCTAACATACCAAAACCCTGGCACAGCAGGACCCCTGATATTCCAATGTGCCCCGACACAGTGAGACCCCCAACATGCCAGCCCCTTCCCAACACAGCAGGACTCCCAGCATCCCAACACCCCCAACACAGTGGGACCCTTGACATATGCCAACACCCCTGGCATAGAGGGACCCCCAACATGCCAAACCCCTCCTGGCACAGTTGAACCCCTGACATCTGAACACCCCCTGGCATAGCAGGACCCTCAACATGCCAACATTCCCTGGCACAGCAGAGATGCAGCACCAAAGGTGGGATAAAATCCCACTGGACCCCACAGCCAGGCCCCAGCTCCCCAAGATCACCCAAGACTGGGGACAACAAACCCTGCAGGGGCTCCCTCCATGCCATGGGGGTCCCAGCACCCTACAATAAATGATCAGACCCCAGAGGACCCCGGGGAAGGGGAAAGAAGAGAAAAGCAAACCCCAAGGCGGGGTGGCACCCACCAGAATGTTGAAGGGGGCAACACCTGCCTGGGTGCTGGCGGGTGGGTAGCCAAAAACTTCCACCTTGGGATTCTTCACCATGCAGGACACGGAGCGGTTCATCAGGCGGTTCACGCGAGGCTCGGGGATGCCCAGTTTGCCCTTCAGCACTGAATCTTGGATAACAGGGAAGCTGGGAGACCTGCAGACATAGAACCCCCCTCAGCACCCGTCTGTCACCGTTCCCTGCTCCTCCATCACCCAATGCCGGATCCACCCATCGGCTACTTGTTGGGAGCAACCTCCGCCTGCTAGGGATCTGGTAGGGAGCAGCAGCATCCAAGTGGGGAAACTGAGGCACAGTGCCAGGCCTCACCCAGGATGAGGGGATGGAGGGCTGGTCCCCTGTGGGGATGGCGTTGGGACCTTACTTGGGGATGGGTGAGAAGATGCTGAGCCCAGCACGGAACTTCTTGATGGTGCCGCTTGTCTTGAACCAGCTGTGCCGCTTCTCCTGCTGAGTCTTCAGGAAATCGTTGCTGAGATGTTTCCATTGCTGGGATGTGAACATGCCCAGGATCCTGGCAAACAGAGGGGACAACACCCATGGGTGCTTGGTGGTCCATGGCACCCCCAGCCCCTCCTCTTCCCCACACACAGAAGGTGGTGAGCCCATCAGAGGATTATGTGGTGTATAAAAGGTGGTGGCAAGGGGACATGTGGCATGTGACCAGTTTTGGGGCAGAACAGTGACTCTGTGAGCCCCCCCCACCCACTACCCTCAGGTGCCCGCCATGTTTCAGCTCTTACTTCTTCAGCTGCAGACCCAGCCCGAAACCCTCCTTGTTGGATGGCTGGAAAACCTCGATGGACGGTTCTGTGGGGACAGAGGAGGACGAGCCATTGCTGCACCACTGCGCCTGTCCTAAGGGCACAGGGACCCCACACCCCTCCTGTCCCCACTCACCGGGGCCATCGAGGTACTGAGAGAGGGAGAAGCGCAGGCGGAGGACAATGGGCTCTGTCCGCAGCACCTTCCAGGCCGTCGCCACCTCCTCCTGCCAAGGCAGAGACACACTTTGGCACAGCCACGGGAGCTCCACCCAGGAAGGGCATTTGGAGACCCCCTGGGTGCCTGTGCCCACCCTCCCCATGCCAGCACTGCTGGGGGCACTGCAGGGACTCACATCGAGGAAGCTGATGTTCACATGGAGGTCGATGTCCACGTCATCGATGGTCCCGTACTCCCTGTGAAGAAGACACGCGTTGCTGTGGCACGGGGGGTGGCACGGTGCTGGAACAGTGGCCTGGTGCCCACTGTGCCAGGGTGGGCAGGCTCATGGGACAGGGACACTGGCACGTGTGGCTCCCCACATATCAAGTGTATGCGTGGGGGGAGTGCCCAGAATGTGGATGTGAACCTGGGAATGTGACAGCACAGCCAGGCGCTCAGGGGATGGCATGGCCAGGTGTGCTGGGGGTGCCATGGTTGAGTGCCTTGGCAATGGCACAGCTGGATGCCCAGACATGCCACAGCCAGGTGCCTTGGTAATAGAATAGTCAGGGGCCCCAAGGATGGCACAGCTGGTTATGCAAGGGTGCCACTACTGGGTGCTCCAAGATGGCATGGTCAGGAGCCTGGGAATGGCATGCTCAGGTGTGCTGGGGATGGCACTGCTGGATGCCTGAGGATGGCACAGCCAGGAAACCCAGGGATGGTACTGTTGGGTGTCTGGTAATGCCATGGCCAGGTGACCCAGTGATGCCACAGCTGAGTGCCCTGGATACAGCATAGCTGGGTGCCCAGGAATGGCACAGCTGGTTGTCTGAAAAAGGCACAGATGAGTGCCTGGGGGGCCACAGCTGGATGCTCCACAGATGCCATGTCTGGGTGCCCAAGGATGGCACAGCCAAGTGCTCAGGGGATACTGTGGCCAGGGTCCTGGGGAGGGTATGTCTGAGTGATGGCTCAGGCAGGTGCCCTGGGGATGCCATGGTCAAGTGCCCCAGAGATGGCACAACAAGATGCCTGGGGATGCCACGGCCAGATGTTCTGGTAATACCATGGCAAGGTGACCCAGAGATGGCACAGCAGGGTACCTGGGGATAGCACAGCTGTGTACCAGGGATAGCACAGCTGGGTGTCCAGGGATAGCACAGCTGGGTACCTGGGAATAGCACAGCTATCCTGGCACAGCCCAGCTATGTACCTGGGCCTGGCAGTGCCCGGTGCAGGGCAGCAGGTGCACCCACCTGATGGCCACGGCATTCTCGCTGTAGATCTCCTTCACGGCCTCGATGTCGGCGTCCAGCTGCGGGTGCCGGTACAGGTCGGCAGCGCAGGTCCCCTGTGGCACAGCACCGTCACACCCAGAGCCTCCCCAGGCCTGGCAGTGGGCTCAGGCTGGGGGTTCCTGAGCCCCCCGTGGCACCACGGAGACCCAGCACCCACCTGCACGCCATAGAGGAACTCCTCGGACTCATTGTCCCCGTCAGAGTCATCGTCCGTCCAGTACTGGCCCTTGAGGTCCTGGGGACGGAGGGGTGGGAGGCAGCAGGGATGGGGGAGAGGGTTGGGGAGTGGATTAGGGGAGCACATTAACAGGGAGGGAATTAGGGGGGAGCAAACCGGGGGAGCTGGTTCTGGGCAGAGGGCTGGGGGCAGTGGATTGAGGGAATGATTTGGGGAAGCAGTAGGATAGGGAGAATGATAGGGGCTGGGGGGAGTGTTTGGAGGCAGCGGGATGGGGATGCGGGATGTGGGCAGTGGGATGGGGGGAGTAGGATGGGAGGAATAATTTAGGGGGCAGTGGGATGGAGGAGCAGGTTGGGAGAGGGAGGATGGGGGGAGCAGATTAGAGGGGAGCAAGATGGAGACAGCAGGATGGGAACACTGGAATGGGGGAACAGGATGAGAACAGGATGGGGGAGCAAGATGGGAACGGGGGGATGGAGGACCAATGTGGAGGAACAGGACGGGGCAGCAGGATTGGGAGGCAAGATGGGAACAGCGGCATGGAGGACCAGGATGGAGGACCAGGGCAGGCACTGCGCACGGAGCTGCCGGGGGATGCCCGGCCGATGGCGACGCAGGGGTCCCTCCTCCTGCTCCAGCCCCATCCCCGCCCCGAGCCGGGGGACCCCGGGACACGGTGGGACACCGAGGGCCGCTGCCCCTCCCCCGCCCCAGGCCGCCGCGGGCCCGTCCCGCCCCCTTGGCGGGCGCGCTCCCCCCGCGGCCGCGGCCGTGTCCCCGCGTCCCCTCCCGCGTCCCGGCCCCTCACCATGTCAGCGCGGGCCGGCCGGCGCGGGCACGGCCGCCATGCTGCCGGGGGGCCGGGCCTGACGTCAGAGCCGCCGCACCGCGTCACCCAGCGGCGCCGCCATGACGTCACCACCGGGACCCCCCCCCCCCCGACACCCCCCCAAGCCCTGAGGCGCGGGGCAGCGCCATGAGGGGACACGGAGCTGCCGGGGACCCCAGGGCCGGGTGTCCCTGTCCCAGCCCAGAGGGTGGCCATGCTGTCCCTCACAGTGACCCCACGGTCCAGCGCGGGTCCCTTGTCCCCAGCACAGGGTGACCATTTTGGGTCCCCTCCCTGTCTGTCACAGCTTTGCCGCAGCCCGGTGTCCCCAGCGTCCCCAGTACAGGGTCCACAGTGTTCCTAGCACAGTGACAGTATCCCCAATGTCCCCAGTACAGAGTCCACAGTGTCCCCAGAATAGCTCCCAACCCCCCCAGCACAGGGTGACCATTTTTGGTTCACTCCATGGACCACAGGGTCCCCAGTGCACCCGGTGCAGGAGCCCTCTGTGGTCCCAGCATACAGTGACCATTTTGGGTCCCCAGATGGCTGTCACAGCGTCCCTACAGTCCGGCACGGGGGATGTGTGGCAGGTCCCTGTGTTAATGGGGACACACCAGTGTCACCACGGTGCCAGTGCGAAGCCACTGTCATGGGTCACAGGCAAAAGGTCCCCATGGTTCTAGGATCACGTCCCCAATACCTCCAGCATGGGGTCCCCAGTATTACCAGCCTTCACGGATCTGACATAGAGTATCCATGTTGGGTCCCACACAGCTGGGACAGTGGCCCCAGTGGCCCCAGCACAGGGTCCCCTGTGCTCCAGCATCTCCTGCCTGGTCTCTCCTTGATCCCAGCACAGCGTCCTCAGCATCCCCAGCACCGATTCCTTCGGTTTTCAGTTTTTCTGCTCCATGTTGGTGCGCAGCTTTAGCTTTCTATTAAGTGTTACTGGGATCTTTTCACAGGCTGGTGGGGGCAAAACAATCTTGTTCTAGCTGGAGACTCAAGGACTGGAGACTCTTCAAACTTCAGGCCCAAAGCTTAAACAACATGAAAAGAGGAGGGCAGGCAAGCAAGCAAGGAGGTTGAAACTTCATAATTTGAAGCTGTTAATTGAACAGTTAACTCCTATATGCAAAAGGACTAAAGCTTATAAAAATGTGAGATCTCGTGACCAAGCCCTCCTTTGCTTCCGTCTCGGAGTCGTTGGGGCAGAGCCACGACTTTGGCTCGGGCACTGCACCAGGGTGTGGCCTTTGAAGGCACTTCAATAAATATCCACTTTATTCCTCTTAACTCCATCTAGCCTCTGTTCCAGCTCCTTAGGGTATCAGCACCACGTCACCAACAACTTCAGCCTCGTGTCCCCGGTGTTCCCAGCACCGTGTCCTCGTAGCCCCAGTACAGAGACTCCACACTGGTCCCCAGTGAAAGGTCTCAGGAGCCTCCAAAGCACCCCAAAACACACAGAGCCACTGTCCCCCCAGAGCGAGGAACCCCTGAGGGGTGAGCTGGAGGCTTAGTGTGAGTTGAGGGTGTCGGTGTGAGTTGAAGGGACTAGGTGTGAATCGGGAGGCTCGGTGCGAGTTGGAGGCCGCGGCCCCTTTAAGGCGACGAGCACTCTCCATCCGCGCGCGCGGCAGCTGCGCCGCCTCCTCATTGGCCGGCCGAGCGCGTGCTGTGACTCACAGCCACCCCTCCTGCTTTGTGCGTCCGCTCCTGAAAGTAGCTCCGGCGCCCCGCCCTTGCAGAGCGGGCTCCGGCCCCCGGCAGGGCGGGCGGCGGAGGGATATGAGAGGGGCGGTGCTACGACCAGCCGGGATTACCTTAGCGGGGCGTGTGGGGGCGGTGCTCAGAGCGGCGGCGGCCCTCAGAGAGAGAGGACGAGTTAGCGGCGTTACTCAACGGCGGTAGGTAACGGCGCCCTGAGGGCTGCGAGCGGTGGGCCCGGCAGCGCCGGTACCGCCGTTATTCCCATGTTTCTGCCGCCGGGGGAGGGTCCCCCCGGGCGGCGGCTGAGGGGAGGGGGCGCGCGTCCTACGGGACGGTTGAGGAGGGGGCGCGCGGGGGGCACGCGGCACCGAGCACGTGGCTGCCGGTAGTCCCGGCCCCTCGTCCCCATCTCTGTCTCCTCGAGCATCCCTCCGGGATCCCGCACTGGGGAACGCCCTTTCCGAGCGTTCCCCCCTGACCCAGCTCTGGGGAGCGCCCACAGCTCCGAGCATCCCTTCCGATCCCGCGCCGGGGAACGCCCGCTCCTAGCATCTCCCCACGGCTCAAACTGGGAAACGGCCGCTCCGGGCACGGGCCGGGGGGGCGGCGGGGGTCCCCTCTGGGGTGGAGGGCCCGGCTGAATAAGGTGGGACATGCAGCAGCAGGGAGCCCTGCGTGTGCCCGGCGGCCGTGCCGTTGAACGGAGCGCACGGCGCCGCTGCGGCTGCCGCCCGGCCCGGGCAGTGGCGGAGGAGCTCCTGGGAGGCTGAGTCAGAGGCAGACGGAGCGAGGCGCTAGGCCGCCTCCCCCGGCCCCCCCCGCCCGTGCCCGCACTCACGTAAGAGCCGGCAGTTTCCCGAAGGGCATCAGCTTAAATCAGCGCCCGGCTCACTGCACCCACCACTGATGCTGCAGCCTCTTCCCGCCCCCCACCCCCGAGAAGAGAAGGCCCTTATGAATTTATCTTCTCCGGTAATTGTGCCTGCTTAAACACATCCAATTGATTTAGACAGTTTCTTGAACTGTGAAAACCTTTCGAACGTGTTTAAACCCCCTTTGCAGAGCTGCCAAGGCATGAATAGCGCTTTTGTTGGCGGACAATGGCAACCTCCCGACTGTCTCATCAGAGTACTAAAAGTAGACGGCAATCTCTAAAAACCTGCTTTTGTTCTGATAAGGCAACTCGGTATCGGAGAGGCCCAGGTTAACAAAAAATCAGTGTTTTATGAAGGTTTTTGTCACATTAAACTGGTAATTTTCCTGCTGCTCATCGTGACTTGCCTTGGCTAAAAGGTGCAATGACAAATTTTTGGTTAATCAGACACGTCCAGGAACTTGTGCAATTAGAAGTGCTTAATTAAAAAAAAAACAACAAAACAAACCAACAAAAAACCCCTAAAGAGTGTAATTTTATGCCCGAGATCCTGTTTATAGAGCAGAATTCTGGCTAATACAAAGGAGTTCGATGGGTTAATGGTCTGTACCGGTGCCAGCAGGTTTCCAGCCCATCACCGGATTAAGCAGAAGGTTTTTGTGCGAGGCAGGAAGCACTGCTGTGAGCCACGTGCTTGAACCGGGGACTTCTGCCTGTGAAACCCTTTTGAGAAACTTCACTTGCACTAGATAAGGAGCTTGGAGAGTCTGCAGCCGCCTGCGTGTTTTTTTTTTTTTTTTTCCTCCTTCTTTTATTACCTACTGTTTTATCTATCTAAAGCTGTTATTAAAACCTTCATTTATTGCTGTTAGCCGGAGTGATCCACCGCCGGCCTTAATTCACTTTCCAGCCAACAAGTTGATAATTGAATTTAAAGGGAGTAAGACGATTCCCAGGCCGGCTGGAGCACGTGCTCGGTCCTTTATCTCCCTCGTGGCCGTTGTTCTCCCGGGGGAAGATGGAGCCGCAGCGGGTGGTGATGGATGGCACGTAGGGAATGGGGCTGCAGTACCTGGGCGCTGCCACGTGCAGCGATCTCCATCCTGGGGGGGGGGAATGCAGCAGAGTGGTCTACACTTCTGCCTAGTTAAATGTGAAAAGAAACACCCCCCCCCAGCTTTCTTTTATCCTGTAAATCAGGTTTTTACAGCTTGCCTGAAGGCAGCCAGGTGCTTTTTGCCAAGCTGAAAGGCTCCTTGTCCTCTGCAAGGTTAAGCCTGTAGGTGTGTCCTACAAATACCCTCGAGATAAATCTTTCTCCTCACCAAACATCCGATGCTTGCCACCTCTTATTTTTTTTAGCTAAGCTTTCCAGGGAGGGCAGCTCAGCAAAGGCTCGTGAGCCAGCAGCACACGGGGAAGGTGCCAGAGCCAGCCTGATCTTCCTGTTCCCCATTACCAAAAAGCTGGAGAGGCATCTCTGTTGTGGGTCTCTCTTCCCATGGATCCGCAGCTCAATGCTGGGAGAGCATCGGCCAGCCAGGAGCAGGTGGTGGCTCCTGGGTTCCATCCAGGCTTGCAGAAAAGGGGTGGAATTTTGGGGTGGCCATTTTGTCCTTATGTAACAGCAAGACACCACCTCCCCTCCAGCACCAGCTGCGTGGCAGGAATGTGCTGTCCTCCCTCCATAGGAGAGGGGATGCCAGGCCAGGGTAGAAACCTGCTTCTCTGCAGAGCTGCATTCTCTGTTGTTGAGTGCCTTTAGCTTCTGGAATGAGCAAAGCTGATGTTTTTCTAGGCTTCTTTTGGGAGTCTGAAGGCCTGCCTGGTTTCATAACCCTATCCTGAGTACTAACTATAGCCATTTCTGCCTCTGGGCAGGGTCACTGGGCTTGAGCAGCCTTGTTCTGCAGCATCTGAGGTTGTGTAAGTGAGGCTGACTAGTAAATCCCGAATCATCGCCCCCTGGGAGCCTCCTGGCTGGAGTTCCTGCAGGCAGTGACACAGCTCTGGCTGTGGCCTGGGGACAGCCCCTGCTGCAGTTTCTACTTCCCTTTGTCACCAATAGCAGCAATGACTTGGCCCTGGGTGGGGATTGCTGCTCCCTCTCCTTTCTCCATCCCCAAGGGGCATGTCTGGAGAGACCGTGATTTTAGGCTTTCTTTCATCTGACCCATGGGCTGAGCTGGCTGGAATTAGTCACCTGGATACAGTAAAAACCAGTCCCAACCTCAAATGGCTCAGTCTGGAATATTCAGGAGCTAGGGAGATACCAGACATCATTGAGACACCCTGCCTGAAGCATGGGCACGCCAAGTAATAAATTTTGGGATTTAATCGTTAGTCCTTGAGGAATGAATTCAGGTTTATTCAGTGCTGGGAAACATTCAGGCATTCAGGCTCACCCCCCCCTTCCTCAGTCTGCCCAGACTGAGTGCTCCGTGTTTTCTGGTGTCCTTAAAGTCCTTGCTCCTCTGTTTGATGTTAAAAAAAGCAGAGTAATGGGAAATGCCAGACATTCCTGTTATAAATATGAGACTGGTCATTCCAGTAAAATTCAGTTGATGTCTTGTAAATACACGGTGGTGGAAGGCAGGAGGGAGTATTGAAAAGACTCCTGGTGGTCGTGGGGATGGTGCTGTGGACAGATGGGTCTTAGGGATATTTTCTGGCTCCTGCGTCTCTGCTCTCGGCCCTGGACAAGGTCACTGTGTCTGGTTTATTTTTCTGAGCCCTCTGAACTGCTGGAAAACCTTGTGAAGGGGATACTGGCTGGGAAGTGAACTTTTCCTTTTCCTCTATAAAGACTTCAAGGGTGTTAAAATTATATTTGCAAATGACATGAGTGGGTGGGGGATTTCCATAAACTTCCAAATTGTGCTCTTGCTGTAGTTTCCGTGTTGGGATACCTTGTTCAGTATTCCTTTCGTTCCTAGAAGCTGTGCAAACCCAATTGCCTGTGTGTGGAGGTGATTTCCCAGCAAAGGCTTGTTTTTTTTGGCATCTTAGGAAACTGTCACTGCTCTGCAGGTGTTGGAGGGTGAAACAGCAAGTGTTAGAGGGCTGAAACACAATGTTTTAGAACTGACCAGAGGGTTTTCCTATAATAATGAGACTTTGTTGGGCTTTTTATGTGGGCAGACCTTCTTGTAGTGACTCCAGTGAATCAGCAGCTTTTGGCAGGGCTGAGGAAGAAAAAGCTTTGCCAGGTCAAATTATGGTTTTTGCTGGCCTGGCTGCTCTGTGGTGCATGGCAGTGCGGTGAGGGTGAGTCAGGGCTGCCTGCGCGAGGATCTGCACGTACGTGAGGAAGGGCTGCGGAGCAGGGGAGGAGCATCGGGGCCAGGCAGCAGGCTGGCAGGGCTTGCTCTGCCCTTCACTGTGCTCAGTCCTGCCAGCTCTGCCAGAGGTTTTGGGTTTATTGGTGCCTCTGTGTCAAAGCTGGATATGCTGAGCTGGATGGTGTGTGCCCCTCACACCATTCTCTGCTTTATTGGTGGGCTTTGTCTGCCTGGGGCAGGCAGAACAAAAGCCCTGCTCTATTCCTGCTCTGTCCCAGCTTTTAGCTGGGCCCCAGCCCGTGTTTCTGTAAGCACATCTTGCAGATGAAGGCTGCTCATGCCTGCTCTGAGTCTTATCTGTGTGCCCAGGGTGCAGAGTTTGAAGCTAAACCAATCTTTAAAGACAAAATGAGTAATGTGCCCATGTCAATAGCTACCACCTTGCATCACTCTTTTACCAGAGGCTTTTGTAGTGCTGAGATTTTAGCCTGGGCAGGTCCAAGAGACAAAGCTTTGAGTTGCCACTAGTACTTGAGAACAAAATTATTCCAATTAGAAATGCCTGGGGCACCAGCGCTGCTGTGAAATAAATGTCCTCCCCTCCCAGTGGACTGTTAAGCTGCAGCTCAGCTTCCTCTTTGAAGGATAGGTTGGTTCCCAAAGAACAGGCTGGTCCTGCTGTTGTGGAAGCTCTCTAGTCCAGAGGGGGCAAACAGCCCGAGTTTAGAGAGGTTTTTTTAATCCAAATGTTGAAAAATACAAGCAGTTTTAAACCTGATGATAAATTTTGGTGCTGTTGGTGAAGGGGAGTGCAGAAGGTGGGGGAGACCTGCAACCTCTTCAGTCAGAGGGGGACTTCGAGTGTCTTAAATCTTCAGTCTTTTATGTGTTCTCTGCCAAAGTGTTGTTTAATCAACTCAAGTCTGCTTGCTTGTCCAGGCTTAAAGGATGGGGTTTAGGCTTATGTGGACTTTGCTGTGATTAGGTGTTCCTGGGCAGAAGGTTGCCTGTGTCTGGGCGTGCTGCAGTCACGCCAGTGCCGAGCTGCCCCGGTCCCATGTGGGATGGGACATGCAGTTGAGGCCTGTAGGAGAAATGAGTGGAGAGCTGGGAGGGAGGAGGCAGAACCTCTGCCTGTGCACTCAAGTGCTTGAATTTTGTTGCGTTGTGTAGCTCCAAGGGAAGACTGGCAATGAAGAGAAGCTATGAAGGGAACATCTGCATAGAAGGCAGGTGAGCTTTGGGTGGTCCATGTGGGGGATGACATGGAAATAGAAATGTGCCTTGCCTGTTAGGATTCTCAAATAGGATCATAAAGATAGTTTGACCCAGTAGCAGCTTTCTTGTTACCTCCATATTCATCACATTGTTGTCTTGGTGTCTCTGCTTGACGGGCAGTTTGGGGTGGGTGATTCCCAAACCTGGCACAGCTTTCTTCCCTTCCAGACACAGGAATCTAGCAACCATGTCGAAGCACCACGATGCAGCTGCCATCCAGACCCAGCAGCTGCATGCTGCCATGGCAGACACCTTCCTGGAGCACATGTGCCGCCTGGACATCGACTCGGAGCCAACCATCGCCAGAAACACCGGCATCATCTGCACCATTGGTAGGCTATTCCTAGACAGGAGAGAATTGCACCTAGGAGCCCACACCTTGGTGAAACTTATGAGGGAAATTGTGAGAAGGATCTGACTTTCATCCCTTGCCAGGGCTGAACTTGTGTGGTGAAGGAAAATGACTTTCCCATGTTTGCCTAACCTGTGCTACTGCTGGGAGTGAATCCAGTATCCAGGGAAATGGGAATTGCTTGGGTTCTGCTGCACTCCGTGGGCAAGTTGAAACAATATTTGCTGCTGCAGCGCTGAGCAATGCTGTATCCATTTACCTTTTCTCTTCCACATGAAACAGCCTGGTCTGTGTGGGTTACCTCATTATTTTTCTAAAGTTAATGTTCAAACTGTTTGTTCCTCCTAGGCCCGGCCTCCCGCTCTGTGGACAAGCTGAAGGAAATGATTAAATCTGGAATGAACGTTGCCCGCCTCAACTTCTCTCACGGCACCCATGAGGTGAGGGTGCGGTCTGAGCTGCTACAGCCCCTGTGTGTCTGCTGATCCTGTCCTTAGGGAGGAAGGAAAACCAGCTTCATGCAGACCATCCTTGGTGTGGGAAGGTCAAATAGCTGCTTTTGGGGAAAGCGTGCTGGTTGTACATACCGAGTCTGTGTCACTGTTGATAACATTGAAGTGTATTTTGTGAGCCATTTTGAAAGCAATTCAATTCCACCCCCTGCCCTGTAGCAGGGAGCCAGGTAACTGATACTTGACACTGTGTGCTGACTGCTTGCCATGAAATCCTTCAGTTCTTCCTCATATCCTGCTGATCCCAAAGCTGCTGCTTCCCAGTGTGCAGCAGAAACTGGGAAGACCTGTCCCTGTTTTACAGCTCTGCAGGAGATCGCACTATCAGTTAATCTCACTTTTTGTTGCATTGCTGGGGATTTTGCAAGCAAGTGATCCTTGAATAACCCTGATCAAAAGGCATCTGTTATTGGTGATTTGATGTAATTACTGTTCTCAGTGGGAAGAATGGGCTCCTGGGTTTTCTGGCTAACCAGCTGCTCCAGATGCATTCGTGGCACTCAGGTCCCACTGTGGAGCTTGGGACATGGTGTGGTGAGCTCAGAAGAATAAGGTCAGAAGAAATCAACACTCCATGACAGTCAAGCCCTTATTGCTATAAATAGCTGACACCCTCAGTGATACTGGAGGAGCTGAGGATCCCATTCTGCTGAGGTTTTTTGGGTTTTTTTTGACCCTGGCTGCTTTCCAACTTTCAAAATGTCACCCAGTAGCAGCTGTAGGTGGCTTTACTTAGTGACCCATGAACCGTGTGGTATGTAACAGCTTGGCCTCTCACCCTGGTAGCCTTTAATGAGCATAGGGCAGTGTCCAGATCAGAAGGGCTGATACTTAACTGTGGGCAACCATCAGACCTTGACTAACCACCCTGGGATAGTGTCAGTGCATGTCTTGCAGTTGGGAAATCAGCCTGGAGAAAGAATAGTGTGGAGTAACTGTGTCCCAGGAGTCAAATCCTTAAGCTGGGTGGCTCTTGGGCCAGGTGACACATCAGGGGGTTGGTGGCCAGGCTGAAACTCTGAATTCTGACACCATTATTTCCCAGTTGCTGTGGTCTGTGAACTTCGCTGAGGTTTCCTGCTTTGTGTGAGGTCTAATCACACATTTCACGCCAACAAAGCTGACTGCAGGCTCTGATGTGGCTGTCACCTACAGAGTGTGACCATCAGCCATAGCCAGTCCTGAGCATGTGTCCCGTCCTGCTTCTCCAAAATGCCCTCATTTCCAGTGAAGGCCCAAAGAGTTTCCATCTGTCACAGGTGCTTCAGTTCTTGTGTCCACCCCACAGCATTTACCAGGGCTTGAGCTTTACAAGAGGTGCTTTGGCACCCACTTGGCTCCCTTTACATAGACTAAAAATGGCTTTTACCTCCAGTTCTGCATGCATTCCCGTTCTGCATGTGTAACTCTTCAGAAAGTCAGACTCCCTAAAAGCCTGTTAGTCATTGGTATCAAACTAAAATGGAAATATCAGATGATTAGGTTCAGATAAGTGTTGTGGCACTGTCAGGGCATGTTTTGTGGGCTGTATCCACTCAGGTGCCATGCCTGAAAGGGTCAAGGCCGTCTCAGTCCCAGATTGCACACTGTCAATAAACTGACTCATTTTCCTGCTATAAAGAGTTATCAGCTGTTAGATATTTCTGGCTAAGGGCACACATGTGAACTTCAGCATGGCTTTTTCCAGTCCAACCTTCCTGGTGCTGGCTTATCATCCCTGAGATACTGAAGTCAGTGTGGAGGGCTCGTGTTGGGGTGAGTGAGTGACACGAGGGAACCGAGTGTTCGAGGTGAGTCAGGTCAAACTCCATCAGTTCATGTGGCACAGAGAGGAAAGGGTATGTGTTATCTGCTAAGGTCTGTCAAGTGTTACACAACTCTTACTAGTTGTAAGTAGTTGGGGTTATCTCTTAATGTTATTTAAACAAGGAAACTAAACTGATCTTTTGGCCATCTGTAGCCCATTTGAGGGAGCTGGTATGGGTTTTGTCACAAAAGTATCTTAATCCTGGCAGCATTTGGCAAAATGCTCTCACAAACAGGGTTTGGAAGCCAGGTGTGTGGTGCTGGACTATTGAGCTGTCTGTGATTGCTTTGACTCCGGAAATAAACTGTAAATATTTACATGGATAACATTGTTTTAGCAAGTCCATTATCTGTGGGAATTCAGGCCAAAGAGTGAAAGCCTGTCCACCTGCAGGACTGATAGTGGGTCAGGCTGGAGGTGTGTGTGGGAGCTAGCAGTGAGGAGAGGCATCTTTCTCTTGCTCTGATGGCAGGAAGAGCACAGCCATGTGTGGCACTGTGACATTCTTCTGCCATCAGGTCTCTTTGAATGCACACAATTATCCAGTTGCTGGTGCTGTGAATATTCTGCTGTGTTGAATAGGCAGGTGTTCAGGTAAGCTTTTGGAAAAGTTACTCCTACAAGCCTCTGGGTTGGTGAGCCACCTTTGATCGGCAGATGTGTGTCCTCGTGGAAACTCTCTTCAGCCAGACCTTGGGACTGTGTCCTTGAGTTGTTGTTCCTGAATTAGAGCTGAGGGCACATCAGATAACTTCCAGACTCCACCTTTGTGGCAGGAAGACCCTTGTATCCTTGCACTATTACAGGAAGCTTTGTCTGGGTTAAATTTTGATGGTAGAACTGAAACTGGGAGCAGAACAGTCAGCTTGGGCAGCCTCTGGGATGCACTGGCATCTTTTCTGTAAGCAGCCAGATAGAACCAGCTTTAACATTTCCATCTTTTTTCTTCTCTTGCCAGTATCATGAGGGCACAATCAAGAACGTGCGGGAAGCCACAGAGAGCTTTGCCTCTGATCCCATCACCTACAGACCTGTGGCTATTGCACTGGACACCAAGGGACCTGAAATCCGAACTGGACTCATTAAGGGAGTAAGTTGCTTTTTTTTATCACAGTTTTTTCACCACACAGACTTAAAACTGTGTAAAGCCTGTGGCCATTTCCAAACAAAAAAATATCATAGGAAATACAGTAACAAACCACCTTCCAAAAGTTCTGACAAACTGCTGTGGGCTGCGAGGTGGTGGTGTACTGGTTTTTACTGGTTTTGTTGTCACACAGAGTGGCACAGCAGAAGTGGAGCTGAAGAAGGGTGCACAGCTCAAAGTGACCCTGGACGATGCCTTCATGGAGAACTGTGATGAGAACACGCTCTGGGTGGACTACAAGAATCTCATCAAAGTTGTAGACGTTGGCAGCAAAATCTACGTGGATGATGGTCTGATTTCTTTGGTGGTTAAGGAGAAAGGTGGGTAACAGGCATTTTAGCTCTGCCTATTTGTGTGTTCCTCAGGACATACTTGTGGTTTCCCTCCAGTTACTGTTCCTTAGTTTGCAGTTGTAGAAAGGAGAACATGGTTCTTGATGGTTTAGTGAGACTTTAAACTAAATTTCTCTATCTCAAGTGTAGGAACTTTCCAAAAACTAACTTCATCTGGGTTTCACTGTGCTGGCATCTAAACCACATCTTCAGAGGGGGATGTGTGGTAGGGCTATACCACTGTTCATGATCAGCCAGGCTAATTCATGCTCTTAATGAAGGCTTTAACTAGTTTTACAGCACAGACCCTGGCTTTTGTAGTTAAGAGACAGAACTGGTTTTAACTGGTAATGTAGAGGCAAGGTTACTTCCATAATACTCCCTTTATAGTGCTGCCTAAACTGCTGTAGCTCAAGCCTCTAAATCTGTGAGCATGTAGGGAGTGGTAGGCGATGCTTTGGTGTTGCAGGGCTCTGTGTGCAAAATTGCAGCCTGCTAGCTTTTCTTGGGGGGAGGCAATCCCAACCTCCTGCAGTAAACAGCTGCTATCTTATCCAGGAACAGCCTAGAAGTTGTTTTAGACCAATCTATTGTGTTCCCAAGGATAAAAACTGCAAGCTTGTGTGGTACAGAAATGCTCTGAAGAGATGGGATGTGCTTTTTATCGCGTGTGCCGCTGTTGACACCACAGTTCCCAGGCAGGGAGGTGGTGTGGGAGTTGGTAGCAGGAGCTGTCCTGTAAACACTGACCATGGGAACCTGTGTTTCAGGGAAGGACTATGTCATGACAGAGATTGAGAATGGTGGCATGCTCGGCAGCAAGAAGGGCGTGAACCTGCCCGGCGCTGCTGTCGACCTGCCTGCCGTCTCCGAAAAGGACATTCAGGACCTAAAATTCGGTGTGGAGCAGAACGTGGATATGGTGTTTGCTTCCTTCATCCGCAAGGCTGCTGATGTCCACGCTGTCAGGAAGGTCCTGGGGGAAAAGGGAAAGAACATCAAGATCATCAGCAAGATTGAGAACCATGAGGGTGTGCGCAGGTGAGCTTTGTGTGAGGGATGCTTTGGGTTTGTCACACTGAAATAAAGCGACTCACACTCCCTTTTTGTAGCTTCAGGCAGCTTTGTGTAGCTCTGAATATGTGCTGTGCCTTGCTTCTGGTTTTCTTCCTCCTTCCTTGGCATTGCAAGAACCCAAACATCCTATGAAAAGCGTGAGTGCTCCTTTCAGAGGAGGACAGACAGATGGGAAGGTGCTTTGCAGAACAAGTGGGTTAACACAGTTCTTCTCTCGCTGTCAGGTTTGATGAGATCATGGAGGCCAGCGATGGCATTATGGTGGCCCGCGGTGACCTGGGAATCGAGATCCCAGCTGAAAAAGTCTTCCTTGCCCAGAAGATGATGATTGGGCGCTGCAACAGGGCTGGCAAACCCATCATCTGTGCCACTCAGGTACTGGAAACACTGGAAGACCTTTGGCTTTTCAGTGCCAGAGTCTGGCCAGGCGGCAATGTTGAGGGCAGCCATGTGTTCGTATTCATGGCATTGGTTAAAGAGTGAGATGTAGAAAAGTTTTGCTCATAGCTGAATAGCTCGTATTTAGGCATTTCTGTGTTTGGGATCTGTTCCCAGTTAGATTATGGGACCTCTTGCCAAAGGTTATACACCTCAAAACATGGTGTGATAATGAGCCTTTGGGGCTGACCTTGCAAATTCATGGGGAAAACTGCACATGCTTTTCTTTGCATCTTGTGGCAACTCATCCCTGCCCAACAGGGAAGGTTTGCTGGGGTTCTCAGGTATCCTAGAAAATGTACCCACACTGCAGCTTTAGAAGAAACTGAGTAAAGGGTCCTTCCCCTTTTTCTGGGTGTGGTAGGCATCACTTGCACAGTCCTCGAGCAGTAGGAGGACTGGTTTCCTGGCTGTCCTTGCTCTGCACACAGGCTGTGGAAGTGAAGGCTTCTTTAGCCAGTAATCATTAAAGAAGGCTCTGGATTTACAGTGGCATGTTCTCCTTTTTCTTGTATTGCTACAGAAATGCAGCTGAAACACAGCCTCAGGCAATGAATGTCCTATGGGTGAAGCAAATAGTGTTTAAACAAGTGGTGAGCTCCAGCTAGGGGGAAGCTGAGCACCCAAGGAAGACAGGAGAGCTGGCCAGAACTGGGGTGTGGAAAGGGATTAGGAAGTGCTCACCTCATGCAAAGCTGTCCTGTTTTCCACTCTTTTAAGTGGGGATGCTTAGAAAGCTGGTGGAGTTAACTGTTCTGATTTTACTACCCTGTATGTAATCGTCTAAAGCATTTGAAATCTTGTGTTGGGGGAAGGTGACGTCATTGGTGCAGACCCTGCTCTTCATGATTTCTGGATGATATAATCCCCAAATTTAAAAATGTATTGACTGGATTTGAGCTTTCCTTAAATGCATATAATGCCACACTACTCTAAAGAACTCTGAGTTCCTTGGACCAAGCTTTGTGCTGAGAAGTTAAAATGGAAGATTGGAGTATTTTGTCTGGGATGTGTGGCTTGAATCTGCCTAGAAAAGGACTAAATGTGGAATGGGTATAAAATAGAATGGGTTATTTTCCTTACTGATGGAGGCTTTAAATCAAAACTGGTTTAGGAAGCAGACCCTCTTTCTTTTCCATACCCCTGGAGAACTATTGGAATTCCTGAGGTTGCATCCCACTTTCTGCCTAAGCCATAAGGAGTATTGAAGTGCAGCTGCCTTCTCTGGCAGTGTGTTGATCCCTGTGGGTTTGTTCTCTCCCAGATGCTGGAAAGCATGATCAAGAAGCCTCGCCCGACCCGTGCTGAGGGCAGCGACGTCGCCAACGCCGTCCTGGACGGTGCAGACTGCATCATGCTGTCCGGGGAAACAGCCAAGGGAGACTATCCCCTTGAGGCTGTGCGCATGCAGCACGCTGTGAGTACTGCCTGCCCTGCCCTCCTGGGGACAGGGACACCACCTTGCTCTGAGCTGGCCGCTCAAAGGCCTAAATGGCTGTCTAAAACAGCCATTTTTTGTCTTGCTCTCTGCTGTGGGTGATTTTTTTTTTGTTTTTGTTTTTGAATGAACATGGTTCTGATGGCTTGGAATCTCACTTTGTGTGCTCCAAACTTGCCAAGCAGAGCTGAGAGCTGCTCTGTAATGCTGAGATATAAAACTTTAAATTTCTTTTTGCCTTTACCTCAGCAGAAATTTCATCCAATGTCCTATTGCATTGGCATATTAAATGCTTTAATTCTGCAGGGTCAAGGAGCTGCTTTAAGCAGTTTATCTGTAGATAATGAAAGGTTTTGGCTGAGTCCTGCATGGGAGGCAGTGGGGAGGCTCCTGAGGGTGATTTATAGCACTGTTGCATTCAGCACCTGCTGTGTGCTGGGGGTTGGGGGGTTTGTTGCATGAGTACTGACAGCACCATATTTTTACATGCCTGAACTGCCAGAAACCTCTGCTCTGCTTGAAGTTCATGTTTCAGCTGATATAAGCCTTATGTCAAGTACCTGTATGCATTGCTGCTCCCCAGTTACCAGTGCTGTGAATCACAACACAATGTGAATCACATCACAAGTTCTAACTCACCAGTTTTATTTGCAATTCAGCTTCTATAGGTTATTCAGCTCAGCCAGTGTTGGTTTGCAGTGTGGTACCTAAACATCTTTTACCTCAATATGGAGTGGTGTTTTTCGCATGAGGCAAATGTAAAATATAACTTAGGATCAGTGGGCAGTGGTGCTCCTTTACAGGCCAAATACTAACTAACTTTACTAACCAATACTACTGCACCTTAAAGCTTCTCCCTCCTTTTCCAACCCCTAAATCACAAGGATCAACTGCCTACCAAGACTTGGGAACTTGCTGCAGCAAACCTTACACCTGGGTTTCCATCCTGGCATTAATTCTTTGGTCTGGGCAGGTTGTATTGTACCTGTAGCCTGTTCCATGTGCTTCCCTCTTCCTACAGACCTGGGCATGGTGTTCATTCCACCAGGGCTCCTGGAGAAGCACTGAAGGCTTTAACACTGTGCAGAAATGGAAATACAGATTAACTAAGTGTGAGATGTTCCAAGCAGCAAGGTGCCAACTCTTCTGGTAGGAGCACATGCCACTACAGTGAGGATCTTTCCTCTGAGCTAATTCAATTCTTGTTAGTCAAGCCCAGCAACAATGTCCTGAATAACCATGGTCTGGGGATGTGCAGCATGGCTGGAGCCAGGTGGGTGTTACCATCTGAAGTGAGCAGTAGCAAACTTCTAAATACTGGGCAGACTGATTGCTGTAGGTGGGAGTGGGCATCCTTACCATTCCACTCCAGGATCCACACTTCAAAGCCCAGCCTGGCCATGCTATGCTGCCTGATGGGACCAAGGTTTACACAGCCTCTCCATTTTCCTTTCTCCCACTTCCCTGGTATCTCTACCCGTGCACCAACTGGAAACCCTCTATAGCAATTCCTGTCTGAGCAGATCTAGCTGTGGGGTGAAGTTAAGGATTGCTATGCCCCTCTGCAGCTGCTGTCAAAGCAGACACCTGTATTCCCACCTTCCATTACACGTGGGGAGTGCAGACTTCCCTCTAAAATCAGATTTGCTCTCTGTGTTACATGGACCTGCTGCCTTTGTCCAGGAGCTGAAAATAAACTGCCAGGCTTCCAGCTCCTGCATTTAGAGTAAGTGTTGTGATGCAAATACTCCCCTTTTATCTAAATCCAGCAGTAACAATGTGCTTTAGGACAAGTTGACACTGGCCTGCTTTTCTGGCCTGCTGCCTGTGTCCTGTTATTTTTAGACCTAAGATACTTAACTACTTTGGCTTAAACTGATAACTGTGGAAGGGATAATTCCCAGCATCACATAAAATAATTCATTAACACTAGAGGAGCAAAATTCTGATTTTTCTAACTCCAAAGCTTTCACTGTGATGGCACATTAGTCTCTAATTCAGCTTGAACTTGTCATGCTTTGTGTAGCAGCTGTTCACTTTGTGGAGTAACTTGGTGAAGTTGTCCTTGAGAAGATCATGAACCTTTGCATGCTTTTCTAGTCTCTGCAAGCCTTCTTTATCAGGTTGTCAGGCTTTCTGAGATGATTAGACATGATGATTCCCAGGATTCTGGGATGAACAGGTTGCTGAACCTGTTGCCAATGCTCAGCCAGAACACAAAGCCTTTAGTTGTGCCTCTGTTCCTCTCATCTGTCCATGTCTGGCACTGTACAAACACTCCAACATCTACACTGTTGACAGCCCTATAAGGAAGACTTGTTCCTATTTATTTCCCTATTACCAAAAGGAAGTTGGTATCCCATTTGGATGTGAAGCTTTATTGACTCTCAAGTTAAAATAAGTCTTTATTGGCTCTCTAACTAAATCTTTATTTGCTCTCAAGGTAAGCCAAATTTTCATTGACTCTGAAGTTAAACTAAATCTTCATTGACCCTGAAGTGAATCTAAATGTAACAATACTGAGAGAACAGTCTCCCACCTTCAGGGGTGACATTTAAAATGTGTTACTTGCATGTTAGCTCCATGAAAACTGTTCCAGCAGCACTCTGTGCTGTTGGGAGCCTAGGAAAGGAAGCCAGATATTCCCTCTTAGAAAATTGGAAGCAGGACCATGGGCAGGCAGGTAGGTGGCATAAGAGTCTCTCAGGGAAGTCATAAGCAGCCATGACAAAGCACAGTCTGGCTCTGAGATGGCTTGTTCTGCTCCTTGAAAAGGAATTTACGTTTGCCTGCTCTGCTGGAACTCCCAAATACAACAAAAATACCATGTTTGGAACGCCTGCCCAGTGACTCAAGCCTGCCAGTCCCATGGTACGGCGAATTTTAGTCTGGTTGCATTTAGCAAAGTCAAAAGCCGAGAGACAAAAAGCTTCACTGTAATACCTTCTTGCATGCACTACTATGACAATTAAGCAAGTTAATATGATCTCAATGTTCCTCTGGTATATCTTTCCTTCTTTTCTTTCCTCTGTTCTCCTCCTTCCCTCCCACTCGGGCCTGCAGATCGCCCGCGAGGCTGAGGCTGCAATGTTCCATCGACAGCTGTTCGAAGAAATTTTACGCCTCAATGTTAACAACAGGGACCCTGCCGATGCCATGGCGGCGGGCGCGGTGGAGGCCTCTTTTAAGGGCTTAGCTGCAGCCGTGCTAGTCCTGACTGAGTCCGGCAGGTAGGGCTCAGAGAGGGGGCTTGGGCCAGCCCTTCCTGTGGCTAAACATGCTGCACTCTAACACTGCAGTCTTTGGCCAGCTGCTCACTGCCCATGCCGACCTTGTGTAACCGCTGCCGTGTGAGCTGACCCCGTGCCAGGGAGGGATCCCAGCAGGCAGGAGCAGAGCGAGAGTGCCTGGCAGTTGGCATGAGTGTCACCTGAGTGTGGGCTTGACAGGGCGAGGTGCCACCATTGGAAAAAAAAAAAAACCCTTGCGAATCGAGTGGTTCCTCTGCAGGGACGTACTGTTGGGGTGAGCTTAGTCTGAGCTCGCTGGTTAATGACAATGCCAAAGGCTGGCAGTGCAGATGTGGCACTCTGTGCTGGAGCACCTCGCCCTGCCCTGTGCCCGAGCGCCTGCCGTGAGTGTTGTCTCCGAACGCGTGTTGCTCTTGTAGATTGCCCGGGAGGCCGAAGCCGCCATCTTTCACAGGCAGTTGTTTGAGGAACTGCGTCGTCTGACCCCCCTCAACTGCGACCCCACCGAGGCCGCTGCAGTTGGCGCTGTGGAAGCGTCCTTCAAGTGCTGCAGCGGGGCCATTATTGTCCTCACCAAGTCTGGAAGGTAGGAGGGGACAGGTGCCCCCAGGTCGAGCCTGCTGTGTGACAGGGTGGGGAAAGGAGAATCCCATGGCTTTTAGAGACCAGTGGAGTCAGGTTCTGGTAGTGCCTGCCGTGGTGGTTCCTCGGGAGATGGACACACATCCCTACGCTCTGAGTCCTCGGCCTGCCTCTGCCAGCGTGGCACCAGCTCCGAGCCCAGCCTCCCCTCACTGCTGCAAGTGGTAGTGGCGCCAGCTGGAAGAGCCAAGGGAAAATAAGTGTTGCAGCTTCAATTCAAACTTCTTGGCAAGAAATCATCAATGTAACAGTGAGGCAGAAGTTCAGTGGATGCATAATTATTTTTTTTTTTTAAATCAAGGCTTTGGCCTTTTCTAGTAGCATCCAAATTATTGGTCCCTTGCTAGACTTTGCAGTCATCAGCCCTGCTTGCCTGAGCCCAAGGGGCGAAGAGGGACTGCGCAGCCTGTGATTGGTAGGCAGGGAAGAGGAAAGTGTTGAAAATGTCCTCTTCCAGGATTCCTTGTCCCTGCCTGCAGGTAATCTCTCTGCACAGACAGGCATCTGGCAAGCACCAGGTGAGCTCAGTGTCTGCAGGTGGAGTGTGCTGGAACAATGTAGTTTGGGATCTCTGTCCAGCAACAGTGACAACTGCCAAGCAGAGACTTGTTCTTCCAGTTGTGGAATGGCAGCTGGACCCTCATGGATCAGCTCTTCCATCTAGAGGACCTGGGCTGCCTGCTCCCAAAGCATGTCCGACCATAAGTTTCAGACTGCTTTCTGGAAGGAAATCAGGATTTCTCACACAGGATTCACACCAAAACAGTAGTGCAGCACACGTTCCTGAAGATGCGGAGCATCGGTGAAACCTTCACCAAAATGTACAGCTTAAAATGATTTTGAGCAGAAAATTATTTTCTGCAGAGAGGAGGGAGCTATAAGCACCAAGTTCTGGATGTCCTCATGCTTCTAATGTTTCTTTGTCGAATGTTCCAGCCTTACACTTGACCTTCTTAAAGAGATTTGAACTCTGATATTTGAATATTTTTAGCTGTGGATTAGGTTAACTCTTGTGAGTACCTGAATCTCCCGGATCTCACGGGAGGCGGCTCGGACAGTGCGGAAAGGATTGTCTGAGAGCTGGCACGTGTGGTTGGGTGCTTGGAGCAGTCTGCTGGCCCCTGCTTTAACAGCAAACTTTGCATCTGAGTGTTGCTGAGCTTGGCTTCTTTAAATGAGGCTGTAAAAGCAAGTGGAGACACCAGCATGTCTGTTGGAAAGATAGAGCTGCAGATGTCGCAGCCTTGCAGTTTGAATCTGTTGGCAGATGCTCTCCCTTTAGCAGTGCTCAGAGAAAGAAAAGCTAGTCTAGTCCCCACCCAGGCTGTCCTGCTGCTATTTTAAGGCATTTTAAAGACCTTGTGCCCAACTTCCCAGTATAAATTTTGGCCTCTGTTGCGTTTGCTTCCCATGGGGGTGCAGGAGCAGAGCTCTGTGTGGAGGAACTGGCCTGTTTGCTGGCTTCAGTAGGTGGCTGTGAGGCAGATGGCTTCCTCCTTGGCATGCTTTGGGCAATGCTGCTGGCACCGGCTCTTTCCACCCTGAAAACCGGGAGCTCCTCAAAACAGGGAACTTTCAGGGACCCCTGTTGAGATGCCAAGGCCTGCTTGCAGAGGCCAGAATAAATGGCACCCCGCCATCTTAACATAGCAACAGAGACAAGTAAAGGCTTGTTCAGGGACCAAAACACCCTGATGGCACTTGGTAAACTTGGAGGTGAGGAGATTGTCGCCACCAGTGGTGCTCTGCCCAGTTGCCTAACTGGGAGTCCAGCAGAGCATCAAGCTGGTTGATGAGTGGCTTTTGTGGAGACCTGTCACATCCCCCCGGAGGTTTTGGGGAGCCCTGGTGCCTGACAGACAGACCTTGGGCTGCTGTGCTCCTGCAGGCCTTTCCCAGCGTCGTCTCGGGAGGCTGTGGTGGCTGTGTGGAGCCCCAGCGTGGCTGTTCTCCCTGCAGGTCGGCACACCTGGTGTCGCGCTACCGCCCGCGGGCCCCCATCATCGCCATCACCCGCAATGAGCAGACGGCGCGCCAGGCCCACCTGTACCGCGGCATCTTCCCCGTGCTCTGCAAAGACCCTGCCCTGGACGCCTGGGCTGAGGACGTGGACCTGCGTGTTGCCCTGGGCATGAATGTTGGTGAGTGGCACCCTTCCCCTCACCTGGGACATGGTGGCTCTGAGCACCTAGATGGTGCTTTGGGGTCACTGGTGATGGCAAGAGAGGAAGTGGCTGCCTGTGTGGTAACTGGATCCGGACGGGAAACGGGTGGTGGTTGCGTGAGCACAACCACATCTGATTGGGAAATGGTGTGGTGGGCTTGGCACAGCTGCTTTTAAGGAGTTTCCAGCAGAAGACTCGGTTGGGTTTATGGTGGTGAGTGATAGACCTGTGACACTCAGCACTCCTGAGGGAGAAGGGAAGCCTGGAGTGGGGCTGACTCTGTCCTACACTCCTCCAAATCATGTGCTGTGTAATTTCAAGCTCTGTTGCAGAGAACCCCATAGCAGAGGCGAAGGGTGTCAGATGGGTGGGCAGCAGGAAGGTGGGGTTTTGATACCCTTCTGGAGCCCCAGCTGCTGTGGCACAGGCAGCCTTAGTGACTCAGGGAGTGGGTGATGAGCACTGTTGCCCCATGGCAAGGAGACAGGCTGGGACTGGGCTCTGACGCCTCCCTCTTCTCTCCTAGGCAAAGCTCGAGGGTTCTTCAAGAGCGGCGACCTGGTGATCGTGCTGACAGGCTGGCGCCCTGGCTCTGGCTACACCAACACCATGCGTGCGGTGCCCGTACCCTGAGCGCCCACTGGGCCTTCTCCCCCTGCCCCCTCCCCTCCCACCACCCCACTGCCCTGTCTCCCCTTGCAGTAGACCAGCCATCGCTTGCGCTGTTGTCCTTGTCCCTAGAGTGGATGTAGGTTGCTAAACACCACCCAGTGCAGCAGCAGCAGGGGCAAGAGACCTTAAATCACTAAAAAAAATATACTTGAAGTGTTTAGTTTTTTAAAAATCTCTCCCTGTAGTTCAAGTCCTGCCTTGATGTGTGTTGGAGTCAGCGTAGGAGGTTCCTGCGTACTGTTGGGACTCCGCTTTCCTGGTTACTGTCCTCACAGTGTGAAATGTCCCTTTCTCTGGCCCTGGTGTGGGATTTTGGGGAAGGGGAGAGGTGATGTGTAGTCAACGGTTCTGCTGGACCCCTCCTTGCTCAAGGCAAGCTGCTACTCCCTCCTCCTGTAATGGCTACACGCCTCTCCAGACCCAGTCCAAGGCACATCCAGCCTTTCTCAGCTGACTGTTTTGGGAATGGGGGCAGGGGAAGGGTGTTGGCTCCATGCACAGAGCTTCCCGTGCTCCCCTTGCAGCGTTGTCTCCTGTGTTAGTCATGTTCCCCCACCACCCCAGAGCCCCTCCCCCACCCAGCACTCTGATGGGCCCTGGGGTGGAGAGCACAACTGTTTATCAATAAAGAGAAGCTGAAGCACCTGCTGGGCTGAGCTGCTCCTTTGGGGGTTCATGAGGGGTCTGCAGGGGTAGGGGGAGTCTGATGGAGGGCTACAGGAGCTGGGGAGGGCTGCAAGGGTGGGAAAGTGCTTAGGGTTCTGGGTGGGGGATCTGGTGGAGGAGTCAGCGGGCTTGGGATGTCTGGTCTGGGATCTGCCAGCATTAGGGGGGTCTGGTGTGAGGGTTTGCAGGGGTTGGGGCTATCTGCTGCAGTTTGGGGGGGTGCCAGTGGAGGAGTTGGGGCTGCTTGCAGGGGTGGAGGGGCTCTACAGGCGTTAGGCATTCAAGTGAGGCAACGACAGGGCTGGGGGCATCTTTTGGGGTGGGGAGTGGGCCCAAGGAGTAGTCAGTTGGGTTGGGGGCTCTACTGCCATTTTTGGGGGAAACTGGGAGCTGGGGTTTCCGTGCCTGGGGGAGAGAGCCAGTAAGGACCGTAGGGACTGGTTGCCACCCAGGCTGGTTTCCCTCGGGAGCTCAGGGTGGCTCCGGCGTGGCCTGAGACCCGCCCGGGGCGGAGGAAGGAAGGCCGGGGCTCGCCCGCCGCGCGGTCCCTTTAAGAGGCTGTACTGCGGTCCCTTTAAGGGCCGGACCCCGCCAGGCTCCGGGCCTCACGGCGGTGGGCGGGGCCTGTGGGGGCCGGATGCGGCGCTCAGTGAGGCGGAGGCGGGACTGGGCGGAGGGAGCCAATGGGCGGAAGGAAGGGGGCGGGGCTCGGTAGTGTGCGGCCAATGAGCGGGGTGGAAAACGACGGGCGGCCAATGGGCGGGCGCCGTGGCGGCGCGAGGAGGCTGGGGCGCGCGGGGCATGACGGCGGCGCGCGGGGCCGCGCGCAGGTAGCAGGGGGGCTCGGGGGGCTCTGGGACTGGGGGGGGACCAGGCACTGAGGGGGGTTGGGACCGGGAAGGGCCTCGGGGCCGGAGGGTGCCGGGGTCACGTCCCTCCCGCCGCCGCCGCGGAGCCGGTGTTGGCCCTCGGCCTGTCCCGGCCGGCGGCGCCGCGCTGAGGGGAGCGCGGAGACACCGATACCCCCTCGCCCATTCCCTGAAGAGACGGGCCGGACCGGGCCGGGGAGAAGTTCCGCCGCTGAGTGCCGGCGACCCGCCGGCTTCACGTGAGGGGCTCTGAGTGCCGGCGGGGATGGGATCTACGCCGGGGCTGCCCCGGGCGCGGCCCCGGCGGTGGTCGAGACCGACAGTCCCACCGTGCCCCGCACAGCCCCGCAGGCCGAGGGTCACCTCCCTCCGTGCTCTCTCCGTGCCGCGGGGCGCTCGGAGCGGCTCCCGGTGAGATGAGACCATCTGATGACCTGTGGGCATCCCAGGACCCGGGTCTTGGCTCTGTTCCCGCCGTGACCCCCTGGTTCCCGGGGCGGGGAACACCGGGAACATCGCGGGAGAGACGCGCGGGGCTCCCTCCGGCCTTGACGTCGCGCCTCATTCTCTCCTGCCAGCCCCGCTCGGCTCCGGCCGTTCCTCTCCAGCATCCCGGGGTGGCTCCGCTCCAGCTCCGACACGCGGGACTGAAATGACCTTGGACGCCAGGACCAAGGGCAGCTCGCCGAATCTCGCTCGGGCCGCGGCCGCCCGCCCGCCGGTGCCTCCCTCCGCCTCTGAGCCTCCTGGGGTTTACCGGTAGGCGGGATCCCCGCCCGGCTCGCTCCGGCCTCTGCCGCGCGTTTCTCCGGCAGCGGGAAAGGGATCCAGCGAAAATCGCTCGCCGACGGAGGGGCTCGCGCCGGACCTTTTCCAGGCTGGATCCCAGCGCCGCGTAAGAGAAGGGAGACGCCGATCCCGTGGGAGGGAGAAGCAGCGGGTTCCGCCTGGCAAAACCTGAGGGTTCAGGGAGCTGGTGTGGGCAGGGAGGGGGTGTTAGGAATGGGCAAAAGGGCATCAGTTCGCTGGATTGTTTTCACTTTGCTGGGAACTTCTACACCAACCCTCTCTGCCTCCTCTAAGGAGCGCTGAACTCCGACTGGTTTTGTTCCACTTGTATTTTGGGACACTTGGGATGGTGAGTTTACCTCAGGAGCAGCTTGGTGCTGAACAAATTTTTTGAGGGGGGTGACAGTATGAGCTGCTAGAAAGTGTTTTCCTCACTGTGCTGGCACTGGAAGCACCTCTTGGAAGGGAAACCTCCCTGTGCCTGGAGTCTAGCCTTACCCTGTGCTCCCGAACTCTGGATACCTATTATTCCTGATGCATCTAGGAGCCAGGATGGAGCAAGATCTGGACAGAGGAGACAAAGCAGCTCCTGCCATGTCCCTGCTGGGGCTGAGGATGCTCCTCACAGCCCCCAGACTCCCCTGGAGTATCCCACTGCCAGCACTGTGTCCAGGAGTTGTCCCTGATGGTGGCCATGACAGGGAGAGAAAAAAAGGATGTCGCACTTCCAAGTGCTTTCCAGCCTGTGTTTTTTCTAATTTTAGGGGATTTCTGTGTGTTTGGTGACCTCGGAGGGGTTCTGATGGCTTTGCTATCCCTGATCCCTGTGTGGTGCCCCTTGGTGTCAGTGCTGGTTGGGGATAAATCCGCTCACCCAGATTAAGCAGTGCAGGCGCTTGCGGATTTAAGGGATGACGTGAGGGAGTGCTGAGCTTTGGACAAGGAGGCTCCAGAGTGGGTCAGAGCCCCTTTTCAGCATGGGAGAAGGGTAGATGAAGGCTTTGGTGCCTCCATGATAGGCGTTTCAGCCTCAGGGCAGGATGGCATCCCCTGGCAGAGGATGCCTGAGGAGTCAGGTAGGGAAAACACCTTTTGGTGCTATGCCAGGGGATGTTATTTTGGTGCTTCTTGTTATTTGGTGCTTCTTGTCAGTAAGGTCTCCTTTTCCTTCCTGACACATCCTTTGACCTGAGCTCCTAAAAGCCCACAACCTCAGTGTGTCCATCCCATCTGTACAGTGCTCATACTCCAGGGCTATGCAGGCAGGTCTTTGCCAACAGTGGCTGTGGGGATCCAGGAGCTATTTCCCAGCCTGTTTCCAGCCACATGGCACCAGTGACTTCTGTTTGGTTTTGTGCCCCCATGTATGTGTTACTTGTTGTGGGAGCATTCCCTGTGCCTCCAGCTGGGAGTCAGACAGGCTCCATTGCACCTGGACAGTGTTTTGGTCAGGGCTCTGAGGCTGTGGGGATGTGGGAACTCACACAGCTTCAGCTCTCAGCCCATTTGGGCTGGGATCCAGCAGCTGGGATCCAGCACCCCTATCCTGGCTCCTCCCGAGTTGGGGGGATTATTTCCATGGGTTTTTCTCAGATGAGCCCCTCGGAGCAGGAGCAGGATGTCTAGGGAGGTACAGGTGGTGCAGGAGCTGCTCTCAGAGTATAGGAAGTTTGGTTGGCTCCTCGGCCTGGGCTCTGCCACACTGCCATGGCATCACCCCGTGGGCACCAGGATGCGCTCCAGCTCTGCGCCTGTCCCGCCTGCTGGCGCTCATCCTGTCCTGCCACCGCCCCAGCTGCTCTGCCATCACCCCCTGCCTAGTGAGCTGAGTGCTTTCCCTGGAATAATTTCCTCTCCATGGGTCTGTGGCCGTTTCCTGGCTCTGCCTTGCCACCGGTCCCCTGGGATCGTGCCCTGCTTGGCTGCCAGTGCCGCAGCAATATCTAGTGGTGGTTTGCTGAGGGTGGAAGTGTCACCTTTGTGGCCTGCCAGGTGATAACCTGCCCCTGGCGCTGGGCCCGTGTTTACTTTGCCTGCTGTGGCTGATAAGCACCTCTGATAACCTTCCCGATGGTAAATAACTGGCTCTAAGGTGCCTGCTGATGGCTCTGCCCTGGGAAGATGGTGTTTGCTGACCAGGAGGGGCAGACCCTGTCTGAAATCTGTCCCCCCGAGGAGTTTTGTAGACCTGTGGTTTTTCCCATCCCAACCTCCAGCCCTTAAGGAGAAGAGTCTCTGCTTTGAAGGGTGTTATCGCAGGGAGCCACAGCAATTTGGCTGCTCTGTTCTGAGTTCTCAGGAGTCCCTGGCAGAAAAATGACTTTTATTTTTTTTATCTCCACGTGACTTGAGAAATGGCAGAAATATTCTTGCTGTCCTTGAGCGGCAGATTCTGACGTCTCTGTGCAGGCTGGGATTGAAGGGAACAGATTTACAGCTCCAGACCCCTTTTCCCATTTCCCTAGGGGGCTGACGGGTGTCTCCTTGCAGTGCCACGCCGATGCACGAGAAGGCAGCTCCCCTGAAGAGCCCCGAGCCCAGACACAGTTGTGAGAAGCTGGAGCTGTCCTATAAGCAGAAGAGTTTGGATTCCCTCGACGGCAGGTGAGGAGCAGCATCCCAGGGTCTGCCTGCAGTTGAGTTTCCATCCTCCTGTGGCATTCCTGCTGCCTTTGAGCCCTGAATACTGCCTGCCAGCTGGGGCAGGGCACAGGGGGCACCCAACTTTGTTTTCTCCCTGAAATATTGTGGGTATAAAAGCAGGGAAGTGAAAGGGGTTTGGGGAAGGGGACGGGATTCCCGCTGCTGAGGCTGTTGGTAGGATATTGCTCTCTCCATGGTTTGTCCTTCCATCTGTCCGTGGGATGGACATGGATGGATGTCCCTTTGCATGGCCAAAGCTGAGTCCACCCTCCTGCTCAGGCACATTCCCAAATTCCTACCTCTGCTTTCCCTCGGGAATCCTAGCCCCAGCTGCCAAATCTGCACATTTCCAGCTCCCAACCTGTCCTAAGCTGCTGCCAGGTCAACTCTGGGCTCCTTCCCCCAGAGCTGGGGTGTGTGTGAAGTACCTTGGTCCTGGTACCTTCACTGGCTCTCATCTGAGATCAGCCCTCAACAGCCAGTACTGAGCCTCAGCAATGCCCAATGCCACGATAAATCATGGAGACACCCAAAATACGGCTTCCTGGGGGTCTCTCTTCAGTCCTGTACATTTTTCTATGTCTCATATCACAGCACACATGTTTTGGGGAGCGGGTGAGAGACCTGTGGCTCTTTGCTTACCTGGTGATTATCATTTTTCCTTCCAGCCTCCGCCTGAACGAAGCCCTCAAGGATGAGGACATCAAGAAATGCCACCGGGAAGTGGTAAGCCTTTGGCTTTGGAATGACCAGGCTGGAGTGTTGTAGCCTGTTGCCCCAGGAGGAGCCTACCTGGGGTCTCAGGTGTGAGCTGTAGGAGCCAGAGACAGCTTCTGATGTGGGGCAGAACTTCCTACATTTAATTTCAGGAGACCTGGTGATGGTTTTGTGTGGCCTGTGCTCTGCTTTGCAAACGCTTCCAGGATTTTCCATCCAGAGCAAAGGAGAAAGTGGAAATGTTGACTGAGAGCAGTTAAATTTCTGTCCATTTGAAACTTTTTGCTTGTTCAAATCATGCCCAAACTAGATGGTTTTGGTCCATCTACAGATAAGAGATGCTCTGGAAGAGGAAGGAGTGACAGGAAGTGGCATTTTGCCTTTTCCCATGAAGAAAATGGAGGAGAAAACCATTTTTCGATTTCCTCAGAGGCATCTGGGAGGGTGACAGGGCCAGCAGTGGATTTGTGCTAGGACCAGGGGGTATTGCCCTCCGTGTTCTCCTGGAATGCTCCCACTGGCACCCCCACCATCCCGGCATCCCTCTGGGAGGTGTTTGAGCCAACTGCAGGTGCTGCTGCTCCTTGATCCTCTTAGGGCCCAGCTCATCCAGTGACAAAGTGCACCGAGCACAGGTGACCTTGTACCTGTGGGCAGGAGAGCTCTGCCTGCATGGCTGCCACAAACCAGCCTTGCTGTGCCAGCCTTCTCTTCATCCTGGCAAAGCAGCTCCTCCCTTGGTGACAGCGGCAGCTGTCACCACCGCGGGACAGCCGTATCCCATGGGAACATCCCGAGAGCAGGGGGCACAAAGCTGCCTTACAGGACCAGTTGAACATTTATGGAAGGCATTGAAGTGCTTTGGAGCTTTACCTTGGCTGCAGGAACGTTTCAGGGCCGACCTGCCGAGTCTCCCGCCGCGGCTGCCGGCAGGCTTTGAAGCGGCGCCGGGAATATAAATAGCTGGATGGCGCGGCGCGATGGGCGCAAAGCAAGTGTTGTCACCGTGTCCCGGATAAGGGAAGAGGAGGAGGAGAGAAACCGCTGGGCAAAATAAGCTGCCTGCAGATGAGCCTGGCAGAAAAGCAGCTCCTCACCAGGGCTCAGCAGCCCCTGTAGCTATTAAGGGAAATGTTAACCTGGGAGGATGGCACTGCCTTTGCCGGGTGCTGGATCATCCAACCTTCCTCTAATCCGTCGGGGCTCCTGTTCCCAGCCCGGTGGGACCCCCCTGCGCTGGTCCCGGGTACGGGCAGAGGGAGGTTTTCTTGCAGGAGAGGGATTTTTGGGTCTCCTTATCGGCAAGGTCACCGGATAACTTTGCTCTGCTTTGCTTTCAGGCTGCTAGCAAGTACAACTCCCAGTACCACAAGCTGTTCAAGGACATCCCAACGGAGGAGAGCGTGCTGAAAGGTGGGTGGCAGGGTGAGGGATGGGCATGGAGGCGGCAGGATCTGGCACGGGGATTGCCACGGTTCTCTCTCTGCCTTGCAGTTTGCTCCTGCGCGCTCCAGAGAGACATCCTCATCCAGGGAAGGCTTTACATCTCCCCCAACTGGCTCTGCTTCTACGCAAACCTTTTTGGGAAGGACATTAAGGTAATGTGGGTGCCAGCCCACCCTGGTCCCTCAGGGCTTGTACCCACAGCTTATCCCCTCCTGCACCCAAACACCACCAAAATCCTCAATAAAAACCTCCAATAGGAAGGGGAGCACGGCCGTGCCTCCCGCTCTGATGACCTGTGGCATCAGCCTGGGGATACCAAAGACTGGTTTGGTTTAAAAATCCCTGATGCAAAACCTCCTTCCAGCTGCAATGGCGCTTGAAGGAAGATCAAAGGTTTTAGGGGGGGCGAGATTTGAATCTCTCTTGACTTTTCTTCTTGATTTACAATCTGATGTTTCCCCATTAGTCTTGTGGCTGACGGGGATCTTGGGCAGAGACGACTTCCTTTAAAACTGGGCTGAAGGACTGAATTATTTATATGTGATGCTTTAAACAAATACCTGAAGGAAGCTCGAGGTTTCAGCAAAGTTACCCTGCCAAAAATAACATCCTGCCTTTTTTTTCACCCTCCCCGGGCTTGCACGGGGAGCTCTCCTGGTGGGTCTTAGGGAGGCTGGCTGGATGATGCTTGTGCTGTGTCCATCCTGGTGTTCCTGCCCTGCAGGTAGTGATCCCAGTGGTGTCTGTACAGCTGATAAAGAAGCACAAGACGGCTCGGCTGCTGCCCAATGGCCTGGCCATCACCACCACTGCCAGCAGAAAGGTAACACCAGCACACAGCAGATGCCCAGGTCCAAACTGGATGTGGTTTGAGAGCAGTGAACAAAGCAATTCCCATCCCTCGTTAGGAAGTGAGAGTTGCTCTCTGTGCTGGTTGCCAGCCAGGGCAAACACCACAGCTTTGCTTTTGTTCCTGAATTTCACTTTGTTCCTGGACGAAGCAAAGCCCAAGTGAAACTTGGCCGAGCCTGACAAATCCCTGCCAGGCTCACGTAAAACCTTTAAACTCCTTAAACACAAGCAGGGAAAGGGTTTGGGCTGGCATTCAGCCAGAGCTGGTGGAAAACTTGGATACAGGGCTACATTTCCAGCTTTTAAATCCCGTTGGCTGCAGTGAGCTGATGTAGTGTGTCCAAGTCCTCGCCTGCCCAGGTGCTGCTGCCAGCACTGTGTGTTGCCTGTCCCTGCCAGGGAGGGGGTTGTTCCTGCAGAATGTTGGGAGGCAGTTATTCCTGTGGAATTTGGGAGGTGGGTTTTAGCAGGGAGTGGCACAGGGCAGGATTTGGGCATTCAAAGCCACATGTGGCTGCCCTGCACGTCACCCAGGGGCTCTGTGTCAGGCATGGTGAGGGTGGGCCTGTGTCCCTTCCATCCCTGGGGATGTTTTCTGTAGGTCCTGGCCCCATTTGCTGCTCTGTCCCTCTGGGTTGAGCATGTAGGAAAGCTGTAGGAACAGCAACTGAGCAAGACTGGCCCCAAAAAAATCTGGTCCAGGTTTTAGCAGGCTGCAAAAATAACGGCAGGGAAGCTCCGCAGGGAAATGGCTGTGGGGGAGACGTGGCTCCTGAAAACGGGGAGATTCAAGGGCATGATGTCTGCCTGTCCCTGCCTGGGGAGAATTGGACTCAGGATGGGGGGAATCTCTCCCAACAGCTCACCTCTTTCTCTTGCAGTACATCTTTGTATCCCTCATCTCTCGTGACAGTGTCTATGATGTCCTGAGGAGAGTCTGCACCCACCTGCAGGTACCTCCACTCTGTGTCCCACCAGGTGTCCATTGCCCTGAGGCTCTGCACCTCCCTTTGGTCTGAGCACAGCTCTTCATCGCTGCCTCCAAGGCTTTGGACTGCTCCCAAAGCCCTCTCCAACTCCCATCCTCACTCCTCAGCAAGGGATGGGGAGAGGGGCAGGACCCATGCCTTGGGCATGTCCTGACCCCGTGGGCTTTTCTGGGTCATGGATGAGGCAGAGCTCTGAGTTTCTGCTCTCTCTCAGGGCGTGGGTATGAATTATTTATAATCTGGTGGTAATACTAGTTCTGCCACTCCGCACATTGATGCCTTTTGCCCAGATCTAAAGTTTTAAGGGGAGGAAGAATGGTACAAAGTTAAAAAATAATTTAACTTTAGTGGGGGAAGATGTTCATCAGCCCTTGAGCTGGAGAGGATGACTGTGGGGACCTCTTCTTCCAGACTTTGGAGCACGTGGGAAGCTGTACAGGAGCCCTGCCCTGCCCAGGAGGGTGTGTACCAGCTGTGCCAGGGCGATGATTTGGATGATTCAGCCCTGTTGCCAAACTGGGGGACTTAATCTTTGAAATGTGCTGGGCTCTGCCCAGATGTAACCTTCTTTTTTTTAACCCCCTGATGTTTTATCTTGTCCATGGAAGCCCTTGGTTCAACCATGGCCCCACCAGGTTTTTGTGCTGAGAAGCACTGATGCAGTGTCCTTTTCTCATGCCCCAAATCCCTGTGATTCTAAGTTCTAGCAGCTGCTCTTCATAGTCTCAGCAGAAAAGCCCCAAATCCATTTTGTGGCTGAGGCTGAAGCAGGGAGAGCTGGCACTGTAATGCCCCATCCTTTCCTTCCCATCTAGGTTTCCAGTAAGAAGAGCTTGAGTCTGAAGGAGCTGTCAGAAGAGCCGGACTCTGTGTCACTGGTGAGGGTCAGGGCAGCTCTGGGAGAGGAGAGACTCCCCCTGACCTCATGCTGAGGTCATGAACCATGACATGATCCAGAGAATGTGGGGGTCAAATCCTGCACTTATGGAGCAGGGTGTCTTCCATGGCTGCTGGTCCTGAGCCTTGGGCTGGGTGCAGGAGGTGACAGTTGGGCTGCACCAGAGGGTGACAGGTGGGATATCACCCATGGTCTGGTGACATCCCAGGGGTTAAAGATTCATTTCAAGGGCTGAATTGGGAGTGACCCAGGCTGATCTGGCAGCATCTCCTGGTGCTTTGGTGGGATGCAGCCCTTTGGCAGCTCCAGCCCTGGGAGCTCTCCGTTGGGGGAGCCCCTCTCTGTGCCAGCTGCCACCCTGTTTGATTTGTTGTCTTTTTGGAGCATTTTTTTGCCCTATTTGGGGCATGCTGGAGAATTCCACGGGACTGCCCTGAGCTTCAAGGGTGGAGGAGGCAGCAGCTGGTATTTGGGGCAGGTGTTGGGTGCCTGGGCATGTCCTTCTTTGTTAGTAGGAACCTGCATTCCCGTGGAGCCATCATGGAAGACCAGCTCTCCCTCAGGATGATGTGCTGGTGCTCCATGGAGATACTGTAAAGTTTGAGTTTGAATCTGGCCCCACCATATCTGTGGCACTGCTGTTTCATTCATGGCTCACCAGGACTGTTCCCACAGGAGGTGATTGTCCCTGAGGGCAAGTGGAGGAAGGTGTCACCTACCTCACTGTCACTGCCAGATGCCAACTACCAGTGCATCCACAGGACCTCTGTCAGCAGCCTGAGCGCCAAGGAGAGCTCCTTCACCTCTGAGGAGCCACTGGTTTCAGGTGAGGGGCATGGGTTTGTGCCCTGCTCCACATGGGTGATAACCTCCATGAAAGTGTGTTCATCCATCTGCTGCTCTCCTGCAGGGGAATTCTGCCTTGCAGATTAAGCTGGGAGTCAGCAGTGGAGTCCTGGGGATGGGCTGGGGTCTCCTGGCTGCAGAGTCTGAGCCCATGAGGGAGGAATATATGATGTTTCCTGGTTGCTGGAGGAGCAGGAGCATCAGCCAAGTGTGGCTGTGACACTGACTCGGGGTTTGCTTTCAGAAAGTGCAATAAATACCGAGGAGGAGCTGGAGGTGGAGCAGAGCTGTGTGGCAGAGCTGAGACCCTCTGACTACCAGCTCCTGAAGATCTTCATTGTGCTGTAAGTGTGCCAAGGGCACAGGGAAGCTGGGGGGACACTGGGAATGTCAGTCTCAGTCTCAACTGGGTGTGTTTGGCTTCTTCCTCTGCTCCCAGCATCTGTCTCCTGGTCGTGTCCTCCTCGTACCTGGCATTCCGCATCTTCCGTCTGGAGCAGCAGCTCTGCTCTCTGAACCGGGATTACCTCTCCCGCGGGCACAGGAGGTGAGGGACCCTCAAGGACATTTTGGGACCTACAGTGGAGGGACATGAGTGGAGGACTTGAGGGAATGTGGGTGCAAAGAGGAATGGCTCCACTCTGTGATGTGTCGAAGGAATGCTTTGTCCCTTATCCTGTGCTGGCCAGTGACAGAACCCACGGTGCCATCTCCAGAACAGAGGTGATCCCATCAACTGCTGGTTTGAGTGATTGGGAAGCTCTGCTGTCCCTGAGACTCTGGAGCTTGGGAAGAGGTTTCTTCATAGGTTTGGGGCTGGCTCTCCAGTTGTAGGAAGCACCAGGACATTTATTTGGAGCTGGGCTGTTCCTGGAGACTAAGGCCGTGGGCATCAGCATGGGATGGAGAGGAGGGGAATCTCCTTGGGCTGAGGACATCAGAAGGCACTGGGATGGGATACGGAGCCTCTGCAGGTACTCATCCCATCTTACCCCACTCCCTGCTTGCAGGTGACCATTCCCCAGGTGCTGGTTGAAGATGGACACTGAGGTGGTGGCACCCTGCCCACAGATCCTGGTGCTGTGTCCTCCCAACCGTGGCTGTTAGATTTGGTCCGGCTTTTCTTCGGCTGGTAAAATGGGACCAAGTATTTTCTCTCTTCCTTCGGGCACTTGCTCCTGGTGGGACTTTCCAGCCAGATTCTGGCCACCAGTGCCAACTCCCCATCCCACTGGAAACCTGTTTTCTCCCTGGGACACTGCTGTGCTGTAGCACCGGACAATGGCTTGGGGCTGCCGAGCACTTGGGCCTTCCCTTAGGACTTGCTGCTAAGATGAATGCTGGTTTTTATTTCAGGCTTGGTATTTTCTTGTTAAAAGATGACCTTGGGCTCACCAGGAACCCCCAGAAATGTGGATGAGTTGCCACTGCTGCTCTGGGAGAACCCACCTGTTTGTCCCTGTCTCAGTATCCCTGGGAATGTTCCTGGAGGAATGGCCCTGAACACAGGGATTTGTGGGGATGGGGAGAAAGGTCCCACCAGCCCTGTGGGGTGTCATTTATCCCACACACAAGGGTGGGGGTACAAGCCAGGGCTGCCCAGCCCTTCTCTCCTGGAGCACTGGGCTCAGAGAGGGGTGTGTGTGTGTGTGTGTGTGCATCCCTTGCAAAGCACTTTAAGGTCCCCCAGACCAGGTGTCCTCGCTGGGGTTCACACCTTGCCCAGGTGAACTCTGTTAGTCCTGCTCGCCCCATGAGGACGCTGGAAAGGAGCCCATGGCTGGCACTGGAGAATGTCCCGGAGTGCAGTGTCTGTGCCCTGGCTCGTGTTAACCTTGTAACCACATGGATCTGAATGCTGCAGGATTTGTCTTACAGGATTTGTCCCACAACCCCCTGGGAGCACCCTGGGGTGGCAGGTGGTACAAGTGTGTTTCCTTTCTTTCCTGTTTTTTTGGGAAGAACAAGTGCTGACGGAGCCAAATCCTGGTGCCCTGGGGAAGAGCTCACTGCTCACTCCGGGCTTGGAACGGCTTTTAAATGGAATTACAATAAACCCAGGATTTTCTAGCACATCACTCTCTCTTACCAGCATCCTCCGCAGAGGTGCTAGGCTGTGAGCCCCAAAACCGGGCACCCCAAAATCTGTGCTGTCCCAGTGTCCCTTCGGGATGTGAGTGACATGGGGACAGCCCGTCCTCTCATGGGAACAGGGATGCTCCCGACGCAGGAGCCCTGGACGTTACTGCACTAGATGGCAGCAGAGACCGCGGGATGTAACGCGGTAGCGGCAGGGCCACCCTGGGGACAGCGGTGCCGGGGGAGGGAGCTGAGTTGCAGCCCCGCCCAGCTTGGGGGGGTGGGGGGGGTGGCAGGGTGAGCCTTCCTCTTTCTCCTCCTCCTCACTGCACATCCACAACCCAATTCCACTCCTTTCCCCGGCCTGAACCATGCAGCAAAATGCATGAAAATGGCCCCACTTGAAAACCACGGTGGCACTGGTTAAGTGGGGACAGGGGTGGTGTCACCTGTTTTGGGCGGGATTTAGCACCCGGGCGTGCCTGGGGGGATGGTCTGGTTTATTCAAAGCCCCGGCATTATGGGGCTGTCAGAGCCTTTGATTCCATGGGTGACCTGGTGGATGAAAGGCACCGTCCTGATTCTGTCCCTGCCAGGGACTCACCCAGCTCATTTACATGGTGGAAATGGGTTTAGGAGTGCTTTTCCAACAAACAAGATGATGTTTAATGAGTCCAACCTCAAAGTGGGGCTCTTGGCCCTAAAAAGAGGTTTAGAGGTTGAGGGCTGGGGGGAGTTTGGTCTGATGTGCCCAGCCTGGTGTTTGTTGGGTCCTCCAACAGCAGATGTGGGGTCCCGTGCTGAGCCTGAGCCAGGGATGTGGTCTCCTCTCAAGACTCCTTGGTTAAAGCCAGTGGTGGGGTGAGCCATGGGTGCAGTGACATGTAGGAGGTTTGGAGGAGCACTGGGACACTGGGATGAACCCACAGTGTGCTTTGGGAGGTCTCTGCTGCCAGGATGTGGTTGCAAGGCTCTGTTTTTTTTCCCATCTGGTGTCTGCCTGCCTGGTTTGGTGCATGTTGGCTGTCCCAGTTACATCCTGCTTGAGCCTATTTGCTTTTCTTTGTGTAAAGAAATGCCATGTAAAAGCCTCAGGTGCAGGGAACATCCCTGGACACTCACCTTGCTGGCCTGGAAACAGTAATGAGGAGCACAGGGTGGTGCTGAATGAGCACAGGAGGGTAGTGCTGGATAAGCACAGCCCCTGCCCTCACATCCCCCTGCTGTTGCCCAGGTCACACCCACCATCCCATCTTCTGTCTTCCTCCCTCCCCAGCCCAAGCCAATCTAAAAATAGGATTGGAAGATTAAATCAGCCAAGGCAGCTCTGTCAGACGGATGAGTCAGAGCCACCATGCTGTTACACTCTGCACCCCAGCATGAGCAGGGACACCAAGGACTGGATTATGCCAGGAAACACAGTTTGGTCTGAGTTTTATTTGGGATTTGGGAGTGGCAGTGATGTTGCTCTGGCAAAGCCCCTCAGAGTCCAAAGGGAATCCCCTTCAGCCAGCAGCTGGATCCTGTTCTGGCTCCATCTGAGTGGGTTTTCCAGGGAGGGCTGGTGCTGGAGGCTGCTCTCCTGTCCAGGCAGTGTTAGGAGCGAGGGAAGGTGAAGCCCTCCATCCCCTCTGTGCTGTGCTGCTGCACACATCAGTGGTGAAGAGCTCCAGGTTAAAAGCAATCCTTCCTCAAGGGTTGTATTTAACCCGGATTTCCCTTCTCAGGTGGGGGTGTGGTTGCTCTGCTAGACACCACCTGAGCAACCTGCTCTTTGCTTCTCACCAGGTGAGAAGCATTATTCCTTATCCTGCAATGACATCTCACTTTAATTTTTATTTTCCACACTGCTAAGCCTGTCTTTAAGGAGAGGATCCACTCCAGGATCCCAGCCATCATCCAGCACGGGAAGAGAAGTGTTTCAATTTTCTGAAGTGCATTAAGGACTTCAAGGAGCCCGCAGTTATCTTTGGCTTTTATACCTCAAACTCTGTCCTTTTGTTCTCCCTAGTGTGTTTTTTTTTTTTTCCTCTCAAGTAACAGAACTGGTTTTGTGTTATGAGCAGCGACCGCTAACAAGGGTTGGGGAGCACTGACAAACCCTTCCCGCACAGAGACGACCTAAAATCCTAATGAAAAACACCAAACTTCAAAGAGTGAGTGTTGCTTTTCATCTCAATTAAGTTTCTTTTCCTAGGATTGACTTTCTCAGCTTCCTATTAATCTTGCAGCAGTCAGAGTCAGGTTTTAATTTGCAGTAAGAACAAGCAGGGGTGGGGGACCAAAAAAAGCCATTGCTGTGTGGCTGAGGAGCACCTGGCTGATGAAAAATGACTTTGATTTTGCTCTGTTCTGAAGTTAATTGTAGCATTTCCTTTGCAGTCTCATCTTTTTGCAGTGACATCTCAATGTCAGATTTTCAGGGGTACAAAATCCTGGCTTCTAAATCCTACATTTCTCCAATACCATTAGCAGGAGGCACAAATTAGAACTGTCCATGAAAAAGCACTCAGGGGCTTGGGTTTAAAGAGCATTTGCTAGACCTGGCTTGGAAGGACAATGCCTGGAACCAACTAAAGCCACCTAATGAGGCTGTGTTGCCTGCTGGGCACAGGTGGAGAAGTCTCTAGCAACCTGTTTTGCCACAGCGATTACTGTAAAAATTGACCATGGAGAGGGTTTCTTTGAAAGCAAAGTGACTCTTGTCATTAGAAGTTGAAAGGCCGGTGATTTCAAGAGGAGAATAAGGCTTTTCCTGGAGGGAATGGGGTGTTTGGGGGGTGTAGCCATGCTAGAGGGGTTACATTCTTTTTCTTTGGGACAATCCTGTGCATGGGCATCTCCCTCAGGCACTGGGGGTGCTGCCTCTTGGACTGGGAAGGCAGTTTTTGGGGGGCTGGAGGTGCATCCCCATCACTTCTGTGCCAGTTTTGTGATGAGAGCTTTCCACTCTGACCTCTTCTGTGTGATGTAGGAGGGGGTGAGGAGCTGCAGCAGAGGCTCCATCCGGCCCTGGAAGTAGCCGTGGCACAGAGCCTCGGCGTTGCAGATCACGTACATCCCACAGTCGTAGCTGTTCTGCTGTGCCGGCGCCTTCTCCTCCACAAAAGTGGCTTTGCCCCCTCTTTTTCCCAGAAAGGCCTCCAGTTTCCCTGCCACTTGTTTGGCGTGGACAGAGTTGCATTTACTGTGGGAATCGTAATGGGCAAAGCACTTCTTGTCCCTGAAATAAACCAGTAAGCTCCAGTGGGTGCCCCCAGCGGCCTGGCTGGAGTTGTCATTGATAGGCAGGAACAGCAGCTCCTTGCAGAGAAGGTCCAGGGGCTGGAGGAATATGGCTATTTCTTCCTGACTAAGGGCACACTTGATGAACTGGGCCACCTCGGGGCTGATGAAACAGACGCGGTGGCTGAACTCCTGGAACTGCTGGTTGGTGAAGTACTCGAAGGCGAAGCCGATGATGCGGTCGTTGAGCCAGTTCGGGGGCTCCAGCAGCGCCACGTCCGACTGCCTCAGCAGGCTGTCCACGTAGCTGAGAACCACGGGATCCATCCTGCGCCGCTCCAGGGCACCGCCAGAGCTGCAACAGACAAAGGGAACACGGGGTGGGAATTGGATCACAGCCAGGATACAGCCCACATCTGGACACAGCCCAGCAAACACCTCAAGTTCCTGCTCAGCAGCAGTAAGTGAGAGCCCAGGATTCCCAGATGGATATTTGCAGGATCACGAGCAGATGGAGAACACACAGTGCTGGGTTAAGCAGCAATCTACTGTGGCTCCAATGAGATCAGCCTTCCATCCTGAGGATCTGAACCTCACAACAAAGGAGTTTCAGAGCAGTTCCTGCACAGAAACCAGGAGCGATCCAAAAGTCAGGTGGTGTTTGCGTGTTGTCTCAGTGTTTTACTGAGCAGTGACAAGCACTGGAGTTCTTTGCATCAAACCTTTTTGGGCTGTCTGACAGACACATGGTCCCTTCCTCCAAGCACAGAGTGCCCCAGCTCTGTGCCAGAGGCACGACCTGTTCCAGGAGAACCTGCTGGGCCACCAGCACAGGAGGCACAGCTGTGAGTAAGGAGTAACAAAGCAGGACAAGATCACAAACAAATCAGTTCCCGACCGTGGGAATCTTTCTGACAACTCTCTATATAGCCAGAGTAGGATTTAGGAGATTTTTCCATAGGGAAATTTGATTTAGAGCTCCTATATCTACACTGGTTTTCCTTTAGCTCTCATAACCTGCAGCCCTTCCAGGCTCCTCAGTGCTGTGATGCATCTTCAACCTCTAGGTCCTTTCCTGGCCAGGACAGGGCTGGAAATGCCCCAGCTTGGGACACTGATGACATGGAGCTGGTTTTGGCCTCATCCTTCCCTCCTCTGTCCCAAAGGCAGCACAAAAACATATTCAGATTTCTGAAAGCCTCGTGTGAAACCTCAGAATGGTAAGATCACTTTAATATGATTCACTATAAATAAGTCACCAATATTCCATCATGATAAAGAAGAATGAAGTAAATGGAAGGAAGGAAGTTAGGAAGAAGTAGATTCACACTTCTTATTGTGACATGAATCATGAGGAATAACCCTTCCTGGCCTGGGATGCATAAATGAAGGGACTTATCCCTCAAAAATGTTGGCAAGATCCCCTGGCATGTGACAGGCAGACTGGATGAGCCATGGTCCATGTGTAACAGGTCGGAAGGAGGGGCTGAGGTGAGCGCTTGTGTGTGCCTGGTGGATCCCGGAGATGCCGAGCAGCAGGAGTCACCAGAGGAAGGGAACAGCCCTTGTTTGTGCTGAGCCAGACACAATGGTATTTGGACACGCTTACAACTTTAATGAGCTCCAACTATTTCCAAGCTCGTGGTGCAAACCCTTGTAGTATAAAAACAAGAAATCCCAACGGAATCCCAGTAACTCCTCAGCCTGCCCGAATATAGCCTGGTTTAAAGATCTGGACATCCTCCAAATATCCTGTGTGGGGGTTTAGCATTGGCACTGCTGAAATACTTCTTGTATGTGCCCATGAAATGCCCCAGATTTTCCTTTACATTGTGTTCTTTCTGCTTCATCTTTTTCTGGACACGTAGAAGTCCGGCCAATAGCTTTCCACTCCATCCAAAAGGGATTAAGGGCAAAGGAAGCATGTGTCCCGTGCTCTGTTAATTTTCCACTCTGCAGAAACACAGTTGTCTTTTTTTTTTTCCTGCCATGACATTTGGCAGGTTCCTCCAGTCAGGAAGGAGAGTGCAAGTGCTTAATTGCCACTAGCTACTACTTTTGATTTTATTGCCATCTGGTATTTGTGAAACTGCCTGTGAGTTCTGTGGGATGACTCACCACATGCAGCTCCAAGGAAAACCCTTGGGAGGCTTCCTCAGAGCCAGGTCAGGTAAGCAGAGAAGACCAAAACAAAGTGGTGGGACTGTGAAAAGCCACTGGTGAGGTGGCTTTGTTTGGGAGAACCTCTCAAGAGCTAAAGATGGATCTGCAGAGGAGCCAGGACGTGGACCCGAGCCTCTGAGGAGTGCTGAAATCCCGATGTGGATTGGGAGCAGCTCTGCTCAGCCACAGCCAGGACTCTCTTCCTGAAGGCTCAGGCACGTTCTGTTCAGTTTCCATAAAAATAAGAATAAATACTGGCACAGGCCTGGAACATTTGCTGGAGGTTGCCAACAAGTGTCTTGCTGGTTCATTTTATTTGCATATTAGTAGCTGGAATTTGTGCAAACTCCCTGGAATCCTTAGCTCCTGCAAGGGATTTCAGCTGCCCCATTTCCCATGCTGAGACAAGGAAACGGGGGAGAAAGAAAGGAGCATTTCCATACAAACACCATCATTTCATTTACAGATTTGAAAATGGTGCTGTGCTGCATCAATAGGGCAAGAGGTCAAGCTTCCCTCACTGAAGTGATAATAATTTAACAAATTAGCTGCTGGCATTAGTGTGAGTTCAATCCATAAATGGATGGGGCTCCTTGTGTGCGGATGCAATGCAAAGCCTGTGTTTTCCAACACTTGACCAAAACCACCCCAAACCTGTAATTTTCACACTATTAAAGACAACAACACTCTGCAGGTAATTGCTAAAGGTACTTGAGAGCCAAGGAATGAGATTCCTCAGTAACTGAGTGTAAAAAGGCAGTGACAGAGCAACAGGAGCGTGAACTAAGGATGAACCAGATTCCTCAAGTCTATTTTAATAAATTAAAGGTGCTAAGAAGCTCCAGAGTGAATAGTTTAGGGTGACATGTCACTAGAGTCCTGTTCCTAATTTAAAGAACATGGAGGTAAATAGGAAAATAGTCACTTGGAACACAAAAAATCCAGACTTTATCAGGGAGCAAGAGGAAGGACAGAGAAGGTTTTGTCTTTTAAAGATCAAGAGTAAAAGACCTTATGGTTTAACTTGCTATTCACTTTTCCTGGAAATATGGGGTTTAGATACCATGTCTGGGTAGTTGTTAATGGAGCAAGATCAGACAAGGAACATTAATTTCTGTTTACCAGCAGGAGCCAGGCTGGGTGACACCTGAATCTCTGGACTTCTGTGTTTCCTGACAGAGCCAGAGGAAAAACTCACGGAAAATTAAACAATTCAACCAGAACAGAGGTGTAGTTGTCTCCTTTTTTGTTAAAGATTAATCTCTCTGCAGCTGCAGGTTATAATTCTTGTATGATATAAGAACATCCCACTTCTGAAGGTTCAACAGGCCATGAGTGCTGAAATCAGAGGAAAATATTCCAAGCTCCGTTCTCACTATGCCCAAACTTCTCTGCTCTGGACAAATTCCCCAAACCAGAGACTCTGCAAACAAACTCAGAACCTCTCTTGGTGTCACACCAAGAAACCAAGAGCCACAGGAAAAACACACACAATGGTTTTTGCTCTCCAGGATGGGGTTGACCAAAACCTGGAGTTTAACAGGAAAAAACCTCCTCAGCGAGCAGAACGCCTGAGGATGAGCGAGGGCACCAGGAACGTCCCAGAGGTACCGATGGGATCCCAGCTCCGATCCTGAATCCGACCGATGCACTCACCTCTCACCTCCCGCAGAGAGGGGCTGATCCAGGGAGCAGCGAGAAGCACGGGCAGGGAACGTAACTCGCCTGAAAGACCTGGAGGTGACAGGAATTCGGTCAGGAGTGGGAATTCGGTCAGGGGAAGCGATTCGGGGTGTCCCACGCCCCACGGAGGAGGAGGAGCCACGTGCTGACCCCGAGCGTGTCCCGGCGCTCCGGGGCCGGGAGCAGAGCACGCCAGCAGCCCCGGGAAGATCCCGCTCAGCCCATCGCTGCTCTTCTGCGAATAACCGGGAATTACGGGCCAGGAGAGGGTGCACCCGGTCCAGGCGCAGGGTCAGGGCCTGGCACCCACAGCACCGTAACACACCTCCACTCCCTGACCCGTTTTACCCTTTTTTCCCCTTAAAACGCGGGCTTGAGGCTTCCGGGCCCGAGGCCGGCCAGCACCGAACCCCGACGGCGGCGGCCGGTGCGACCCCCGGGCATGGCGCCCAGCGCCCGCTCCTTGCCAGGACCTTACTGGCATCATGTCCAGCCGTGTCTCCCCGTTTTCCTCCCGTGTCCCCTCCCGTGTCCCCCGGGTCTCACCCGCCGCCTCATCGCCCGTCGCCGCCGCCGCTCGGTTACCGCGCACTGCCGTAAAGCGGCCGTGGCCGCGTCGTAACGACAGAGGGCGTATCCACGGGGCGTGCCAGTGGGCGTGCCCGCGGCGGGGCGGGGCTGTGCGCGCGCCTCCCTCCCTGCCTGCCTCCGCCGGGCGAGCGCGTGAGAGCGGCGCGCGCGCGCGGCTAGTCGGGCAGCGCCCGGGCGGCGGCGGCGGCAGCGGCAGCAGCAGCGCCCGTCCGTCCGTCCGCACCCCCTCCTCCCCGGGACCCTTCTCAACACCCATCCTCGGGACCCCTGGATCTTTCTCAATACCAACCCCCGGGACCTTCCTCAGCACCCACCCTTGGGACACTCCTCGGCACCGGCCGTCCTCAGCGCAGACCCCCGGGACATCTGTTCAGAACCGACCTCCTTCAGCCAACGACCCTCGGGACTCCCCTCAGCGGCGGCGGAGGCTGCGGCTGCGGGCGAGGGATGCGCCGCGCCCCGACACCCAGGTAAGCGGCGGCAGCGGGGAGCGGAGCGGGGCGGGGGCCTCCGGTACGCGCGTGAGGTGGGAGCGGCGGGGCGGGGGTCGTGAGGCGAACCCCGCCGGAGCATCGCGGGGCCGGCGGGAGCCTTTGTTCGGCGGAGGAGGGCGAGTCTCCCCGGCGTCGTGGGGTCTGCCCGGTGTCGCGGGGTCCTCCCGGTGGTGTGGGATCCTCCCCGCCTGAGCCGCCCCCGGTGGGTGCGCGGTGCGGGGCAGCCCCGCGTCCCCCCCCCACCCCGCTCCCTCCGCCCCGTGCACGGGTTTCACCGCCCGGTGCCGCTCACCCCCATCGCGGGTGTGTTGGACACTCAGAACATGGAAAAACCAGCCTGGGAGGGAGGAGATTCACCTCAGAGGCGTCCACAGTGTCAGCAGTGGGGCCGTGGGCTGTAGCCCTGAGTGTGGCATAGCCCTGAGGCCGCGGCTGTGGACATCGCGACGGGAGCAGGTCGCGGACGGCCCGCGGCCCCGGCAGCCCGGTCCGCTCCGCAGAGCCATTCCCGAGTACCCGTCGGCCGTTCCCACCCGTCGGAATGAGCTATAGCTCACACCTGGCTGTGCTTAGCACAGTGTTGGACCTCACGGCAGTTCCCACCCTGGCACGCCGGACCCCCGTGGGAGCACTGCTCCTCCGCAGGTTAAAAGAGTCGATATTTCTTTCTGGAATTTTCCTAAACGTAGCCAAAACGGCCTTTGCTTTATCCCAAAAAAATAAACCCCTCCGACGTGACCTGCGCCAGGACCTGCCGTGAGTTCGGAGCCGGGCTTTTGGCCGTCCTTCTGCTTCTCGATCGGCTTCCTCCTCCTCCATTTAGGTTTTCCTATCCCCAAACCAAGCCGAGGGTGATGAAGTGGGGAGCGTGAGCTCAGCAGAAATCATGGCTTTCCCATCCCGCGCTGCAGCGCGATCCCTGCCCATCGGCGGATCAAAAAAATAATCACGTAGCGGCAGAGGAAGGAGATTTGCTGCTACGGGAGGAAAACCGGCGCGGTGCCTCGCTCAGTCGATAACCAAGCGCTGTAATAAATCGCTCTGTAAATAGATTGCTAGGTGGAGAATTGGGTTTCTGGCCGGCTCAAGTGCTTTCCTGACTCTTTTCCCATGGGACTGCTAGGAAATGACAGGGGAGCGTTGTGTTCCCATGGAGAGGTGCATGGATGCTGCGGTGATGGGCTGTGAATCCTTAAGCACGACCTTACAAATCTGACCTTATCCATAAACTCCGGCTAGGTCAGAGCCCGTGTTATCCCTGAAGAACATCATCTTTTCAGCCCCTCGCCATACAGTCACATGATTTCCCCTCTGTCCTTGAGTAAGCTCACCCATTTCAATGGCTTTTCTCATTTTTACGTTTCATTTAATTAAAATAAGAGGGTTTTCCATGCTTTTTCCCCTCATTAAGGCTCTCTCAGCATTTGCCTTCCCTTCTGACTGTAATTTTTGATCCCCAAGACCATTTTTTGAAGCTGTCAGTCAGGCTGCTGATGGCAGGGAAGGTAATTCAGCAGCCCCAGCACACAACTAATAAGCTTTTGTTTCCTGAGCTATCAGTGATGATGCAACTTCATATTTTTATTTAACTTTTTATTTATTGATGTATTTATTGTGATCAATGCATAAATCAGGATGGCTTTAGAGATTTTTTCCTCTGTGTTGAAAGGCCTGGTGTCCATCAGCAGCCCTTGGAAAAAGCTCTATTGGAATTCATAATGTATTTAAAATGTAGATCTGTTTTGTGAAGTTACTTGTTCTCTGCATCCACTGCCTCTGTTATGATTTATAAACTCCACATTTTAAGCTTTTTTTTCCTCCTTATTTTGGGTGGGGAAGCTGTATTTTCAGATTCAAGGTATCAAATGCCTGATATGACTACTGCTGTCACAGCATCTTTCACAAACACCAGTACTAAACCACTCAGACAGTCAAACCTTTGGAATCCTTTGCTAGGCTAATCTGAATGCTTTATGCCTAAATTATTTATACCTGGGATATTTATGTTATGTGTTTTGTCAGCATTGATCAGGTTTGCAAGGAAAACCCCTGAGAATGACAAGCACCTGAGTTTGGGCACTTGGGAGATGTGAAACTCGAGTCACCTGTGCAGCCTTAATTTAGCTCATGTCAAAGTATGGCTGGACTTGAAATCTTCATCCCCTGCTTGATTTCTGGGGGAGCAGTGTTCTTCTCTGGATGGAAGAACAGATTGCTCCTTCCCATGCCTGCAAGTCAACAGGGGGAGTACTGGGAGCACGGGCACAGTGCTGGTCCCTCCACTGGTTTTGCAGCTTGGCACCACCAAACTGGCAAGGAAGGCCAGGGCTCACCATCACAGCCTTCACACCACAAGTGTCCTGTAGTCCTGAAGCTTAAGTGCCTCAAGTCTGGGGAAACCAGGAGCAAACTTCCAGTGTTTGAAAGGGGTGTACAAGGAAGCTGGAGAGGGGCTCTTCATCAGGATCTGTAGTTCCAGGACCAGGGGAATGGCTTCCCACTGCCAGAGAGTCAGGTAGATGGAATATTGGGAAGAAGTGGTTGGCTGAGAGGGTGGTGAGGCCCTGGCACAGGTTGCCCAGAGCAGCTGTGGCTGCCCCATTACTGGAAGTGTTCCAGGCCAGGTTGGACAGGGCTTGGAGCAACCTGGGATAGTGGCAGGTGTCCCTGCCCATGGCAGAGGGTAGAACAAGAGCTTTTAAGGTCCCTTCCAGCCCAAGCCAGTCTGGGATTCTGTCATTCCAGTGTGACCAGAGAGTTTCTGAAGTCATTTGGGGTGGTTGGTTTTGGTGAGGAGTGTGGCCGTTTTCTGCCCAATTCTAGTTCTTGCTCTAAACCGTGCAACTTTTGAACTCAATTCCTTTAAAAATACATTTATGAGAGAGCAAACAAGGTCGTTGAACCACTGGAAGCATCTTAGCCGGTCAAACTTGATTTCAGAAATTCCTGCGTCCCCTCAGTTTGTAAATAAAAGGGAATTTGTGTTCCCGCTTGCACGCGAAACACTGGGGTTGAAGGCACGTTTGTTGTGTCATTGATGAAGCTCCCAGCTTGGGCCTGGACTCTGGCTCCCTGAGAGGGGCTGGGTGCAGGTTTCAGCTTTGGAACGTGGTGGGTTTTTTTGTGTTGAGGTTTAAAAGAGCATCTGAATTTCTCAGGCTTTGTCCTGCGTGCCGAAGTTTGCTCCACTTCCTCTCGAGTGAACGGGATTTCTCCCCTCTCGACAAAGTAAACATGAGCATAAATATTTAAAGGATCACGGTTCAAGTTTGCAAATGGGAGACTTTCTCTAGCATTCCTTTGGACAAAAGCAGTAGCATTGGAGATGTGGGATGTGTCTGGGTGATTCCCTGCTCTGGGGAGAAGCTTGGTAATTCTTTGGGCTTCAGGCTGCAAAAATACTCTGATATCTTTTCAGGTTAGATGGCTGGCATTATCACAAAACTTGGGTTTCTTATGAAATTTGAAGGACAAAATGCTGCTGGTGGGACATCTATGGATCATTGGAATTGAGGTTGTTTTTGTGGAATTTTATTTTTCTTTTACACAGGCCAAATTTTTCCATAGGTTTTGGGAATATGTGTGAACGCACAGGTGTTCAGGGTTGAGACTATAGAAACCAAACATGTGAAACTCTTGCCAGATAATGGATAAAAACAGGAAAAAAGGGAAATGGAATAGTCTTTGGGTTTTTTTGGTGACTCTTTAATATTAAATCTTGTGCTGCGTTTGACAGGTTGAACCCCATGGTGACATGTATGTCTCACTTCTGTGACTGTGTTGATGTCTTAACCTCTTTGTCTTGGAATTAAACTTTTAAAAGTGGACCTCTAACCACTTGACCTCAGAAAATATGAAAATTCAGGAGGGAAGGCTACTGAACATGGATTTTTAGAATTGAACTAATTTTTGTGTCTGTTTTTAAAATATTATCAAGAGTTGTGGTTTTGTTAGATCTTGTGGTAGCATTATTCTGTCTGTGGGGAGGAATCTATGGATCCCTTTTTCACAGGTACCTGTGGAAAAATCTTACAGGTGAGGTGAGAGTTCCGTGTCTTTGCTGCAGTGGCTTTTTATTCCTAACCACACCCCCATGATCTTGATGCTGCCTCTGATGGAGGAACGTAGGGCTCACCTGGGTCAGAAGGGAACTCAAGAGGTCACTCGGTCCAAAATCCTGCTCCCAGCAGGAACATCTTCAAAGTCAGGTCGAGTTTTTCATGGCTTTAGGCGTCTCATGTCAGTTGTGTTCCGCCTGTGGTTTGTGGGCTGCAGGAGGAGAAGGGAAATGAGGTGGTTTGAGCTGTATTAGGTGGGAAGTGTCCAAGTAGAAGAGATCATCCATGACCCACTGCTTGCAGAGCATCGTATTCCACTTGCAGCCTATGAAACTGCTGCTTCCCACTGCCTTTCCATGAGTTCATTAAGCTGGTGTAGTCACAGGCTCCAGTTGGAAGAGGGTCTGGCCTGGCTGAAGTTAATTTTGGGAGAAGAACAGGGATAGTCCAGGTCCATTTGCTGATAATCAGCATAAAGCTGGCAAGTGGCTCCACAATGTTTTGGTGGAAACTCCTCAGAGATTTTCTAGGCAAAATAAAATAAATACCTGTGCTTGAAGGATTATTGCTATCCTTCTGATTACTTTCTGCTGTTCAAGTCTTGCATTGCAGTTTTTCATTGGGCATGGATGGGTATCCTTTTGGAGAGGGATGAGCTGTCTCTTTGTAGGGTTCTCAAATGCCTTTGGCTGTTCACACCGTGCCAAACCATGGTTAGACAAAGCCATGGGTCATAGTTTTGGGCTCTGTTGTTGTTTTTTGTCAGCCCTTTTTTAGAGTTTTGCTAAGAGCCTCATGAAGAGCCAGAGCGTGGCCCTCAGCCAGGCAAATCTTTTGCCAAGGGAGATGGGGCTCAGGAGTGGAAAGGCCGTGGTGCACTGAGGATGCTCGGGGTGGGATGGCAGGGAGGCTGGGTCGTGTCGATGCCATCATGGAAAACAAAGAAGATGGGAGCTACTGGAGCTGATGAGGCAGCCAATTATCCTGGGCAGATACACTGTGTCCAGGTTTGGGTATAGATACCTGTGCTGTCTCTGCATTAAGCACCCAGATACAATCTTGAAGTTTGCTTGGACTCTTTGAGATCAGCCTCTATATCCTCCCAAGGGATATTGATATTCCTTAGCTGGATCCTTTGTCTGTTGATGTGAGAGCAAACATGGGGAGCTCAGCCAGCTGTGTCCCATCCAAGCTCTCATTTCACTCACCTACAGAGATATGATGCTTTTTTTGCTGCTACATGCCTGACTTAAAAAAAAAAAAGATGCAGACATTGCTCTGCTGTGGTCTCCTGTCATCTCTCTATTGGGTTGTGGTGTGCTTTTAAAGATCTCTGCCAGGTCATGGAGGAAGTTTATGAAATCCCTGTTGGTGTTACAGCCCCTAGGGATAGGCTGGCTCTATGTAGAGGGGGTCCTCTTTGAGGGCAGGGCTGGACTGGACCCTTTCAATCCTGACAGCTTTGGTGGTTCCAGCTGTCTGCTCAGCTTCTCTTGGAAAAATCATCTTGGTTGCCATCCCAATGACTCGCAGGAATTACTGCAAATCCCTCTTAGGAGCAGTGGGGAGCAGAACAGAGGACTGTCCCACTTGGATGCTGCATGAAGTAGCAAAGGAAAAATGTAGCTTAAAATAAATAGCCAAAATATGTGGGTTTTAATATAATTTTTGGGTCTTATTTGCTTGTCTCTTCACCTTGAATCACTTCTGGCATCACCCAGATGACCTTGAATCCTAGAGTTACTCTTTGGATGCCTGTTCCAGGTCTTGGCTTTTATCCATCATGCACAGATAATCTGAAAACCTCTGTGCTGTTTTTTAATCAAAATTCTTTAAACTGTCTTTTATTCCTTGCAAAGCATAACCTTTAAAAAGGTAGAGGATCCTGGATATGCTGTGTCATGGCTGAGCATTGATGGAAGAGGAGTGTTTAATCCAGATAGATCCATCTTTGGAAAACCTGAGCTTTAAAAGCAGCTCAGACTATGAATGCTTTTGAGAGACCGCCAAGAATTCTTTTATTGTATTCAGCATCTACGTGGTTGGTTTTGAGGGATGAACTTAAAACAAGTTAACTGAAAATATTTACTTTAGTAGACTTCCGTAATGCTACTGTCTTTTCATACTTCACGTAAATACATAGACCAAAATAAAAATTCTCCTAAATGTTGCCATTTAAACTTTTATGGCACTTGTCTATAAACTGTTAGGTTGGTTTGTGCTTGTTGGGTGCACCGGACAGCTTCCCTGGGGAGGAATTAGTAAATGATTTAATTGTTAAGGAATGTGGTCCCATTAGGCAAAAAAAAAAAAAAAAAAAAAAACCAAAAAAAAAAAAACCCAATAAAACCCCACAGTGGATCGTTAGAAATGTTGTGCTTGATTAAAACAAAGCTGAGCAATTTGTAATGATTTTTTGAAATAAATGAGTTTTTTGGAAGAGGGAGGTTATGTGGGTAAATAACCCTTCTGGAGGTTTCTTTGAGTGCAGAAGAGCCAGTCTCCGCTCCGTAATTCACCAATTGCTTCATAAATGAGGCATCATTATGTGGAATTTGTTGCTGCTGGTGGTGGCAAGGATGGCTGAACCACTCCAGCTCAACAAAGGCATTTGGAGAGATGTTTAAAAGCAGAGCCACTGTTTCATTTGCTTCTTTTCATCCGAAAATAAAGATCCAGCCCTGCGGCCAAGGGATGCGGCGGGCCCAGGTGCCTCCCTTGGGATCGGGGCCCCACGTTTGTGGAGTGTGGTGAAACGTGTGGCTGAGCAAGGAGGGCACTCTCTGGGCTCCCTCCTTCCCCGGGCAGCCCTGGCACAAATACCCTGCCCGGGCAGGCACCGGCCTTGGGGATAATCTTATCCGCAGGCACTTCACCGTGCCCGGCAGGTAGGCAAGGAGATAGCAGGACAATGCAGAGCAGAGGTCAGGTTTGAGGTGCCTGCAGCAGATAATGAGCAATCTTAAGAGTTCTCCTCAGCTATGAAGAGAATGAACTTTACCAAAAGTGACGGAGGAGTCTGTCTGAATCCACAAATCCTTTTGCTGCTTTACCTCGCTTGACTCCAGGGATTGACAAGTGCACCATGACTTGTCAGAGCACTTGTTCCAAAACCTAGCTCCCTGATCCAAATGCATCTCTGGTCTCACTGCAATCCACAGGGATTTGATTAAGGAGTTTATTAGCATTGATAAACATTAGAAGCAGTATTTCTTCTTCTTCTATCTTTAAGAAAGAACTTGCCAAGAAAGATGACTTGGCAGCTGTTGCCTGTTCCTTGTCCCAGGAGTTTTGTGGAAAAGACATGGACTTGTGCATTGTTCCTGGCTCCATTCTCTTTGTAATTCCAGGTGGGAGCTGCTGCCTTCCAGGGTTTTGTTTCTGAGTTCAGCTGTCCTGTGCTATGTTTCTTCATTTTTGTGATTGAAATACCCCTCTAGAGCCATTGCTGTTCATCTGGGGTGAGCAATACAATAAATATAAGGAGAAAAATATATTAAAAAAGGTAAGACCATGTCCAGCAAATGGGGTTAGGAGAAAAAATGAACAGAAAGGTCCATTTCTGAGGGATTAAGAATTCATTCTCCTACCTAAAAGTCTTTGCTGAAACAAGGGGAAAAAAAATCCCTGCTTGAGTATTTTTCTGTTCCCACAGAGGGAAGGTGTGAATCTCACCCATGGTTTGCTGGCTTGGGTTTAGCAACATTAGGGGTTTCCTCCTGTTTTATTTCTCTTCAGCTCAGCTGCTTGAAGACTGCTTTCATTTTTGTTTTGTAGGGGAAGATGTGAAACTTGAGGAGCACAAACTAAATGAGATGTTTAATGCAGTTGTTGCAGTCTAAGGAGTGGCCCTGCATGAAACTTCTTCATTTGCAGAAAAAAAGTCATTTGAAAACTCAGTCTGAATGTAGCTCAGTCTGATATTCATGGTTCAGACTGTGTGGTGGGGACATTGTGATCTTCTGTCTTGTGTTGAGTCTATTTTTAATAGAAGTGGAATCCTTGAGAGAATACCTCAGAAAAATAATTGGAAATTAAAACCTGGAGACATGGATTTACAATGGTGTGGGTGCACTTATTCTGTGTATTTTGAAGGTTTTTTTCCCTGAGCACAGACTGTCCTCTACACTGAGAAAGGTGTTGGGTTTTTTTTTTTTTTCTCTTCTTGTGGGACTGGGTCAACTTTCTTTTCTGTTTTGGGAGCATTAATCTACATACTTTCTTTTCAGGTATGCTCTTCAGGGGCTGCGAGGGGGCAGGTATTCAAAAAACTTGAACAATTTTCCTTAGGTGAAGGATCATTACAGGTTCAGGTGCTGCTGTTATTAGTGAGACTCCTGCCAGCTGCAGTTTAATTTTCTAAATGTCTAAATGTTGAAATTCCAGATTGTTACACAGGTATGTGTGTTGGTGTGCTTTGAGAGGCTGGAACTCTGGACTGCTGGATAATTCTTAGCTAATGATGTTGATGGATTTGAAGAGAATCTCAGTCTGGGAAGTTAATCACCAAAATTATAAAAAAATGCAACCTGTTTGGTTTCTAATGTAATCTGGGTGCAAAATGATTGTGAAGCTGCAAAGTCAAGTGGGAGAATTGAGCAGAAAATAGTGGCTTGGGCACCTGGTGCACACCTGGAGACCTTGAGGTGCTTGTCCTGGTGGGCATCTTCTTCAGGAGCAGCCCATTGCAACCTTGGAACCTTGGGGATGGGGGAAGTAACATGGAGGAAAACAAAGCTCAAAACTAACCAGAAAATTCCTCTGGTTTAGTTTTGGATTGTGCTAGCTGTAGAAACATCCACTAGGGAAGACAGAGACAGAAGGTGCTGTGGTGGCACTGAGGAGCTGGGTTAGGCCACATTAGACCTGAGATCCTGTGTGTTTCCACCAGTGTCACTGGGATCTTCTGCTTCATTGCTTCATCCTGCACTTTCTGGTGCTCAGCAGCTCTGAAATCTGGGCCTGAACTGGGTTTTGGGAGGTTGTTTTTGCTTTAGGGTTTTTTTTCCCTACTGGTGTGGTGGGTTTTTTAGTTTGCTTTTTTTTTTCCCCCCCAAATACCTAAAAATACACCCAGCTCCAGTCACCTGGGAGGAATCACCCATAGTAGAGGCAAGTAGGGAAGTAAAATCTCTATGGTGGCATTTGCTTGCTGATAAGAGTATTTTTTTAATGCATTTCCTTTCCTCATTCTCAACATGCCTTTTAATTCCTCAAGAAAAAAGATGTGGGGCCTTCTGGTGCCTTAGCAGAGATGGGAATCTTCTGTGCATGTGCAGAGATCCACAGGGGAAGTCTTGGCTATATGAATTTGGGGAGGGCAGCTGTGCAACTGTGTTTTATTTTGAGGAAAACAAGTATTTGGCTCATGTTACAAAGTACTGCTGAGGGATTAGTGTTGCAGGTGAAATTTTGGATTACCTGCTTTGCTCACCATAATGTGCTGAAAAATTATCAATACACATTTGCTCTTGCTTTTTTTCTTTTTTTTTTTTTTTCAATTCTTAAACCTTTTGTTGTCCTGAAGTTGTTGATTTTCAGGCAAAAACAATACGAGGCAGTCACTGTGGTCTGCAGGGTGGGGCTCAGAAAGGTCTTGTTGCTGATTCCCTTTGCTGGGAAGGGCTAATTATAGAGACAAACTGGGGAAGGAAGAGAACGGGGTCAATTAGAGCATCCAGCACAGTTTCCTTTAAATTAGAAGTTGGGCTGGAGAGATATAAAAAACCAAACCCCAATGTTAAAGAGGCACAGAGTAAGACTTGAAATGCTGTGGTGCACAGCTCAGCTCAGCAGATGTCCTGCAGTTTCAATTTTAAGTAAAGAACATGTGGAATTAAGAGTTTTATTGCCAGAATTGCCAAATTGAGCCGAAAAGACAGAGGAAATGTTGCTACTGCTTTTATTCTTTAATATGCTTTTGGCTTGCAGTAGGTTGTGACTGAATGAAGCAAAGAAATAGCTTGCCCCATTGTTGATTAGAATGGATTTCTGTGGGGAAATTTTAATTTTAAGTCTTTAGTGGTCATAATGTTATCTTTTCATATAAAGACTACCTGCATCTTTGTACATGTCACATGGATCAGTTTTGTATGTGTTTTATCCTTTGTAGGAGAGGCCACTAGGGCTCAGCTTTTTCTTGGAGCTGTGTTGGGTTTAAAAGTCTTTTTCCCTGGATTTATGTATAAGCTAACTGAAATCAGAGGATCCAGTATTTGAAGATATGGTGCAGACATGGTACAAGCTCTGGGCTGAGAGTCCTGCAGGTGTGGAAAGCAATAAACCCCATGGCCAACTGGAATTCGTGCAAGTCAGTGAAAAACCAGAAAAGGTTTTATGGTGCTCTTCCCAAATGATCCCAAATGAGTCCCTTGTCACCCTCTTGCCTCAGTTTTTAGGGCAGAGCCATGGTTGGCAGACCCCTCCCCATGTCTGCTGGGTGTATTTGCTTCCCCTTTGCCGGATTGCCGTGCAATGACCGGGATTGCTGTGCACCAAGGGAGATGGCAGAGCAGGGAGAAAATCCCCACAGCTTCATCTGAGTGCTTCAGTCCAGATTGGCAAGTTCCTTCTGCTGGTGTGTGACTCATGCTGGGCTTCCTCACTGGAGGCCACTACTGGCAGGGCATCAAAGGAGCAGCCCGTGCTTCCAGACTGGAGCTGAACCAGGATCTTCCTGGAGCAAGGGCTGTTTTTCTGCTCCTGGGATCTCTCGATGTACACAAGGTGGTGAGCTCCCAAATCTCAAGGGGATTGGTGATAAATGTGATGAATTCCTGCTGAGGATAAGAAGGGTTTCTCCTTGCTGCTTTGAGCAAGGCACGTGCCTGTGCAGAGGGTCCTGCCTGGCTGGGGATGGGCTGGGAAAGGCCCTTTGAGGTCAGTGACACAACCAGCAGAACAGTTTGTTCACTTCTGGTTTCTTGGGTAGAGCTGATATGCAGGGGTTTAGTGTGGCAGTTAGGAAATTCTTCAGCAAGGAAGGAAGTTTTTATTTTTATTTTTCCTGAGGGCATAGGTAGAGGTACTCTTTGCTCAGGGCTATGGTGCAGCAGAGACTCCTGCCCTCCTCTCCTTCATTCTCCTGGTAAAACTGACTGTATATATAAATGCTTCTCCCTTGTTTTTGGTTCAATCAATTAGCTTTAAATCTTTGAAAGACTAACTTTTTTTTTTCATTTGGAGCAAAAACTGAACAGCTCCACCAAATATAGGATTGTGCCACGAGGACCTAGGAGAGCCTGTGGGATGTTACTGGTGGTTTGATGTGAGAACACCCTCATGAGTTCTACTCTTATTTTTATGTTATTTTTCCCAGTTGAAGGGCTTGAACATTTCCAAGTATTTTGTAGGGTTTCTAACATTATTTTGTAAATTATTTACAGTGTTAAATAGTATTTTTAGGCTTTTGCTACCTTTTTATTGTACTGTCTGTGTGCCCAAACTACAGTCCCAGGTCTCTTGTGAAGTTGTGAACACTTTTACTGTTAGAAACAGATCTCTAGGGTCTACCAAGGAGATGTAAATCTTGGAACACCCACAGCCTTGGCTGTGGGATATTCCTCATTTGTAGGTGTCATGTAGAGGAGAGAAAAGCTGCAGAGAATATGAAAGGGAGTATAAATTTTAAGAGGACGTTTCTTTCTAATGTCTGGCAGGAGACCTTTGGAATATAATGAAAAGTGGTGATTTTCTTTTTTTTTTTTTCATTCCTGAATAGGTTGGAACTGGAGACTAGCATCCTGAGCTGGCAGGGGAGTCAACCTCTTGATAGTGATCTAGAGTTCTATGTGAGGAAGAGCCTCAGAGTACAGATTAAAAATGCAAAGTTAATGCAGTGAGGATCTGTTGGGGTCTCTTGCAAGAGAAAAGCAAACAAAATCATATAAAAGAATAATTCTTGCTGCCATGTCCTGGCAGGTAAAAATTGTCTTTCTCAGATCAGAGGGAAGCTTCTCTGCTGGCTGGGATAAGTGCCTGGAAAGGGAGCTTTAAATTCTTTTTTTTAAAGGAGGGATTTCCCCCCTCAATTTTTAATTTATACAGTGACATTCTAAATACCAGATTGTTCTGATTCCTCTTTTGCTTCCATTTCACATACACGTTCCTGTCCTTGTGATTATTCCTTGTGTGTGACAGGGTCTGCAGCACATGGATGGGGTTATGGTTTTCATATCACCTCCTTGTCCTGTGTCTATCTCCTGCAATCCCTGGGGTTTTGGAGGGCTGCTACAACACTTACTTTCCAGCAGTTTTTCTAATTTTTTTTTCACCTGCTCTCTTCATGTCAGTCTGTGCTTTCCCTCCTTTTTGTTGTGCAACATTTTGTCACAGTTTAGGACATTTTAAAACCAAGCTCCCTACTTTTTTTGGTAAAGTCATCAAATTGACATTTTTATTTCAGATTGTTTCCTGCAGAGCCCTGAGTTGATTTTTTTGCCTGTGTCTGATGAGTCAGCACAACTGTTGAGCATGTAAAGCTTCACTGATTGCTGAGTTCTGTTTTGCTGCTCAGTTTTTCAGTCAGCCCTTTAGCTGAGAGCACTTAAATGCAAAGTATTGCAACTTGTGATGCACTCGGTGGATCTCAATGCTGAGTTGGGTTTATTTCTAATTGAGATTTTAGATGGTTGCCTGTAGGTGCTTGTATGTGAGAACTGCCTAGAGAAAGCCACTGCCCTGGGTATGATGTGCTGAAGGAGGTAATTCTTTGTTAGGCTGGTGATTTTTAAGTGTCTTATTTAATTTTGCATGGATCCAAGTGTCTGAACATGCTCAGTACTGCTGCTGCTGTATTTTTTTCCTTCCTCAGCCTACTCAAGATGTTAAACCCAGCTTTAATTTTCTCCATTTCCTATGATTCTCAGTTAACCCTCTTTTCAGGAAATCGGTGGCTTCCTGCAGGCTATTTGTAGTTGCTGCTGGCCAACTGAAGTGAGGTGATGTCTACACACTGAAATATGATGAAACCCTCAGAAAGATTTGTTTGGCGCTACCAGGATGAGGTTTTTTTTTTGAGGCATTGTTGAGGTGAAAGCCTATGGCAGCGGCACTTCATTAATCTTATTTACTGGTGTTTGAAGAATATCTGATATTATTGTCCATTCCTTCAGAGGAGAAATCTAATCTCTACTAAAATTAGCCTTTGAAATAAGGCTCCTGCTTGATAAATGAGTAGACAAATACTGGGGCCTTGCCACCGAGGGCTTTATCCATCCCTGAGATAAAGCGGTTGGGCTCGAACGTAGGTTATTTATGCATGGAAAACACACTTATCAGCATTCCTCAATTGCCCCTGTTGCAGAGACCAGGCACTCCTGCCCCTAAACAAAGCCTCATTTAGCTCAGTGGCTTCTTCCCTAGCCCAGGAATGAAATATTTTCCTGTTTCCCTGAGTGGCTGGTATTTCTGGCGCTGCCTATGGCGTGCACGCAGAAAATGCGTAAAGAATCCGCTGTCTGTGGGCAGATCCCACGTCAGGCCAGGGCTTCCAGTGGCCTGCTGAAATAAGTGCAGCCTGTTCCCTTGGCGCCTACACGACCTGGAGAGGAGGAGGAGGAGGATTGCAAGGGTCAGGAGCAGATTGTTGCCCTTGCAAATAAAACCTCTTGTCCATCTCTCAATCCTAGAGGGGGTCCTGGAGGTCTGGCGCTTTCTGCCTTGGAATGGAACGAGTGAGTTGAGCTGCCTCAAAGCTTCAGTGACATAAGGGGTTGGTGTCAGGCTGGTGTAATTAAAAATTATCTTAAGCTGGATTCTTCTGAAGTGTCTTTGTGACTTTCCAGAGTGTTGGTCATTGTGATGTGGATTTTTTTGCTTTCTGGATGAAAAAAGCAGAAGGAAAATTGCTTCCAGAGGTGGTCTTGTAGCTGATGGCAGGGAGCACTAGAAGAGAGATGGCAGTAGATTTAATAGATGGAGGAGGTTTCTTCCTGTCCTGTTACAAAATTCCTACTGAAGCATTGTGTTATAGGAGAATTCTTTGCAAAAAAACACCAGGATACCCCTTGGAGAGCTCCCCTTTGTTAACCTCTTGCAAAGCCAGCCCATGACATGGCTATGTTCAAGATGAATCTGAAAAAAACCCTTTATAGTTCTTCATCATGTTACTGGAGATGAAGTATCTATTCTCACTCCATCCTATTTCTATATAAACTCATTAACTGACCTTCTCTGCTTTATATTTCTCCTAATTCGTATTTTCAATGCCCTAATGGACAGTTTGGTGTCTTCAATGCTCATCTGATTGAATCATTCTTTGTGTTGGTTTATAACAGTGCTTCCATTTGCTCTGGTTGTGGTGTGAAGGGAAACCTCAGAGATTTAATGCGAGGTTGAGAGAGAGGGAAGGGGGATGTTGGAAGCTGTAGTTGTACAAAATCAGTCCAGATCAGCATTTGCAGTCAAGTGGGACATACAACATAGTCATCAACTTGTGTCATTTTGGTGGAAACAATCCAAAATTCAATTTGAACACATCATAAAGTATCCACATGTTAATTTTGAAAGCTTCTGTGTGTCTGGGTCTTGCTCAGTTTTTCCTCTCATTTCATGCTCCTGTGAATGTTTGCCAGCAGAATTCATGGGACTAAAACTTCCTAACATCTGGTTGGCCTTGGTCCAGTAGTCATCTGCCTGTGTTTTTCACCTTAAACCTGAACTGGTGAGCACAGTCCTTAGGTATGGAGAACATGAATGCCCTCCTTTGGAAATTTCCCCAAATCTTGATGTCAAATGCTTTGTAGGTGTCTCAGCCTGACAGGATTTCTGGTGGTTGGTGTGATGGGGCATCCACTTGACTAATTTGGACAAGTTAATCCCTTTTCTACCAGCCTGATCCAAAGTCAGAGTCCCACCATGGACATGTTCAAGCAGAGTTTTGGCCAGCTGCTTGTGCTGGTGGCACATGAAGTGTAAAAAATACTTGCTATCCCTATAAATGTTTTGAGTTGCCTGGTTGTCTCCATGATAAGCCCACCTCAGTTTTGGGTTTCCTCATTCCCAAACACAGAAAGCAGTGACTAGATGATCCCAGGGAAGGAGTGTTGGAGGATGTGACCTCCTGTGCAGGAACATGCTGTCCCTGTTAATTTTTTTGGCCTGATCCAGTGCTTCTCATTTTCTTCTCAAAAACCAGCCAGTTTAACTTCCCCTAGCGACACCACCCAAAAAAACCCCAAACCCGGCAGTAAGGGACATCCTGAAAGGAGATGTCATGGAGTGCTGTGGCAAGGACCTGCTGGGATGCAGTTAATTTTTTTATAAAATCAAATTAAAAGCATGTTTGCCACAGCTGCTCGTTGGAGGAGCTGTTTTGATTTATGTTCTTGCATCTTTTGCTTCTGAGATGAGACCCGGCATGGCAGAACGATGAGGTTTGGGGGAATATGAGCCAAACAGATGCACTTCAGAAAATGAAACTTCAATCTTGGATTTACTTAGCTCATTTCCTGGTGTCATTACCTTATCCTGATGATGAATGTGCCTAGTTGTGGGATCCTACACTGAATACATTTTGAAATGTTTTTTTCACGCTCCCTTCTGTGGATCTCATCACAGAGCTAAGTTAATCCATTTCAGGCAGTTTCATTTCCATACCATATGTTCTTCAAGGCGTTCTGGAGGGATAATTATGTGGATATAATTGACTTTCCTTTGTCATGCCAAGATGTGCTCTGCTTTTCAGGTACAGGGGGAGGCACATGTGTCTTGTGGAAATCTTGATGACTTTCTGAAGGTTCCATCTCGTGTTGTCTTTTAGAGGAGTCAGAAAGGACAAGGAGATCATGTACTCACTCTGGAGTGTTTATTAGACTGACTTAACACCCCATCCTGCTAGTGGGATGTTTTCCTTAAAGATCAACCATCATTTCCATAACATTAATTATTGGGGAAGGTAGGAATGTAAATATTGTGGTGAATTTAAGGGATTGAGGATCTTTCCTGCTCAAATCCCCCTAGCTAAGTGTAAATGTAAATTATAAAAGTGAACTATGTACTCAGAGAAAGCCCAATCTCTTCTGGGATTTTTCCTATCTAACAAATAGTGAAGAACAAACTTGGCTGCAGTTGCAAATACCTGCCAAGGCTTCACTGGTTTACCCAAATTACTGAAGCAATGCACTGAAGTAGACAAATTTAGCAGCATCTGGATGGTACTGAAAAAGCTGAAACCCTCATTCTTTAAACAAATCTGTTTTACCACTCTCTTTGAGCAAAGTTTGTTTCAATTGGTTTGTGTTAGAGGTGAACAGGTTGTCCTTGGACCACAGATGTGACTGAAGTTTGGAGGAAAAAATAAATTATTTGGTAATTTAGGCTAGGAAATTTCTTCCCTGCACACACTTCCATAGGATTTGGGGGTTTTTAAACTAAAATTTGATTTTTTAAATGATGAATGAAGCCGGATTGAATGCAAACCAGAATGCCAGTATATTTTTTTAACTTGACAAAACAGTGCAGCAAAACATTTGTTTACCACATAGAACTTATTTTTTCTGTTTTTTTAGAAATTATGTCCTTTAATATAAATTACAAATTCATGGCTGTAGTAGAGAAAAAATGTTTTGAAAATATGTCTGCTGATAATTGGCATTATAAAAGAGACTGAACAATTAAAAAGGTATGGTGTGTAATGGATGGTGTCCCTTCCCATGGTGGGGTTGGAATGAGATCATCTTGAAGGTCCTTTCCAACCCAAGCAATTCTGGGATTCTTTAATCACTGAGAGCAGCTTTATTCCATCAAATCTATTGCTGTATTTTAGGCTATCGAGGCTGAAACACCTACACAGGTGATTACAGGACTGTGCCTGGGATCTTAGTGATACAGGGATAAAGGTGAAAAGGGAGACTTGCAAGGAGGGATGTCAATGGTTAGATGATAAATCAGTGAATCCCTTCAGTGGCAGCGGTTTGGAAGATGGAGATGCAGAATGTTCTTTCCTCATGGCAGCAGGAGAGCCTGGGGTGACTTTTGGTGGGGGGAATCCCAAACCAGCAGGTTATGGAATGTGAGGAATAGGGAACTTGGTCTTGTCTTTCCCTCTTCATTAAAATAAATAAAATTTTAGAAATCCCCAGACCTCTATTTCAGAGAAACATGTTTTAAAAAGGGCAACAACCAAAAACTCTCATCCATTAAAAAATTACCCTTCAAACCTGATCATCCTTTAAAGGTCAGGGGTTAAGGATGTTTAAGGCAAATTGCTGATGAGTTTTACCATAGATTTCATTGGAAAGGCTCAAGGAAAGTGGAAAATCCCTGAGGCTCAGGTGTAAAGTCAGCAAGGACAAGCAGGAGGAGAACAAACAGGTTCCTCTGTGTCTGTCAGACCCCAAACACTGTCAGCACAAACACATTTATGTACTTAAATATCTGGGAAACTTTGGTTTGCTTTCTCCCTGCAGCCAGGGCATAGACAAGGATAACAATCCTAGGCTGTTTTTCTGCAGAAAGGGACTTTTGACTGTGGATCAAAGATAGCATAGGGTAGAACACAAGTTTCCTGTCCTCAGAAGTCAGCTGAATCTCAGGTTTCTGCTCTGAATTGTGGTCTGTGACTCCTCTGCTCACCATATAGGTGGACTTGGTATATTTGGGACAGAATTTTATAGTGTGGTACATGAGGATGGGCCTGTTGTGTACAGAAAGAATGTTTCATATCATTTTATGTCTCAAAAAACCCCAAACTAATACAGACACTGTTAAAATAATCAGGGATGGTAAAAAAATCAGGTCTGTTTTGGTTCTTTCTGAACAACCTGGCATTTATCTGACAAACCAAGACATGTCCTCCAAACCTTTCTCCTGAGATCCCTGTGGCATAAATTCCTTTTTAGGGCACTTTGAACTTTTCCTTAGTGCATTTTGAAATTTCCAGGGGTGACACACCTGCACATTCTTCCTTCCCACCGTGCTCATGGCAGCAGCTAATCCCGGGAGCTCCGGACATGTCAGACCCATGCTGTGTCTTCCTGTGGCTGATGAGAGCTGAGAGGTGGCATCTGCTCCAGACACTGCTGGCTGCATCCAGGGGATGGATTGTTGGGTGTCATGGCTCCAGGCACCTGCCTGTTGTGGCAGCCTGCTGTCCTAATGTTTCTAATTCTGCCCGTGAAATGGAGTGGAAGTAATTCCAAAACCCAATAGGTTGAGTATTCTGGGGCTTTTTTTATTATTTTATTGCTGAATCTCCTTTTCACCCCCCACCCCTCCCTATTCCATAATGACCTTGCTTTGCCTCCAGCGAGAAAATTGAACTAATTTTGTTGACTTGTCTTTTTAAATACTCGTTATTGGATTTGCCCGACCTCTTTTTCTGCTGTGGAGAGTTGTGCTGGCTTTGTGCCAGTGGAATAATTTGTTGTAATCTGAAAGCATTCAGTTAAAAGGATTTACTGGCCCCCTCCCCAAATTTCTGCTTTGCATAAAATGATTCCTGGGGAACTTTGAGGTGTGTTGGTAGTTGGGGAGATGAATGTTTTGAAATAAATCCTTTGAGTATGAAAAAAATAAGACACGTGCACAGGACTGGGAGTATTTCACCTGGGATGTTTGCAGTGTGGTGAATATGAATTCAAGATTTAATAGATTGAGAAGAGTAAATGGTGTAGTATTTTTAGACAGGATTTTGGAAGGTGCTTGTGAACTTCAAGGAGAGGTTTGTGATATAACATTTTATTTTAGTGTGGCAGAAAATATGGGTTCTCTTTTGCGATCAATGTTGGATTCTCCTAAACATATTGGAGAAATCCATATATTTTTTAAGTGAAGATGTGCTTGTGGAAAACCACTGAGATCTGGATATCTGGAGAGCCTGTCATTCCCATCTCAGTTGTCCTTCATATAAATAAAAGGTGGAAATGAAGCCAGTTGTGTCACCTGAGCCTGTTCCACCAGGATCAGCATCGCGTTTCAGTTTCTCTAGATAATGCACGGCTGACCTTGGCTGTGTCCTGTCCCCTCCCAGGGGTGGGGATGCCAGGTTTAGGAATTAGTAACATTAGGTTTAGGAATTAATAATTCCCCAATAACTTGTGGAAGCTATTTGGCTGCTCATAATAATTCTTAAAGAGCTTCAAGAAACGTAACTATTATGTTTATAACCAGTTCTTCACTGTGACTTTGCTCACTGCAGAATTGTCCTTTTCTGTACTGATGGCACAGAAAGAATTGAAAATGCACTTTATATTTTTTATTAAGAGGCTTAAAACCCAAGTGTGCTGCAGTTTTTGGAGGGATGTTTGCATCTCACCTCCTGTGTCAGGTGTAAGCAATGGCTTTCTGCACTAAGATAGGGAGCTCTCTGTTCTGTGGGAAGGAGGTGCCTCTGCTTTCACTTAAACATGGAAAAAAAAAATTGGGACGGACAGGTTGGCACATGGTGGAAAGTAAAGGGAGAGAGGGCCCAATGACTTTCTCTGGGAATAACCCAGCAACCAAAGCTTATACTCCTTCAATAATTGTGGAATCACCTCAGACATGTTCAAAGCCAAAGTATCCCATGGGAGGCTTTCGATTTAGAACAGGTTTTGTAGGAAATGAGCATAGGAGCTGGCAAGGAGATGTTTTCACATTGCACTGGGTACCCTGTTTCAGGATCAAGGGTGATTATCCGCCGCCTGCAATTAGGGAAAATCCGTCACCGGAGCCGCTTTGGGAGCGGCCGGCGGAAATGCAGGAACAGATGTCAGAGAAGCAGTCTGGCAGCCCTGGCTTAGAGGAGCTTCTCTTTCTCCCTGTGATGATTCTGCTTGGGATGGGGAATTATCTTGGAGATGTTTAATACTGGGATGCTGCAATCTGTCATCTAATTTCTTCAGCCATCTGAGGATGCCTGACCTCTCTCTGTGCTCTGGGGCCATTTGTTTTCCCTTTGTTTTAATCTTCCCTTTTTCAGGATGGACCAGATCAGAATTTCTTTTTTCATAGCAGTGCTCTATCCTAATGAAAAATCATGCTTGCCAAAGGAAAAAAATTGGAAAGCGCACCCCCACATCATACTCTGGATGGGAAAATAGTCCTAAAGACAAGGGAGGATACATGCAAGTGCTGATAAAAAGCAAATTCATTGTGCTAGTTTGAATATGCTCAGGTTTAACTTGTGCTCACTGAAGCATTGAAGTCATTCCGCTGCCAGTCCAGTGAATATTTTGATTTTTGCTGCTTGGTCTCTCAAGAAACCAGATCTTCAGCTTCCAGATGAGATGGGTTTTTTTATCCCAGAGAGTATAATGAGATACAGACTGTTATCTCAATTGACTTAATTGCTACCTTATTGGATATGTGCAGTGATTTATAGAATAATTTTGTTTTCAAGAATGTGCTTCTGAATTTTATTTTCTCTCCAACCACATTTGTCTGCTCCCCAAGTTTGTGTGGAGCTGTAGCTTGTGGCTGGGAGAGGTGGAAGCTCCAATCCAAATGCAGGATGAAGTCCTGATCCCAGCTGTGATCTTCCAGCTTTTGCCTCAAACAGGGGGCAAAGATTCAAATGAAATGCAAAGTCTGTGCATGTCTTTGTTCCCCAGTGTCATCTTAATTCTTGTTGGTAGGTTCTGTCTGTCCTTCTTGGTGTTGGGTGGTTGTAGGGGTGTACCTATTTATGAGGTTTGGAGATCAGGGATGCTTTCCTCCTAATCCTATAGCACAATTTGTGGGAACCTCCAGAAGCAGCTTTAAATAACCCAGAGGCACCATAAACCACATGTTTATTACAGCAAAATGCTGAGTGAGAGCATCTGATGTAGATCCTTGATAATTTACTGCTTGTTTCATTTTAAAAAGGTGAATTATGGCATTCCTAATGGATGTGTTGGTTCCCTGATGCTGGTACTCACACATCTCTGAATTTCTACAGCCTGCACACAGTGTATCTGATCCATCAGCAAAAGCAGTAATGTGAGTACCTTAAGGAGGAGCTGAATTTTGCTTGTCCAGGGCTTCAAGTTCTGCTCAGCTGAGGCCCCACCTGCAGAGCTGCCTCCAAGAGCAGAAGGAGGATGTGGAACTGCTGGAACCAGTCCAGAGGAGGCCATGGAGCCCCTCTGCTCTGGAGCCAGGCTGGGAGAGCTGGGGGTGCTCACCTGGACAGGAGAAGGCTCCAGGGACACCTCAGAGCCCCTGCCAGGGCCTGAAGAGGCTCCAGGAGAGGGACTTGGGACAAGGGAAGTACTTCCATTAAATACTTGATTAACTCCTGCCTTTTTTTTTTTGTTCTCTGTCTGATATCAATGTTTTCAAAGAACTACAAAGCCTGTGTTTCAGGTAGCTGCCAAGAACTATTTTTAGTGGAGCTGTCAGCTCTAATTCAAGAGATTTTTTTGGTACTTCTCGCATTGTGAGGCAGCTTTTGTTTTTGGTTTCAAGTCCTGATGCTTTCAGAACACTCTTTCTCAAGTGTAAAAGCCACTCTTGTGTTGTGGCATTTGCCTGACAGTTTAATTTTCAGATAGAATATATTGGTTTGTGGTTCATTTAAATCCAGCATCCTATTCCTGCTCTTGCTTGTAAATTATCATCATCTGTGGGCTGATTATTTTTTATAAACATGGCCTTTAGAGGAAAAAGACTATTTTTTTTCTGTGAACTACTTGCTGAAAGTCTTGTTTAAAGTATGACTCATCCTGTTTGGTGTTTGTTTTGGTTTTGGGGTTTTTTTGGTTTTTTTCTTCCTTTGTAAGGTAACTAAGCCAGATCTGGCAGTACAGATATTTTAATATTATTTTCCTTTTGATCTTTGACAGCACAATTCTTAGTGCTCTAAGATCTATTCCTTGTGCTGCATGTGCTGTGCAGAGAATCTGTAGCTGACTACAAGCCTTAAATCAGTCTCTGGTTAATAGAATCTTGCTCCTACATGGACCAGGATGCTTTCATGTTGGTGCTACAGGATTTTCAGTAGTTTTGCATTGAAAAGGAACTAATTTTAGGGAATTTTGTGCTGATTGGTTTAAAGGAGTGGAAGGTACCTGTACGGTCTGGCTACAGAGATCAAATCCCTAAAATATTTCAATAATTTATACTTTTTTTATATTATTCTGGTAAAGTCTTTAGATTATTAAATATCACTAAGCTGTTTGAGACATTGAACATGGAGAGGAGACAGATAACAAATGGCATCACCTCTTACTTAATATGAAACTAAATCCAGGCAGGAGCAGTCTCTTGATTTCCTGACGCCCCTGCAGCTCCTGCTGCTGAGGGCTGACCTTCACTGAATGCAGAGAAGATGATTCTCTGTGGGGAAATGATTTCATCGCCCATGGAGAACGGGAAGGAGGTGCAAGGACGAGAGGCAGCTGAAGGGTGAAGTGAGTTGAGGATTGCCTTTGTTTAAGGAGGATTTAACAGAATGAGGATGGCTGGAGTGGAAGCTTTGGGTATTTTGTTGGGAAAATTCAGACTTGTAGCTGAAGAAACCAGCAGCTGCAGGGGCCCATGGCAATGTAAGATTATGGACTCCCAAAAATAACTTTATTCCTGTTCAGATGCTTGAAAAAAGCTGGACTGTAGTCTCACTTAAGAAGTAGGAGACTGAGCTGAAAAATTGGAAAATTGTCCTTTTAAATTCTAATTCTTTAACAGGTATGTTCTACCTAAAATGGGGAAAATGGGACTTGTCTGCTGCCCAGCCAGAGTTAATTTGTATGGTTCATTTTGATCTTGAACAGTAAATGTCCTATCAGGAGGAAGGTTGGAATCTTCTTGGCAGAAGAGAAAGCTCTTCTGGGTTTGTGTTGGTGGGTCGCAGGTAATAATTCTTGTGAAATGCAATAAAATTGTGTAGGGAACACTGGAAAATTGAATTTGAAATGGACTGTTTGCCAAAAAGAGTTTGCTGTGGGAAGGCTTTAAAACCATCCCTGCCTTGCTATCGGTCATGGTCCATAATCCTCCATAAAATGAGGAAAGGAGAACATCAGTAACCACATTATTACATCTTCTCCTGGTGCTATTGCACTTAAATTTGACTTTGTCCCTAAGCTGAATTATCTTCATAATAACTTCAAAGCTCCTAAGACTACAGGAAAAACATCTGAAATTATAATTATTTGACCAAGTGTTCTAAAATAACATAGTGGCATTCAATTATGTAAATTGTCCCTAATTTTATATTTTTAGGGAAATACAGCGTAGGTATCGTCACTTCCATAGTGATTTAATGTTTACTTTCCTGTGTCTGTGGACTCCACAATAAGCAAGGCTGAGAGGTGTCTGTGTTTGTCTTGGCTTGTGCTGGATGTGGGTTGAGTTTCCCAAGGATGGAGAATGTTGAGGAAGGATCCATGCTGAGGATCTGTGGGAGGACATGATTCTTTAACCCAACAAAATCCTTTGGCATGGATCTATATACTGATATTTATCAGTCTATTGATACATGCAGTTGATATAGATCAATCTATTTTTATATGGCAATATTCAAAATACTCTGCCATTTCATCATTAAGGTGAGAAATAAATTCTTGGTGATAACATATAAAACTAATTTTTTTTTAATGACCTGCCCTTTATTTCTTTTATCTTTGAAAACTTGCTAATGCAGCAATTTGGTGCATTTAGGTGCCAGCACAATGTATTTGTGCAATTCTTGGTGCTTCTGTAAATCCCTCTGCCTTTTTCTCAGCTGTTATCTCAAGTATGGTGCTTGTTGGAGCTGGAAGTGGTCCTGGAGTGCCTCCACACCCTTCAGCAAACTTCCTTTTCAGCATGGCAGTCCTCAGTCTGTTCCCACCACCTTCAGCAGTGCATTAGGAGAAGAAAGAACCCTTGATTTACCTACCCAGGTTTTGTTCTCTGAAGCTCTTGAGCTCCTCTAGGCTAGAAGCACCTTGTCCTTAACGCTGGTGTAATTCCTGAGCTCTCAAAATGTATTTTCTGCAGCTGTTCTGGGGCTGGGAGATGCTTCTCAGTGTGAATTCGTTCAGTCCTTGGCAACGTTGCTTACACTTCATATCCATCATTGTTATCAGCTTCAAAAATGTTTTTATTGTAAGGGCTGCTGGTTTTCAGGCTCTGTATGTGAAATTTGAGCTGCAAACTAAAGTATAAATCGCTGGGCACGTGGTTGTAGAGCTAAGAGGGAGATCCTGAGTCCATTTTCAGTTTTCTGCAGCCGTCTCTGTGCTCAGAGGCTCTGCTCTGTGTGGGATTTGACAGTGATCTGTGTTTTTGGGATATCAGCTCTTTCACTCTGTTTCCAGTCAGATTTCCAGAGGTTGAGCTGCTCTGTGTCCATCTGTGAAGAGCAAATCCAACCAGTCAAGTTGAAAATGTGATGTTTTGGCTGCTCATGTGAGCAGAATTTCTGTGTTGGTGGGGGATGCTCTGTCTGAAGATGATGCTGGAGCCTGGAGTTAATCCAGGAAAACCTGAAGGGGCTGTAAATGTAATTCTGTCAGTTTATAAAGGACACATTTTTCTTGGTGTTTGGAACAGGGTTGTCCCACCACAGAGTACTTCATTAGTCATTAGAAGCAGCAAAACAAAATGTAGCAAGGATTTGTTTCCCTGCAGGGCTCAAAACACTCACAATGTACCAGGCTCTTCCTTAGTCTCTGCCTTTTTGTTAATCCTTGCCATTCACTGCCAGTTCTCATTAGCCATCTAGGGAATATGGGAACAGCAAAGTTAAACAGCTGCTACCATTGCAGCCTGAGAGAGAATCCAGCAATTCCTTTTGTTTCTTTAAATATTTTTTTTAATATTACTATTTTGTTGGTTTCTGGCAAAAAAATAGCCAAGGGAGCAGCTGGAGGATCCTGTTCTCTGTGTAGGGGCATGTTTTGGGAGAGCAGAAGTGTGTCCAGAAGTTAAGATTCAGTGACTCAAATCTGAAGCTCAAGAAAGAGGAACAATCCAGGGCAGGATTTTATTGCACCACTTATTTGGGTTTCCCAGCATCAAGCAGAAATGCTGTGGCAGAAGTGAAGATGGGAGTCACTTCTCCCATGCAGCTGTCCCAGTCAAGTCCTCACCAAGCCTTTTTGTAGTTTCTTTATTTAATTTTAATTTCTTTGGCACCATAGATGATGGATCTGTGCCTTTGGTTGCATCTCTGGCCAGTGAAGCAGGAGTCATGCAGGCAGGAGGTTCATTCACTGCACAGCCCAGGTTAATTCCTTGGATGCTGACTCATTCCCTGCACAGAAAGTGCTTTGACCTCCAGGGAAAGAATAAGTAATCGTGCTCTTATTCTAATTCAGTTCCTTCTTCACCAGAAATGTTGTAACATATTAGGAATAACTAATTTCACAACAGCTTTTCTTGTAATTTTTTAAGTTGCTTGTTTGTTTTGGTTTTTTGTTTGTTTTGTTTGTTTTTGTGGTTGGTGGGTTGGTTTGTTTGTTAGGTTTTTGGGTTTTTTTCTTCCCATTTTGTCTCAGCTGAAAGGTCTGGTAGAAGCTGAGAGATTTGCACAGGAGATGCATCAGCAAGAATGTAATGGATAGCAACATCCTCACCCACCTCCAGTTTCTAGAAGAGGAACCACTGAGTGGTTGTCACACCATAGGGAAATACCAAAACCTCCAGACAAGGTGATTCCAGGCTCTGGAAGGGATTATCACCCACTGAGATGCTTTATGTATTCATGGACTTCTTAATACCAGTGTCTGATTAAAGCATGGGGGAACCAAGCCCATCTCTGAAAGAGAGGAGAGGAAACACCTCTGGTGCCCAGCAAGGAGCTCCCAGGTGCCAAACTGAAATTCAAGTGTTATCCTCCACTACAGAAGGGAACATCAAGGAGGTGACAGAGTTAAAGTGCTGAATAAAACTGAAAGACACAGGGAAAACCAGTGTGATATGACTTGTCTCAGATTTTTCAGGTCATGGAAGAAGCTGTTATCTCAGGAAAAACTTAGAGAACACTTGCAACCTATTTTAGTTCCAGCGTTTGCAACTTTAGGAATGATTTACATAGGGTGAGCTGTGCCACTGCTTCTTTTGCATTCTGGGAATCCCCCTGGGAGGGTGAGTAGGCATCTCTGGCTGTACAGGCGTCTTTACTTCCAGAAAAACTCATTTCTGCTTGAGGCAGGATGGTTGACACTGTCTAAGGGTTAACACTCCTTTCATTATGGCTCTTGATAGTAACAGCCAAACCCCAGTTTACAAATCTCACCTGGACTGGGACATCGAGGAGGTTTAGCTCAAAATCACTTAGGTTTGCAAGAAGTGAAATGACACCAAATTTTTATGCTCACTCACATTAGCCTTGAATTCTGAGCAATACAATGCAGGTTTAGCAAAGGGGAAGAATTTCTTTCTTTCAAAGGAATTGTGACCAAACAGAGAATTTTGAGGGAAGAGGAAAGAAGCCTCTGAAACAGTCAGATGTGTCATTGGGACGTTGCTGCCATTGCCTCTGTGTCGTCACTGTTGATGCCTGCAGGGTTTTGTTTTGGCTCAGTACCTGGTCCAGCAGGGTCCTGTGTTGCTGCAGAGCCTCTGAGAATGTGTTTCCACTTCTGCTTTCATTTTCTGTTCTAATTTAAGTTTTTTCACTGTTTTGGCATCTTGCTTAGGTACCTCAGTCCAAATAAACTGCTCTGAAATTCAGCCAAAAGACCTTCCTTCTGTGTGTGGGCAATCCTGGAGTGTTAATGGGTATATTTTTCCCCATCCAAGCTTATCATCCTTTAAGAAGTAAATTTGAATTGTGATTACAAATCAAGTTGAAGACATCCCTGCTCATTGCAGGGGGGTTGGACTAGATGACTTTTAAAGGTCTCTTCCAAAACAAACCATTCCAAGATCTCTGTAATACTTCCAGATCTCAGTGATAGAGCTAGAACTCTCTGTGTGTGATAGAACTTTCATTTTTTTGGATGAAAATAATTTGCATAAATCTGTTTTTTGGGTACCACCCCTCCTGCACATGAGGTTCTTTGAGAGGGACCCACATAGGTGATTAAGTGACAATAATTGCTGTCCCATCAGCAAACAGTGGGAAGAGAGAAACACGGAGAGCATGGAAAAGGAAGATGTTAAAATAAAATAAGTGGTTTAAGTGTTATGTAGATCTGAAAGGAACTGACATGTGAAAAGGAGCAATGATAACCAAGGTGTTGAGCTTCCACCTGGGTATTCCTCCTGTATGTAGCTGGCCCAGATGTGTGGGTCTGGTGTCACTTTTGGTGTCACCGAGGTGTTATTTTGGGTACCAGCAGCACGAGGCTGTCGGCTGCTACAGGAAAAACATCTTGTGCCCACAGATTCAGATTAAGCAGTGAAGTGTGTTTAGATTGGCAGCCAGGAATTACTGCCCTGCACGGTGTGTTGGGAGGTGCTGCTGGATGGATAAGAAACAAACCGAACCCTGAGGATTGGGAATGGGGAGAAAGTTTCCCTGTTTCTGTAGTCCCTTGCCAGGTTAGGGGATGTTATAATAAACTCAGTGAACTTTGCTTCCAGAATTGCCCCTTTAGCAGCCTCAATGCTGACACTGATCCCTGTTTTTTCCAAATCATTCGGTATTTGGCAAACTCTGCACATGATTTCAGGCTTTAGCTGTCACAGATTATTTATGCCGGGTTCGGATGCTTCCAGTGGACAGTTTGTTTTGGATTTTTGCCACATGCTGCTAATGCTGTCCCTGAAAATGAATATATTGAGGCTGGTCTTTCTGAATGTGTATTAAACTGTGATCATATAGCAAAAGATCATATAGAATGTAAAAATCAACCAGTGTTTACACATTTAATGTCTGTATAAAGCCTAACTGGCAATCAAAGTTTTAGTATTTTTCTGTCAACCTGCTCATAATCAGATGATTATTGTCAGTTTTATCAGGACCCTCTGAGCCTTCCCCTTGGAAATAGTAATTGATTTTATTATGTAGGAGAACCCCATCAATATCAGTGAACCCAAGTAATAGAATTAATTTGTAACAATTTGGAGATTGTGTTTTTTATGTTGGAAATAAAATTATGTTAGTAGTAGTAAAATTGAGCAAAGTCAGCATTCAGCATTAACTTGAGAAGAATCTTCATTCTAACATAGAAAATGGAAAAGGAAAATAGAAAATATTAAGCTGAAAGTATATGGTCAGAGGGTTGGAGCCCCTCTGCTCTGGAGCCAGGCTGGGAGAGCTGGGGCTGCTCACCTGGGCAGGAGAAAGCTCCAGGGAGAACTCAGAGCCCCTGCCAGGGCCTGAAGGGGCTCCAGGAGAGCTGGAGAGGGACTGGGGACAAGGGATGGAGGGACAGGACACAGGGAATGGCTCCCACTGCCAGAGGGCAGGGATGGATGGGATATGGGAAGGAATTCCTGGCTGTGAGGGTGGGCAGGCCCTGGCCCAGCATGCCCAGAGCAGCTGTGGCTGCCCCTGGATCCCTGGAAGTGCTCCAGGCCAGACTGGATGCACCCTGCTCTAGTGGAAGGTTTCCTAGCCCATGGCAGGGGTGGAATGAGATGAGCTCTAAAACCCCTTCCAGCTCACACCATTCCATGATTCTGTGTTGACTTAAAATGCCATAAATGTTTCCTTTCATAGGTGTGCAGAGTCCATGAATTTTTGGCCAGAGTGTTCCCAGGAGTTTGCAATAGGCAAAAATGTATAAATGACTGAAGTGTAGCATCATTTTTATATGTTCACCTGTAAATGTAAGCATGTAGTAACTGAAAAGGCCTTTAATTAAAATAGTGCACAGAGCAAGTATTAATGGGTGACACAACACAAACTTTGTGCACTCTTTTCACGATCCCATTTAATTTATTATTTCTAAATGCAAAAATATTAATTTTTCAAGTCATCTAATAGCTAATACAACAGCCTGCTGGAATGGTTGTCGTTAGGAGAACCCTTCTCCCTGACATGCTAATTACCTTAGGATGGATATTTCATTGCATTATTTTCTCCAAAATGCTTTGGAAAAGCTGACTGCATGCACAAGGTGTGTTGGACTCTGAGCCAGGGCCAGGCTCACATGCAGCAGGGCATGGGAGACCACAACCAATTAACTTTATTAACATTGCTTTGACCTCCCTCAGCACTCCGAGCCATGTCTGAGGTTGTAACCAGTAAACCCCGTGGCACCCCTGGGATTTACAAGGCTGGAATTAACACTCCTTTGCTTTCTGATCCCGGAAGCTTCTGGTCTTTGAGTGGTTTTGTGGGGGGGACTTGGCTCTTCTATGTCCCCAGAGCTGCTGAGGCTTTTAGCATCTCCATGGGGTTCATGGTTGGCTTGCAGCCCTGCTGGATTCAAATTGTTTGGATGCATTAGGCACAGGTGTTTGTTGTTACCGATTCCATGCAGAATAAACATCTCTAGAGATGTTTGGGTGGGTGGGGTGGAGTGGCCTGGTGCTTTATTGAATGTGCAGGAGGGAGGAGGCAAGGTCAGTTTGCTCAAGGTAAGCAACTTAAAGTCCTGTTTGCACTTCTCATGTGAGTCAGCAGTCTTGGATATGCTCTGATAACATCAATAAAAATAGCCAGTCCTCTTGGCCTCAGCTTTGAAGTAAAATCTGGGTGAGGAATGACTGAGCTTAAGTATAGTGTGTGTGTGAGGGGGTTTGTTCACCCCTTCTTGATGAAAAGTTGATGCTGGAGTCACAGAGCTACACAAAGCAAGCCCAACTCAGCACTTCCCTGACATCATCCTTGCTGCATCTGTGCCTGTAGTAAAGGCATAGGAAAGCAGCTGGAACAGTTCCTGGTGCATAATGTATGTCCTGCTACCAAGCAATGCGCCGTGAACCTCTGCCAGATGGATTTCACTGGGACAAATTCATCTCTGTGCTTTGAAGTGCCCCTGGCTGGGGATAATATACTTCATGAAATATTGGAGCCAGATACAATGCAGCATAAAATAGTGCTGCTCATTTGAGGGCCTCAGAAAGGAAACAATTCTCCAAATCCCAGCCTTGGAGTGGGTTAGGAGATGAGGGTGGCTGTACGTGGACCGAAGGTCCTGGGGGAGACTGCAGGAACAGGGTGACCAGTGAAATGCTTTCCCTGAATACTCTCGCCAGCATCAAGTACCTGAAGTTCCCTAAACCTGTTGTGGGTTTTGACTTCATGTTTTTTTGACCCTTCTTGAGCATATTGTTGATGCCAGGAGGGAACTGTCATAGTTGTGAGGCCCTGCTCCAATGGGGCAGTGCTCAACGAAAACCTCACCATTACAAATAACATTAGGATATGTGTCCATGTAAACTTTAATCTGTATGAAGTGTCACTGCCACCTGATTGCCCAGATCCTTGTTCTGAGGGTCCTGCTTTTCTCCCTAGTTCCCTTTTGTCTTTCTTTTGGAATAACTCTCAACATCTTCCAGGGCAGTTTGGAGTTTGCTAGAACTGGTGGAGAACTGGGGCCCTTGAACTCTGAATTTGCTTTTATCTGGGGCTGCTGGTGGTGTGTTATCTTCTTGTAGTGATGAAGTTTTAGAAATCAACTGCACAGTTGATGTTTCATTGCCAGAGATATGGATTTGTTTGGTTTAAAGCAGTACAAGAGAAATAAAAAGTGCAATGTAGGCAACAAAGGATTTGGTTGCAATAACTCGTATTCAGTGTGAGATATGCACATCCCTGAAAATGGGTGACTTAGTAGGGGAAAAAGTGCTGCTGATTAAATCATCACGAGTTAAAAATCTCCTGGACAGGGAGGAGTTTATCTCCTCTTCACTGGCACAGGACAGTGGAAAAATGCATCTGTAGCAAGGGCCAGGTGTGCAGGGGAAGGTGATGGTCATTTTGTTTTAGCAGCTAAAATTTGTGGATGCTGAGTACCACGCACCCATGAGGTTGATTCAGGAGGTTGTCCGGTGTGTTGCTCACAAAATTTTCACTGAAAATCAGAGGGTGTTTCTGATATCTCAGACTGGGGGCAAAATTAGCAAAAGCTTGAGGTGCTGTGGGAGGGGGAATAAAGGGAGACTGTGCTGTGTGTGTAGTGTTGGATGTTGAATACCTTTATCTGCTACAGCTTTGGGGTGTTTATAGGATAACACCTAACCTGGTTTTATTCTGGGGTTTTTTTTCAGCCTTGCTGACATGATGACCTGACAAGATACAACACAGTCCTGACTATGCAGCCCAGGGACTGATGGGAAAGGATCCAATATGAGTGTGAATGATGTTGGAGGCAGACGACGCTTTGAGGATAGCGAGTACACACTGCACATCTACCCCGGGAGCATCGCAGAGGGGACAATCTACTGCCCCATCACCGCCAGGAAAACGTCCACGGCCGCCGAGGTCATTGACTCGCTCATCAACAAACTCCAGCTGGAAAAAACAAAATGTTACGTGTTGGCTGAAGTGAAGGAGTTTGGAGGGGAGGAATGGATCCTCAACCCCACGGACTGCCCGGTGCAGCGCATGATGCTGTGGCCGCGCATGGCGCTGGAGAACCGCATCAGCGGCGAGGATTATCGCTTCCTGCTGCGGGAGAAGAACCTGGATGGCTCCATCCACTACGGGAGCCTCCAGTCCTGGCTGCGGGTGACGGAGGAGCGGCGCAGGATGGTGGAGCGAGGCTTCCTCCCCCAGCCCCAGCAGAAGGACTACGACGACTTGTGCGGTTTGCCGGACCTGAACGAGAAAACGCTCCTGGAAAATCTCAGAAACCGCTTCAAGCAGGAAAAAATCTACACCTACGTTGGCAGCATCCTCATTGTTATTAATCCCTTCAAGTTCCTACCTATTTATAACCCCAAGTATGTGAAGATGTACGATAACCATCAGCTGGGCAAGCTGGAGCCCCACATTTATGCTGTGGCAGATGTGGCTTACCATGCTATGCTCCAGAGGAAGAAGAACCAGTGCATCGTGATTTCAGGAGAGAGCGGCTCGGGAAAGACACAGAGCACCAACTTTCTGATTCATCACCTCACCGCCCTCAGCCAGAAGGGATTTGCCAGTGGAGTAGAACAGATTATTCTTGGAGCTGGCCCAGTGCTTGAGGTAACATGGAAACGATAGTAGTGTGGAAATGTTTTAACGGTGAAAAAAACCAAACCTGAGTAGTTGGGATTTTATTTTAACTCTGTGGCTATCTGCTAAATACTGATAATGAAGTGACAACAGCATTAGCAATGAGAGAAGCTTGTGTTTCCACCTATAGAATATTACCTGCTTCCAGAAAAAAAAAAAAAAAAGAGGAAAAAACAAAAGTACAGCAGATGGCTTACTGCCAAATTTGTTAATGCTTTGTTTTCACTCAAGTGTTTCTCAGTGCTGGTTTATCTCGGTGGTTTCTCAGTGGGAAAATGGAAATGAGAATTACCAGTAGTAATTTTCTAGTATATTGAAAAGGGATTTCATTGCACACAATGTATTGATAATGTTGTATTTATGGAGTTTCTGTGGAGTCAGCTTCTTTGAGCTGGGGAAGAAATTAAAGGTGACTTTCACGGTCAAAATTGTTTTCTAACCATGAGTGCTTGATTTGGCCACTTATTGGCTCCTTTATGAGGACTCTTCCTTTGTATTAGAGGTTAGATAAACTTGGCCGTCAGCTTTTCAGGTATGAAACTCTGAAGTGGGATGCCAGCATTCATTAATTAATTTGTCATGAGTTTGCCCTATAGTTTTCCTTGGAATTGCCAGCTTTGCTGGTTAGAATTTTGTTGCCTAAAGCCCATCTGCACACAGATGATGTGTCAGCTTGGAATGGAATGCCATTGTCCTTGGAAGCCATGATTCATGGAGGAGTTTTGGTGCATGCATCCTCTCCCTCTCACTCCCTGGCGTTGATGAGAAAACATCAGACCAGGCTCCTGTAATTAATGGTGGTTACTGTGGTGATCCACATTGGTGACCACATTAATTTCAGAAAACTGGGATGAAGACTACTGCATTCCACCTCCAGTCCTGTTATTCCACCTGTAGTCCTGTTATTTATTTGAAACACTTCCATGCTCTTTTGTTTTTGATAGGTTGCTTAATGTGTCATGTTGGACCAAGGTCATTTTATAGTTCTCTTTAGCAGTGTCAGAGGGAGCATGTCTGCCTAGGTTAGATTTCTGGAGGTGGGGAAGAAAGATCTCTGTGAAAAGAGAGGTAGAGGGAAGTTTGGGGAATTGTTTTTTTGCCTTAGATTCTACTTTTCTCAGGAATAGGTTGTCTGTTTGCTTGGCTGTTGGATGGAGAGAGGCATCACAAATGGTTTGCTGGGAATCCTGCTCTGGATGTGGCCACTCACTTCTTCTGGGGACCATTCATGGAATGGTTTGGGTTTGAAGGGATCATCCCATTCCACCCCCTGCCATGAGCAGCAACACCTTCCTCTATTCCAGGCTGCTCCAAGCCCTGTCTAACCTGGCCTGGAACACTTCCAGGAATGGGGCTTGGAGCTTCTCTGTGCAACCTATGCCAGGGCCTCTCCACCATCACAGGGAAGAATTCCTTCCTTATTTTTAATATTCTTTTCCTTTAAAAAGCAGCTTTGTAGTTCCTCTCCTTGGTTCCCTTTCCTCTAGCTGAGGTTGCTCAAAGCCCCAGTGTCTGGCAAGTTGTGTTTGCTGGGATGAGGTGGAGGGCAGGGATGCACTCCAGCCTTTTGTTTTCCTTTCGCAAGATCCGCAGCTGTTTTTGAGGGGAAAAAAGTCCTGAATCATATCTGGTTTTTTGTTTGTTTTTTTTTTTTTTTTTTCCTGTTGGAACAGAAGTTTGCATTCCTTCACTCCAGCAGCTGGATGGCTGCTGTTGTGCTGTGTCTGCTTCCAGGCCTCTTGGAAAAAGTGGGGGTAATCCAGAATTTGTTCTGCTCTGCCAGCACTGGTCCTAAACAGTCACAAATCAGGCAGCCTGAAAGATAAAGTGGCTATATTTCTGCTTTTCCTTCTCTTTCTAGAATTTCCCAAGAAAGGGATCTTCAGAGCAGAGCTTTGGGCTGCCTTACTCTGCAAAATGTTTGCAGATTTGACCTTTTAAGTTGTGGTTGAAATAAACTGAATAAACTCTGGAAGTTTAGATGCCAAACTTTTGGGGATTTTTTTTTTCTTCTTTTCCTTTGCTCTTCTTCTCTCCTCCAGACACCTTGTGCATTCCCTTTGCATATTTAAGATCAGATTGTGTTCAGCTCAGGTTTGTCCTTCAGAGGCAGCGACACAGCTCTTTGTGCTGTGACTTCTGATTTAGAAAATGGAGCAACCAACAGCTCACTTGGACCCATTGATTTCTTTCTCTGCCTGAAAAGTGTCTCTGGCAGGACAAGTGCATGGAACCTCCTGTTCCTGGGAATGCCTTTGTGGTCATGCTCACACAGCAGGAGCGGAAGTGGAGCAAAATTAAGAATTTTTTTTTTTTTTCTGCAGCTTCTCTGTTTTCCTAATTTACCTTTCATGAACAGCTTCAGGCTATTGTTTGGGATTTTTTTTTTTTTTTTTTTTTTTTGCATGAGATTCCTGAGTCTTGTCCAAATTGGACTTTTGGGGATGGCTGTCAAGACAAGCTGTTACTGCCCTTTGAACAGGGTGACATCATTCACTAGTTGCACATGGTTTGAGGTGTGTACTGAGACCAGGCGTGTCCTTTTAAAGTGTATTTGATGTAAATCCTATGGATTTTCTTTTTCTTCTGCTGGGATTTAAAAGGAAAATTTTGTTGTAGTGGTGCTCCTTGGAATGGTTGCAATATGCTTCTTTTGGTGATAAATGATATTTTAAAATATTTGCATATTTATATATTTTTTCATAAATTATATTCCTTAAATACCATATTAATTTTTCTAATAACAAGATTCCAATTTTTAAAAAATCAGGTGATTATATTTTTCCTGCTTTTCCCCATTTCCTTATAAAACACATTTTGCCCTGTAAAAACTTGCTTCTTTAGCAGAGCTGAGCTTACTAAAATTTTGCACTCTGGCTCTTTAGTTTCAAGACCAAGCTTCTCAAAATCCATAATTTTGTGTAGTTAATTGAGGGAGAGTTCCACATGTGAAGTTCCATTCTGTTTCTGATTGACTCCATGCAATACTTGAGGTGGAGATGACTTCTGCTCATCTTCATCCTCCATCAGGAGCCCATAGTGCCACAGCTCAAGAAGACATTGAGGGGCTGGAGCACCAGGAGCAGCTGAGAGAGCTGGGGAGGCTCAGCCTGGAGAAAAGGAGGCTCAGGGGGGACCTTCTGGCTCTCCCCAGCTCCCTGACAGGAGGGGACAGCCAGATGGAGGACAGGCTCTGCTCCCAGGGAACAAGGGAGAGGACAAGAGGAAATGGCCTCAAGATGTGCCAGGGGAGGTTTAGGTTGGAAAAATTTCTTCACACTGGAAAAGATGTGGCTGCTCCATCCCTGGAAGCATTCAAGGTTAGGTTGAAGAGGCTGAACAAGCAGGTCTAGTGGAAGGTGTTCCTGCCCAGGGCAGGGGGTTGGATTAGATGACCTTTGAAGTTCCCTTCCAGTCCAAATCATGCCGTGATTCAATTTGTGCTCTGCCTGGAGAGCTGTGCTTTATCCCTGCAGGGATATTTTATCCCTGATCTAGGGAACTTGTTGATGTGAACTTGGAACAGTGTTTTAAAACCCTGTATTCTCTTTAATTATATTAGCTAGAAACATCCAGATGAACTTTATGTTGGAATCCCAGCTTGTTTTTATGGACTGTAACCCTTAGAGGTGGGATGTGGATGGGATCATCACCTTGTACTGGTACATGGTACAGCCTGTGAGCATCCTCCTCCATCCTCCTAGACCATGCTTCAGCTTTCTGGGCAGCTCTGAATGCGAGTTAATTTATTACATCGTCTAATTTATTTTCAATTCTGCATAAAACTGCAAAAGTTGGAAAATCCTCCCTGGCTCAGGTATGCCCAAAGGTGCTCAGACAGGTATTGGATGAACCTTGGTCTCAAGGAGTCTGCACCAGATTGTTTTACCGTCGGTCCCTTTCTCAGCATCTCATTTGTCACAGGAGTACAGCCATGGCAGCTACACACAGCAGATGTGTTGTCTGAGCAGCTGTTTATTTGCCTTTTCAGACATCCCAGTGGGGATCTCTCAGTTGCTTTAAAAAAAAAAAAAAAGCCAAGAGCTGTATTCCTGGGAGAGGCCTCGGAGCACAGGCAGTGGCCAAGGGGAGCTGCTGCTGCCCTTCACAGCTGATATGCATCTGCGGCATCTCTGCCAGAAAAAAAAGGGAATTGACTGCTTGAATTGCTTTGGAAAGAATTGCAGAGAGCTTTCTGTAGACATGGCCCTGCTATTTGCATTGCCAGTGGTGGTGGTTTGCACAGGAACCTTAAGAACAGCAGCTGGAGTTGCTTTTTAGTTTCTGGAGCAGTGTTGTGCAATGTGTGTGTTTTGCTTTTGTGGGGAAGTCAGAGTTGCCACCTGAAAGCCTGGGAAGCTGAAAGCCTTTATTTTTTCTTATTTACTTAATCCTGATTGTAGGGTTGTTAGAGGGAAATGCAGACAGCATCCAGAAGATGTTGGATGTTATTTTCCAGCATTTTGTGCTAATATTCAGGGTCCTCCCAGCTGAATTGAGCCCTGTCAGCTGGAGGTGCAGCCCTGTGAGTTGTGAGCAGAACGAGTCCACACTGCTGGAATTGCAGTGGATGCTGCTGAATGCTTCCAGAACCAAACAAAGAGCCATTGAGTCGAGTTAGAAAAATCAATTAACTGGAATGATCAGGCGTGTCCTGGACTTCCAGCAGGTTCTGGTAGCACAGGACAGCACGGAGGGGCCAGAGCTCCCTGTGCATGCAGCCTCTGCTGCTTCTCCTGTGGGTGCCAGACCTGCAGTTATCCTAGGTGGGAGCCAGCTCCACTGGCACATCCCAGACTCTGAACTCCTGTACTGTGGAATGAGGATGAGGGGATACTCAATTCATATAGGAATTAGGGCACTGTTATTTGCCTGTGAGAAATGACATTTGCAAATGGACCATATTCATATTTTTACCTGGAACAATGCTAATGGGATGTAAGCTTTGACTCTATTCCCTTTTTTTTTCTCTATTTCTGCTTGAAACAGTATTAATGGGAAATAAAATTTTAGTATATTTACATTTTTGCCCTCCATTTGGAACAGTATTAATGGGAGGTAACCAAATTCCATTAAAATGGATTTAACAAAAGAAAATAGATTCTCTGATTCAGTTCACAATGTTCTGTTTCCAGTACACTCTTTTTTAAGTAATTTTCTCATATTGTGTGGCTCTAAAAGTTTTATATCAAAAAAAATTATTTATATGAAGGGGAGAGGGAATATTTTTTCTTCTGCTCATTATTCACTTTTAATAATTCTTAACCTATGATATGTGCAATTATCACTGCTCTGCCATCTGAGTTTGGGGTAGGTGTGAACACAGCAGCCAGGATTTTTTCCCCTCTGCATTCTTGCCTCCCCAGTGCCTGAAAAGGTTAGAGAGAGAGCAGCACACGGCGATTATCCAGCTGATGCCTAATGTGGGAAGAATTTGTGCAGGCCTGACACAAAGGATTCCCACAGCAAGGCTCAGGCACCAACTGCTTTTCACCAGCGCTTGCAAAATGCTGGGATTCTTCAGCTGGGGAGGTTTTACAGTTTCAGGCTCTGTATCAAATAGCATCTTGTTCATCCCTATTTCTGACACTGAATTATTCAATATTTTCACTGTAGAGTCTTCCTGCCATATCCAGATGGGCTGTATCAGTGCCTGGGTCTAATATTGGTTATTGTTTTTCATTACATGCTATCTTCAGCAAATATTTCATTACTCCAAAGTCCAGATTATTGCAATTGAATGACAAAAAATGATGTTTCTTCCCTGAGATGACAGTGGGGAGATGGATTTCCTATTAAAGGAGGTTTATATGAAGCTGCTTTTTCTCCACCCTTAAGAATTAGGAGGTATTTTGTTTCCAGGAGGGAAATGCCAAATAAATCCTGCCCTTGTTGGGTGGAGTGCTCACCTTGCAAGACATCCTGACTTTATGGACCTCTAGATAGCCAGACTTTATGGATCACTAAGTATCAGGATTTCTGGCTATCCAGATTCCATAAATATTTATGTATCTATACAAAATAACCCTGAATCTGACCCTGGCAGGGACCACATGTTTGTGTAAACTGAGATGATGCTCAGTAATATATGATATTAGAGAACAATTTACTTTCTAATACTATTTTTAAAATATCTTTCTCTGACTTACTCCACCAGTGTTTCTGTTATTTGGGTTTGTATTCAGCTTTTCTGGTAAAACTTGAATATCAAGGTGCACATTTAACAAAACACGAAGGAAGGGCACATTTTCTGACACCTTACTTTTTCCTTTTTCTCTCTATTTAACAACTGCTGTAGTTATAATGTAGCACTTTGATAAATAGTGTTTTCAATCAAAGATCATGTTGCTGCTGTTCAGCAAGGCTTCTGTGAAAACTTAACTGAGACAAGGACTTTTTATCCTTAATGTGCATAGTTAATACAGCACCATGTTTTTCTAGTCATGGAGTGAGGAGTTAATGCCTTAGTAGGGATTTTGTTTCTTCCCCCTCCCCCTTCTCCCTGTCAAAATACAGATTTTTTTTTTTGTTTTCAGGAGCACTTACTGAGAGACCCTTTTGACTTCTCTGGTGGCTGGGCTGGGTGCTGGGTGGATGCCAGGTGGGTGCTGTGCTGCAGCCCTTGGTGGGGAACAGAAGAGCCTGGGAACAAGGAGCCTTTGTAGGACAGGGACTACACCCAGCTTTGGTGGTAATTTGACAAATTTGGGCTTTTTAACGGTTTCTGCCGTCCCTGTGGCTTTTCTGGGCCCAGAATGAGAGTGTTGTCACTTAAACACCTCTGGGAGAGCATTTGGGTTTGCTGCCCCAGGAGCAAATCCCTCTCCTGACAGCTCAATGACAGTGTCCTACTGAGCTCAGAAATTGTATCCCAAGGGAGCAGATGTGATTTTCTGGCTCTGTCCTCCATGTCTTCAAGGGAGAGAGGCTCCCCCTTGTAATTTATAGGGCATGAATTGCTACTTGTAACAATTAATTGTTATTGCCCCTAATTTTGTAGGGTGGGGGACAGAGAAAGTGTGGTTAGTTATGGCAGGGACCACAGTGGTCACCTGGTGCCACCTCCCTGCTCAGGCAGGGCTGTTCCAGAGCACAGGGCACAGGATTGTGTCCAGACAGCTCTGGAATATCTCCAGTGACTCCACAGCCTCTATGGACAATCTGTCCAGTGCTCAGTCACTGCACAGTGAAAAAGTTCTTCCTCATGTTCAGATGGAACTGTCTGGGCTCAGTCCCTGCCTGTGGCTCTGGTGCCATTGCTGGGCCCTGCTCTGCCCCTCCCTGCACCCAGGGATACCCAGGGCTGAGGGCCCCTCTCCAGGCTGAACAGCCCCAGCCCCCTGAGCCTCTCGTCAGCAGGGAGGTGCTCCAGGCCCTTCCTCATCCCTGCAGCCTCTGGAGCTCTGCTCCACTCTCCTCAACTCCCTGACAGGAGGGTGCAGCCTGGTGGGGGTTGGGCCGTGCTCCAAGGAAAGGAAGGACAGGACAAGAGGACTTTCTTTGTCTTAAGCTGCCTCAAGGGAGGTTCAGATTGGACATCAGGAAGAGTTTTTTCACAGAAGGTGTGATTAGGCATTGGAATGGGCTGCCCAGGAAGGAGGTGTCCCCATCCCTGAAGGCCTTGAAGGAATGACTGGACATGCACTCAGTGCTCTGGTCTGGCTGATGAGGTGGTGATTGGTCACAGGTTGGATTCGATGATCTCAGAGGTCTTTTCCAATCTCAATGATTCCAGGATTCTGTGATAACTACAGCTGTTCAGCGATGCAATGTGTACATCTTCTTTCCCTGTATGATTCCTAGGGGAATAGACTTGATGATAATTCCAGCAACTGAGGGACTGAGACAACTTCATACTTGGGTTGATTCATGCACTGAGGTGTCATAAAAAAAAGCAAACACGATATTTTGGTCCATCTATGCAGAGGTGTGACAGCTGCACCAAGAATACTGACATATCAGGACTAGGAGACCTCCAGTTGAGCTGGTGTTCATGCTTGTGATTGTTACTTTCCAAGGCAGTGCATTCACTGAGCAGTGTGATGATGGTCATCATTTAGGATCGTGTCACTGAAAATGCCTCAACCCAGGAATTGCTGGGATGGGCATTGTTGTCCACCTCTTCTACAGCAGGTGGATTGCATTTTTGTTCTTTCAACATCTTGAGGATATAAAGGAGTTTAACCAAGTGCCTCCTGATTTGCCCCAATGGCTTTGCCAAATCCAAGAAGACTCAGTTAAAAGCAGTCAGGCACTTCAGGGAGGCAGAGGCAGGGAGCTGCTCCCATTTGTTTGCTGTTTAAGGTTAAATATTATGTAGAGGTTAAGTTAAAGCTCGGTGGAGGCTGGTGGAACAATCCTGTCCCAATCCCACGTTGCACAAGCCTCACAGGAGCTCATGGCAGCAATTCAGGGTAGGCAAATAAAATCATTGTTTGCTGTGTTTGCAGAAGGGATCTTCCTTAATGGCAGCAGCAGATTGCAGCTCCCTTCTATTCCCTTAATTAAGATGGATGAGGAATCAACGTTGTGCCAGACAGTTGAGCCTTTGGCTTTGTCACTGTGATTGGGGATTTGGACTTCTCTGGGCAGAGGCTGCAACAGGGAAGATGAAAGGGCAAGCAGAATCTGAAGAGTTTCAAACAGTGCAGACCTTTAGTAGATGATTTATTTTTAACATATAAAGTATAAAAAACAAATTATGTCCACTTTGCATCAGCAAGTTAACAGAGCTCTCTCTCCCTGGGTAGTTGGTGTCCCACCATCGCTCCCTGCTCCCGTGAAGCTGAAGGGAAGCACCTCCTGTTTAGGAGTGAAGAGCCATGGAGAGTGAGGTCTTCCTCCTGTCCAACAAGGATCCCTGTGCTGCCACAGATGAAGGCTTCACCTCATCCTCATCCCAGCCCTGGGAGGACATGAGGCAGGGCAGGATGAGACTTGCCTGCCAGTCCTACCACTTTCAGGCAGTTGTAGCTCAGGGATCTCCTACATTGGCACAGTCTTCATCTAATAAGTCTGAATAGGTATTTTAGGGTCAGCTTCACTATCAATGGCTATAAGGAAAGCCTGAGTAGAGGAAAAGATGTTACAATATTGATTAAGAATCAAAATAATTGAAAATTTAGTACAGCACAAGACAAATCAGGATTGTTGGCTGTTATGAAAAACATTATTTATAGTTATAGAACATATATATGTATATATATTAAAAAAGGAAAAAAGGAAAAGTTGAGCAATTTCTACCCATAATGTAATTTTTTAAAATATAATTTTTTTTTTGTCAATGTTGTCTAGATCCACACTATTCTCATTTGAAAGGAGGAAATAAGAACAAAAGAACGTGATTCCTGTGCACTGACTTGGTGGTAGACACCAAAGATTTACTGATTGTCCCAAAACGGGCAGATTGACTTAAGGTTTTTAATTGGGAGAAAAATCTTAGCCAAGGATCTCAGTGAAGGATAACAAAGGAGAATGAAAGCAGCTGGGTAAAAATGCTCACATCCAACATAAGGATAAAATGTTTATACTTCATTTGCCTTATCATTGAGGAAATCAAAAAGGTTTTTTTGAGAAACAGCAGGTTTGGGGAGCAAAGTTTTGGTTTGGTTGGTTGGGAGCTGTCTCCCAAATATTTTTTGCTTGAGTGCTTTCCAAAGCAGAGCAGATCCAGACTTCAGTTAAGCATCTGATGTGCTTGGAGAAGAAATAGAAAAGAAATAAATGAAGAAACAAAAGAAAAAGAGACAAAGCAGATTTCATAACACAAAATCCTTTTTTGAAGAAATTTTTCAGGATTCCAAATATTCTACATACAGGCTGGTAGATGTAAGGAGTAGTCCTGAGTCTCTCCTGTGGGAAATTGTGGGGTTCAGTTGGGGTTTTCTTCTTACATGTACAAATTGAATTATCCTTTAATTAAGGAGGTTTGGAAAATTAGTCCTGAGGAGCAGAAAATGCACTTTTCTTTTTGTTGTTCAGCAAATACAGGGAGAATGGTTTCCATCTGATGGAGATGGGGAAGATTTGGTGTTGTCTCCTTAAAACAACCTTCTCTACAAGGCTCATATCCACTTCTTCATTGAAAGAGAACTTTGCAAACTTTGGAAATACACTTTTCTGGTTTAGTTTAAGGCTCTGAAAAATGTGGAGTTGGAGACATCAGAGTTTGTCTTTATCTCCAAGGCTACAGCCGTGGAGCTGGCGATGCTCGGAGGAATGTGTTTGAATTATTAGGCTGAACTCTGCATTTCTGGGCCAGAGTGTTCCTGGTATTTGGAGGCCTCTGGGATAGAGGTAACCTTGCCAGCAGGTCATAAATTTGAGCCAGGTTTTTTTTTACCTTAGTCAGGAAATTCACGCTGGAGCTTTCCTTAAGCCAGGATTCGCAGTGATCTAATCCCAGCCCGCTGCCAAGCCCGACCTGGGAGTTGTTTTCTGGCGTTCATCACCGTCTCTTTGTTTTGTCCGTCGCGTCCCGGATCGCTCGATTTCCCCTGATCCCTGCTTTTCACCAGAGCTGTGAATCAGGAGTGGATGAATGCACACAATCAGCCTGCAAAACCTCACTGCTCGTTGTGGGGGATGGCCAGCACCAGGATGTGCTGTCCATGGAAAATTATGAGCAATTTGTTTTAGTTTCTCCAAAACAGCGCTAGAGGAAAACCTGCCATGGGATTTTGGAAGTTTTGGGACACTTCATACAGAGCAGGTAGAAATCTGCATTGCAGGTGTCATATCAAAATCAAATAAATAACAACAACAACTTGTATAATAATATAAGTTAATATCTCCTATAGTAATAATAATACATTAGTATCTCCTGTAATACTGACATATATTTTACATGCATGCACACATAAATCTGCAGTGCAGGTGTCACATACATATCCAAAATAATATATATATTATAATAGCTGCCCTAATAATAAATGTAATAATAATGGTGTAATTACATATATATACACACACACCCCCCAGTCTGCATTGCAGGTGTCAAAGAAGTTCAAAATGACATCTGTAATGATATTTGTTATATTAATATATGTAATGTAATAATATATATGCACAAAGAAAAATCTGCATTGCAGGTGACTCAAAGTAGTCCAAATTTATATATATATATATATATATAATGTCCTGTAATAATCTATGTAATAGCAATATATCTACATACATATATACAAAACCATCTGTGTTGTTGGTGTCCTAGGTGTTCATAATTACTACTACTAATAATAATAATACCAACAGCAATAATAATATAACATCTCAGGTGTCATATAGAATCCCCAAACAATTACTCAGGTAAAACCCCGTTGCATTCCCTGGGTCATGGCTTAATGTGAATGTAAAAAGCTTTATTTGAACTTAATTCTCAAGCTATGACAGAAGTAAACCCTTTATGCTATGGAAAAGCACAGCTGTGGTGGATAATTAAAATATTTTGGAGAGTATTTAGCAATGGAAATTTGTCCAATATGGTAATTATTGCATCTGTCAGTGAAATGTGAGGTATGTTTGTTGCATGTTTGGTATGAGTGGAGATGCTGCTCCAGTACATGGCTACATCCCTGTGATGTGAAATTCATAGGAATTAAGCCAGTTTTAAAGGAATTTCAGTGGATTCCTTGGAATAGCAGCTGCTCCACACTGGGATGCTGATGATGTGTAATTCCCACCAGTGCTGTCAGTGTTGCTGGGCAGTGATTTTTGTGCTGCAAATCCAGCACCAGGTTTATTTTCCCCTTTTTTTTCTGCTTTCTTTCATGCAAATTGAAGCACACAAAGACCTGCTCCCACGTCCTGTCCAGATTGCCACTAGATCTTTGCTTTAAATCAGAATATTCTATTGCTGGACATGTTAGATTAAAATTAAAATTTTAAAAAATAATATTGTGGAAAGAGAATTCTAAGTTCTTTCTGGCTAGGGGAATATGTCTAAAAATTCAGCACAGGGTCACCCCTGCCATTTCCATTGCTGGTGCATATAGCCAGTCAGTCTGAATGCACCCATTATGCAGTAATGCTCCCCACTTTTGCATCATGTAGCTGCTAAAAATGATAAATAACCCAACTCCTGCTTCTCCACCTTGGGCTGCAAATCAGGGGAATGGGGGTGCACCTTCAATTTTGCACAGTGAAACTTCCTAAATTGCCTGCTGTCCATGCACACAAACTCCTTGCCTTCTTGAATGTTCTCAGTGTAACAAGTGGGCATCCAAGAGCTGTTAAACCTGGATTAATCCCGGGCTTGGGCTGCTCCAGGAGGGATTACAAAGCATAATATTGGCATTAAGGCTGTCCAAAGTGCTTACACAGCACAAAGAAACTCTGCCGGCGCCTTTCGGCTCGCGTGCGGCCCTGGGCTGCGAGGGACGACCCGGGGCTTTCTAGAGTTACATCACAATTATAATATTTGTAATCACAGAGATGCAATAGAAATAACCTCATGGCAGAAGGGAAATATGTGGGTAATGAATGGGTGCGACCTGCCTGTTGCAGTCCTGGGTTTTCATGCTGGATTGTGCAGCCCTTCCCGCTTTGCAACATCTGGTTTTCATCTGCTGCAGGAAAGCCAAATAATTTCAGTGAAACTGGAAGAAAACATAATGCTTTTTTGAAAAAAAAAAGACAACTATTGATGTTAGCCTGGTTTTCAGCTGGCGTTAATTAGATTTATCAGCAGGGTTTATCGACAGAGTGGGCGCTCACTTGGATGCTTGAGGTAAGGCATCATCCAATGGACAGCGCGATTAGCGAGGGCCAAGCGCCACGTTTTTCCTTGGAAGAGCTTGAAATGATAAAAAACATGAGTTCAGATTACTCTGATTTCCCGTGCATCCCCCAGGTGATGAGTCAGGAGGGAGCTGGGGCACAGAGTGGATTTTTACTGATGGGAGTGGCCTTGCTTAAATGGTACTGGCTGTGGTTGCTCTGGGGTTAAGGATATGGCAATTCCTGCTTTGTGTTAGCCTACAACAAAAATGCATTCCCTATTGTCAAATATTTTACAATTCCCTAATTGTCAAATATTAGATATAGTGAAAGAAAATAAATATACAATACGTGTTCAAGATATATTAATAAAATCCAACATATGAGATATAAAAATATAAAATAGATATAGTATATGCATGAGTTAAAGAAATATGAAATAAAAATGCATTATTTTCTTTCTGTTTGTCTCTCTGAATCAGATCAGGTTGTCACTGCGGTCCATTTTCAAGTTTAGAGCAGCGTGGGTCAGCATCTGATTAATCCCCATCACATTAGAGCCCCCCTAGATGAAGTTTTTTAACTGCACTTTATTGATCTCTGAACTTTTAAAGACATCCATGAGCTATCAGCAAATGGAGTGTTTGTCCTGCTCTGTGCAGATTGACCCCGTTGGGCAGGGGGTACTTGAGGAATAGGCAGGCTTTTTGTTCCATCTATGCTGCAGCACTCTTGTGGGTTGTTAGATTGTCTCCCCTCAGTGGGCTTTTGATGCTGGGAAAGCTTCATTAAGATAGAATTATGAGTAAGTGAAATATTTCTGGTTTTCCATGTTAATTGTGTTTGTTTGGCAAGAGAACTGGAGCTGGGAGAAGCTTTTTGAATAAGCAGGACGTCTCACCCTCCTGGCTTAAGGCATGAGGATCTGTGAGAGCAACTACTGAAGGAGCCATAAGTCTATATTTTGATTTAATGGTTGTACTTTTTAAATTGCTTCATGGTTATCATATCATAAGATCTTAACCACTAATTTTTCCAAGGAGTTTAATTAAATTTCAAGCTTTCAACTGGAAATTCAAAATAGAAAATAGGTTTGAGCTTACTAATAAGTTTCTTACTTTGAGAAAAGTTACTGCACTTAATAGAACTATGGAATGGGCAGGGTTGGAAGGACTTTCATTTATTTGACTGGATTCAAACCACAGTTAATTCAACTTCACCCCTGATTGCCAGACCCACACTTCAGTTTCTTACGAGCCAAATTTCTCTGGACAAGGATGCAGCTGGAGCAGGGCACCTATAATTGCTCAGAGTGTTTTCAGGAAAAATAATGGTCCTTTATTTTTTTCTCCCATCCCACTCCTTGCCATAGAATCAATTCAATTTAATTTTGTACATCTTGTGGGTGGCTGGTGCCAGAGATGGAGTTAAGGGCACACAGAAGGTGAACAGTTCAGTGAGTCAGGACTTAAATGTGTGGATAATTCAGTGTGGATATTTCCCTCCCTCTTTCTGCCTCTCACATGAGTTATCTTTGATGCGTTTTTTTCTCAAGTGGCAGTGGAAGGATTGCAAATGCAGTAGCAACCCCCAAACCATATGTTTGTAGGCTGGATCAGGGTCTTGATGCAGTTGGGAATAGTATTCCCCATGTATTTGTGCCAAATGTCCCAGGGTACAGCAGAATACAGGTGGAAATCTCTGAAGGTGCTGTTGATTCTCAGCATCACTGATCATCAAACTCAGATTTTAGAGCTCCTTAGCACCAATTCTCTCCTTTCCCCCCCCACCTTTTTTACTTTGGTCCAGTCCCTGATACTGTGGGATTATTTTTTCATGCCTTGTTTCAATCCCCTCCTGGGTTTTAATTATTATTGTGACTTCAGCCTGGGAAGCTGGTGAATTATCAGTAACCCCCCTATCCTGGACACCATCCAAGGGGGGAGATGGGGAGGAAGGAGCAGTAAAAAAGAGAGATGGTCAGGGAAAGGCCTCGCTATCGGATGCTGGAGGCCGGGTGAGCGAAGCCTTCCTGCTGAAATCCAGCCAGCACGAGGTAGGACAATCGTGCTGCTGTTCCCCTTGGGAGTTATAAACAAGAGGATGAGGCTCAGCAAGAGAAAGAAAGGTTTCTTTCTCTGGTTTTCCTTTCTGTCAGTGTTTTAGTTTCCTTTTCCACCCTCCTCCTGAACTGCGGGCAGATCTATTTAGAGAAGAAATGCTGTTTTCACATGAGTTTAATTTTTTTAATGTAGTGTTCTACTTGCTGATTAAGGTCAATAAGGAAATACATTTAATATTCTCTTGAAAGATGCAAACAAATCCCTCCTTAGTTAGCTCTCATGGTGTTTTTGTTGGGGTTTATAAAGCTGCTTTGAGTGAGCCAGCGGGAGCAGCATCCCCATCTTCCCTAGCCAGGATAAACAGATGCAATCCAATGATTCCTTCTGCATGCATTTTTTAATGCAAAAAGGAAAGAAATGATAATAAAGAAGGTTGAAAAAATAATAAAATCACATCATCCTAAATGCAACAAGAGTGGCTGAGCTCCTTGCTGTATTCCCACTTTCAGGATGACGTGTGTGTTGTTATTTAAGGGAGGGATCTTTCAGCTCTACACCCACAAAATCTTTCCAAGATTTTTTCCCTCTAGGAGATATTTGTGGAGATATTTTGACCACTTGAGTGATCATGTCCTTGTTGTTTTCATGGATAATAGGTGCTGGAAAATGTGAGATCTGGATCCAAGTCTCCCTCCAGCCTGTTTTCCATTGGCAGGTCTGAGCTTGACTAAAATCCTGTCAACCATCACCTCCCTTGTTCTGCTGTATGAAGGGACATTTAGGACATCAAAACAATGGGTTTGGATGTATTCTTATGTTTTTTATTGAGAACACAAAATTATATCTTGGATCAGTCACTGTGATCCAAGACATTCACCCTCTGGAGATGCTCTATCATGCAAGGATGATGGGGCTGTGCCTCTGGGGTCTGTTCTGCCCTTGGCCCTGCAGGGAGGGATGTTCCAGCATTCCAGCCTCGCTCCTGGAGCAAGTGCCAGAGTGCCAACAGCTCCTTTCCTTGCAAATAACCTCTGGTTCTCCGTTCATTTTTACAAACCAAGTGTAATTAGTAATGGCTCACTCCTCATTGTGCTGTGCTGCTGCGTGTTAGGTCACCACTCACTCCCAAATAATAGATGGAAATGTGGTTTTATTTGGGTTATAAATTATGTATTGCTGCTCAGCACAGGGAGTGCTTGTTTTTCCTCTGCCTTTTCACATCCCTGGGCTCCTCTGGTTAAGGATCCTTTTCTCCCATTAAGTTCAACCAATGAATCTCTTTGATACATGGAGAAAAAAGACTCCAAATTTGTACTTGAGCTTTGCAGTTTGTCTCAGCCTGGCAGAAGACATGTACTCAAATCCTGGCTGGGTTTTCCAGCTATTCCAGTCAGGCTGGTTAAAGATACTCTAACATCTGTCTACAAAATTTCCCACCTCTTTCTGTGTCCTATCGCAGCTACTCTGATACCAACATCAGGTTGTGATTTTATTTTATTCACTATGTATTTAATTGCAGGAGGTTTACTAAAAGGTTTAAACACACTGTAGTGATTCTTCAAAGGCTGAACAAAGAAATGATGCTCTGAATTTTACTATTGTAGAGGCTGCAAATTTCTACAAGGGGAGTTGTAAATGTTTTTAGTTACGCCATGTTGGAGGGAGACTGAGTATCATCAGAGTAAGGAACAATCAAGGAGGGTTTGTCAGGCTGTGTGGTGGCAAGGAAGGAGAAGAGATGTTAAAAGAAATGAGATGTGCAATACCTGTGTACTGGAAATCAGAGGAGAGGGAAATTAATGAGAGTGTGCTCAAACAGAGCCTTGCATATTCACATGAAATTAATTGGATAATGAAGTCTGGTTTGCCGTTTGCTCCGGCAAGCAATGCCCCTGTGGATTCTCCAAGTGTATCTGCTGTGTTTCTCCTGCTGGCAGCTGGAGTGGGAAACACTTGTGCAGAGCTCCCAACACAGCAGGTCACCAGCACTTCATCCAATACACCTTTCTTTGCAATATTTGTACTATTTATGCATTATTGCATATACCCGTTATCCTGTGTTCTTCTGGAGGGCAGGAAGGTTTGAAAAGCTGGTGTTCCACAAAATATTATGGACATAGACTAAGGAGATGGCAAATTTAAATGCTATTAAATGCCTTTGGAGACTTAATTTGTTCTAAGACATTCTCAGTGACATGGCATCCTCCTCCTGCTTCCCTTCCCTACCCCCCTCACATCTGGAAAGATCTCAGCAGCTGGTGGGGGGAGATCCCAGGTGGAGCTTCAGTGGCACTTGGATGCTGCTGTAAAAATTTGGACTGCATTCCTTTCTCTGGTTTGCTCCATTTTGGGTCAAATCAAGGCCGAGTGGGTGGTTTGGGCTGGCTCTTTGCTCCTGAAAGTCTTGGATGTGTAAAAATTTATACTTGAAGTGTTGTTAAAAATCCTGCCCCTCCATGGAATATACCACCTCAAACTACATTTCTTAATACATACATGAAAACATGGAATTGAAGGAAGGTGCTTTGAGTCCCCCCCTCGTGATCTCTCCTGCTTGGCCAAGGTGGATGGTGAAGAGCTGCTGCTCTTCTTGGTGCAGAGAGAAGGAGCAGCAAGGTCTTTGCATCCTTGGCACGCTGGCAGCACATCTGCCCTGGCACACCAGGCCTGGGCTCAGTTTTACTCCTGCCCTTGAGAAAAAGGAAAAGGAAAACACACTCCTCACATCCATCCCAACCATTTGGCATTTTGCAGAGCCGGGCTAGGAAGAGGTGGACAGCAGAAAAATATCCCTGTTGGTTTTGAAATGATGTGGAAAGCTGGGGTATAAAATCTCACCACGTTTCCCCTAATTTCATTAATTCAGGGCTTTCCTTTTTAGGTTGGATTTTCTTGTCCTTTAAACCCCAAAGCTCTGTTCTCAGAAATACCGGCCTTGGCAGTGTTAAGGAACATTGTGCAAAGCTAAATAGGTGGTTTTGGCAGGATAAGCTTGGAAGTGAAAGCTCCTTCCCTGCCTGCAGAGCTCTCCCATGACAAGCAGAATTGCAGCACCGTGCCAATCTCGTGCCACGGGGCATCGGCTGCTCCGCGCTCGCCTCGCAGCTGCTCCTCCTCTGCAGGGAAGGGATGCACTGGTGTCAGATTTACTCCCAGCCCAGGAACCTGGTTCAGTTCATAGGAAACCTCTCCATGGTGGCCTCAAAGAAACCCCCAACTGATTCCTCTGGGAAGGTGACAGGCGGTACCTGTTGAATTGTCCTGTTTTGCTTTACTGAACGGCTGGAAACAGACACCCTCTCCTAATACAAATATCTGATAGGAACACGCTGATTTTTGAGACTTTTCTTTTGCTCCCTGAAAAAACCCAATGCCAGCTCTTGTTTTTCCTGGTGCTTATCAAATATTCTGGTCCCTGAAAAGACAATTATTTTTCAATATTTCCCATTGATCCAATGAGATAATAATTTTTTCACTGCTATGCCCCGGTCTGCAGGTGTTGTGCTCCATCCCAACACTTACTAATAAGTCTTTTTAAGCTCTTACTTCACTGTTTGAACTGTGAAAATAAGGGAAAAGGTGTTTTTATGGATCAGTCAGACATCTGAAGCTGCCTGTGGCTACTGAAACATTACAAAAGCTGGAAAAGATAAGCAGAGTTGCCGTGGGGGAAGCGACTCATCCAAACTGTGTACGAGGCATGGAAATTTTATGCTGCTGCTCAGTGGCGCTTGAAATTTTGGAATCGTGTCAAGAGGAGTTGTAGATTATTTATATAATCCCACAGAAAAGCAAGGAAGGGCTGGAGATATGTGGATTCACGTTTAACCTTCACTTTACTCGAGAGATTTTTTACGTGACAGAAGACAAATGTGGGTTTTATTCTGTGGATTTAATGACGGAGCTCTGATTTGGTTGGTTTTTGTTTGTTGGAGGGGAGGGCGTGGATGATTTTTTTTGTCTGTAAGAAGCAGAAAGTGGCTGAGGTCTGAGAGGAAGGACAGCAGGGGCGGGAGCCAGGCAGAGGCTCGGGTTACACTGGTATGTTTTGGTTGCTGCCTAACGTGTTTTTGTTTTTCTTCATTACACATATTTCTCTTGGGAAAAGCAGGAAAAACTGTGTGTCAAATATACATCAGGGCTCTGTGCCTCTGCTAAGAGGTTCCAGATGGGGAGTGTTACGATAGGGACACTTTCTCCTGCCTTTTACTTTGTGGCATTAATTTTGGTGACAAACTGCAGGAAAACTTATATCAAGCCCAGAGTGTGCAGTGAATGCTTTTTTTTTTGGGGTTTTTTTTTGAGCATTTTTTGAGCTACCCAAGTATGCAATAGGAAGTTGAAACTTCATTTCCAAACATTTATGGCCCCACGTCAAATCATTATATTAAAAAAAAAAGGGTAAAAAACTAGAGTTTTGAAGGGACTTGGAGAGGGTTTCTCAAGGGGCTGGAGAGTGTCCAAGTCTTGTCCACCAGACCATATCCCTCTCCCTGAATTTGAGGCTGATGTCTGGGAAGGAGGGGGTGGAATCTGGTGAGGATGCCTCTGCAAGGGATGAGTCTCTTGCCAATGGGCAGTGTTTAGTTTCTGTGCTGGGCAGGGGCTGTGGCTTCACCTGGGGTTGGCATTGAGTCTTCTTCAAGACAACCTCCCAGGACTCTGATGGATTGATTCCAGACCTGCCCTCAGGCTGAGGGTCCACAGCTGCTCCACCTGAAGTGAGTGGTGTGGCAGTGGGAGCCACAGTCAGGCTGGGGTGATGGCACTTTGTCATCAGCAGCTCCTAAAATCAGTGAGTCACAGCTTCAGCAAGTGTGAGTGCTACGAGAGTGTCAGCAGGTGTCAACGGCGACAAGGGCGCGGCAAAACGTCACCCCGAAGTGATCTCAGGATATAGGTTCCTGTGTGGATGGTTTGGCATGATGAAATTATATCTTAAAAAGTAGCACTTGGTTTGTGTATTGTGTCATTTGAAACATCAATGTTTCCAGGAAGGCCAAAAAGACCCAAACCTTGTTGCTTTGGGAAGGATGTGAAGCCACAGGTGAGAGGTGGCTTTCTACAGCAGGATGTAATGCTCCATGCTCTAAAACCAGGAGGTGTTTTGGAGACAGGAATTTACCCCCATCTTCTGCAGAGCACTGAAATATGTGACTGTTGAAAATGATTGACTGTTTGAAAATAGAAAAGTTATATTTTCTTTATCAGGGGCTTCAGGGCAGATGAGACTCGAGTGATGAGGAGCTCTGGAGACTCAAAGGCCTCAGTTTTGAGAAGGAAAAGGCAAATGTGGTGCTGAGACTGTTGTTACCTGTTTATTATCATGGAATTACAGCATGGTTTGGGTTGGAAAGACCTTAAAGCCCATCTTGTTCCAACCCCTGCCATGGGACAGGGATAGCTTCGACTAGAGCAGGTTGCTCCAAGCCCCATCCAGCCTGGCCTTGGATACTTCCAAGAATCCAGGGGGATCCTCAGCTTCCCTGGGCAACCTGTGCCAGGGCATCAACACCCTCACAGACAGAAATTCCTTCCCAATGCCCTCTGGCAGTGGGAAGCCGTTCTCCCTTGTTTTGTCACTCCATCCCTTGTCCCCAGTCCCTCTCCAGCTCTCCTGGAGCCCCTTCAGGCCCTGGCAGGGGCTCAGAGCTCTCCCGGGAGCCTTCTCCTGTCCAGGTGAGCACCCCCAGCTCTGTTTCTGCAGAGCAGAGGGGCTCCACCCTCAGAGCATCTCCGTGGCCTCCTCTGGGCTCTCTCCAGCAGCTCCAGGTCCTCCCTGTGCTGGGTGCTCAGGGCTGGAGGCAGCTCTGCAGGTGGGGTCTCACCTGAGGGGGCAGAGGGGCAGAATCCTCCCCTCCCTTGCTGCCCACACCGAGAGTTGAACCCAGGCCAGGTGGGATTTGGGGCTGCCAGGGCAGGTCTGTCTTCTCCTCCACCAGCATCCCAAAGGTCCCCCTGGGGATGCTCTCACTCCGTTATTTGCAGTATTACTTTAATTAAAGTAAAGGAAGCCAGCAGTGCTCCTGGCACTGTATAAGGCTGTTTCTAGCAATGGCAGACAAGTTTTATTTGCTGCAGCTGCAGTTTATACTGCATGGCTGCCCTTCAACCAGCTCTGCATGAGGGGATTATGAAAGGTGAGAAGGAAATCATGATATGGCTTGATGCTGCAATGCATAATATAACCTGTTATATAGGTTATACCCTCCTCAGTCATCACTTGAAATATACACATTAATGGGTCACCATGGGTAATCTGTTGCCATTCCAGCAGTGCTGCTTTGTTCCCACTGCAGTGCTTGTTTACAGTACTTGTATTGCTGACTGGGAGAGTGTAAAACCTCCTCCTTCAGCTATGTCTTGTTTCCAACTGGTCATTTTATTGCCATTACTGTTTTATTGTGATTATTTTACGTCTTTATCCTATAAAAAAATCATTTGAAGCACCAATAAGGAGATTTTGCTCATTCCTGGCACCCGTTAGACCCTTGCTGCCTGCATTTGACAGAGTAAAGTTTGTTCTTTGGCTGCAGATTATGAATGTTGGGAGTTGGAGAGACACTATAATAACACCAACTTTTCCAGCTTCATTTTGGGATGCTTCTTTAAATCCGAAGCTCAACCTAGGATGAAGTTTTTTTTCCACCCAAAGATTTGCTGGCCAATGTATGCGAGTTTGCTGGAAAACATGAGCCTTTGGCTCTTCTTCCCAGGGTTGTCCACCCTGCTCACAAAAACATGAATGTCTGAGCAGAGGAGCAGGAATGTCGGCCAGACCGTAGGGATTTGGCAGCCTGTGCCTCCAGGATCTGCTGTATGGGTGTTTGCTGGTGGCTGCCAGCTCAGCTGGGCTTTTTTTCCCATTACTGCACTTGAGTAGGAAAAGTGTCCCTGTTTGGGAGGAGGACTTAGGTCAGAGGCTTTGCTTGGGTTTTGGGGTTTTGTTTTCCTACATTCTGGTTTCATGGCAATTCCTTTTTTTTTTCCAGTGCATCACTTGAAAGGAAGAAGCTGCAGTGGTCTGATGCTGTACTTAAATGTGGGAAAAATTCTGCCAACACTGGAGTGTTTGCTGGGAATGCAGACACTAAATCCTATTTCTTATATTGCTGATACAGCTTCTGCATCATATCTCCCAAACAAGGGTGTATTGTGTAGAGTTTATCTCAGGTATTTTATCTCATAATGGTGCTCTGGATATTTCCATTACATTGGCACTTCAACTAAATTGACTCCTAAACCTTCTGTAAGTTGCTGCTCTCCCATTAAAAGTCCTTCTCTTCCATATTTGTACTGGGGAGTGTAAACTCAATGTGCCCAAAGACACATGGTCGTAACTGAGCCTGTATTTTAAGACAGGTTGTTGCAAAAAATTTGTTATTTAATTTCTGCAGGCACTGAGCTCCTCTGTGGTTACCAGGGACAGGACCTGAGGGAAGGGCTGGAGCTGTGTGGGGAAGAGATAGGTTGGATATCTGGGAGAGGTTCTTCCCCCAGAGCAGGCTCAGGCACTCAGCAGGCTCCCCAGGGAATGGCCATGGCCCCAAGGCTGCCAGAGCCCCAGCAGCTGGGACAGTGCTCTCAGGGACAGGGATTTATTATGGTGTCCTGTGCAGGGACAGGAGTTGGACTTGATGGTCCCTGTGGAACCTTTCCAACTCAGGCTATTCCACAATTCTATGATTCTCCATTCCAGCATGTTGACTTGATTCCCCAGAGGGGGAAAGTGAAATAATTTCAGTCTTCACCCCAGGTAGGGTCAGTGCAAGTGTCTTACCATGACAAAACATTTTTAGTTGACATAAACTGTCTGTAATGAGAAAAAAATATTTTAAAAGATGTTTTATAGTTTTTACCATGAGGGTTGTATTTTACACATTAGTTTAATCCCAGGAGGGTTTGTCTGTTAATGGGTAGAACTCACTTGGCTGCTGTTCAGTAATTGTAATTATGGAATGAAGGATTTGGTGTGCTTTTTGTTGGAAGAATGCTGCCAAGTTTAATTCCATGTAGTGGTGGCTGCGCTGTCATTGACAGTGAAGTGTCAGTGAAGGGATGAAGAGCATTTTAAACTTCATAAATGCAGCAAATTGTGTTTTTGGTTGGTGTGGGGAGGCTCCTTAAATAAGGTGTTGGCCCTTTGGGCAGGCTTGCAAGCCTTATGGACCTGTTCTCCATGTCCTCCATAGGGGCAGGAGGGAGAGGAATGGTCTCATCAGCACTTCCCTGGTGTCTTTATCCTCTGGACTTTCCCCATCTGAAGTATTTGTAGGTCATGTATTTGAAAGGTTCTTTTGTGGGTAGCAAAGAGCAGGGACAGGACAGGTGTGCACCTTTTGGTTGCTGCACCTGCTTAAAAATTGAGTATTGATTTTATGGGAAGAAACAGGAAACTCCATGGGTTTGAGAAGCTCATAAGCAAAAAAAAATCCAGCTACCACAGGAAGCAAACACCACCAAGGAGATGTTCTGCTGTGTTTGCTGCCAAAGACTGGTGTAGGATTAGATTCTGTTCATGCCCACAGCCAGGACATGCTTTCTCTAAAATGTTAGAGACAAATATCACCAATTATACACCTTGACTTTAAGTTGCTTTGTCATGTTTTGGTTCAAGGGTTCAGAGGAGGCCACAGAGATGTTCTGAGGGCTGGAGTCCCTCTGCTCTGGAGCCAGGCTGGGAGAGCTGGGGGTGCTCACCTGGACAAGAGAAGGCTCTGGGGAGACCTCAGAGCCCCTTCCAATGCTTAAAGGAGCTCCAGGAGAGCTGGAGAGGAATGTAGGAAAGGGATGGAGGAACAGGACAAGGGGGGAACAGTTTTTAACTAAAAAAGGAGAGATTTATATTGGATGTTAGGAAGAAGTTCTTTCCTGTGAGGGTGGTGAAGCCCTGGCACAGGTTGCCCTGAGCTGTGGCTGTCCCATCCCTGGAAGCATCCCAGGCCAGGCTGAATGGGGCTTGGAGCACCCTGGTCTAGTGGAAAGTGTCTCTGCCCATGGCAGGGGGTGGCTCTGGATGATGTTCCAGGTCCTTTCCAACCCAAACCACGCTGTGGTTCTGCCTTGTGTGAGATGGAAAACCCGTGTTTGCTCTTCAAGGTGCTGCAGTGGCCCCTTGGAGTGGAGAACAGCGAGGTCGGAAAGTTTGCAGGTCTTTAAAGGTCAGAGTGTGGCAGGTCAGGGCTGTGGGGCAGGCTTGGGCATTGCAGCACAAACACCATAAATAATCTGTGGTTTGTGCTTTTGACCACAGAGGCACCGCTGGGTTCATCTGTCAGTGTGGGACACGGAGCCACAACCAAGAGAGCAAAACCCCGAGGTGTTGCTGCTTTGAGTCATGTTTAGCTGCTCTAAATTAGATTTTCAGTATTACTGTTGAACCACAGCTTGAGGGGTTCATATAAAAGCTCTTTTTCTTTGCAGCTATTCAAGCTGTACCTCATACCTTTTGGCTTTGGTGCTTCCTTGGGGGCTGTGATCTCTCTGCACAGAGGTGGCTCCTCATGGGAATTGAAAATCAGAGAGGTCCATCATAGTGGGGTTGTTTTAGCAGATCAGTTTGGGCTGGAAGATTTTATCAGGAGGTGGGAGCTGCAGGTTTCAAAGCTCTTCCCGGGGCAGGAGCAATAATGGGAAGGGATTTAGCATTAAGTAGTGTATGTGCAGTTTATGTTCTGGACATAATTCAATACATTTCTGTTAAAAAGCAATATAACAGGGCAAGAAGAGTGCTGGGAGCTTGGTTTCAAGTGGAATGAAAACTAGGGAAAATTATCTTTTTCATCCTTCTGTATATGTTTCAGGAGGAAGAAGAAATTTGTGAGTGCCCTGGACACACAAAAAAGACATTTAATTTCAAAAATTCCAGTATGGTTTTTTTCTTCCCTGTGTGTTTTATTAATTTGGAGTGAAAGTGTTTATGGAATTTTTTTTCCAAGCATAGTGTATAGAATATTGGGATAAACAGCCCTCAGATCTGGAAATAAATTACAGGGGGTGTTTGAATCCACCACTCTTTTGGGTGCTCGTGTTGTGTTTCTCCAACAGAAGCTGTAGGTGAAGGATGGGAGTGCACATCTGATGGGCCTCATGGAGCCATGGGGGGTTAAGGTGGGAAAAGGCCTTTAAGATTTTCAATACAACAATCACCCAGCACCACCACCATGTTCATCCCCAAACCATGTCCTCAAGTGCCTCATACAGTCCTTTTTTGAGCACTTCCAGGGATGGGGACTCTACCACATCCCTGGGCAGCCTGTTCCAATGCTTGACAACTCTTTATGTGGAAATTTTTTCCTAATGTTCAACCTAAACTTCCCCTGGCACTACTTGAGGATGTTTCCTCTCCTCCTGTCCCTGTCCCCTGGAGCAGAGCCCGACCTCCCCTGGCTGTCCCCTCCTGTCAGGGAGTTGTACAGAGCCAGAAGGTCCCTCCTGAGCCTCCTTTACTCCAGGCTGAGCCCCTCCAGCTCCCTCAGCCCCTTCTGTATTTACGTTATTTGGTGGGAAATAGATTTTAGCAAAGCTGCTCCCAACGTGCTCACACAGTTAGAAGTCATTCAGACTTTATGAATACATTTGATTAATGAACTCCAAATTTCACAGTAAACCAGGGAATTCGAATCCTCCAGCACTGTCTTGTCTGATATTAACCTGTTTCTTCTCCCTGGCATTAATGAGCTTGATGGAGTTTTGCTCCCAGTCCCTTCCATGCCCCTCCATGGAATATAACTATTAATATAAGTATTCCACAATGGCATAGTTAAGATTTAAGCAGTCACCTTGCTGTTCTCCTGGTCTATTCATAGGATGACTTTCTGAAAAATTCAATTTGCATTTCAGGTTAATAGGGAGCCATTTAAAAACTCTTGTGTATTAATATATTTTTTTATCCTGTACAGCAAAAAGAAGATGGTGTTTTATTTTTCCCTCTAAGGGTGAGGGCTAAAGGCTCCTCTTAGGGCTGGGGGCCTAAAATATGCTGGCAAAGGCCTGTGTTTCTACTTGTTCTTTTACCACAGAAGCTGTTATTCCATAAGGGAATGCAGCTGTTATTCTGTAGGAGAATATTGCTTTTATTCTGTGGAGGAATAACATTCAGTTTGGATGATCTATAGAACTGTGTTTTATTGCCAGATAAGAACAAGTCACCTCGGTGTTTTTCCAGTTGCTGAGATTTGGAAAATAACTTTTTTTCAGGAAAGACATTAAAATAATCCTTATTCTGACTGTAATCTGGAATTAATCCAGATTGCATCAATATTCAGTCGAGAAGGAGGAGGCTGCAAACCTCTGGGATCAGGAGGAACGTGGAGCATTTAGCCAGGAAACTGTTAATCCCTTTTTCCCCTCATCCTGATAGGCATCTCTTTGTGCAGGAGGGCTGGAGGAGGAGGTGGAATGGAGCTGCTCTCTCCTGCCTTCTCCAAACTGCTGGATCACCCTCCTGGTCCAGAGGGACTCCCAGCTCCTACAGAGGAATGTATTGAATTTTGTTTCTTTCCAAATGTTGAGCCCTGGCCAGGAAAAGCTTTGGTCTCCCCAAGAATCCTTGGAATGCTGGTATGGAGTTGTGTCCGTTGAGCTGCTCAGCAGCCTCCAATCAATGAGTCAGTAAAGGGCAATCAAATGAACAGAAGATAATTTGTTTTAGAGAAGTTATAACTCGTTTGCTGAGGTTGAACTATTATATTCTGCCCCGTCTGCAAGGGACAGGGTGTTCTGGTCTGGTCTGTATGGATTAGACACGTATAAATTGAATTAATAGCACTTTTTTATAGCCCAACAGTCCTGCTAAAGAAACCCTGTGAGTAAAGCAAACAAAAATGCATTAAGTTGTCTCAAATCAAACACCAGACGTTTCTCCAGCTACTTGTTGGCCCAGTCCCAATGTGCCAGGCCTGGAGTCACCCAAAGTTTGCACAAGAAGGGATCCAAAGACCTTTCTCATTTACATCAGCACGAAAGAAGAATGCATGAAAGAGGAACATTATGGGCTGTGATTTCTGGAAGCATTTGGGTTGTAACATATCATGTGGTCTGGCACATTCATCCCCAAAAAAGCTCATAAAAAAGGAGGAATCTCACTGTTCCCCACTCCTATATTTGAAATGTTTTCTCTTAAATTTCCTCGCTACAGAATAAGAAAGATTGATTCCTGAGCAAGGCTCTCCCCAAAGAAATCCTAATAAATAGAACTTGTTTGTCTCTGTGAGTGATTACTTAGGGTAGAAATACAGGGAATCAAACTAGAAATCTTCTTAATACTGTTCTTTGCTTAAATTCTTTTTAAAATTTAATGCAAATTTATTGTATGAGATAATATAAAACTGTGCTGCCTCCTGTTTGGTCTGTTCAGGTTCATCTTGCTGCTTCTCTAACAAGCAATGTTAATTAGGTGCATAGAAATTTTATCTCTCATTGCCTTAAGATGGTTTTCTAGAACATGAGTGATCCCATAGCAGGGAAATGCTTGTAACCTAATTAATACAATTTAATACTTAAATATAAGGTGATGCACTTGCATGTCTTGAATATTCTGCTTAAAAGCTTCTTGCTGTGTCTCTGCTCACTGAAATACCTGGAGGTAAATCCTTTGGAAATCTTAAACACCATCCTGGTTTTTAATATCAAAATTCCTGGTTTGGGGAGAGGATGATTGGATTTTCATTTCCAGGACAGATTTAGGGCTTCAGGGGAGGTGTGGGCGCCTTTGATGTCCTCTGGAGGGTGGGCTGAGAGGGGGTGCTGGGTGCAGGGAGGATTTTTGGGGCAAATAAGCAAGAAAAAAGTGTGAACAGCCTGAAAAGATGTGACACCTGTGCAGGGTTCCTGAGCTGCAGCTCTGGGATCATCCCTCCAGAAGAACCTGTTTGCTCGGCAGGTTTCGGCTCTCCCACAACCTGCTTTAGTCAACTAAAGCAGATTCATATAATAGTTGGAGTTTAAACAAATCCTGTATTCAGATAGGGGGAAAAATCACATTGTTATTCCATGGCAAACCTCTGTGGGTTCTTAAATCATTAAATCTGAGCAATTTGGGAAATAAATCAGCCTGGGAAGGGAACCGGATCATGCACGGACGGGACGTGTCCATTCCCTTTCTCCAAGGTCTCCTTTCATTTGGCCTTTATATTCTGCTTTTAGTTGGGAAGTTGAATCCACAAAGGTCATTTGAAAAGCTTCAGATTATAGATGGAAAGCCCTTTTAATCTTTTCTAATAAATAGCTGAGCAGGGAATAAATCTATTGGGAGTTGAGCTCTGATGTTAAGCCTCAGCACAAAATGCCCACACATGAGCAACACTTGGAAATTATCTCTGAAATTATAATTACCTTAATAATTTTGACTTAGAAGAATAGGTGTGTGATTATGAAAACTGGTTTAATAAATGAAGCATTAATTGGACCTGGTGGCTTGGCAGATTCTGTCACTGTGGTCCGGATGATTATGAATGTGATTCAGGCACAACTGAAAACAGCAGTTTCAGTTCAGAGATTTCTTTTAAATGGCCAAAATTACTCTCTCCAGTCAGTGCTTTGGTAAGGCAGGGTTGGAATAAAAGCTTTGCATAATAAAGACTTGAAAGCATTTTGATTTTGGAAAAGCAACAGCAGCAAATGGAAACGAGGGTGTTTGAAATGCTGAAAATACTCTGGGTTATGCCAGTGCTGTGTATGACATTATCTAGTCTGAGTAGCCTTCAAAGCATTTTCCCCCCTAATTCCACATATAATTAAAAAGCAGCTTCCTCTAGCTCATTAAAATGTAGAGTCCTGTTGGAGCAGTGTACTTGTATAATTATTTAAATGAATAAAGCACAGCTTTAATGCAGACTGTAATAACTTCAAGCATTAAATCACTTCTGTGCAGCTCACACTTTATTTTTAACCAGTGTTTAGCTTCTCTTCATGAACACCAGCTTGCAAAGGAGCATGGTCCCTAGCAGTTTGCTAGATTATTTTGTGAAACACCCAAAAAACCTTCTCCATCCCCTGTTTTTTGTTGTGATATGATAGGAAAATCCCCCAGGTTTGGTTGTGAGTGACGCCCATGGAAATCAGGCTTTTCCAGCATAACTGTGGTATCTCCCTCTTTTCACAGGCATTTGGAAATGCAAAAACTGCCCATAACAACAACTCCAGTCGCTTTGGCAAATTCATCCAAGTGAACTACCAGGAGACAGGCACCGTGCGAGGGTAAGTGGGAACAGGGTGGGGTGCTGGGTACACCCACACCTAAACAGGGTGTTCCTTGCTTTGGTAATATCTTTCCCAAAATGGAGATAGGAAATAAAAATTTATAGGTTTTAGCTTATTAAAATCTGCTGGTATGGAAATGTTGGTGCATCCAAGGTTGGTGCTGAGGTGTGGATACACCTGAGCTGCCTTCAAGCCAGCTGAGCTCGCCATAATCCTGATGTCAAATTTTTAATGGACCTGAAAAGTAGCATCTCCTCCTCAGACAGGAGTTAAGGCAGAAAAGGGGAATGGTAGGGGCTCAGCAGTAGATGTGGAGTGAAAGGGGAGGATTTAATCTCTGGCTGGGAGTTCTGGAGGCCATTGAGCCACACTCTTCTTGCTCTCTGCCTGATTCCCTCCCTGCAAGTCTCTCCTTTACTCAGCCCTTGAGCAGGGAAGGGCTCTTCTTCCTCCCAGGTCATTGCAAGGAGGTCCTTGTCTGTTTCCACTGTGGTTCTCCTCAGTTTATTTCAGCTTTGGGAATTTGAGAGCAGACCTGAGGAGAAGAATTTTGGGGTGATGATTGATGAGAAGCTCATGGACATGTGCACTGGGGACCCAGAGACCCCCATGGCCTGGGCTGATCCCTCAGCATGGGCAGCAGGACAAGGGAGATTCTGTCCCTCTGCCCAGCTCAGGTGAGACCCCACCTGCAGAGCTGCCTCAGCTCCAGGGTCCCAGCACAGGGAGGATGTGGAGCTGATGGAGAGAGCCCAGAGGAGGCCAAGGAGATGCTCTGAGGGCTGGAGCCCCTCTGCTCTGCAGCCAGGCTGGCAGAGCTGGGGGTGCTCACCTGAACAAGAGAAGGCTCCAGGGAAACCTCAGAGCCCCTGCCAGGGCCTGAAGGGGCTCCAGGAGAGCTGGAGAGGGACTTTGGAGTGACAGGACATGGGGGAATGGCTTCCCACTGCCAGAGGGAAAGTGAGATATCCCCAGATGGGATATTGGGAAGGAATTCTTGGCTGTGAGGGTGGTGAGACCCTGGCACACGTTGCCCAGGTCAGCTGTGGATGCCCCATCCCTGGAAGTGTTGAAGGCCAGGCTGGATGAAGCTTGGAGCACTCTGGTCTAGTGGAAGGTGTCCCAGCCCATGGCAGGGATGGAACTACCTAAACCCGACTTTCTCTCTGGCTTCAGATAATTTCCATGGCCTCAGATCACCACCAAGGAGCTGTAAATGAGCAGGACTTTCTTAACTCCTCTTTTTGTCCAGGTGAACTGAGTCAGTTGGAAAAATGAGAAGTAGAACCAGCATTTCAGAGCCTGTATAATTTCTGCAGCTGGCTAAGAGACCTCTTGCTGGGACTTTGTTGTTATTTTAGAGAATTGCTTTTGCATTTTTTTGCTTTCTTTTTTTCCAGCAGAACAGTATCACACAAAGAGCTGCTGTTAATTTTTCAGTGAGCTTGGGTACTCCACGTCCTTTCCCACTGGTTTTGCATCCCACGTCAAACCTGATGCTCTTTTTTCATTCTGCTGCACAGTTCTCTTAAAAGGATAAACCTCATTTTTTTTAATACCTCCTGAGTAACAAGAATCCAACAAAGGCCTTAACTATGTATTATCTTGGCATGATGTAGCAGCACTGTGGTTGTGGCCTCTATTTTTATTTGGCAGAGATATGCAAATAACATTATATTCCCATATTCTAGTTCATAAAATAGGGGGAGTTTGCTTTTGCAAAATTATCTTTCTTGGTCTTTGGTTGCACAGTGTATTGTGTCTGTACTCTGCTATGAGCTTTCAGTGCTCCCCCAGTGAAAAGAAAAGATGTTTAAAGAAAAATATATGTAGTTCAAAACCAAAAAGTATATATGGCATACAAGCTTTTATTTTTTTCCTGTGAAAGAAGATTTTTGTAAAAACTTGTGTAAAAACTATACTTTTTTGGCACAACCCAATCAATTATCACCTTGTGTTCTGCATATCAGTAGCTTTGGTAATGGAACTATAAATTGCAGCCCCTAATAAGAGATTTCCTCTCTTCAGAGGTTGAAAATAGCAATTGAATATTTGCTTACAACCCCTCTGAGTATAATCACCCAAAACTTGAAGAGATGGAACAGGCAGGAGGTTGAGCAGGACCCAAGCCCACCTTGTAGGGTGAAGTTTTGGATTGTCTCCCAGACTGATGGAACAGGAGCTGTGCTGCAGTTCAGGGCATTCCCAGGAGGCTTCCTGAATTTTGGACATCCTAGTCCATGATAAGCCAGGCCTGGAGGAAAGTCTTTGCAACCTGCTGGGTCCCCATGAGCTCATCAAAAGCCTTGACACCTGACAGGAGCCATGAAATGGCAGAAGAGCCAGCTGGGAGGGGTTTCAATCAAAGCCCTGAGAAGTACAGGCTCTCTGTGCTTAAATCAGTGTTTTACACAGATCATTCCCTTACAGCTCCTTTCCTCTGCTCTTAAAGGTCAAACAGACATAGCTGACAATGGTAAATAAAATTCCACTGATTTAAATAGTGGTTGGGACCAGATGACCTCCAGAAGACCTTTCCTATGGGGTTGGCTGTCTGTCTCTGCCCCCACACACACTCAGGATGGCTCTTGCACGCTGGGCTTCAAAAGATGAGTCTGGACACTAGGTTTTTTCGGTCTTCAGAATTGTTTATTATTTCTTATCTATAAAGTCCTTTTCCCTGCCTGAAGGATCTGACCAGCACGGCAGCCAAAGGCACTCTGCCCACCCCCAAGGTGGCTGCATCTTTTATAACAAAAACTACATATATCATATTTACCTTTTGTCCCCAATACCTCTCATCTTCGTCACTAAGTACACTCTCATCCCAGACCAATCCCCAAATGCCAACACCACCTCAGAAGATGGAAGACAGGAAGAAGAAAGAAGAGCCTGGTGGCACACCCTGATTCCTCCATCTTGTCTCTACAACCCCCCTGTACCAAAACCCCAAAATTTGTGATTCACCCTATAATGACAGCTTCCCTTCACCACTTACACCCGAGTGATTCTCACAGGTTCCATTTCCTCATACATCGGTGGCACATCTCTAGATGGATCAAAATCAAGCCACCAAGTGCTTTTGGCAACATTCCAAGACTCCCGAGCCCGCCAAGGGTTCTCTTGGTAGCTCTGGACATCAGGAGTGATGTGCTGAGCTCCCACATTTCCAATCTGAAATATTACCTAAGAATGATTTTTGGGGTGGTTTATGATAACAGCAGAAATGATAGGGGTGAGAGAAATGCCAAGGGCATGGACATGTTGCAGATTGTACAGGAGTGTCTGAGCCATTATCCCGTGGGATCTCATCAGTGCCATCTGGGATCTCTCATTCATGTGTTCCCTGACCCTGCTGTGAATTCATAGCTTGGGAAGGAAAAATTGGGTTCAGGTTAGAAAGGGAACATAGAAACCCCATCAACCTGTGGGTGAGGAATATCCACAGACTGTTCCCAGCTTCCTCCCAGGGAATAAAGAGGAATACAGCTCTGCTGTCTGTCTTCCTTTACTCCTCCTGTCCAGCAAGATCATCCAGAGGGGTGTTGGATTTGCCACTTCTAGTAGCCTCTCCCAAGAGTTGCCATAAGAATTTTCACAAAACCTCTGCACCATGTCCAAATGATTTATATTTTAGTTTTTATGGAAGGAAAGGAGAAAGTCGTGCTGGAGGTAATAATTAGATCTGGCTTTCCCATCTGTGGTGGAGGAAAGTAGCTCCTTGTCCCACCATGCCTGAGGTTTGCTGGATTTCCCAATTCCTCCATGGCTCTGACTGTGGGAGCCACGTCACTGGGCATCTGTCACCAGAAAAGCACAGCTCCACCGTCCAAACTGCCACCTAGAACTCCAGCTCCTGAATCCCTGTCATTACTGGTTAGGTTTGTTTGGAAGAAAAAAACCTGCAGGAGCTTTGTTTAACTTGACAAACCTGAAAAAAATATTTAATATGTAGATTGAGCCTGTTTGTTGTGGAGGCTCTTAGGAGAAAATGTAAACTGCAATGAGGAGCTTTCGCAATCGTTTATTTTTTTTTGACTGGAGCCAGAAGTTAATAACCTACATTTTTGGTGAGAAGTGGCTCTTCTGGAAGAGGGAATGGGGATCTGGGGACTGATTCTGCAGCTAAATGGCTTCTTGCACACTTCTGCTCACAGATGTATTTCCATGTGCACGACTCCTGGGCTGCAGGCAATGGGATTTTGCTGGCTTTGAATGAAATAGGGATCTGAGCTCCTTCCTTGCAGACAGCATTTCTCTTGCCCATAGGCTGAGGCATCTGAGATCATGTTTTTCAGATCCAAGTTAGTTTTGGCTTGGTATCAAACCAAAAAAACCTCAAAAGCCAAACATAATATTGGGCTTGTTCTGCTGAGGAAGAAATTTATATAACTAAGTGAAACAAGGCTGGAACTTCTTTGTGTGGGTACCAAGGCTGAAGCCCCTGGTAAAGCTGTGTTCCTTGAAGCTGAGTATCAGGTCAGTGAATGCTGCTTTGATTTTCTTCTCTTGCAGAGCTTATGTTGAAAAATACCTCCTGGAGAAGTCCCGACTGGTCTATCAGGAGCACAATGAGCGGTGGGTTCCTCTGTTTTGCACAAGGCTTGGGTTTAACTCCTGTACATGGCACAGATAACTTCAGTCTCTGGTGGAGCTGGCACGGGGGATCAGGATTTTCATGCTCTTAAGCCTGTGCTGCAGAGATTAATGATGCATTTTATATTTGAATACTTTGTTGTTTAGGGAGAAATGTGCTAATGGAGGGAATAAACTCCATTATTTTATCAAAAGTCTTTGACTTACCATGGAATCATAGAATAGGTTGTATTTGGAAATGGACCCTTAAAAATTATCTTGTTCCAAATTGTTCCATCCCCTGCCATGAGCAGGGGACCTCCCACTACAATATTGCTACATTTCATTTAATTTTCATTTTCCGTATGGCAGATAGATTATTGTGTACCACTTCATTCTTGTGCAACTTGTGAACTGCTTAATATGTCATTTTAGGAGGAAAACATGGTATTTTCATTCTTCTTTGCAGTTCACTGAAGCCTTCAGAGGGGCCTCTAGAAGGAGCCAAAATTATATAGAGAATGAACTTATGTGAAGTGTTCTTTCCTAATTTGATGCATATTCTTTGTTGCATATTCCTCTCCTCTCTCAGTAATTATTATTCCACTTTTAAATAATTTTGCTGCCTTTAGTTGCCTTTCAACTCTTGGCACTTCTGGCTGTGTTTCCCTTTGGAGACAGATGTGTGAGTTTTCGGAATGCTCCAGGGCTGTTCCTGGAGTTAAAGAGCATCTACAGCCTTGACAAACGTCCTCTTGGGTGTTGCAAGATGATTAAACTTGGATCCTCTTGGAAAACATCCAACATAAAAGCACAGCTTTAATTTTAGAAAGAAATTGTGTTAATCTGTGTTAGAGTCGTCTAGAAGCAGAAGAGATGAGTGTCCCTTGGGGTGGGTTTAGCATTAGTGATATTCAGGTATTTTGAATATTTGAGTGTTTGAATACTTGAAGAATTTTCAGTCGTGTTTCATGGAACTGCAACTGCAAAGCCACTGCCTTTTTTATGGTAATAAAGTATGAAGAGTCATAATTTCTGCATTGCAAGGAAATATGTTGTGATTCTAATAAAAGAGGTCAGGCTCTAATAAAGGAGCCAGGGACAGTCAGGGAACAAGGTACAGGACAAGGGGAAACAGCCTCAAGCTGTTGGACACCAGGAGGAATTTTTTCCTGGAAAGGGTTGTCAGACATTGGAAGGGGCTGCCCAGGGATGTCTGGAGTCCCCATCCCTGGAGATGTCCAAGGAATTCCTAGACATGGTGCTCAGTGCTCTGGGCTGAGAACAAGGTGGGGCTTGGCACAGGTTGGACTGGGATCTCTTTTCCCAGCTAAATGATGATGGGATTCTGTGAAATATGTGGGCATTGCACATGGTTCTGAAAGAAAACCTGAGCATCCCAGCTCTTCTAGAAATCCTTCTAGTAGATTCTAAGGCAGTGGCTGTCCTTGGATGGAGAAGAGGGATCTCATTCTCCATGACATCATTGAATCTGTTCCATCCCTGCACAGCAGGTACAGACCAGCTCTAAACAGTGTCAGTCCTGAGCTTGGGAGCTGGAAAATCAGGATGGGAGGTTTCCATGTTCCTCTGCTCAGTGCTGCTGCTCATTTTCGAGTCTAACAGCTTTTGTTTTTCATTTGTCACCAGGAACTACCATGTATTTTATTACCTCCTGGCAGGAGCAAGTGAGGAGGAGAGATCAGCATTTCACCTGAAGCAGCCAGAGGAATATCATTACCTTAACCAGGTGGGAGTTCTAGACAGGAATACAATCCTTGGTCTTGGCTTTTCTTCTGCTGATATTTAATGGTAATAAAGAAGAGGTGTGGAGTAGTAAAAGTGGGGGTTTTTAAAGGTGTGGAGTAGTAAAAGTTGGTTTTAATGGTTTATAGGAAGTCTTCTGTCATTGGAATAATTCTGCATTAGCAATCTGAACACCTGGTAATGTTTCAGGGAAAAAATAATCAGTGTTTTCTGTACCTGGGATATGTTAAAAGTATTGAGTTTTTGATTGCTGGAGGGAGAAACAGTCAGAATTTCCTGTTCTCTGTGTGAATGCCATTTATTCATTAATATCTGTCTCCTGAGCAGGAGAAGAGGGGAAGATGTGGCATACTAGGATATAACATCTTGCATGAGGAGGTCCTAATTCCGTAGCTTCTGGCTGGCTTTTGGCACAACCCTCTGACTTTAACAATAGAACAAGTCTAATATAACTAAAACCACAGCAGCCATTGAAAACCTGGGAATTAATGATGGATGAAGTGTTACCAACAGTCAAATAAACTCAGTTTACATGATGATAATTTTATATTAAATTGATTTACTTGAGGTATTTAGGCAGTTATCCACTGACTCTTGCAAGCAGAGACTTCAAATGACCAAAAAGAGGAGGAATATGTGGAAGAGGAGTTAAGTTACGTGTTGATTTTAACTAATTGCAATTTTCTTGGTGCTGAAACATGAGGAGCAATAAAGAGTGATTTAACCCCTAAACTGGAAAGAAACTTGGAACCACAGCCCAACCCAAATAGCCTTTAGTCTTTATAGAAATATAACTTCCTGCAGGGATAGCTCTCAATTACCAGGGACTTTTTAAGAACATTTTTAAAGCAGGCAATCAACACTAAAATCCATTGTATGTTAATGACTCCCACACACCCCTGGCAGGATTGAGAAATATTCCCAAGTGAGGAACACTCTGAGGGCTGGGGGCTCTTTGCTGCACTCTCTGTGCCTCAGGCATTGGTTGGAGAACGTGCTGTGATCTCCAGCATCATCTGTGCCACGGGTTTGCAGTGGGAAGATGCCAAGATGGAATGTTTTGTTGGATTCCAAGGTTTTGTTGGTCCATCCACTCACTTTCTGTTAGTTGAAAACATTGCTTTAAATCACAGTCCTTTTCTTTTACACAGCAGTTTAAGAGCATTTCTATTGGAAGGAAAATTAGAAATCTAACAGCATTTAATGTAAGGAACACATTATTCTAGTAGGAATATTATAATTTAGGGTGAAATATTCCTATTCCAGTAGGAATATTATAATTTGGGGTAAAATGTTTATTTTAATCTAAATTAGGGTGCTGTGGGGCAAGTAAGCTGGAGAAGGCTGCTTAGATCAGTCCAGTGGATCAGGGAAGCAGACTCTGAACTTCCCTGAACACAGTGTTTGGACAGCAGTGACACTCTGAGTTTTTGGGAGGTTTTTAAATAATTTTTAGTAAGTAGGATTAGAGTTAACACTGACAGCAGTGGAAAAAGAGCACCTTTAGATGTGGTCTGGGCATGGTTTCACATGAAGACCATCTGACAGTGCAGTAGCAGCTTTTCCCTGCCCTCCAGGAGAAAGGAAAAGGAAAATAAGGAGAAAAAGCAAAAAAGAGATAGTGGAGAAATGGAAAAAGAAACTTGGGAAACATTTAAGAGAAAATTGATAAAATGACCCTTGAACATTTGCAGTCTCTTCTTAAGTGTGTCCTGGAGAAGACTCTGCCTTTTTAAAAGGAAAAAGAACCAGCTCAGACATGAACTGAAGTGTTTTACTGAAAATTAAATATTCATATAGAGAAGCCATAAAATATTGAACCAGGCCACTGAAGTGAAGGAGTGACTCAGTCCTGAGTCAGGCTTTACTTTCCTCCTCCCGGGTTCCTCTGCTCTTGTTGTGTTATGCAAAGCAAAAGGGGAGTTTGCTTTGCAGATGAGAAATAATCTATTAAGATACTTAACCAAAATCTGCTCTGTAAATGCAGGGAGCAGATTGAAAAGAAAGATTTCAAGTTATTTTTAAATGCAGATTTACTCAAAGTATCCCCTGAGTAAGGGGGACTTTTCCATTCCTCCCCACCAATGGCAGGTGTACCCACCCCTGCACACCCTGCAGCTCGCTGAACATTTTCTGTGCTAGTTGTTAAGTTTTATCCATTTTGAAAACAGTCATTTTCAGGTTTAAATACTTATTTTCAGCTCTTCAGGAGCTCCAGTGTTATCTCTCTCCCTCTTGGGACTGGTAATGCTTTGACTTCTCTCAACTCCATCTCTGTCTGATTGGAAAAAGACACAAATTCCTAAAAAGCTTTGGAGTGTTGCTTGGAAGAATCTCACTTTGCAGCACTTGTGTTTGTCTGGAGCAGAGGTTGAGAGTAGGAACAAACCAAATCTGTTCTTCAGTGAGATGTTGGCATCAGTGGCTCTTCAGCTCCAAGTAAACCAAGGGTTTCCCCCACTCTGTCAGAGGAGATTTTAGTATATCCATGAGGATTATTGATGAGAGGGCCTTGCTCAGTGAGGTGCACTGTGAGCAGGAACCACCACCAGGAATGCAGAAGCATCATGAATCTTCCCTTCAAACAAATAAAACTAGGCCATGACTCTGCAGAATAACAATTATTTTCCTGCTTAGGGAGCAGGTGGTGGGGGTGATTTGGGGTGGGGACACCACTTAACCCGCTCTGCCTTGCTTTCAGATGACAAAGAAACCCCTCAGACAGAGCTGGGATGATTATTGCTATGACTCGGAGCCGGTCAGTACGAGAACCACCTCTTCCGTGTTGCTGGTGCAGGGCTGCTCTCATTGAGTGTTTTAGGGACACAAAGAAAGCCAAATCCAATGAAGTTTAACCCATTAACCACCCTTTGCCCTGCAGTGCTGTTGCTTGTGACAGTACAGACCTTTTTTTTTTTTTTCCCCCCTTTGCCCTTTTATGGTTCCTTCCATTTGGAAAACTTCTTCAGCAGTTGGAAATGGTCATGTCTCTACAGTCCTCTCAGTTTTGGAAAACTGAGGGGGTTTTCATTCTTTTCTGATGGAATATGTGATGATATATGGAAATTGTGATGTGACAGCAATGTGAAAATTGGAATTCCGTTCCAGTAAAACAGCAAATCAGTTTCTTGAAGCCCCAAGAGATGCATCAGTTCATGCTGGTTGTAGTGATGTCTCTGCTCTCCAGCTTCCAGGAAAAAACACAAACCCAAAAACATCCCCCCGGCCATCTGTGAGAAAATCAAATCCTGATATTGTTCAGAGTGCAAAAACAATTCCTTCTCCTAAAATACTTCTGCTGACATGATCATCCTTTCCAAATGGATCGCCCCAAAAAAGGGAATGGTGAAGCTTCTCCCCCTTCCCTGGCTCCTCCATGCTCTGGGTGTCTTGTGTGTCCCATGGTGCTCCCTGTCAGCGTGTCCTGCATGTGGAAGCATGTTTGGAATCAGCTGCTTGTCCTTCCTGCTAGTTTTCCTGTGTGCTTGATGATTGCCAAGTCTTGCTGATGCATCTGGAAGAGTAAGAGGTGATCTGGGAAGGAGCTGGGATTCACTCAGGCTAAGCAAGTGTCTTAACAGCAACATTTCCCTGCAAATCCTTAGGAGGAGAGGAGGGAATTTCCCTCACAAGGTTAAAAATATTGAATATTGGATTGGCATCCTTAATCCATCAGCATCCTTAGGGGCCCTGCAGGAGCAGGGAGTGATGAGCAGATGCTATTCTAGACCTTAATACCCTTTATAAGTTGGAAAGCCCTTAATTGCTTTAGGAATGGGTTGGGACAATTTGCTGAAGGAATTAAAATGAAAACAACCCCAAAATTTGGTACCTTCTCATGACATGACCAAGAACACCCTGCCAGCCTGGGGACTGCCATGTCTGTGTCCCTATTCTGTGCAAGAAAACCACGTGTCATTACCATTTGTTTGTTTATTTGCTGATTTATTTAGGATAATTTTATTTGGGATCATTTTCTGTGACAGTCCTGGTTGCTTCAGTTGATGATTCACTCTTGAACCTACCCTGGTCTTCTCCCCATCCCCATGGACTCAACCTGCTGCAGACACCAAGTTCATAACGAAACTGTTTTATCCTCTTTAAATTTTCCATGGAAATCCATGGATCTCTTCGATGTGACTGCAGGAAGCAGGGGACTCACATTTGCTGGGAAACTAATTGCTCTGGCAGGATATTAACAGCGAGTTAGGTCTGTGGGGATGGACTTTGTGATGCTTGTCTGCTCTAATATCAAGGACACTCCTCTGTTTTATAATTATCCTTCATTTATCATCCATTAGGAAGCGATTCCGTGCTGGAACGCTGCAGAGAGCATCCGCTTTTAAGCAGGGAATTTTGCTAAAAGTCTTTCCATGCAGATTAATGAGTGGGGCAATTGTTATGTAAATCATTAATTAAATTGCCTTCGGCAGAGATTGTGCTACTTCGGAGTCGTCCGGGGGTATTTTGCTGTTGACTCGTGACTTAATTTTGGAGGAATGATGCCAGAAAATGAAAATGTAGAGTGCCACTAAAAGCACCACTTGGTGTCTTTAAAAAAAAGCTTTAAACCTGCCTAATTTGCAGGATTTGTGGGTGTGTTGTTGTCCTGCCAAGTGCAGGTCCTGCCAGAAGGAGGATGGGAAGTTCTGCTGAGTTCTCAGTGTGAGTGCAGTGGCTGAGCAAGCCAGGGTTGGAGCTTAGGAGGGACAAGGTCTTGCCCTGAGGTTTTGTGGTGTGAATAATCAGTGCTGGTGCCTCTGGTGTCCCTGCTCTTGGTGGTGTCATTGTTGTGTCCCTTTAGGTGGCTCTGGGTTGTCTCTTTAGGTTGTCTCCTGTTAGCTCCTGATTGTCACTGACATATTTTATGAAAAATCCTTTCGTTTGGATTTTTCTCCTGAGAAGCTGAGAGGCCTCAGAAACCAAATGTAAACAATAATTATCTGATTGCTGTGGAATGCAACAGGTGCATCTTTGATTGGCCTCATGAGGTTGTTTTTAATTAATGGCCAATCACAGTCCGGCTGTCTCAGACTCTCTGGTCAGTCACAGGATTTTATTCTCATTTCATTCCATTCCTTTCTATTCCTTTCAAGCCTTCTGATGAAATCCTTTCTTCTATTCTTTAGTGTAGTTTTAATAGATCATTTTCTTTAATATAATGCATATCATAAAATAATAAATCAGCCTTCTGAAACATGGAGGCAAGATTCTCTTCTCTTCCCTCGTCCTGGGACCCCTGTGGGCACCACCACACCTAATGGAGGGTGAAAATGCCCTTTCCTAATGACTGCTTCCTAAAACAGGCTGGTGTTTTCTCCTGGAATTTCAATCCCCGCCTTCATCGATGCTCTGTGTGGTTTTAAATGGTTTTACTGTTCAACAGCTCCAAATTCACTTTGCCCATGGAGCATTAACTTGCCCCTGAGGACAATTGATAAAAAAATTTCGATTTTCTTGTCCAGTTGCACTTCTCTGGCTTTTAGTGCAGTTGTGTGGGTGCCTCCTGTGTTGCAATAAATATTTTAAATATGTAAAGAATATAATAAATAATATATCAACATTTAAATGTATAAATAATATAAAGAAAGGTTTTCCACTCTAATTATAACTATGCCTGTAATGATGCTCTGGAGTGGGATGAAGAACTTCATTGATGTGGTTGTGAGGCTTTAAATGCTGTAAAGCACAAAGCTGATATAAAATAACTTCATTCTATATATTCTGTATTTAGGATTGATCTTCTGTACTATCAGTGAGTACAAGAGGCTTTTCAGTGATTTACATAACCTTATTTAGTGCAGACTTTCCTATTTTTTGGTGCAAAACTTTTTGCACATTTGCTTGTGTGATAAATATGATGTTCAGGAAATGATCAAAATAAATGATGCGCATTCAGCTGCTTAATTAATTCCAACTGCAGCTACAATTTTTATTTGTATTATTTTCATAAACTTTTAATAGAATTTTATAGAATTTTTATTTGTATTTACTTACATTTGGATTAACTTGTTGAAAGTCTCTAATTGCTTGTAGAAAGCCTTGATTTAAGTGTTAATAAAATAGTCTGAGGTTTAAAACAGCACAATATTGTGTGATACACAAGAAACTAATTTTGATTTCTAGGGTAGTTTTTATAGGCAATGGGTAGAATATTAAATATAGGCTAGGAAGGCAGAGAGAAGAATAAATAATCTATGGGAGGCCTACAGTGAGCCAAAGCAGAAGATATTTGGCATTAATGGTCTATGTATTAATTTAAAGAGCATTTCTGTTTCCTAAATATTGCTGCAGGACAGCTTTGGTTGGATCTGGAATGTCACTGGATTTTTCCAAACGTGTCAGTGACTAATATCAAGGAAAAACTCAACTGTTGAGGCACGTGAGCCTCCAAGAAGTATAAAATATCCTGGATTTCAGATTCTCCCAATTTTGAAATAACTTCTTGGTAGTTCAAATAAAGTTTCTGAGAAATCTATTTAAAGATTTGCCGTTCCCACACAGGATTTAATGCACTGATCATTGACATGAAGTTATCTGAATTCTATTTAAAAACTGAATTTCCCTCCTTAGGTATTGGACTGAGTATGGAATAAGCTGCCTGTAAATATGGGATGTTTTCATCTTGTTGTTATTTCCCATCCTTTTTGTGTAGGGTCATGCTGACCAACTTTCACCATACTGTTGGAATGGCGTGGTTCACCTCTTTCCTTAGAGGTTAAACCTGAGAGACAAGGATGTCTCTCCAGAAAATATTAGCCAGAAATGTTGCTGATAAAAGACCTGGAGATCACTCGGTGATATTTGGGGATCTTGGCCATCTGGACCTGATGTGGTGGCGATGGTGTCAGTGTTTTTTCTGTGTGTTTGATCCACAGGATTGTTTCTCCGTGGAAGGGGAGGACCTGAAGCACGACTTTGAGCGGCTGCAGCTTGCCATGGAGATGGTGGGGTTTCTGCCCAAGACACGCAGACAGTGAGTTCATTTTCCATTTTAATAGCTTGGAGATTATCCTGGTTAATTCCACCTCCGCTGCTGGCAGGACGTTGTCCAGAGTTGCTGTGGCTGCCCCATCCCTGGAGGTGTCCCAGGCCAGCTTGGAGCAACCTGGTCTAGTGGAAGGTGTCCCTGCCCATGGCAGGATGGAGCCAGATGAGTTTAAGGTCCCTTCCAAGCTGAAGCATTCTGTGATTCCATGATCGTTGCTGTACTTAACAATTCTCTTCATGCAAATGGAGCGTTGGCAGGAGTTGACATCTTGAAGTATTTCTCAAGTGTTCATGAATAATCATGCCTCACTCTGCATGTCATGAATCCAGAGCTTGGTTTAATCAGAAGTCCTCATTATCCCTCATCAAACTTAACCCTTTGTGTGCATTTCTAGGTCTGCAGACTCATTTCCAACTGGACTTTTTCACTAATGCACTGGACATGCTGGTTTGAAAACTGGACTTTAGCTGGGTTGCAGCACCACTGACACCATGGAATTAGAGGCTTCCTAAGGGTCATCTCCAACCAAACCTACAAAATAATCTCTCCTGTGTTGATTTTTGGCTTGAAAGGCTTGAGTAGGTTGGGAAGAACTTGACATAAAAAATTACCTCAAAGATATTTTCACACAACTGAGAAATTTTGGAAGCTCGTTCTTTATCCCTCACTTGTAGCAAATCAATTATGAAATTAAAACTGCTTTTTCTCTATCTTCCCCACACATGTGGATAAACCCAAGGTTGCAGACTTGTCTGAATATGTTCTGTGTCAAAGGCTGCTTTATCAGCTTCAGGATGAGGTTTGTCTAAGGCCTGTTGAGGGGTTTAATTGCCTGAGCAAAGCAATCAGGAAGTGTCAGGACTGAGCAGAGTCAGGTGGTGCAGTAAATTCTCACTTCTGATTTACTGTGCAATGATTTTTCTTGGCACACAAGTTGCTCCTGGTGAATTTTGCGTGTCAGAAATAAGGTGGATTCTTCACTACACTAGCAGATTTATTTTGCTTGGCGTTACACAACTGCAGCAATAAGGAACCACCTTCAGCTGAGGCATAGGGAGTATGTTTTAAATACTACTATACTTTTAAACTATACTTTTAAAAGTAATTTCTTTGTAGCAAAACATGGGGTTTCACCTTTGTGGAAACAGAGAAGAGAAATTTTTATAAAATTGCATCCTGAAATTCACAAGGAGTCAGTATCCATTCCTGTTTTGGAGATAAGGGAGGACTTGGAGAGGTGAAGGTGTGTTGTCCAGACAAGCTAGGAATCACATTTGGGTTTATTCATTTTTAGCTCCCAAGTGAGTGTAGAAATAGGGACAAACAGTATTTGTAGCTGAAGCCAGCCATGGCTCAGGAGTTGGGCTTGATGAACCTTGTGGATCCCTTCCAATTCAGGATATTCTTTGAGTGTATGATCCTATTTTTTTTTCTGGAGGGGCGATAACTTAAAAATGACCGATTTCCCTCCAAAACAGAAAAATTGGTTGGATAAATTTACTTGAAGTAAAACATCTTTTCTTTGTCTCAGTTGCTTAGATATTACAAAAGCATTTATGCTGTTTTGTACAGTCTTTTGTTCCTGGCTGGGACTAGATCCAAAAAGGTGACAAAAAAATGTGTCCCAGGGGACTAAGAGGGATCACCTGCATGGCCATGCCCACTCTACCCCTCAATTTAGGCAATTGTATGATAAATATTTAAGATTAATGGAGGATTTCTATTTTTCTTACAACATGGGCTGTAATTTTGTAGCTGTGGGTTTGATGTGTCAAAGAATTTTCAGATGCAAGTTTGGTACTTGACTAAATGAAAATCTTTATGACGTGAGGCAAAGTGGATTCTTTGGATTGAAAATTAGAAGAATGAGCCAAAGAGGGACATGGCCCTTGGGGGTAAGATTTACTTCTTCACTCACTTTATGAAAACCCAAGTGAAAATGAATTGTCTCTATTTAGGATTTTCTCTCTGCTGTCGGCGATCCTGCACCTGGGGAACATCCGGTACAAAAAGAAAACCTACAGGGATGACTCCATTGATATCTGCAACCCTGAAATACTTCCTGTTGTGTCAGAGCTGCTGGAGGTAAGGCTCTGCTTTCCCTCCTGAAACTCTCACACCAAACAAGCCACCTCTGATTTAGGACACAAAACATCCACAATTTATTTCCAGTTTCACCAAAGTGTAAGTTCTTGTGTGTTTCCATTCTTATGGGCTGGTCATGTTTGCCAGGGAAAAGGTACAGGAACGTTTTTAAAGAGGTTTTTCATGGAGGATTTTTGCCCCTACTCTTCAGCTTCAGGTTAAAATCCTATTTCTGTGATTAAATGTGAGTGGTTGCAGGGTGTAGATGCAAAGCAATCCTGCTGTCCAACATGGCAGTGTCTTCAATTGCCAGCCTTCAGCTGGTGCTCCTCAAATCTGTTCCAAACTCTGTCTGAGGAACTCGAGCAGTTGTACAACTACAGCCCCAAGTTTTTGTTCTGTGCTGGCTGTAGGAGGTGCTGAGCTCTCTCACTGTGTTTTTTGTCTGTTATTACTTGCCAGATTCCACAAGGGAATCTGTAGGCCCATCTCACCCCTCTAGTCCCTGTTTATGTATTTATGGGCCTGTTGTGGAATTCTTTGGTGCATCTATTGATTATCTGCTGTTGAGGACCTGATACCTTAGCCTCTGTGAGCCACTGCTGTGCTGGTGTCCCTTGGGAAGGGTTTGTAGGTCTCCACCTGGCTGGCCCAGCTCTGTAAATCAGTGCAAAAGCATTAAATGAGTTCTTAGGAGATCTGCTCTGTCAGCCCAAGCAGGTTAGGAAGCTGTGGTACTTCTTTTCATGAGAAAAGTCTTGAATGAGCCAACTTGTCCTGCTGGCCTTCAGCCTTCAGGAGCTGAGCTCAAAAACCTTCTGACATGGATTGAGGTGGCCAGAACCTCCCCTTTGCTCTCACTTCCCTTGAAATGCTCTAAACCTCTTGCAACTGAACTGTTTTTCTTGTAGTTGCTTATAGCAACAATTATCTTTACCCTTTTGTACTCCCTGGATGGTCTGGAAGGTGAATTTGTGCTGATTTTATGGTGGAGTCAGAAGGCAACTTGTCCTTTTGTGTAACACATGGTGCTCTTCCCATCCATTCCATTAAATAGCTGTTGTGTTATCTCCCTACCTACAGAACTTGGGAATTGGCTCCCAGGGATTTTCATAGCACTTCATTAATACTTTGAATTTAGGGAGGGGAAAGCTTCTGTAAAATATGGTTTGAACAGCTGGATGCTCTTTGCAACTTGGCCTTGGAGATTGCAGAAATAAACAGAAGGAAAATATAAGTGGGGAGGAGAATGTTGTTGATTTTACCCTGTTAAATGTGGCCAAGTCAGTTAAGTAATTGTTTTTTAAAAAAGCTTTGAGTAAGAGAGGGACTTAGAGAGCTTAAAAAGTTCCAGGCTTTGGGTCTTTGCCTTTGCAAACAAACCCTTTTGCAACATCTGCATGTGGGGAGGTCACGGGGTGGTTTTACACATGATTATGTGAAATGAAGCATTGGCTGAGCCATGTCAATCCAACGGTGCCTTGATGCCATGGGCTGGAACAGCAGTCCCAGGTAGTGTCAACAAGATGTAAAAATCAATAAATATATTTATTTTTCAGCATTTGAAAAAAAAAAAAACAACAAAAAAACCCCCCTAACCACTAATATCTGATGTATCTGAGCAAATTGATAGATTTCTGTTCATCATGGTAATTCTTTTGGCAAATTAGATGACCATCTAGAACATAAAATGCTTGTTAATTAGATTGGGACAATGCTTGCTGCATGGAGGTAGGATCTGATGAAATGCATCACTGAGTTTGGGTAAGTGGTGTTGTTTGTCCCTTAAGTTGCTTTTAGGTGATAATTGATCCATGGAACTGGAAGCATTTGCTGCTTCCAAGTGTAAACCTTTCAACAGACCCACTGAAATTAGCTGAAATAAAGCCAATAATCTCATTTTCAGACTTCATTTATCTTTATGAAATGCCACATTTCTCTTTGCAGACCTCTACATATGTTGCTGCTTATTCAGGTTTGACCCAAAGGAAGAACCCAAGGGTTCAGGCAGATGAAGCATCATTAAAAAGAGCAGCCACCACTCCTTATTCATTACAGCTCTCCACTTTAAGTGCAATGAGTTCTACTCAGCCAGAGATTTAAAATACTGGTTAAAACATTTGACACTTTGTATTTTGTCTCTTTTGGGTAATTATTTGTATTACATTCTTTTTTTCTTTGTGGTCACTGAACAGTTTTGCTTTTCCCATTGTTGCTGAAATTATGAGTTGGCTTGAAAAAGTTGTTAATCCCCTCTCCAGATCTTGGCATTAGACACTAATAAGTGAAAAATCATCTCAGAATAAAAGTAATAGGAGTTGACAGGGAGTTGAACTTCCTTTCCTGTGGTCACTGGCTGTTTGGTGGGACCATCCAGAGCACAACAAAGGGATGGAAGAAACTGTGATCTGATACTTCCTTATCTTGGGGGAACTTCTGGGTTGATCCTTATACTCAAGTGACTCCTTGGATTTGTTCAGTCAAGGATTTGACACAGAAAAGAGAAAGAAAAAATCCAACTGGAGCTGCATTGGCCATCTCTGAGAGCAGCCAGAGGTGCACCAGCGTGGCCTCCATGGGGATGTAGCCTCCAAGGGCAGGAGGAGAAGCACCAGCCTGGCTGAAATGAAAAATTTAGGCAAAATTAGGGTCTTCTCCCACTGCAAAGGGGAATCTGGCCCCAATTCCCATGAGCTGGTTGGTTTGTGTTGGGACCTCTAACGATAGCTGGGGGAATTTCCCTGCTGCACCAGTTAATGCAACACCACTGCACAGCTGTCCTCCCTCTGTGGGATGGGATTTGTGTCCCTATAAAATGAAGCTAATACTGAGATTTTTTTTGAAGGAATCTGGGAGGAGATGATGATCTGCAATGGATTTGCTTTTTCTTAGATATCAACAACCCCATGCAATATGTTTTTGCTTTATTAAACCATCCAGAGCAGCATTTGTTGAAACTTCAATAGAGGATTTTGGCCAGACTCTGCAGATCATTGTTTCATTTACAGTAAAATCCCTGATTCCATTTTTTTTTTTTTTCAGGAATAGATATAGTGTGTGGATTATGTGATGCTTTTGGCAGATTTTTCAGAGCCTTTGTTTAAACTCTGCTGAAATGCTGTGCTGGGGAGTGATGTCAAGGCTGCCTGATGGATCAAGCAGACGTAGAGTCCTGTGCAAGCACTGCAAATATCCCAGGGCCTGGGCAGAAATCATAGAGAGTTGTGTAAAACTGGGTAAAACCTTTGTGTTTCTGGGGGAAAAGCTTGGAAAAGCTCATTTGTGGGCTTATTAATAAAAATAATATATATTAGAGATTATCTAGCTGACCTTAAAAGAGACTTTTGTTTTCCTTTAGAACAGTAGGGATGTTTTAATTGTGTGTGTTTACTAAAATGGGAAATTATTTCCATGGATGGAGCATTGAGGAAGGAGATAAATCTTTCTTTGCTCAGTGGAGCAGTTTTGTATTCAGTTTTTAGGTTTAGGTAACCAATGCAGTACCTAACCTCAATGCAAATAAAGGTAAATACAAGTTATCAAATGCCCTAAATTAGTTTTGCCAGATCTCCCAGTGCACATTTGTGTTTGGAGCTAAAGTTGGCCTCTCCAGGAGATTTATGTGCTCAAGTTCTTCTTCCACTAAAAAATGGCCTTCAGCTTCCCAGAGGGATCTCACAGGCGCTGGGGCTCCTCCTGTGATAAATGTCTTGGAAATTAATTGGGGAGGGGGTGAGGATTATGGAGCAGACAGTGCTTGCTTCCAGCTTTTTCTTCTGGATTTGTTTTTCAGACGATGTTTTGTAGAATCACAGAATGACTGTGGTTCGAAGTGACCTCCAAAGTTCATCTGGTCCAACATCCCTGCAATGAGTAGGGATATCATCGTTAGATGCAAAATTTTGAGCCAGAATTAGAGTCAAAAAACTTCAGAGAATCACAGAATATGCTGAGTTGGAAGGGATCCACAAATACCATTGAGTGTAACTTCACAGACCCAGGCCCTGCACAGACACCCCAACAATCCCACCCTGTGCCTGAGAGCATTGTCCAAACATTCCCTGAGCTGGGGCAGCCCTGGGACCCTGGGGAGCCTCTTCAGTGCCCCCACCAGCCTCTGGGGGAAGAGCCTAAACCTCCCTAACACAGCTCCAACCACTCCCTCTCATCCTTTCTAACTCTCTGGTTATTTGAAAGAAAGTCTGAGGAAAAGGTTCAGCTCTTTTCCAAGAAGAGCTGATAGAAATCTGAATTTATTTTCAGTTACTCCACATGAGGTGTCTGCAGAGCAAGCACTCAGCACTGTAATCCCTTCCTCAAATATGGAAGGAGAGACAAAACCTGATGTTTTCTTGTTCTCCAGCTGGAAGTGGTTCATTTTTCTTCAGCTGCTCTAACATAATAGCCCAGAATTACTGGAGGAGCAGTCTCTGCCTGCCTTGGCTCCCACCCAGCCCTTGCTGGCTCCCAGCTCCCGCCGTGCTCCGCTGGCATTCCCAGCTGTGGCACTGCTGGTCACTCCTCACTGGCTCATGGAGCTTGAGGCTTCCAGCCCTCTCTGAGCCCACTTGTGGCAGCAAAGTCTTAAATCTGCATTTTGTCCCTGTAATTAAGATCTAAACTCCTGCAGGCCATGTTTAGGAGGGAGAGCAGGCCATGCCCTTTAGCACCAGGAAGCAAAAATCCATGAAATGTGACCCAAGAGTGAAACTCCTAGGGCACAAAGGAAAGGAATAAGTGGTGTTCTCCTCTTTGCTACTCTGCACCAATGGGTGTTCCTATTCTAGTGTTACACACTTACTGGAGGAGGAAGTGTAGGATGTGGGGAAGCTGTAAGTACCTCCATGTCCTTAGTCATCAGCACGTGCTGAGTTTTTATTTAGAAAGCCCAGTGGCTCCTCCCTGGCATCAGGAGTCAGCTACTTTCACGCTGTGACCTTGAATGCAGATCAGGATGATTTGGTTGCACCCGTGGTGCTCATCAGAGGTGATGAAGGAATCAAGATCAAGCTCCACTGGGTGGTGATTGCAGGCAGGGGCCTGGGGAGATGCAGGGATTCCCATCCTTGCCAAGAGTGTTTTTGTACAAGACGATTTAATGGGATCTCCACGGGTCAGGAGAAGAAGGATGCACATTCACAGGTTCCCTTAATCCAGAGAGCAGGGAGAGAAAGAACCAGAGTGACCATGAGATGGGGATGGTGAGGGATGGCGTGGGTAGTTGTTTAATTTGCTTAAAATCCCTGTGTTTGCTGACAAATCTGGGACTTGGAAGTGTTTATGTTGTTGAGGAATATTTCTTTGGACTGTTTTGATTAGGAACCATCTAACACCCCTCTGCCTTGTTGCCTTAGATAATTAAAAAAAGCCAGCATGCTGGCTGTGGGTTTGCAGCATCCCTGAAGGAGGATAATGGAGGGTGTGAAACTCACTTTTGTTCCAAGTTGTGCAGTTGAGGGAGAGCAGCTGATGGTCCCACAGTCAAGAGCTGCTGGAAAATTGTCCACAGAGCTGAAAATTACAAAATCACACATTTTGGTGAATGTAGAGGAATAGGAACCAAATGTGGAATCTTGCTGTGGATCTCTGGATGAACCAGAAGATTTTTTTTTTTTTCCCTGCTTGATTTTGAAGGGTAAAAATGAATTGTAGGAACTGGGGGCTCCTGAGTAGTGCTGAGCACTAAAGAAATGAACCTTGAAGTGTCATTTCCAGTGATAGTGACCTTGCTGGCAGGTGACATCATATATAGGTGACCTGATGTATTCTGATTTCCACAAGTGACAAGTTCTTGTTGCAGGAAGAATCAGTTGTATAAAAACTCCCTGGGTTTTATCAGGGAGACTCCCATAATAGTAGTTTTGGCAGAAAGAGACTTTTGTAAAGAAGGGCATCATTATTGCTATGGTTTGGGAGATTCCTGACCTTCCACTGTCTTGTTTGCATTTCCTCTTCATGCTGATTCCAGGATTAAACCCTTAAGTCAAAGTACGTACACAGAATTGTTTTGGTTGGAACAGACCTCTCAGATCACTGAGTTCAATTGATAGACCTCTGTGTTTCCCATTTTCCTTGTCAAGTCATAAATGGTTTCCCTGTGATAAAAATATAGCCTTGGATGGCTTCAGGAATGTGGATTTTGAGCAATCAGAGATGTCCAGAGGAGATCTGGTACCTGCATGGAGTCCTTCAGGTAGGATAAGCAGTTTGTAGAGACTTCAGTGCAGCTTCTCTGGATCAGTCCACATCCATGAATTCTGGGCTCCAAGATTCCCACCCAGCCTCACAATGTCTTTTTTGACTTGGAAATTTAGGGAAGATCAATCACTGACTCAAAGTCTTCAGGTGAATGAATTCTGATGAATTCTAACTGATGAATTCTGGGAGAGAGGACACCTGAACTCCTCAGGGTGAGAGGGTCTTGAAGCTGATTGGGAAAGTGGCTTTTCCCCAACAGCTGCACTGGTTTCCTCTTTGCTGAAGTGTCTGTGTTTGCACAACTGAGTTTTGTTCTGCAGACCTGTGAGGGCTGATTAGAGACTGTCACCTCACCAGGAACTGGGGCTTTAGGGAGTAAACATCCAGTGCCAATAGCAGAGTAAATATCACGTGCTTTTCCAAGAGTTTCTTCCTCCTTCTGACTCCTCCCCACCCTTAAAAGCACAAAAAACCCCCTCCTCCTCTTGGATGTCTCTGAAACTGATTGCACTTCTTGGCTTATTCTAGAGTAATTTGTATGATTTCATCTGGACAACACTGTAAAGTTGACTTATTTTGCCAAGAGAAAGTGTGAGAGAGAGGAGCTGTACCGGGAATAAGGAAACCACTGGGAAATTGCTACAACTGGGGTGACTGAATGCAGAAAATCAGGTTCCTTTGAATACCATGGTGTTAGGTTTCTGATGCTGGATTTATGTGCTGAGTTGGCTCGTCCCAATGGCATATTTTTACCCATCGAACTTAACTCTGCACGGGCTGGCAAAAGTGTTGTTTTGGTTTTTTTTTTTAATTAAATTTTGAGATTTGACTGTGTTTGTACTGAATTTTATTTTAAGTTTAAATATTAGCATTTTTTAAACTGGATTTAAAATTTTAAAAAAGGTCACTAAAATAATCATTAACATCTGTGCTTTTGTTTCAGGTGAAAGAAGAGATGCTGTTTGAGGCCCTGGTGACCAGAAAGACAGTGACAGTGGGAGAGAAGCTGATCTTACCATACAAATTAGCAGAGGTCAGTACATGATGTTTGTTATTAAAAGGCAGCTCTTGGAATGGTTTTCAACACTTTGAGATGCACATTCAGAGTTTCTTTCAGTTTTTATTTATTTATGTCAAAATAATGTAGGAGAAGCTAATGAGCATCCTAATCTAGGAAATGATTGACTTTTCTTCTATTCCATTCCTGGAAGGCAGGCTTGTACTTTATTCTGATGGCTTGTGAGTGCTTTAATGACCTGTGGTTGTGTGAGAGCTGTCCAAAGCAGAGCTGTGCATTGCTGAGTGTATGTGTGGGTGCAGGTGTTCATCTCCAGACATCATTCCTTAAGCTGGAGAACTGATTCCAGAGCAGAGTGCTGACCCAAGACTCCAGGAAATTTTTACTGCCTTCTTGAGTGCCTGTGTTAGTGTGGTTCTTGTATGGCAGGAGCTGCAGATCTCCATAGGAGATTCCCAGTAGCTTTACCTCAGACCCCTCAAAACCTGGGCCCTTGTGTGATGCTTTGGATCAGCCACAAATCCATCAGCTTCTCTCAGACTCCAGTGTAGTTATATGGGATTTTCAGGAATTCTGAATTCTATTCTGTGGCTGGTAAAGAGAAATAATTTTTTTCCTCTTATATTCTTCAAAATACATCAGTTCCATTCTGCTGAACTACTTGTTTTGGCTGTTTCTGCCTCTAATCTTCTTGTATCTCCCAGATTAGGAACACTAAGCATCACACCATGCTTGGTCCCTCCATTCCCTCTTGCTGTAGGGTTGTGTGAGAATTCAGAGCACCTAGAATAGCATCTTGAGCAGCTTGTTGTGTCACAAGTAACTAAAGACATCATGTTGTCACTGGGGGTCAGCTGGAGATATTTTGACTCCTTTTTCCAGGGGGGGAAAAAAAAAAATCTCCCACTTTGAGGATGTGTTTAAGCTCAGTACCTGTTACTGAGCTTTAATCTTTAGAAATGAAGTGTTGCCTTTGTGCAGAGGTGAAATGTGCCCTAACAAAGGGCACACAAGAACTCTCTGGGTCTTTGTAATGGACATTTAATCAATGTGGTTTTTCTACTTTTTTCCTTCATCTTGGGCACAGACATTTAAAAAATGGCTAGAAAAGTTTAGAACTGAGCTACAACTACCCTTCTGCTGGAGGGTCCTTAGAATATCATAGAGTGGGCTAGGTTGGAAGGGACCCTAAAGATGGTCTTGTTCCAAGCTCCTGCCGTGGGCAGGGACACCTACCACTCGACCAGGTTGCTCCAAGCCCCATCCAACCTGGCCTGAAACACTTCCAGGGATGCAGGGGCAGCCACAACTGCTCTGGGTAACCTGTGCCGGGGCCTCATCCTCACAGCCAAGAATTTCTTCACAATATCCCATCTAATCCTACTCTCTGTCAGTTTGAAGCCATTCCCTCTTGTCTTGTCCCTCCAGACCCTTGTCCCAAGTCCCTCTCCAGCTCTCCTGGAGCCCCTTCAGGCACTGGAGCCTTCTCTTCTCCAGGCTGAACAACCTCAGTTCTCTCAGCCTTTCCTCAGACCAGAGCTGCTCCATTCCTCTGATCACTCTGGTGCCTCCTCTGGACTCTCTGCAGCAGCTCCATCTCCTTTCTGTGTTGGGCTTCAGGGCTGGGGCAGCTCTGCAGGTGGGGTCTCACTGAGCAGGGCAGAGGAGCAAAATCCCCTCCCTTGACCTTCTGCCCAACATCTGCAGTGTATTGACACTGCTGGGAACAGTCTCCTACTGAGCTGGAAGATGCCTCTTTAGAACTAAAGTGGCTCAGCATAAGTTTCTCAAGTGCTTTCCCAAATGTTTTTGGTGACAGGGCTGCTCCCAAACCCCAGGTGTCACCTTAGCAAGGTTTATCACCAATATCAGTAGAAGAAAGGAAAGATCAGTGTGTGGTGGCTGTCAGGGAAGATGAAGGAGCCAGGCTGCTTTGGGAATGGTTGATGTGATCTCCATGACAAAATCATTTTGGAAGAACCTGTGAATTGTGTTAAGATGAGCACCTCTCATGCTTTTTGTTTACCTCCTTACATCATCAGCATCCCAACCACCAAATTTTATCCAGCAGTGACCTCTCTCTGAGAGCAGGTTCACTGCTCAGAGAGCAGAATTTGAGATGCTCCAACTTGAACCTCCCCATGGTAAGAGGCCTTCTCCTGGTCTTCCTCTGGCTCAGGGAGTAGGAGGAGTGACTTAAATTCAGATCTGTCTGAATCAGGAAGGAAGAATGGGATTCATTTGACATTTGGGACTTCACAAAGACTGCTGATGTCTGATAATCCCCACTCATGACTCACTGGGCTCTTGGGAATTAACGGGCTGGTCATTCCTGTGTATTTAACAAAGAAGCATTATAGTTGGCTCTAATGGATGGAGCCATTGAGGGTTTGAGGATTTGCAGACATGGGTCTCCCACCACGACCTCTGTAGCTCATGGGCAGCTGCCTTTCCTGATGGATACAGCAGCTATTTTATTCTTCAGATGCCTGTGGGTTTTTTCATAGCTTGGTACACTGAAATTTTCAGTGGAGTTTGTCTGGAATAGACTCTGCTCTCACAAAAAGGATTGCATAATGTCATTTTGGCATGTCCTTGCTTCTTTACCCCAACAAGAAGAGCAGGTGGGATCTACCAGTCTTCTGGTTGCAAGAGAGGTGGTAGATGCTACCTCCCTGGAAATGTCCAAGGCCAGGTTGGATGGAGCTTGCCCATGGTGTGGGATGGATTGAGACCAGCTTTAAGGTCCCTTCCAGCCCAAACTACCTGGGGTTCCACATAAAAAGTTTGAGATTTAGGTTTGGGATGGGTTTTGAGCTTTGATGAGGTTCCCATGTGCATCTGCTCCATTCTGGACTGTTTCACTTTCTGTGCTTGGCACAGGGGCTAACATTTGCCCTTCCCTTTCATCAGTGTTGGAGAATGTGGAGATGACAATTCTGTGCAGAAATGCTTTTCATGGAAAGTGAGTGTGATCATTCCATGATCCCAGCCTGGCTTCTGAGAGGTTTGTGTCCTTAGGATCCTGCTGTGACAACTGTCACCCCCTTAATAGTCTTGAATGGGCAGAGTTAGCCTTTTGGTATTTTGGAGGTTTCAGAGCTGAGACTGGAGTTTTATTTTCCAAGCCAAGCCTTTTCTCTTCCCTTTCCCTGAGCTACAGCCCCAGAGCACATGGAGAAGCTGACTTAGTTGGATTTGCAGTGATGTCACATTCTTGGCTGGCTGCACGCTCCTGCCTTCTTGTGTGCTGATTGGAAACACAGTCCTGTGGTTTGGGGCTTTTTTTTTAGAAACAGTGGTTTGGACACTTGGCAGCTTGCTTGAAACATTCTCTTTCTGTTATGAATTGATACCAGACTGACTGCTCCTGGTTCTGTTAATCTCTGCAGGAATTTGGGTCAAACTACATCTTTTATTCTGGCATGTTTTGGGTAGAAGGTACTGCAAAGTGAGGACAACTTGTGGATGGACATCATGGAATCACAGATGGGTTTGAGTTAGGAGGGACCTTAAAGCTCATCTCATTCCACCCCTGCCCTGGACAGCAACACCCTCCACCAGCCCAGGTTGCTCCAAGCTCTGTCCAACCTCACCTTGGACACTGCCAGGGATCCAGGGGCAGCCACAGCTGCTCTGGGCACCCTGTGCCAGGGCCTGCCCACCCTCACAGGAAGGAATTTCTTCCCAGTATGCCATCTAACCCTGCCCTCTGGCAGTGGGAAGCCATTTCCTGTGTCCTGTCCCTCCATCCCTTGTCCCCAGTCCCTCTCCAGCTCTCCTGGAGCCCCTTCAGGCACTGGAAGGGGCTCTTGAGGTCTCCCTGAAACCTTCTCTTCTCCCAGCCATTGGAAGCCTGCAGTGTTGAAGGAGAAGCTGCAACTGGCAACCACCAGTAAATAAACCTCTGTTTATTCATATTGTGCTTCCTCTCTTAGGGCTTCTTCTTGGTGATTTTGCCTCAGGAGTTGAGTTGGGCTTTTCCCTCAGGAATAATGTGCCATTTTAAAGTTAGGCAGAAACATTGACTTTGTAAATTCTACGTTTCTTTTAATAAATTCAAGACTTTTTGATTCTTGCCCACATATAATTATTCTGCTGGATGATCTTGGAGGATCCAAGGACTGGATTCTAGTACCTAAAGGGGAAGGTTCCAGAGTGAGTTTTACAAGGGCCTGGAGTGACAGGGCAAGGCAGAATGGCTTCAAACTGAAAGAGGGCAGGGTTAGATGGGATACTGGGAAGGAATTCCTCCCTGTGAGGGTGGTGAGGCTCTGGCACAGGGTGCCCAGAGAAGCTGTGGCTGTCCCATTCTTGGAGGTGTCCAAGGCCACACTGGACAGTGCTTGGAGCAACTTCACCTACTGGGAGGTGTCTTTGCCCATGGCAGGGGGTGGAAGGGATGGGCTTTAAGATCCCTCCCAACTCAGTCTTTGATCTAGATCAGCTGTCAGGTTAAATGTAGCGCTGAAGTCCAGTGAGGAGGTGGGATTCCAGCAATTAAAATCAGGGTCTCCTGTGTGCCAGCAGTTGCTGGTCCCGTCGTCTTCAGCTGAGCGAGTTCTTCCCAGCAGAGAGAAGATTTCATTTTACTTTATTTTACCCAGGAGCATTCAAGGTGTTTGGCAGCAGCACCTGCTGGAGCAGGGCCATAGGTAGGAGCAAATAAATAGTTGTGAGCCAAACACCTGGGTGGGGTTCTAGGTGTTCCAGTGCCCATCCTTGAGGTGTTACAGGGTTTGTGGGATGAGCATGTGGTTTTTCAGGAAGAGCCTACAAAGCATAATGTGCTTTTCTCATAATTCAGTAACTCATGGTTTATTGTTTAGAGGTTGTGCCTGACCATGGTATTAACATTCAAGTACATCTCCATGTCACTGGAGCTACAGCTCTTTCTGAAATTAAGGAGAGGGCAGTCAAGGGGAGATCTGGTATTTTGGGAAAAATCAAGAGTGCTTTGTTTTGCCTCTCGTGGCTGTGGCTTGATTTGGGGCCCTGCAGGGGAGCTGCCATCCTCCCTGGCTGCACCTCCAGCACCTCTGGCAATCAGCGACACCCCATTAATAAATAATGCTTACATTCATCTCTGGCAGCTGCCTCTTATCTCCTGAGCCACAGTGGCTCATCTGCCATGGAGCTGCCTCCTGGAACCATCCATTTTTCCTTTTATAGCACTGGATGGTGTTTTAATGCAGTGTTTGAAACAACTGCACAGTTTGGGCGAGCACAAAGGTTTAGAAGCTTTAGGCCATAGATAAACTTAGGGAAAAGGCTGCACAGACATTAAAGGTTGCACTTTTGTGCTGAGGTCTTGGACTGTTGTCAAAAACAGCTGCCAAAGACTTTATCAGAAGTGAGATGGTGCATTAATGGAGCCAGCAGCACTTCATGGGTTTGCAGAGAAATCACAGTGCAGCGTGTGGTAACAGTGAGCTGGAAGATTCCACTTAGCATTTAGCAGTGAGGAGGACCCTTGGAAAAGGCCATGGGAGCAATAGAGCCATCAGTGGTAGTAGTGGTGATTGGACTGTTTTCATTCAGATCTGTCTTGAGCATTGGGCATCTCTGCAGCCCCAGCCATCTTCTCCTTAATAAGGCAAAATACAGAAGGCACATAGCTGAAAAAGGGGAAAAAATGGGATTTCAATGGCAGCAAAATAATATGCTGTGGGTTGCTGTTGTCCCTCTCAAAGTGCCCCTCAACTCCAGACTCTGGGCTCTTTTTTTTCATATATTATTATGTGCATTTTTGCAGTTACACTGAGGTAGGAAGGTTTCACAAGCCACAGTTCAGGTATTCAAAAGAAAAAAAAAAAAGATGCTCTAAATATGCCGTGACTTGACTGATGTTTGGTGGGAGACGTGGGAGCAGAGCACTTCAGTCACGTCTTTGTGCAGAACTTGGGGGTTCTTAAAAATCTTTCTCTTGATCCTGGTTGTAATCTGAGTATCATCTTAATCCGTGCAAGGAGCTGCTCTCCTGGGCCACATCTGTCTTCCTGCTTCTATCTAAATAATCTGAGGAATTCAGGTTTTTTCCATCTCTGCTCACTACAGGTCTCCAAGGCCGTTGGAATATGCCTTGGCTCATCCACTCATTTAACTCTCTCAAATCCATCTTGGTTGGTGGTTCCATCCCTTTCCATCATGCTGGAGACAATCCTGTGGCTGAGCTCCACAAGCATCCCTGTCTGGTTTCCATCCCATCTGTTCTGTTTATCAGGCTGGTTTCCAGCACCTGCTTGTCTGTTTTTCACCAGTCTCTGCATTTTTGCCCTGTTTTTCATCCAATGAGGCAAAACTCATTATCAAAGTAAATACATCTGTTAACAAGCTCTGTTTTACATTCCTCCAGGAAAAAAACAAAAAAATTTCCATGATGTTTTCAATTCATTAACTTCATTTAACCAATACAGTTGGTATTTCTTAAGCAAGTGACTTTGCTAATAGACATTATTTTAACAGATCTTTATCATTTTAAGCCATTTGTGATCAAGGACATTTTACCCTAAGGGTTAGAAAGCATTAATTCACACTTTTGGGAAAAATCTGATGTGAAATTGTGCAACAGAAGGGAAATAAAAGATGTGAGACAACTTCTTGGTCAACAAGTGACCTGATTCCTGCCTTCCTTTAATTCTGGAGAGCTGTTGGAGCTGGTTGTTTGTTGTGATGGATGTCACTATAAGCATGCCCTGTATTTAACTGAATGTGTATTCAGAATTGTAAATGGAAAATGGGTGTCTGAAAACTCAGAGGAACTGAAGGGGACTGAGTTGTACCTCCAGCAAAGCAGTGCACGCAGCTCTTGGGGAGCAGATGTTGGGCCAGCAGCCCCAAACTCCCCCATAACCTGGGCAGCAGGGACAGGGGGGATTCTTCCCCTCCCCCCTGCTCTCTTGAGACCTTGCCTGCAGAGCTGCCTCAGCCCTGAGGTCCCCAGTGTCAGGAGAATGTGGAACTGCTGGAGAGAGTCCAAAGGGGACAGAGAAGCTCCAAGGGCTGGAGCCCCTCTGCTCTGGAGCCAGGCTGGGAGAGCTGGGGCTGCTCACCTGGACAAGAGAAGGCTCCAGGGAAACCTCAGAGCCCTGCCAGGGCCTGAAGGGGCTCCAGGAGAGCTGGAGAGGGACTGGGGACAAAGGATGGAGGGACAGGACAAGGGGGAACAGCTTCCCATTGCCAGAGGGCAGCGTTAGATTGGGGTATTGAGAAGAAATTCTTGGCTGTGAAGCTGGAGAGGCCCTGGAAGAGGTTGCCCAGAGAAGCTGGGGCTGTCCCATCCCTGGCAGTGTCCAAGGTGAGGTTGGACAGGGCTTGGAGCAACCTGGGCTAGTGGAAGGTGTCCCTGCCCATGGCAGGGAGTGGAAGTGGATGACCTTGAAGGTCCCTTCCAAGCCAAACCTGTCTGGCATTCCATGACCATGCCTTTGTTCAAATGGCCAGGTGCTCTTAAGTGGCTGGATGCTCCATGCTGTTATGTGGCCCTGGAAGGTCACCATGGAACTGTTCTGTGAGTGTGTCCAGAGCACCCAAATTACAATTAAATCTGTGAAATGCTTTGTGTTCTGCATCAATAGGTGCTGCTGTAAGTGCATGTGAAATCAGCTCATGATTATTTAGAAAAGCAGTAATGCAGTTTTGGTGAGATTTACAAACCAAAATATTCAGGCTCCTGACAATCTGAGATGTGCAGGATTAGGCAGGGGGTGACAAGCACTAAACCTTGTGTTTTGGGTGACAGCAAAGCAGGAGAGGAAAGTCCAGGTCTTCTGGAAACATTTGCTGAGGGCTCCACAGCTTTGCTTTCATTGTCTTTTCATCCTCTCATGTTCATTGTCTCTGTGTCTGTGCTGGCTCAGCAGAGCCAGAGAGACTTCTTGGAGTGGAAGGAGAGTTGGATTTGTGTCCTTTGGGAGGAGAGAGGAGAGAAACTTTGCCCAGGAGCAGTGGGCCAGATACATCTTTCTCTTCTGGTGCCACAAAACCATGAGATTTTATTTTTTCACATCACCAAGTGTCATTTTACCTGGCCCTTCTTCACCTGGGATGAATTTTTGCTGAGGAATACAAGAGACTTGGAATGGCCAGCACAGGATGGTTGTTTGGGATGATAAACTCTGCTGTGTTAGGGACTTTAAATCCGGCAGAACATCTCATTTTCAGCACAAACACCTAATTTTCAGCCCAATAACAGTAAATTGGCAGAGACACAAGGTAGAGAAGCCTTGTGGAGTGAACTGTAATGAGTCGAAAAGGTATTTAATTACAGCAAAGAACTGAGTGATGTGTCATTTCTCTATATCCTTGTAGTGGGACTGGCTGATGCCTTTTTCAGCCCATTAAAAGGGAGAAGAAATTGAGTTCCAGGGCCAAATGGCAGAACATTACCTAAGAGATTAAAAAAACCCCAAAAAAACAACAAAGGAAAAGATCATAGTTGCAATTAATCACGAGCCTGAAAATATTCAAGGAGAGAAAGTCGGAAGGAGACAAAATAATTAACAGCATGAAGAAATGAAAATTCTCAGTCCTGAGGTATGAGGACAGGGACACTTAATGGAAGTGAGCAGAAGAACTGCTGGGAGCACCTACTTATCCCAAAACCCATTAGCTGAGGAGACTCATTGTCACCACGGGTTATTAACGTGAGGAGCTCATCAGGAGCCCTTTGAAGAGCTGCTGTGTTGATGAGTGGATTCAGAATTCACAGAAAAAATGTTAATGGAATAAAACTGAAACTCCACAAAGCTTTTAAGAGCCAAGCAACTCTGTCTCTGCTTCAGGACATGAGGGCAACCTGGGAGGGTGGAACTTCAAAAGAAACCTTTTTGTGGGATGAGGTTCCTCCCTTTTCCCTTGGAAATGCACATCCTCATGTGCAAAAGCTGCTGCAGTCACTCTTCTGCTCCATGCCACCATGGAAATTCCTGTGTGTTAACTGTGTTCCTGCTATTTATTTGGCACTGATGTCTGGGAAAACAAGGAAGACATTGGGATTCCAAGATTCCTGAACAAAGTCCAAGATCAGGACTCCAGGAAGGGAAATGCTGACTTTCCATGGATTGCTCTGCCTATAGCCCACTCCAGCTGCCCTTTCAAAGCAAATCCATTCTTCAGCTCTTTAAAGGGTTCTTTCAATTACATCTGATTACTCAAAAGATGCTTTATTGTCACAGAGTTACTTAATTTTCTACTAAAATCATGTGAAAAGTTTTCAAGGGATGCAGACAAACCATTCCTGGTTTAGTTGCCCAGCTCTTCCCACGAGAGGTGTGGTTTTGGTACATTTGCTTGGAATATGGGATTTTCATGTGTAATCCCAATCTGAATAAATTCAGGTTGATATTTTTCCTCAGCCCAGGGCTGTTGGTCAGTGGTTCTAAGAGGAGGAAGTGTAGAAGTTCTGTGGCTGGATGGGGTCTCCTGCACAAACTTTGCCTCTGCAGGGGTAACAGCTGAGGTGTGGTGAGCAATAACTTCTCTTTGGGGAACCTTGCCAAAAAAAATGGTAAAAATGACCTGGAATGATGTCAATGGTGCACTGGCAGAACGAGTTTGTCTGCACTTGCCTTCTGCTTGGGAAGGACCAATCTAAAGGCAGGATTTGGCTTTTAAAGGCTTGAGGGCTGGTTTTGGTGATTGATTGGACTCCTTGGTGAGGATCCCATTACTTTGTGACTGTAAGTGCTGAGCAAATTTCCCTAAATATGTCCTCCTCACATCAGGTCACACAACTTCTTCCTGTGACACAAAGTAATTTATTAATTGGTTTTTGTATTGATTTTGCTGTGAAAACATGGGTGGAATGGGAGCTCAGTTTGTGCTGTTAGCAGAAAAGACTCTGGATGCACCAAGGTGGAGGAGAACACATTTTGTCATCAGTGGACCCTTCAAACTTGGCTGCCTGGTGGCTCTGTTCTCCTGTGGCTCTTTGTGAGCATCTCTCCCTAAGGGATGTTCCACATGTCTCCTTTCATCATCTTCTCCACAGGAGAAGCAAGAGCTGCAGCCTTGTTTTCTGGAAGGGTTTAATTTCAGGAAGAGAGAGTGGGTTTTTTTCCTTTTTTTTCCAGTTTTGATTTGTTACAGATGACACTTTCTAACCACAGTGCCCAAATCCAAAGGCTCTGAGTGAAATCTTTTTAGGAAGATGATGCTTGTAACTGTCTGGCTTTGCAGTCAGGACTCAGAGGAAATCTCTAACAAGATTTGTCTTTGTTTCCTTTGCTCCTGGCTCTGCTTTGGGGGCTGTTTCTGAAAAGCAGAGCCACAATGTGTTCCAGTCATCAGCTGCAAAGTGACAATATGAGAGACAAGACTTGAAATCAACTCTAAAAATGAACAAGCAGGCTCTGGCCTGGGATGGGGATGGCAACGGGAGTGGTTGGTCTCCCACCTGTCCTTTCCCAAACCTGCCTGCCACCAGTGGGGACACAAAACTAGATCTTCAACACACCCCAAAACCATTTTCTTATTGTTCTTATTTGAGGTTTTCCACATAATTTTCTGTGTTTGCATCCATCTAATGAGAGGAAGGATGAGTAAGGAGAGGGCAGTTGCAGGAGCACTCAGATACCTTCTGTGCTACTCAGAAGTCACAGGAATTCACAGAAACACACAAACATTTCAGTGGGAATGTATGTGAGATAGTGTGAGGATCACAGAATCACAGGCTGGTGTGGGTTTAAAGGACCTTAAGGATCATCTAATTTCACCCCCTTCCACTAGCCCAGGTTACTCCAAGTCCTGTCAAGCCTGGCCTTCAACACGTCCAGGAATGGGGCTTGGAGCTTCTCTGGGCAATCTGTGCCAGAGCCTCTCCACACTCACTGGGAAGAATTCCTTCCCAATATCCCATCCATCCCTGCCCTCTGGCAGTGGGAGCCATTCCCTGTGTCCTGTCCCTCCATCCCTTGTCCCCAGTCCCTCTCCAGCTCTCCTGGAGCCCCTTCAGGCCCTGGCAGGGGCTCTGAGGTGTCCCTGGAGCCTTCTCCTGTCCAGGTGAGCAGCCCCAGCTCTCCCAGCCTGGCTCCAGAGCAGAGGGGCTCCAGCCCTCAGAGCATCTCCATGGCCTCCTCTGGGCTCTCTCCAGCAGTTCCACATCCTCCTGATGTTGGTCCCAGAGCTGGAGGCAGCTCTGCAGGTGGGGTTTCACCTGAGCTGGGCAGAGGAACAGAATCCCCCTCTCCTGCTGTCCACACTGGGAAATCAGCCCCAGGCATGGGGGAACTCGGGTCTCCCAGAGCACACAGACAGCTCACCTGGAGCTTTTCATGACCCAGAACTGATCTACCACTACATTCAGCCCATTAAATTGGTCCTGAGTCACCCGTGTGTGTGTGGAGAAATGTGGTTTCCCACTGTTCTGCTCCCTTCCCTGTTGTGACCCCACATATTTGGTTTCTATCCCCATCCATGTTCTGTGTCTGGGATGAACCAAGCAGCCTTTAGGGTTCCCCTTGGCTCCCAGGGCATGGGCTGAAACAAGCAGGATTAGGGTATTTTTTTTAAACAGAGGCTTAACACCCAGAGGAAAATACTCTTGCAGGATATCAGACTCAAGCTTAATCCCTGACTTGGCATCCAGGAGTGTTATATCATGCTTGGGCGGGAGAAGTGTGATGTCATTTTCCACACTCATATTTTATCTGAACATCTTATTAAAATCCTGTCGTTCTCCTGGGTCATTTCCCTAAGAGAGCTCAGATCATCAGTGCACCACTCTGGCTTCAGCCTGCAAGAAAGGTTTTTTAGTGATTTTTAGGTATAATTAAGGAGGAGGAAAAATATCTTTAAAGGCATTATTGAAAGAAAAGGAGTGAAAAATACTTTTTTTATTTTTGATTACAACAGAAAAGAGGAAAAGCTGGCTTAAAAGTAGTTTGAGCATTCTGTAAAGGTTAATTTTTATGCTTTAGTTCTATAAATGTACCTGCAAAGGAAGTCCTTTGCAAAACAACAACAAAGCACTGAAACCTTGGGCTATCTCTGGCTCCCGCCCTCCTGGCTGGCTGCCACATCCTGGCAGAAACCTTCCACTATCACCCTGGAGCTGGGAGGCAGCAGGTTGTCCTGCCAATGGATTTTATCCAGGGGATGCAAGTGTCAATGATGTTTTCCAGAACTTAGGGGTGGATTTTCCAATGAGAAAAAATAGCCTGTAATGTCATTCCCATACAATGCTGCCTGGTGCCCCAACATAATGCTCAAACACAAAGGCACTTCAGGATTTTGTCACCAAATCAGTTGTAAAAGGTCTCACATTCAGGAGGGGGTTTAGGTATTAGTTTCCAATTTTATGTTACACCTCTTTTCTAATTCTTCTCCCTCCTCTTGTACCAATTTCTCAGTACCTTCCATGACTGCCTTGGGCCAATTGGTACCTTCACAATCACCCTCCTTGGACAAAGGTCCTTCTCCAACCTGCCAGTCTGCATTAGTCAGAGGCATTTTAAGGGGATTTCCCAAACCATGCTAACACCCTTCCTAAAAATCCTGATGGGACAAGTCAATTCAACAAGTTTATCCAGAGAGACAATTTTCCAATGTCAACATATCATCAGGTGGACAAGGACATCCTTCAAAAGCTACTTGGTTACTTGCAACTCTAGGAAATTATAAACCACTAGTAATCTTTTGAGAAACTAATTATGTCTAAAAAGTCATTAAAATTATTTTAATATCACAGTGTTCTCATCCTGGATTAGTGTGTTCATCCTGCTGGCCATGGATGGAGTAGGACACGTGGCATGGGAGAGGATTCTTCCCCTCTACTCTGCCCTTATGAAACCCCACCTGCAGAGCTGCCTCCAGCTCTGGGGTCCCCAACATCAGAAGGATGTGGAGTTGCTGGAACAAGTCCAGAGGAGGCCACAGAGATGCTCTGAGGGCTGGAGCCCCTCTGCTCTGGAGCCAGACTGGTAGAGCTGGGGGTGCTCACCTGGACAGGAGAAGGCTCCAGGGAGAGCTCAGAGCCCCTGCCAGGGCCTGAAGGGGCTCCAGGAGAGCTGGAGAGGGACTGAGGACAAGGGATGGAGAGACAGGACACAGGGAATGGCTTCCCACTGCCAGAGGGCAGGGATGGATGGGATACTGGGAGAAAAGTTCTTGGCTGTGAGTGTGGAGAGGCTCTGGCACAGATTGCCCAGAGCAGCTGTGGCTGCCCTTGGTTCCCTGGCAGTGTCCAAGGCCAGGCTGGATGGCACTGGAGCAACCTGGCCTAGCAGGAGGTGTCCCTGCCTCTAGGCACCCAGTTTGTGGTGATTGGGAGTGGGGCTGTGGCCCAGCCTCATCCCCAGTGGGTACAGCTGTGAGCAGCAGGTGAGCAGCACTGCCAGCAATGAGCCATGGAGTGCCCAGGGGCACTGACCAACCACCAAAGGGAGCAGAGGGCACACAGGTGCAGTGCATAAATACAAGGGGTGTAAAAGGTTGGGCTAAAGAACAAGAAGGGCAGATGCTTGCAGCCTCCTGAAGTGACATGAAATACAAGGGGTGTAAAAGGTTGGGCTAAAGAACAAGAAGGGCAGATGCTTGCAGCCTCCTGAAGTGACATGAAGTTACTTCTGATGTGATCTGGTGTTGCTCTGTTTGGGTGAGTGCTTAAAGCTTTCTGAACTTGTATGGTGAAACTTTGTGTGTCATGGCCATCTGTTGTGATACATGCCACGACACCTGCCTATGGGAGGGGGTGGAACTGAGTGATCCTTAAGGTTTTTTCCAATCCAAACCAGTCTGGGATTCTATAAACAAGGTAAGAAACCTGCATTTGGACCAGGAGAGGGATTTAGTCCTTGTCTGAGTCCAGCAGCTGAGAGATTTCTGTCTGCTTCCTTCAAACCCAGAAATGTTCTCCCAGTTTTGGGGATGAGCCATTGGTGCTCCAGCAAGTTTTGTGTGTGCTGCTGCTCTCCTTCCTCACCATCCTCCTTGCTTTCTTCTCTTTCCCTAATTTAGCTCTCACAGCTACATCTCTTTGTTGCTACTCCATCTCAGCACAGGAGTGTCAAACCCAGCAATCCACCCTCAGCAGTTCTGTCCCTACAACCACAAACCCAAGCTGCAGCCACTTCCCGTGTGGGCTTTTTCAGCCCTTGTGAAGCAGTAGCAGTGTCAGAGATAAAACCTGGATTTTTGTAGTGTTTTAGTTCATGTGGTCTCTACTTCTCCGACAGCAGCACTATGAGTAAGTAGTATCTGGCACTCTTGAGCACTATTCAAATAAAATTGTATTTTCAGTTTGCTTTTTTTAATCTGTTAATTAACGATTGCTGTAGATCATCATCTCTGAGATGCCCACATGTGGGCTGTGGGGGGTTGGCTTCTGTTCCTGGTCATTAGATCTCTTTAGGTGATCCAAATCAAGTGCATTAGGAGAGCCTTGAGTTCCTCCTGCTTTTGCTTGTGCCAATCTTGGATAAATCCTATCCCTCTTCACAGTGGCCAAGCATTGTTAATATGTGCATTTCTTTTAAATGCAAACACAAATTTAATTTTTGGTTTTTTTTAGAATAGAAACTGATTTCTTTAATCATTTACTTGCATGCAGCATGATTTTGTTGAATAGGTACTTTGAAACAAATAAGAAAACACATACACTCTTTTCCTGATTTTTCCCCTTCTTGGAAATTAAATATGTCAGTTAAACCCACAGAAGTGATGGAGGGAGGGAGATTTTAATCTGAAAAGCCTAGGTAAATACCATGGGTAAAATTCAGTCGATTGTAAAATGTAGTTTTTTCCTCTGAGCCATATTGGAGTGAGACATTTGTGTTACAGTAAGTACCAATGTAATTATGAAGCCAGATTTCACCTTAGAGAATAAATGGGGGGAAAATGGGAATGGCTGATAAGGATTTCAAACCAGACATCAAATGATAATGAAAATCTAATTCTGTTTATGATAATAGCTCACTAAATAATTTCTGTGATAGGATATTAACAGGTTTCTGGGATTTAATGCCAAATCCTGTGAGCAGAAATGCCAATTGATTAATCAGAGAATGTGCTGAAAACTTAATCCACCTATTAAAAGAACAGCAAACAAATGAAGCTCCCACAGAGCCACTAAAACCACATATCCACATTTGATTTTTTGAGGGATTTCCTGAAGAGGAAGAATTCTACTGCTACTTTTTTTTTTTTTTCCCCAAACATTTCATTGGAAGCACATTTCATCCTTGTATAGAAATTATAGGAAGCCCATCAAAGGCCCTAAGGAAAAAAGGAATATTTCCTCTCTTCCTGTGTTCACATCTGATTTCCTGAAGAGAAGAGGAATCTCTGTTTCTTCTCTCCAGCAGAAGAAAACGTATTTTGTGGCACACAACTTTAATTAAGTAATTGAACACTTGTTCTTCATGTTTTACACCAAATCCTGCAAACTTCACACCTGGAAAGAAACATTTCTTGCACCTTGGAATAACTTTAATTGTTCAGTATTTGTTGATAAGAGTCTGAAAGGGGAATGTGCTGCTTGTTTTCCTCCTGGAGGGCAGGAAACAGCTGCACATGTTCTGGAAGAGCTGGGGGCTCACCAGGAGAGAATGAACCCATAGGTAGCTCCTATGGCTGTATCAACACCACTCCTATTTTAACAAATTCAATTTTGCAGCTATTTTGAGTTCTTGGGAAAATTACAAGGAGTGTTGCTTGTGAAGCAATAATTTTTGGGATGGGTGGGAGTTCTGCCCTGGTAGGGAATGCTGGTGCTGGCAACGTGTTTATAACAAATAATGTCAATATTGTCCTTAATGGGATGCACACACACACAGTCTCCTGGGAAAATGCTGGAAAACTGGAGGTAAAAGGGACCATGACCAACTATGGAGCAAGTCTTGTGAACTGTACAGCAAAGCACCAAGTTGCCTTTGAGGCTAACATGTCAGCCTCCCTTCTAATAAATCTTTTCTTCTAGGTCCAAGGAATGGACCTAGAAGAAAAGATTTTCCAGAGCTGTGCTTGAAAAATGGCTTTTAAATACTAACTTTTCAAGATCTCATAGCTTGTAGAAAATCTGGAGTGGGTGCACTGACCTTGCCCCCATGTCTGTGATGTCCCCACTGAAAAGCTGGGATTTAACAATGTTCTGCTGATCAGAATTGTTGAAGGTGCAATAATGTTGTGTTGAGCCACTGAGTCTGTCAGCCCCTCTTTGTCAGTGTTTCCTAGATTTGCATAATGCTGAGAGATGGGATAAGTGTTGTCACAGTTAATAAACTCCACGGTGTTTAATCCTCATTAGGGCTTTAAGTTGTTTTGGTGCTCACACTCACTTTCCAGCTGTATTTAAATCCACTTCTCATTAACTGAGGCTGTGCTCAGGGACTGGGGTCTGAGCCCCAGCTCTGAGCACTGTGCCCTTCCTAAGGTGCATTTTTCATAGCAGTGGCCCAAACCAGATAGTGTTGTCCAATGTTTGTGTGTAAAAAGAGCATCTTTTCTACGAAAAATGGGGTTGGTTTTTTTTTATCTTGCTTTTCTTGAGAGCAGCATGTGGTGCTGGCTGCACTCTGGGAGTTTCAGTGATGGAGTGAGGCTCAGAAACTCTCCTAGGCAAACTCAGGTACCTACATGGCTGTGCAAATATAATATTAAGTTGTGTTTTGATGATCATAAGAGCTGCCCAAACCCAAGTATCCATCCACCACCTTTCACCTCTGTCCTGGGTCAGTCTTTGCTGTCTTTCACATTAGTTATGAGGGAAAATGGACAAACCTCTCAACGAGCTGGGATGCCTGAAGTCTTTAGAGACCTGTAGCTATCTCATAAATACCACTTTGGAATGATTTTTACTCAGAATTGCTTAGTGCACCAATACCCTGCTCTTCCTAAGTGATGCAAAAGTGATGAACTTTGCTTTGCTTTGGTCTTTTAATTTTCTGACTTTGTGTCAAGCAATGCCCTGAGCAGAAGCAGTTCTTCATTTTAGTCTGGCTCTTTTGAAACACAATGTTAGAGGAAGTATTTATTGGTTACAAAAGCCCTTCATCCATGGATTTATTTGTGTCAAAAATGCTTAAAGCTGAACTCCAGAGGTCAGTTTCTGTTCCAGATATTCTCCATGATTGGGTTGGTTTGATGGAGTCATTGAGAAGAGGGTCTGTCTCTTGCATTTCAGTCCCACTCTGGATCTCACTGTGCTTATTGGGGTCCACACTCCAGAAAAATGTTCTTCTTGGCTGTGGAAGGATGTGGCTAAAACCACAGAGCTTCCAGCAGCATCTTGATGGCCTTGTCCTCAGAGAATATCCTGAGCTGAAAGAGACCCACGAGGATCATCGAGTCCAGCTCAGTGGGATCTCTTTGCTTTCTGCTCCCTGGCACATCCAGTCACTGAGATATGGCTGCAGTTTTTGCTCTTTGCTTTTCAAAGTCCTTCAGCACTTGCTTTCACCCACCCTCTGTTCTCTGGGCTTTGTTTATTCCTCTTAGTCTGAAAAATGTCAAATATTTGAGGTTTTGTTGTTCAAATTGAGCTATTGCTGCTCTTGCTCATGTGTTAGGTTAGTCAGCAGTCAAACCACTGAATCTAATAAGGATCACGGGGGGAAACTTACAGCAAAATCGTGTGGAAATGTCTGTAAAAGGTTAGCTGAGCATCTTGGAATCATGGAATCAATTAGGTTAGAAGAGACCTCTGAGTCCAACCATTCCCCAGCTCTGTCAAGGCCACCACTGACCCATGTCCCCAAGTGCTATAATCCACACAGCTCTTAAATCCCTGCAGGAGTGGAGTCTTCACCATTTCCCTGAGCATCCTGTGCCAGTGCCTGAGCAACCTTTCCACCAAGCTGAGCCTCCCCTGACACAGATTGAGGCCATTCCTTCTTGTCCTGTCCCTGTTCCCTGGCATCAGAGCCCAACTCACCCCACGGCTGCCCCCTCCTGTCAGGGAGTTGTGCAGAGCCAGAAGGTCCCCCCTGAGCCTTCCCAGCACCTTCAGCTGCTCCTGGTGCTCCAGACCCTTTCCCAGCTCTGTTTCCATCTCTGGCTCAAGCCCCACCATGTCTTTCTTGTAGTTTTCAATGTATAAGTTTGGTAGGGATTTTAACCTGCCTGCTTTCCCTGGATTTTCTGGTTGCCAACAAATATTTTGAATAATTCCAGCTTGAAATTTCAGTCCTCAGCTAAGTGCAGAAGGCAGGAGTGAGGGATTCTGCCTGGAGCAGGGGGTGCTGTGGGATGGCAGCAGACAGATTTGCTTAAATATATTTAGTGACTTTGTAATCTCAGTTCTTAAGAATCTCCTCTGTGTGTACAAATGTGTTTTACAGAGACTTTTAATTTGAGTAAATTTGGATTCCTGTGATTACATCCTTCCCACCTTCTAAAACACAGGCTGCTGGTGCTGGAACTGTAAGTCCTTGTTCCAAAGCACTTCAAAAGCAGATTTTAATTCTTAAATCTGTCTTCCTCTTGTTCCTTTTAACAGATGTTTCCAGAAGTTTATCTGTTTTTAAGGTGGCCTGAATCTGATGCTGATCATGACAACTTTCAGTACAATTAATCTGGCAATGAAATCTTACAAAGAACTCAAATATGTTATATCAGGATCTTAACAAAAGTTGTCCAACCCAACAAGTGGAGTTTCTGGCATATAATAAATAATATATAGATCCTTTCTAGCTTGATAAGCAGGAAAGTATTGATTAAAACCTTGTCTGTGGCTTATTTCCTGACCTGCCGAGTCAAAGCACGTTTGATCTGTCTCAGTTTGGAATCAGCAATATTTTTGTGTGGGTGCAACATGTCCTGCTCCCTTTGATCCCGAGAGATTTGTTTTGGCATTGCAACAGCTATTTTTATTTTGCTTTGTGAGGAAAATAAAAATGGTTTGATGAGTATCACCACGTTCCAGATCTGCCTAAATGTCACGTAAGGAGACTTGTGGAAGAGACCAGAAGCTGCAGGTGATGTATGGGATATAGTTCAGAGATTAGAATTAATTTAAGATATACAGGATAGTACAAAAATAAATGATTTCTAGTTAAATAAACCATAAAACCTTATTTTAAATGCTGTGCTGCAGCTCCTGAATTTGAAAAGAAATAATATTCCCTGATGGTCTCCAGATTGTGTAGTTTTGGAATCTGTTTAGGATAGTGAGGAGCTCTGTTTAAAATGTGACATTAGTGAAGATCTATTGTAAAAAGTAAATATTTTACTGAAATGAAATAAAAAATTCAAATAAAGAAAGGCCCCTCTAAACTCTGAGTCATTTAAAATAGGTTTATTTCAGTGCAGGTATTTTTTAAATGGATGAAAGCAATGTGCTCCATCCACCCTGTATTCTCAATATGTTGCTTTGCCAGGAGTTTCCTCCCAGCTCTTAGGATTAAACCATTGCTTCTAAAGGTGGCTGTTGAACACTTTGGTGTTGTATTTGTGGGGTGCCCCATGGCAGGAAGGAATGGTGACTCTGACTCCATGTTCTTAGAAGGCTAATATATTACTTTATAATACCAGAATATATTAAAGAATACTAAACTATGCTAAAGAATACAGAAAGGATACCAACAGAAGGCTAAAAGGTAATAATGAAAACTCCTGACTGCTTCCAAAGTCCTGACACAGCCTGACTGTGAGTGGTCATTAAGTCAAAAACAATTCACATGAAACCAATCAAACAATTACCTGTTGGAAAACAATGTCCAAACATGTTCCAAAGCAGCAAAGCACAGGAGAAGCAAATCAGATTTCATTTTTTTCTGAGGTTGCTCAGCCTCCCAGGAGAAAAATCCTGGGCCAAGAGATTTTTCAGAAAATATGACGGTGACACTTTGGGATCTGGGTCACTGATTGTGGGGCCCAAGCATAGCAAGGAAATCACCTTCTCATGGCTTCCCAGCTTTCCATGTAGTGAGAGCACTTTGGGAATAAGAGCAGTGGCTCATCCCCCACCCTGCACATTCTGGAGGAAACTGGGCAGTGCTGGTGTCAGGGAAACTTCCAGTCTGACCATTCAGGAGACTCGTGGCAGTCACACTCCCAGCATTCCTCAGCACTGGAGTGGTGCAGGCTTAATGATATCCTAGTTTATTTTGGGAAAAAAAAAAAAAACAGGGACATTCTGGGGTGAAGTCCTGCACATCCCTGTAGCCTTTAATAAAAGGTAATGAAAAGTATTGTGACGTAAACCCATGTATGATGCTGTAGGAGAAACAACTGTGTTCTTTTTGGCTTTAGGTAGAGATGGAGTTTGTTTTTAATTGCACATTGGAGCAATTAATTGGGCTGGTTTATGCCAGGACAAAGCATTAGGGCAGTGAGAGGCATTCCTGGATCTTGGCCTTAGGTCTTTCCCCAGAGACTGATTTTTCTGTGGCACTGATTGTCTTCCAGCTTAATGGAAAAAATGAGGATGGAGCCTTGAATTTTCTATTAATCACTGAGATATTCTCTCACATTTGAGTAAATTAAAAATAAATAAAATAGATAGCAACGTCCCCCACCCAAACAACCCATGTTGCTTTTAATAAAAGCAGCCAAAAAACCCACCCCAAACCTTTTTCATCAGTAAAGAGAAGAAAAAGCAGTTAGTGAGAACTGGAGCTCTTTGTGTTTGAAATGCAGGCTGCTTTCCAGCTCTTGTTGGAGAACTCAAGCATTTCAAGAGCTCACTCTTTAAAAGTGCTGTTTTGGTCTGAGCTGCACAAAAATCCTCTTGGTCCCATGGCTCACCTGTTTGCATCGCACGCTTGGCTTTGGTTGTGTTTTGGGTAAGGAATTCCTTGCTAATTATGGCCATATTTTGCAGTTACCTTGTAATGTCACTTTTTATTGCCACCACTTTATGGTTACCAGTGTACAGAGGCTGTGAGCATCCTCAGCCATAGAACCATGGAATTGTTCAAGTGGGAAAAGCTCTCTGAGCTCATCCAGCCCAACCATCCCCCAGCAGTGCTGAGGCCACCACTAACCCACGTCCCCAAGTTCCACATCCACACCTCTGTTGAATCCCTCCAGGAATGGGGACTCCACCCCTGCCATGGGCAGCTGTTCCAATGCCTGACAGCCCTTTCCATGAATAAATTTTTCCTAACATCCAACCTAAACCTCCCCTGGCATGGACTGTGTTAATCCGTTCTTCTAGAGGAAGTGAGACCATGTGCTTAATAGCAAAACATTGGCAGAACAGCTTGTGGTCACACTAAATGCTGCTATCTCCAAATATCAAGGGAAAAAGAGGTAGGAGTAAGCTGATAGAAGATAAATGATGCTACATGAGCTTTATTCTTTCACTTGGGGTCAGTGACATGAGGCCACTCAGATGATGTTCCTCGAAGGGAGCGTTGGTGAGAAGGATTTCAAGGCAATGTGTGACAAGCCACTGATTTGTTACAGTTCAGGGTTTAATTGAAATAATTACATGGGAATCTTCTGGTTCCTTTTTTATTCTTCTGTAGTGGCTAAAACAAACCAAAATGTAGCAGTCATGGCTGGTGCCATAAGTTTTTGGGTGATTAATATGTACCAAAGCTCTACTCGTGGTGATAATTGAAACCAAGGAGGAATCTCAAGCAGCAAGAACAAAGATAACCTTTAAATAGAAATTCCTGCTCTCTGGGTCTCTATGTAGGTGGCTGTCCAAAAGCCCAGGGATCTTCCTTTGATCTCAGCTTTCATCCCATCAAGCAGAATCTCTTTGATCCCGGCCGTGGTGGGGATGACCCTTCCTCGGCGCTGTTATTCCTCTCTCTGGGAGAGCTGCTGGAGGAGTGCTGAACCTGCCTGCCATGATTTGTAGCTCCTGCTGGTGGTACCTGGAAAACTTCAAGTTTTCAGGAACCCTCAGATTTACCAGAGGGGTTTTTAGCCTCCCCTTTCTAAGCCCTTCTGCTGGTGCCAGGCACTGCCTGTCCTGGCCTGTGCTTTCACATCTCTTGCTGTCGTTCCTGTGCAATATCCACCCTTCTCTTTCCTTCTCCCCCAGGAAACCTTTCAAGGGTCTTGTTAAATTTATTATATTTATATTTAATGTGTGTATTTATTTTCTTTCCTTTTGCCACCAGTTGATGGGATTTGTGGTGTGATCTCATGTATCATCCACTCAAATGCATGAAAGAAACCAAGCCAAAGTCAGGGGCACATCCCCAGCCCTGGGATTACACCATTAGGACCATTGCCATACATGGCATAAATTAAAATAGCAGACAAAAGCTTTGGCAAGGGAGAAATATGAACTTTGGATGTGGGAGCTTGAGAAGCAAAAGCCATTTTGGTGCAGAGCAGGAATCATTTCCAATCACCTTTTTCTGTTTCAGGCCGTGACCGTGCGGAATTCCATGGCCAAGTCATTGTACAGTGCCCTGTTTGACTGGATCGTGTTCAGGATCAACCACGCGCTCCTCAACTCCAAGGACATGGAGGAAGGCACCAAGGTAACACCTCATCACCTCTCATGGCTCCTCTCTTGGGCTTTTTAAATAGATAACTGAGTGATAAAACATTACCCAGGTGCGTTGCTTAACAGGAAGTTAATTTTTCCTCGGATCATAAGTGAGTACATCATTATTCCAAGTGGTGCTTGCTGAGCTGAGAAGGATGAAGCACCTTAAGTACTGTCAGCTCAAAGCAACCAGGGAAGAGATTTAGTTGTAGCCACAAAAGCCAGTTCCCCCACCTTCTCCAGGAGCAATGGCAAATATTTTCCTCCTTATGTGTAAAACTAAAGGGCCATGTGTAATTCAGAGGGAAAAAAGGGAATTCTTGCTACTGCATTTTGGTGGAGTTGCTCCGTGATGAAATGATGAACGGGGTGGGTGTCTGTAGGTACTGAGGTAGTAGAGTAGGAAAATGAATTTAAAGCAAAGAGTCATGATGGGAAGAGTGAAGCTGATGGGATGCTGTACCATCTTCCCAAAGAATTAATGGAAGGAGTGACATGAAGTTTCCTGCAGTAGCAGGGCCTGCATGCTGTGACCCAGGACATCCTCCATAATCCTCTCGTGTGCTCATTCACAATCCTCCTGGCTGGGGGATGCTGACCCCAAAATCCATGTCCATGCACACAGGCACTTCCAGCTCTCCAGCTACCCTTAGCTTGGGAATCTGGGACATGGTCCAGCAGCATGTGGGGCTTTTTGGGGGGTTGTGCATACAAACTAAAGTCACAGGTGCCAAAAGGAGGATTTTTGCTGAGCACTGACATTTGGATTGTGCCATAGGACTGAAGTTGCAGAGACTCTCAGTGTAGTCACTCCTTTATTTAATTCCAAAAAAGGGTTGTGGAGCATAATTGTGGACTGGAAAAAAAAACATGCCTATGAAATCTGCTTATATATTTTTCTGACAAAGAAGGGTTGTTACAGTGATAACATCCAGCGAGCCTTCTGACTGCACATGCTGCCTCTCCCTCTGTTTAATATTTTACCAGAAATGTTGTGTTCTTTCCTGACTTTTTTCCAAGTAATCAAAAGTTTTGTCTGGGCTGTCAGGAAAAAACAAACCACACTGTTTACATATTTGGTGAAGCAGAAAAGTGGATTTGTTTTGACAAGGAAATGCATCTCAAATGCTAATTATTTTTTATTTATGACCCAATGATTATTTAAAATTATTTTCTGTTCTGTAATATTTAAATACAAATCAGTCTAGGACACTCTTTTATGCTTAGTCAGCATGGCTGTGAAAGTGAGGCACCACAGTAGCTGTTTATGGGCAATTAAACTTTTGTTCCCAACCTCAAATCTCAGCAGGTAAGAGCCAGAACAGCCCAAATTCCTGCTTTTCTCCAACATTGCTGCTGCACATTAACCCTCTGCTTCCTCCAGCCAAGACTCCCATGGAGTGTAACCATCTTCCCTCTTGCCCACCTCTGTGTGTCTTCTCATGAATTCACAATTCACAGGTTTCTGAGCCTTTTTTTTTTGCCCCAAATCATAAAGATAATATCCAGGTCAGGCAGCAGGCACCGGGAGCTGGCAGTGGTGTTGCCCCTGTGCCAGAGCAGATCCACCCATGCTGGCAAATGCCCAGGACCTGGAGCTGCAGAATGTGCTCAGATCCAGGGAGGCAATCCTGAGCTGTACTTGGGCCAGAGTTTCTGAAGCAGAAAGGCAGCACACAAAATACCAGGAAATATCTGCTGCTCTCGGCACAAGTGTAGTTCAGTTTATCTTCAGAGTCCTCTGTTAATTGGATTGATTCCCATAAATCCCCCAGAAATCATGAAAATGCACAAATCCTCCCCATTTTAGGGGTGGAGACGCTGAAGAAGAGATTTATGTGCATTTCAGAGCAGCTTCGTTAAACATTGACAGCCAATTTTCCCTTGAGTGGTTCTACCACGTCACCTCCTCAGCCCTATTTTTAGCCCCCAACTTGGGTTGTTTCAGCACAGAGGAAGGAGAAATGTCCCCCTGGACTGGGCAGGGCTGGGAATAGCTGCTCCTTTGCCCTCAAGGAATAACATTGCTGCCAACAAGTGTCTGAGGGCTTCCTGGGCTCTGCAGCTGCCATTGAGGCACCAAGCAAGAATCACCACCGTGGAGAAACAGAGCCAGCAGCTGATCTGGTTTTTCCTACCACTTCCCAATCCTCCTGAATTCCTTTTCAGCTCCTTCTTGGAGATACCTCTGAAAAGGATGCAGGTTCTCCTTAGCTCCCCACGTGTTGTTTCGAGGTTGGGCAACACCAGCTGGGTGACTGGGGGGTGGACTGGGAGCAGTGGCATCTCCAAACGCTGGGAGTACCTCCTTGCTGCAAGGCAAGGCCTTGGCACATGGATGGCATCTCCTTGCTGCCAGCCAAAAAGGTCTCTTTAAACACATCAGATCTCTGATTTATGAGAACAAAATACAGCCTTGCACCTCAGAAACTCCTGAGGGTGCAATGGGTGAATAATATCTGACTCACTCTGCTGCAAAAGTCCCAGATTGATCCCAGCCCATGCTTGACACTAATACTCCTCTGACTTTTAAGATACATTTTGAAAGAATCCTGCAGGTTTGGAAGGTTCAGAAAGTGTCAGATGATGGATTTGGGGCACAGAGCTTTCTTTTATAATAATCACATTATGCAGAGGTAAAACAAGACTCAAAACCCTCTCAATTTAGAGTATGTGTGGGAGAAGTTGAGGAGAAAAATTATTACAGAAGTTTCTCTTTTCATCAGTGTAGATTTGATTTTAGTGGGACAATGGGAACCGAGATCATTTTCAGATCCCAATATGTGTTTATTTGATACCAGCAGTAAGGAAAAGATCAAAAGATGAAGCTGGGCAAAGAAAAATAAACACTCAGCCGTTGTTCTTCCATATTGTCCAGCAAATATTTGGAAGATGTAAATCAGACCTTTGATATCCAAATTTAGTTAAATGTGCAGTGAAATATTTTGGGAAAACACAGTGGGATTTGGCTTATCTTGCTTGGTGACAGGATTTCTAGCATATTATTTCTGACCCGAGTTGTGAATATGTTATTTGATACCTCCTGGTTTGTGGTAATGGCAGAGCTGCCATGGTCAGATTTGCTCTGACTCCCTTTTCCTTCATCTTCTCTCAATTCCTTTCAGTTCCTTTTATGATCTCATGATTGCCTACAAACTGTCTGAAATTTGACCTTTATTAATGAGGTCGGAGACTTTTCCTTCTCTTGAGAACAAGATTACCAAACCTCCCAGAGCCTCTTATTGAATTCCCCTTCCATAAATCAGGTTAGAAATTGCTAGAAGTCCATCTCACCTTAAAATGATGATGGAGTGGAGATCATGGTGGATCAAAAGGTGTTTCTGAGGGTGTTTTTAATCTTTCCCCATTTGGTTCTTGTGAAGTGTCTTAATTTCTTCCCAAATCACCCTGCTGCCATGCTTGGGTGACGTGCTGTCTGCGTGGGGATGATGGTGAACTCATGGCTGTGAAGAAATTTAAAATTAATGGCCATGAAGAAGAATTTGTGGTTGAACACATGAAGAACTCACGGCCATGAAGAAAATTCATTTAAATTCAGCCAGCCAGTTAATTCTTGGCTTCTTGACCTGAAGCAGAGGAAGAATTGCTGAGCATGCAATGTGTTTGTTGTGCATCAGTTCATTAATTTCAGGTCCCAGCTTCCAAGTTTGTAGCAAGTCACTGTGTTTCACTTGATAGAATAACTCATCTTGTAAATATCTGGGTGATATAGGTTGGAGTGGTCCTGTTGGATGAAGTGGTGATGGATTTTGGGATTCTGGGTGGGGATTTCTTGCAGTATTGGCTTTGGAATATTATAAATGAAAAGAAATTACTAAAATGACAAGAGGTAAAAAATTTAAAAATAGGAATAAATAAGATTTTTCCCCTGAATTTGAAGCAAACCTATTTGTGATTGCCAAAATGTACCTCCATGGTGGAATTACATCACCAGTGTGTATTTGGGGCAACATAAATCAGCTCCAATGATCCCTATTTATTGGCACTTTGGGAACTGGAGAGCACGGAGTTTCAAGGTCATCATTTGCCAGAAGCCTTTAAAACTCATGCTCTGTGTTTAAATGTCATGGCTGAGACATTTTAAGAAAAGCATGAGGTCATTTTTCATCATCTCAAGCAGAAAGTGCTCACTGACCCCAGGGTTCCCCAAATTTTAAAAATCCTCACAGACATGCACTTTTAATCACAGAATTTTGATTTACTAATTAATGCAGTCACACTTTTTAATTTTATATGTTAGTTTTGATAAAGAAACAGCATTAACACACAAGCTAGGCTTGGCAAGTCAAGGTCTAAGTTATCTTTGTGTGATATCCTCATGGCACCTGTTCAAAGGACAGATTTGAAGCTGAAGACTTATAAGATTTGTAAATGTTAAACTCCTTTGATTTTTTTTTTTAAATATTGGGCTGCAAAATTCATCCTAAACCCACCCAGATTGCACACTTTTTGCAGGCAGTTTAGCAAAATTGATTCCTGTATATGTCAATGGGAATGGTGTTTTTTCACCTTGCTACAAGAATTGACTCGGTACTAGTACATTTGTGCTGCTTTATCAGGGACAGAGAGCAGACAAACAGCCATAAATTCCAAATTTCTCAGGTTTTAAAGTTTTCCCCAGTGGCATCCATTGGCCCCGTTCTTTTGGGAGCAGAGGACAAATGAGTGTTTCACTGCAGAGCTCTGCCTGGATTTCTCTGGCATGAAACTCTGCAAAAAACCACACCATTTGTAATCTGTATTCTGGAGGAGTTTGGTAGTTAACAAACACAGGGATGTGAGAAAAATGCTGGTTTACTCTGTGTAACAACCACGCCTGCATGTGTGGTTTGATACCTGCAGTAGTTTTGTGAAATGCAGATTATTTTTATAATAATATCTTTATAATGTTAGTTCTGTGTGTATTTAATTTTAGGTGTCAGCAAAAAAAATGATAAGAATACAACTTTAAAATATAATGTTTCCATAAGATTCTTTTATAACCGACAGGGCTATTTTTTGCTGCATATGACTTTTCTGTTTTGCTTTATAAGTGTATTTCCACACCCACATTGAAATATATTTGGTAGCAGTTTCAATGCAGTAAATGAACCAGGATTGGAAAAAAGGGAGAGGGTTTTTGTGCTCAGTTGTTTCATATTAAATTAAGTTTGTGAGAGCTTAAAGACCTTGTTCAGATTAAAGTCTACTCATGGCAGGGGCTTAACTATTTCCACAGGGCATCAACACGATGCTTTTGAAAGCTGGTGTCAGTAAATCCATGAATAGTCTGGAAGTGGGAGCATTTTATCTTCCAAGTCTTGTTTGTATATGGTGGAATAGAGACTTTTATGTTGGGGAATTTTTTGGAACTCTTGTCTATTGTAGAGATGAGCTTGAACAGCAGTGGGGTGGTTGGGGTTGGGATTTGCAAGGGAGATGAGAAAAGTCACTTTGTCCTGTTTCCATCGTCAATTTCTCCATGGATAATATAGATGAGATATGATCCATAAATCATACAGAGAGTTTAAGAAGAATTCCTCCTGAGATGTATTTAAGAAATGATGAGGCAGATTTCTGCCTGGTGAGCAGAAGGGTTGCCACATCCATCGGGACAAGGAGGAGAAGATGCTGGACCTCAGGAAGCAGAGGGTGAGAGTGAATCCCTCTGCCAGGCTGTCCTTGGTCCAGTGGTTCCCAATTTCCATCTTCTGGTCAAAGAGCTGTTTCTCATGGGTATTTTGTCAAGTGATGCAAACTTCTGGGAAAGTGGCCAAGGGCCTTCATCCCTGTCATGGCATCAGGGAGGTAGAGACTGTCTGGCCCTGGAATAGGGAGAAAAGCCTGGACAAAAGATGAAGTAGTCAATGAGCTCTTGGAAAATGGTTTAAAGACTTATCTTTGTGCTTAAATGCTTTTTTTGTTGTGTTTTCACTTGTCCCAGTGGCCAGAGTCCAGGTCAGACAAAGCTCCAACTCACAGCCCTGCCCACGGCAGCCATGCCCGCTCCAGCCGTAGGAGGTTCCCTGGTCAGCAGTCGGGCACAGAGGGAATATTTTCCTCCCACATTATGTGATGTGTTGAAAATGGACAAAAGGGAGTGTGGACAGTCTGGTTTATATTCCTAGCAATGGAATTAAGCTGATCTTAGAAAATCCAAAGTGCAGCTAGCGCCAATAGAACTAAAACCAGGGAACCCGGCAGCTCTGAGGTCCTTTTGAGGTGGAAGGGAGGGAATATTCATCCTCCCTACTTAAAGCTTGGCTCATTTGACCAGTGCTAATGTTTTTACCTCTCTTATTAATTATTTAATTAATTGTAATGGGTGAAAGGAGTATTGGTGTGAGGTGGCTTTGGTTGGATCCCGGAGCATGGTGCTCTAACAAGCTGCTGATGGAGCTCTCCCCAAATGTGTCCTTCAGACTCTTCCCTTCTTTTCTGATGAAAGCAGCCTTTCTGGGTGGGCACAGTATGAGTTTTATTTATAGCACATGAATTAGGTGTTTAACACAACAGTCATGTACAGGCATGGAAGCTGCAGCAGAAACTGTATCTTGAGCTTGTTTTTCACCCCAGCTCCCTCTGGGGATGAGGTTTATTTGCTGACACATCCCTATGTCCCTCTTCCTCTGGGTTTCCCAAATCCATCTGACAGGCAGAAGGCTCAAGTTTTATGAAAGCCAGAACCTACACAAAGGAGAAAGTTCCACATTTCTGCTCCCATCAGGGGTAGGAAGCAAAGTCTGAGCCGGGAGGTGATGGGTTGCACTCACCTGTGGGCCAACATATGCCTGGCCAGAGGTCCACTGCCTCTCCTTGCCTGGCTGGTGTGGGGAGAGGAAGGGGCCAGGAGGATGCAAATTAAGCTGGGAATTCACTGCAGCATTGATCTTGCTTTGCCAACATAGGAAACCTTGGTGCACCCACATCTTAATGAGCATGTCAGGAGCTAATTGTAGATTAGAGACCAAACAGGCATTGGCTCTTCAATTTGGGGAAAAGCCTGGGGTGAGATATGGCTGAGGTTCACAAAATCATCAAAGTGATGGGGGAAAAAAGACTGTTTAGAACTGTAACTCACCAAATCCTGCAATTTATATTATGGGTTATGGATTTAATAAAATAAAAACTTCCCTATTGTGAACTTCTCCAAGTTCATTAGAAAGAATGTAGAGCTCATATTGCCAATGGGTTCCCAAACCAATGGGATGGGTCCCTCTACGCCTCTCTTGCCCATGAACTAAAGGAGCACAGAGGTATCCCTCCATATCCCTCATCCCAAACTGGCAGGAGCTGGTGGGAAAAGGTGCCAGAGCACAGAAGGGCTATGTGGACACAGCCAGGTGTCACAGGGGCAGGGCTGGGCCAGCAGTTAGGGCTGAGTGTTAGGCAGGGCTTTGGACTCCCTATTTCAGCAGCATTATCATTATTTTTGTGTTAATTCCTCCCTTTCAGTGAGGCAGGAGCGACCCAGTGCCCCCAAACATCAGTCCATTGTCTGCTCCATCTGACAAACAGGGTGGATGCTTTATTTGTGATACTATTTCAGTTTTCACCAGGAGAACTAAAGATTATTTCCATGGGAAATAATCCCTGATGCATTGGAGTTTCTTTTTGAGGTTTGCAGCTGGAGTGGGTTTGCTTGGACAATGCATTCACCTTGGAGGTGTGTTTCCATGGGTTGTCTTCACACTCCAAGCTTTTGTTTCCCAAGCCTATCCCCATTTTTCCCTTCTAAGGATTAATACTCTTAATTCCAATAGAATAACTTGGAACAGGCTTCAGGTTTCTTCAAACATGGCCATTTGTTTGTAAATAAGAAAAAAATCACCTCTCGAAGGGCTTTTCTCTTAGAACAAGCCCTTTTGTCCAGATATCTAAAGTTACATGTAGTCTCTCTGATTTGGAGGAGTCTTCCAGATGGCACAGTATCAACAATTCTAGTAAAATTCCTACTATTAAGTATATTTGATTCTGTCTGTGTGCTTTTGATTATGTACTATGTACAAATAATCCACTTAATGTGATTTTATTCTAATCCTCACTCTTACTTTTCTTGCAGACTTTATCCATTGGAGTGCTTGATATTTTTGGGTTTGAAGACTATGAAAACAACAGTTTTGAACAATTCTGCATCAACTTTGCCAACGAGCGCTTGCAGCACTACTTTAACCAACACATCTTTAAACTGGAACAGGTAAGTCCAGAAATATTTACTCTCTGATTCCAGTGAATATTGACATGATTTTGTGGCCCTGATAAAGTTCTGAAATTGTCCTTTTAATTCTGTTTTGTTAAGGAGTGTACACTGAATTATTCCAATTTAACTTCTAATTGACCGTATGACAAATTTCTGCCTGTAAAATAAAATGCAGCCGGGCATTTGCTGGTTTATTTTAAACATTTTTACTTCCAAAAACATCATAAAGACCTTAACCACTGCTCTGTTGTCTCCTTGATATGTGCTCAGAGGGCTTATGAAGGAATGAGCAATTCCTTCCTTGCCTTTGCCTGGACATGCTGCCATGCTATTTGATATCACATAAAAGTTATTTTTTGGTATCTGGTGAAAAAGCCATCCCAATCTTCCAGTGGTTTTTTTTTTTTTTTGCCTTCCAGTGTTGATTTGTGGGGAGGGAGGGGAAATGTCCCTCTCATGTGTTCTCAGAGGTCAGAGAGCATTATGACCTTCAATAGCCCTGGCAGATTAGGAAAGGCTGAACTTTAGGCTTTGCTTTATGTTTGTTAAGGCAGGGTGTTGCTTTCCAGCCTCAAATTAATGCACTTAAGAGAGATAACAAAAGCACAGGCTGCAATCTAGCAGGTAACACACACATTATGGTTTAGAGGGATGAGAGGAGGCTTCTCCATTTGTTATCCAGCAACAAGCAGGACAAGAAAACTGAAAGTTTCTTTCAACATCCATGTGTTGTTTCATGGGTGGACAACTGTTATTGGGCTGTACAACACAGGAAATATGTTAGAGACTTTCAAAATGCCTTTTGTCTTTTTACATGACAGTCTGCATGTCCTCTCTCCAGGTGAGATCCTCTTGGGGGAGGCCAAGGGAAACCCTCCTTATCATCATTACAGAATTAACCCAGCCCTTCCCAAAAACCCTGATAGTTTCAGTTTGGGCTTCTCCAGTGTTCTCAGAGATTGGAAAATTCAGAAGTTGCCTTGAATATGAGGGTGTTCAAAACACAAGTGATATGTCACTTATGAGGTCTTGTTTGTGAGTTTGATGGCTTCTGTTTAATCTCTTTGGTTTTGATTAATAAGGTAAAGCAGAGCTGCTCGAAGCCATTTAATTTCAGATTTTTAAGTGGCCTTTGTATGTAGGTGCACCCTACTCAACAGATGCTTCAAGAATGGAAAAAACCTGTCTATTTCTAGGGACAGGTTTATTTTCCCATTGTCCGCCATAAAAATGCAAATTTTGTTACTATCACAAAGCCAAACCAGCTGGATTTTTTATAAACATTGCCATAAACTTCCTAGAAGAGACTCAAGGAGGGAGGATCCTTCCTGAAAGCTGGAGACAGATGATTTCTCCATGAGGTGGTGTTTCAGCAGCCTCCTCCAAGATGCCATCGTCCATGAGGGAATTCCTGTTACTGGGCTGGGATTTCTTAGTAGATCAGTGCTCCCCCCAAGCCTGGGGGATACACAGAGGTCCTGAGTGCAGCAATCCCTAATTCTTCTTGGAGCAGCTTCAGAGCTAATTAGCTTTCTCCTGGAAATCTGTCAGGCATGTGAAGTCACTGGAGTCAATGTTTGCTGTGTGGATATGAGGAGCAGTTGTGAAGCCATCAAGCTGCAAAGGGCCCATTCCAGCTCTTCCTGCCTGAGCCTGTCATCCTCCTGGATCCTGGCTGGAGCACTGTTGCTCTGCTGCTGGAAAATTCAGACATCTTGGCATAGACTGAGTCTATAAATACAAGTAATCTGTGCAGCTGCACGAGCACTGATCCTTGGGTGAATGAATTAGATGGTTTAACCATTTTACTTTCCTTGGAATTCCAGCTGCATGTGGAGGAGTGGATTTGATGGGAAGAAAACTCAAGGACTCATATTCAGATCTTGGGTCTTCAGAATATTCTTCATTCCTCGCTGGCTCAAAGGTTTTTTAATGATAGTCTACAAATGAAGACCACGGAGTTAATATTGTGTTTCTAGGGAGCAAAATAGTTCTGTTAATTCAAAATGTGAATTTATCTGAGGTGTTTGTATCTTTACAAGGGTTTCTTTCATGTCTCGGTGATAGGGACCTGAAATGGATAGATCCTTCTCTGAATCCTCAGCTCTCCAAAGCTTGCAGGAGGCTGAAGAGAGATTGCTGAGATACCCAGCCACCTCTGCCAAAAAAATAAGTGGCAAAATTAAATAGTCTCTCAGGATTTTTCTTGAAATCCTCATAGATTTTGTCTGCCAGAGCTGCATTTAGCCATGATGGAATTGTTGCCATGGCATGCTGTTGATGTTATGGAATCCAAAATACCCACCACTGTCCTCTGGGAGAACCATGGGATTATTTTAAATTTTATTCCCTTTTTTTTCCACGGTGAAATCTAATACAATGTGTCTGGTGAATCTTTTTTTAAACCTTCTGTCTGAAGATGGCACTATTTCCAGTGGTTTGCAAACAACCACCGAGGCATCCTCGATCTTCAGCCTGGTATCTCCCAAAAATACAGCAGCTCTTTCATTTGGATTTTTTTAGGATGTTGCACTTAATAATTGCTGCAGATGAAGATTTAGTTTGGAGGTCACCAGTAGCATACCACCATGATCTGAGTTTCCTCCAAATTTCCAGGTCATTGGCAGTTTCAGGGCCAGGAGTACAAGTTTTTATTTCTTTATGTATCCCATTCTCCAAAATTTGTCATCTTTGTCCTCACTGATCTTCCCCCGTCCCTGCCGAGGCTCATCTGGTTCTCTCCACCTCACCCACCTTTCCCTGTTTCAGCTGATGCTTTGCAAAGGTTGAGGACTCGTCCTGAGCTTTTCATCCCACAAGTCTTGCTATTAAAGTTCTTTTCTACCTCTTTTTCCAGCTTTTGCTTACCCACCAAACCTCAGTTTCAAGGGCATGCTTTTATTGTTTAAAAAAAATACATAAATAGCCAAGGTAGAGGCTGAAAAAAATTACAGAATTTGGAGTACAATCAACTGGCAGGAGCTCAGGTGTTCAATGAAGTCTGTTTTGTGGTGGAGTCCCTGGTGAGCTTGGTATCTCAGCCTGCTCAGACTGAAAAACTGAATTTCATCAGGATAACGCATCCTATGGAATGTTTCCTCAGCCATCCAAAACTGTGTAAATATTTAGGGAGATGTGTGGGGTTTACTGGTCCTATGCAACAGGTGGAGAAAGCCAATAGTCTGGACTAAATCATGATGGTCTCGGAGGTCTGGTCACTACCTCCAACCACCTGTGAATTTCACCTCATGATTCTGAGCAGCAACAGCCCCCAGGAATATGACACTCTAAAATGAGTTTAGATATCTTACCTAAATATTATATTTAGAATTTAATGTGGGAGTGAATTAATTTATAAAAGCATCAATCTAAAATATTTGAATATAAAATAAATTATGAAGAAAGGTCTCTCTCCTAGTGCTTGGAACACTCTTCCTTTCCTTCCAGCTAGGGATTTTTCTGCATCTCATCACTGGTTAGGGGTTAACGCCTCTTTATTGTCTCTGAAGACAAAAGCCAGCCATCAGAAGTCAACCATTGAGTCCTGGGAGGCTCAGTTCAAATTTCTGTTTTCCTTGGAGATGGGAGAGTGGCTGCCCTCTGAGAAATGTTGGCCAGCTGTGGGCCACATGACCCGTGGAGAAAGAACAAGCTGCACAAGTTATTGATTTATTATTTGGCAGAACGCCATCAAATGCAACTCATGTTTGGGGGAAGAGGACGATGCTTAGAGCACATAAATTATACTAATAAAAGTCAGGATGCTGAGAGCTGTTTAAATGGTATCTGCAGGGCAGGAAGATTTCAAAGCACATTAGTGAAATGAAGGACAACTCTGATCAAGCTGTGCCAGGGTGGGTTGGGGTTGGACATCAGGAGGAATTTCTTCATGGAAAGGGTGGTCAGGCACTGGAAGTGCCCTGGAGGTGGTAAAACCCCCATCCCTGGAGGTGTACAAGGCACTCCTGGATATGTCACTCAGTGCTCTGGGCTGATGATGAAGTGGGGATCAGGCACATGTTGAACTCAGTGGTTTGGGAGGTCTTTTCCAAGCTCAGTGATTCTGGGATCCATTGTCAGAGCCCCCAGAGCTTTGTCTTGTGTCCTTCCAGCATCCTTGAGTCCATGGATGTTGCATGGCTGGGACTGGGGGGCTTCATTTGCCACCCACTTGTGTCTGGGTTTCTCCAAATGATGAGCAGTAAATACATCAATGTAATATATAATGTGTGACATGTAATAGGATACATCCTAATCTCTTATATTATTTATATATCCTCTGACACCATAAAGTAGATTGAGTTGGAAGGGACCTAAAAAGATCATCCAGTTCCAACTCTCCTCATATGGAATTTCTTAACCTTTAATTTATCCCTGGTGCAGAGAAGTGCTGCATCTGGCAAGCCCATCCCTCATCCCATGCTCCTTGCTGTAACTCTCCAGTTCACAGGTGCTTGCTCCCAGTGCCCTTATCCCTCTCCCAAGTCACCATGATCCCTTGAGCTTTTTTCCTCTCCTCTGAGCTGATTCCTTCCTTTTTCCAGGTAGATGTTCTTTTCTGCTGATTGTGGTTCCTACTCAGATGTATTGGCTAAATAAATGCACAGACTGTGCCAGGGATAAAAATTTTTATTTATTAATGCTATAAGAAGGGTTTGGAGCACCAGGACAAGGGGGAATGGCTTCCCACTCCCAGAGGGCAGGGTCAGATGGAATATTGGGAAGAAACTCTTCCCTGTGAGGGTGGTGAGGCCCTAGCAGAGGTTGCCCAGAGCAGCTGTGGCTGTGCCATCCCTGGGTGTGTTCAGGGCCAGATCAGACAGGTCTTGGAGGAACCTGGGCTGGTGGAAGGTGTCCACAAGATCTTGGAAACAGAGGATCTTTAAGGCCTCTTCCAGCCCAACCATTCTGTGTTTCTTCTGGTGGATTTTTAAAGGACAGACCTCTCCTCTTAGGCAAAGTGATGAGCAAGAAATCTTTAAAATCCTCTAAAATACTTCAACAAAGCTAAAAATGGTCTTATTGTGGCAGGACTGGAATCGGGAGTGTGTTAATTGTCACAAGTGTGGAGTGGGACTGGAAGGGGGAGGAGATGTTCAGCCTCAAAGATCAGTCTGGTCCTCACCATGACCACTGTGGAGGTTCCTTCACATCTCCTAAGTCTGATCCATCTTTCAAGGAGCTGACAGATACAGATATTTCTTTTCCTCTTTAATTTGGATCACAAGAAATTAAAGGGATTGGTGCCCCAGCAGATCACACAGCAATGTTAAGCTCGTGCTTCTCCTGGCTGTGTAAGGGCAGCTTGGGAAGAAGATGTTTCTCCAGAGGGAGCCCATGGGATCATGGCAAGGTGTGTGCTGCCAGCTGAACCATGCAAACCCAATTCTGCCCATTTTGAGAGCAAAATATAATTTATGATTGAAACCCTGTTGCCACTGAAGTTCAGAGAGCTGATTTGAGCTCAGAGATGGGTGGTTTGGAGCTGGCACATGATTTTCTGGGCTGAACCTGCTGGTTTAAAACACTTTCATGATGGAGAGTCCAAATTCCGATAAATTCAAATATGCCTACATACAGCAGGGGAGAGAATATCAGTGAGTGAAGCATCAGAATAAAACTAAATTCACGTGGCATTTGATGAGGAGCTGCTGAAATAGTCACCTGGAAGGAGAGAGAACCTTGGCTTCAAGGGAAGACTCCTCAGCTCCCCTGCACTGCCTCATGTTGTCATGGACAGAGGGGGCCTTAAAAACCTGTTTATAGACCATGTACCCATAGAGAATGTGGTTAAGTATTTATAGTTGTCGTCTGTGAGCACATGGTTAAAAAACATATGTGTTATATGTTTATATTTATACATATGTCTGTGTCTATAAATTCCTTTTCTACTGAAATTGAGAACAAACATAAAAATCCTCATTCCTAAATGAAACCATCAGCCTCAGCATCTTTTCCTGGAGGGATGTCGGGAACTCAAGGCATCCACCCTGTCTGCAGCACAAGCACACTGAGCACCAGACATTGGTCTCAATCATTTTGGACCTTTCCACATCCCATGGACTTATCATACCAAACTCATTTTAATCATCAGTTTGTGCTGGGATGGTTCTGCTGGGCCTGGCTCACAGTGCCCATTTGCTGAACAAACAATTAATCCTCCATGGGATGGGCTCGTGCCTGGATGGAGGAATCCTTAGGCAAGAGATTCTCCCACACCTTGTTGCCATTCCCAGCTGTGGACAAATTTTCCCAAGCTTCCCCAGGATGGATTTTTAGGATGAAAATGTGTCCCTACATAGCCAGAAAAGAGCGGTTTTGAAGTTTAGCTCCTTTAATTTTTCGTATAACAACAACCCTTTTTAACATACGATACAAAAATATTTTGGGATTATTTTAAACTGGGGAGCTGAGCTAGGAATGGAGGGAGATGTAGAAGGGGCGTCAGTTCCTCGTTTCTCACTTTTTGCAAAGAAGCTGAAGCAGATGGTGTTCAAGGCAAGAAGAGAGGAATTTCACACCCTTCTGTTTAGTCGGGCATTTTGATGCCAAATATATACATTTAGACATCCAAGAGTAGCTGCCTGTTGATCGTATGGCTCTGGATTACACGAGGTTTTATGACAGGAGCTCGATGGGAAACGTTCCCACATGGAGTTACGCTGGGAGAAGGGATTCTTCAGTTGATTTCTCACTTTAATCTGGGAATTTTCATTGTGTAAACAAGGTTTTCCTATGCCTCAGTAGGGAAAGGCTGGAGTAGATAAACTCCTGGATCTGGTCTAGCTCTGCCTGGTGGGAGGAGGTGAAGGAGTTGGTGGAGGTTTCTGCTGCTCTTGGGGGTTGTGAATCTTATTTTTGGGGCTGTTTCTCAATTCTCACTGTGACTAATGGCAATATCCCTGTGGGATAAGACATCTGCCTCCAGGGCACTGAAACACTGAGGGATTTTCAGAGCTTTTGGCTTGCAGGATGTGTGGATGGATGCCCAAAGCCCTCCGGACCTCTTTAAATCATGGGAAAATTTGTATCTTTGATATCCCATGATAGGGCAACGAATTTCACATATCATGGTAAAACCTTTGTCTTTAGGAGAGACTTTTCACTACCTTTTGATTTGAATTTCCTGAACCCTGAGTTTTGTGCTTTTAGACAGATAGGGAATTTATTATGGTTTTAATTTATTTTTATCACATTTCCTGTTTCCTTTAATCTGCATTTACTCTTCTCTGAAGTTTTTCAAGCCCCTTGTCCCTCCCTCCCCCTCTCTGAATTTTGCCACATGATTTTGGGGAGCAGCAGCACCAAGGGACCATATTACTCCAAAGAGTGTTTAGATATTTTATTTAGATATCATATTTATCACAGATATCATATCTACATAAGTGTGAGTTTAAAAATAACGTGTCACTTTTTCTCCCCTAACTGTGCTTTTTAGCATTTGAATTTATTTACTGATGACTGTGGCTGGATGCAGAGTAATTGATGATCATATGCAGAGGTGTAAAGACATTTTCCAGCATCTCCCAGGATTTTGTTGGGCTTGTGGGTGTTTTATCCCACTCAGGATAAAGAAATCTTTAATTCCACCCTGGATTAGAGTGTTTTGGTTTGGTTTAGCACCAAAATAAAGTCCTGATAACAGAACTGGTCCAGTGCTCCTGTAGAGATAACAGGACTTGGTTCTCAACAGCTCCAGCTATAAAATTACAGGATATTTCTGTTCCTGGCAGGAGGGTTGCCATCAGGCCTTGCAGCCCAGTTGGGAAGGTTTTCCTGATGCTCAGCATGTGTGTTTTAATTTTAAATTAATTATTCTATGCCATGGTCATGCTCTGGGTCAGTGTAGGCAGGCAGAGCTTCCCTTTGACAGAGCTTTAACAGTGCCCCCTTTCACAGAGTTCTGTCACAGTCACAGTCGTTTTCCCACTTTAAAATGTATGTTCTGCCCCATTCTGATTGTTTGGTACCCCAGATTTTACATGCTGCTTTGCCTCAGGTAACACTGTGTGGAGTAAGGATTCACTCTTATATTCCATGTGCATTTCAAAGTCTGCATGCCCATTTTATATCTTTTTTTAAATATATTTGAACCCCATGAACTGTGTTTTACTCAGATCCCTTCAGTGACCCCGTGCTTACAGAGTGCCAGTGTCTCTCTCCATGCTTAGGGCAGCAAAGCTGTTTCTGAATTCCCACTTGGGAAGCAGGAATCTCCTCATGGAGTCCATAGAGGTCACCTGGAGAACAATCTGTAGCATCTCACCCAATAATTAAATGAAAATATGGAGCTGTTGGACTCTAAAAAAAACCCCAATGTCTTTTTTCAGTTCTTTGCTCCATTTCTTTGCCAAGTCTGGGAGCTCAGTGCTCTTCTCTCCAGTGAACTTGCATTGCTCCACTTTCCAGCAGACCAGGTTTCGGATATCCAGGGATGGGAGGAGTAAATCTCACATTTTTATTGCAAGTAAGGATGCCAAAAAAGGGGCTCTGTGGACTTCAATGCACTAGAAACTTTTGCAGTCAACAATTTGGTTCCTAATGTAAAGATGATCTTCCAGGCATAGGACATTTGAATGTGCCCCTGAACATAACTTAGTTTTAAATCAAGGTATAAATTTAACCTGATTTTTAATTAACCTCCAGCTTGAGGTGTTCCTCTTTGAATGAAAGTGTTTCATGTTGTTTTTGTCTTGTTAAATGAAAGCATCATGTTATTTGAATGGAATTCCCTAATATTCCAGTGCTCCAGGACCCTGCATCCATCAAAGGATGGCAGAGGCTTTGTTGGCATGCTCAGAGATGAAGGAATATTTTGGAGATAGCTTTTCAGGAAATCTCCTGAATTCTGCAGGAAGATGGTCATTACAAGACAGATAAAGGAACCATATGGAAATATTAACAACTGCAATTTAAGTTTAATAGACAGCAGTGATTTTATCCTATAGCTTCTGTCTTTCTGTAAACAATCTGCAGGGTGTTCTGCAGAGCAGCAAATACCCCAGAAATTCCAGCAGGCCATAGTTCAATCTCTTGAGCTCAGATCCTGAAGGAACTGGAAAAATGCTAGGAAAAAAGGAATAAGGGGAACTTATTTCCACCTAGGCTTTGGAACAGTTGCTCTGGAATAGTTCCTGCTGCCTGTCTTGAAATGAGAGTAAATCTCTGAATTATTGTGGAAAAGGTTGTTTGTTGAGGACTTGAATCCCTCTTCTCATTTGGCCAGAGCAGGGACAGGTTGTGTTGGGGATGGGAGGGAGGGAAGAACCCCAGAGCCTGGGAGTGAGGGTTTCTGACCCAGCCCAGAGGAAAAAATAAGGAGCAGAGGAGGGAGAATTAGCCAAAATCCTGGAGCTGAAGGAAACTAGGCCAGGAAGGACCTGATGACTTGACCAGGTTTGTGGCACAGCTGAAAATGAGCCCAGAGAAGCAGAGACCTTAAACTCTGGTATTTTTTGGTCATTTACTAGACTATTTAAAAAAACCTCCATATCTGGCATTGCTGATTAGTGCTTTTGCACTGATCTCAGCAGCAGTATAAATTTTTAGTGTGGCCAGAGGAGTTTCTCAGCACATTTGCTGTGCAGCTGCTGAATGTCCCACGTGGAATCATGGATATCTAGAGGCCTTCTAGAGCAGAGCAATGGTTTCTCAGCTTAGATGTGTGGAGACATAAAACTCTACATGATTTATGGGGTTTTGCCGGGGCAAAAAAATGTAAAGCCCCCAACAAGTACTTCAACAAAGAGTCAGGATAATAAATAAACAAATAAGTCTGGTAACACCCTCCTGTCACCACTGAAATAATGCTGCTCTTGGCTCATCACACCAAGGTTTTTATTGCTCTCAGCATGCTCCTGACCAGTCTTGAGCTGGCAAAGCTGGGCCTAATGGACCCTGCACTCCATTAAAGGCTGTTGGAAGCCGGCAGTTGATGGATGGTGCTGACTCCCAGTGACTCTCAGGGAAATCCCTCAGGAGCAGCTCATGCCTGCTCTGAAATACACAGCCTGTTATTGCTGGGTAGAAGCTTTTTCCTGCCTTGCAAAATGCCACGAGGTTTAATGAAATCTGTGGATTTTTGATAGCCTGTGATTCAGCAGGGCTTTGAGAATGTTGTTGTGAGGTTCTGCTCTGTTCTGCTTGCTCAGCAAGAATTGAAGGTAAAACATTAAAAAGTAAAAGGAGAGAACAAAATTCATGATGTAGAGTCATTCCTTATTCTCAGGATTTTTTCCCCAATGGGATGTTGTATATTTTGAATCCCAAAGGCTTTAGGGATATTAAAAACTCCTTCTAAGGCAGCACACATCTGTATTTGTCTGTATTGTTGTTGTAAGATTATACAATGTCTCCAATGCTGAATTCAAGACCTTCTAGGGGTTGTTTTAGCAAAAATTTCCTTGTGAAATGTCTCAAAGCTCTTCAGACTTTATTTCTAAGAATATCTGTGGAGTTCATGTTAATTTTGGATGAAGATGTACATACTTTTTTTTTAAGTTGTTTGCTCATATTAAAAATGAAGCACCAATAATAATGAATCTGATTATGATTAGAAAGATGCATCCTATTAGGATTTTGAAACCTGTTTCCTTTTTTTCTTCAATTCTACCATCAAAATGTCCTGTGATAGAGAAATAAAAAGGCAGCTGGATCAGTAGGACTTTGGAATGAGGTACATTGTCCAGTATCTCTGTTTAGACAGTGAGTCACAAGTCCTCAAACATATGATTAAAATTATGATTTTAAAACTCTACTTTCATTTTGATGCCCTAAAATTATTTCTGCGTAAGACTTCTTGAAGTAATCCAATTGCAAGTGTCTCAGAGGAGGTAACCTTTATAGGAGAGCAAGGTTAGAACTATTTTGGTGTAAAAAGAATTGCTTTTTTGGCCTCAGCTTGAATTTCAGGGCAGATCCTCACATTTACTGTAGAGAATGGTGGTTCTGCTGGCCCTGGAGCTGTGGTTTTGTATAGCTGGAGGTCTCTTTGTTAGCTCATACAGCACTGGCCATTAACAGTGGGAGATGTGGAAGAGCAGAGCCCAGGGAAGCAGGAAAGGGAGGTTTACTGCTTTTTCTGTGTAATTGATATGTTGTACACAATTTCCTTCCAGCAAGTGAATACTAAATATTAATTGATGCAAACTGTGGGACACTTTGATGGGTGGGACGTTCCACACACCCCAGGCAAATGCACTGGGAACCCCAAAACCCCCCAGATCCCAAAGCATGGGAAGCAGGAGAATCTGTCCTTCTGCCCCATGCAAGTGAGACCCCACCTGCAGAGCTGCCTCCAGCCATGGGATCCAACATCAGAAGGATGTGGAGCTCCTGGAGAGAGCCCAGAGGAGGCCATGGAGATGCTCTGAGGGCTGGAGCCCCTCTGCTCTGGAGCCAGGCTGGGAGAGCTGGGGATGCTCACCTGGACAGGAGAAGGCTCCAGGGAAACCTCAGAGCCCCTGCCAGGGCCTGAAGGGGCTCCAGGAGAGCTGGAGAGGGACTGGGGACAAGGGATGGAGGGACAGGACACAGGGAATGGCTTCCCACTGCCAGAGGGCAGGGATGGATGGGATACTGGGGAGAAATTCCTCCTTGTGTGTCACTATAGGACACAAAATAACACAACTCAGCTGCTGCTCTCAAGGTAAAAAGGGAAGTTTATTTTCTGACTCCAACATTTATAGATTTCCAAAAGTGACAGTGGATTGGAGGGTGACAGTGCCACCTCTCCAATGACACTGGACAAACCAACAGTCCATCAGATTTCTCCTCCTCCATAAAAGAATGCAAAACAATAAGGTATTTACAGAAGATGTGTGAGAATGCTCGTTACAGGGATGTAAACATCAGAAGGCTTAGAAAACCTGAAAAAATCAGGGCAGCACCTGTGAGAGTGGTGAGGCCTTGGCACAGGTTGTCCAGAGAAGCTGTGGCTGCCCCATCCTTGGAAGTGTTGAAGGCCAGGTTGGATGAGCTTGGAGCATGCTGAGCTTGTGGAAGGTGTTGCTGCCCATGGCAGGGGGTGGAACAAGAAGAGCTTTAAGGTCTCTTCCAGCCCAAACTGTGCTGTGATTTAGAAGCAATCCAGGAAAAGGAAAGGGGGAGTCCACACACACTGGATGTCCTTGGCAGGCTTGGACTCCCACACAGCCACCCCATGTCCAAACAAATATCTGGTGCATCTGAATTTGGGAAATGCTCGGTGGTTCACTTTGTTTCAGGTTGTTCCAGAGGTTCTTTATCCTTTTTTTTGAATCACAGAAAGCATTGATGGAATATTTACAGGCGAGATGTCTGTTTTGGTAAACAGTGTATCAGTTTCCACAAAACCCTTTGGATTTTGTCTTTTATTTTCACTTGCACCAAATCATCATTATGTCATCTGTGGGTTATATTTTTTTTCTTTTAGGAGGAATATAGAGCAGAAGGAATTAGCTGGCACAACATTGACTACATAGACAACTCCAGCTGCATCAACCTGATCAGCAAGAAGCCAACGGGGCTGCTCCATCTGCTGGATGAGGAAAGCAAGTGAGTAGGAAGATGCTAGCTTTGGAAATGAGATTTGTTTTTCAATTAAAATGTGTTTATCCTTGAGTTTTCTGATAAAAAACCAGCTTCCCAGGAAGGTGCTAATAGCTCGCTGGGCTGATTGGTGCTTCTAGTGTTGTTTTTGAGGTGGCAACACACAGAGTGGAGAATCAGCCAGCTGAGCAAAAAGCCTTAAAAATAATAATTAAAATTCCTTTTGAGAATTTCTTCCATTAAAGGGAAGGGAAAAGGTTTCCTTTGCTTCTCTCTTCGTTTCTTTCCCTGTCTCTTGGGTGACAATGTGAAGGTGCTGAACCCAAGTGCATGAGTTCAAGTAGGATGTGGAGGTGCTGTTATTGAGATATAAGGTGGATTTATCAATTTACTGATAAAAATTGAACCAGGGTGAAGTGAGGGCACTTGTCCATAGGGGCTGCATTTCCACAGGGTTTCATGGGCATCAAGGACTTAGCTCAGGTTTGCATCCTTGATTGCATCCATCTGTTTCTGGAGAACTTCTTGGGGGAACCAAGCCACATGTGGCTTCTGGGGCTCCTTGGTGTGGAAACTTTGGAGCAGAACAGTTCTCCCATTGGATGCTCATGCCAGTTTCCTCCATGTGAAAGGCAGGGAAAGGCCAGGTGGTTTTTGGAGGTCAGATCCACGTGGCCAGGGGCACGAGGTCTTCTCCCACCATTTGCCTTGCAGGTTTCTCTCCCACTTCTTATCTCGTTGACAAGAGACCAGCAGTGATGCTCTCCCAGTGATATTGTACTGGGATAAACCAACTTAAATTGGGTAAAGTTGTGAAATACATCCCCATGCTGCTGCAGCTTTCCATGAAGTTTGAGGGTGGAGGGTTGGCTTTCTCTACTGAAGCAGACAGAGAAGTGGAAGCTCAGAATGTTCCTGTTTTCCCTTTCGTGGACATGAAAGAAGTGGGAAAAGTTTTCCTGTTAGGTTTGCAGCTTCTTCCTTTCAATTCTCTCCACGCAGTTTTCCTCAAGCCACAAACCAGACGCTGCTGGACAAATTCAAGCGTCAGCATGAAGGGAGCTCCTACATTGAATTCCCAGCAGTGATGGAGCCAGCTTTCATCATCAAACACTACGCGGGCAAAGTGAAGTACGGAGTCAAGGTCTGTCACCCAGCTGTTCCCCAGCAGCTGCTTTCATCTAAATCTGGGATTGGGAAGGAAAGCCCCAGAGGCTCCACAGAGATGGTTTGGAGAGGACTTGGCCGAAGAAGATGGGAGGGTCAGGAGAGAAGTGTTTGGGGAAATGGAAAGGTGGTAGGGACAGGGTCTTCCTGTTCTCCTTCACATGGGCATTTTGGGAAGAATTTAGGGAAGCACAGTGAGTTCAGTGCTACACCCCAACAACATGTTGAAATTGGGTGTCTGGTGGCCTTTCTGGACTTGGTTTTGTAGAAAACCCAGTGTTTTCCTCATCATTAGCCACTTTCAATACAGGTTATGTGTGCTTGGGTCTCCTCATCCCACTGCTACAGGTGCTTTCTGGAATCCCACACCAATTGTTCCAAAGTTGACCCCATTTCTATTCAGGCCAGTTATTAGCAGAAGGGATTCTGGTGGCCAGATGAGCCTGTGTGAGCAACAGCCTTGGGATTTCTCTCATTGTGTTTCTGATGCAATAAATGCACATGATGAGCATCAGAGACGATGACCATGAACAGGTATCTAATATGGCAGCAGGACAGAAAAAAGAAGCAGGATTCAATAATTGAGCTGGCCCAGAGATCTGGGGGATCGGCTGTCTGTCTCTGCCCCCAGACACGCTTAGGATGGCTCTTGCACGCTGGGCTTCAAAGGATGAGACTGGACGCCAGGTTTTTTCGGTCTTCAGTTTGTTTATTATCTCTTATCTAAAAAGTCCTTTCCCTGCCTGAAGGATCTGACCAACACGGCAGCCAAAGGCACTCTGCCCACCCCTAAGGCGGCCGCATCTTTTATAACAAAAACTACATATATCATATTTACATTTTGTCCCCAATACCCATCATCTTCGTCACTAAGTACACCCTCATCCCAGACCAATCCCCAAATGCCAACACCACTCCAGAAGATGGAAGACAGGAAGAAGAAGGAAAAGCCTGGTGGCACACCCTGATTCCTCCATCTTGTCTCTACCACCCCCCTGTACCGAAACCCCAAAATTTGTAATTCACCCTATAATAATATCTTCCCTTCACCATTTACACCCGAGTGATTCTCGCATGTTCCATTTCTTCATACATCGGTGGCACATCTCTAGATGGATCAAAATCAAGCCACCAAGTGCTTTTGGCAACATTCCAGGGCTCCCGAGCCCCCCAAGGGTTCTCTCGGTAGCTCTGGACATCAGGAGTGATGTGCTGAGCTCCCACACAGAGATAGCCTGGAAGATGCGACCTGAAGTATCATGTGGGTGTGGTTTATCTCCCTCTTTCCTCCTCCTTGTCCTTCGCTAGGATTTCCGGGAGAAGAACACGGACCACATGCGGCCGGACATCGTGGCTCTGCTGCGGAGCAGCAGGAACGCCTTCATCTGTGGCATGATCAGCATTGATCCCGTGGCTGTTTTCCGCTGGGCCGTCCTGAGGGCCTTCTTCAGGGCCATGGTCGCCTTCAGGGAGGCTGGGAAACGACATGTGGAGAAGAAAACTGGTACGTGTGCCCGTCACCCAGGCCTGGAGCCTGCTTTTCAGCAGCAGGTTGGGTCTAATGTGTTATTACCCTGTTTTAAGTAGCCTGAATCTATTAGAAAACTTATTTGAATAACAGGTAGATTTTTTTTGTTGAAGTCATATTTAAAGGTACATTTGGATTTTAACTTATCACAAGGAAATATTTTCATTTTGTTGCTGCTTTAACTTTTCCTTTTTATAGGATGCATGGATAGAAACACACAAGTTATTCAAACAGAGAGATACAAATTATCTAGCAAAAAAAGCAAATTATTTTTGTGATAATTCTTGAGCTGTTAGTTATATCTGGAAACAAAAAAAGGCAATAAATCTTCCTATGATTTTCCAAGCTGTTCACCCTTTCAGCTGCAGGAGAGCATGTCTCTTGTCTAGCAAAATTCATGGCTTTGCAGTCATCCAGAACCACGGATCACAGGGGCATTAAATTAAAGGAAAGTGATGGTGCATCATCATGCTGTGGCAGGCAAGACCTGGCTGTGCTTTTAGACCATTTCTCAGCATAAAGCAATTTCGGAAAGATGGGTACAAGCTATTACTGTTCATTTCTGGGCACAAGAGGGCTTGAAATCCGTGATGGAATTAGAGCCTCAGCAGGGAAAATGTCAGCTGGGTTAAAATTAAAGGCATAGCTGCACCATGAATTACTTGGTAATCAGTGAGGTTTGCATCGTGGAGAGAGAGGGAGCCTGGGACAAGGAGCATAGGTAAGCAGCTGTTCAAGGAGAAAGAATCATTTTCTTGGGAGCAAATCCCAAGAAGAGCAGCAGGCAAAAAATCAACTTTTAGGTCTTGAGGTTCTTCCTCTGACACCTCCCGGATGTGGCATAAGAGAAGAGCTGATTCTCATGAGCCTGGGTCTGTCTGGCACATCAAGGCAGCATTTTTGGACAGAGTAACCAAAGAGAGAGATGGCAAAGCTGTTTGGCTTTGGGAGAAAGACCACTCCAAAGAGGTGGCTTCCAAAATCCATCTTTGCATTTTCATCTTGCATAAACCCCGGGCTGAACTGAAATGAGGTAATCCAGAATATTAAAAAAAATCATTCAATCTCAGGAAGTAAAAGCTGATTTCAAGCCCTGCTTTGCTTTCTGTTTCTCTGGCAACTGGTCCTGCACACTGCTGTGCTCATCTCCTCACTCCTGCTTTTCAGTCCAGAGTTTGTAGCAGTAACTTGCTTATGTCTCTATATATACCTGTATCAATATATAGATCTGATTATGGAGATTATTTATATATATATATATATATATATATATATATATATATATATATATATGTAACTGGATGAGACCAGGAGATCTTGAGACAATTCTGAGACACAATTCTTGTATTGCTTTCTCTTTCCATACCAAAATTAACTAATGCATGGTGGTGGCTGAATTTCTAAACCTTTTTGTGGTGCTGCTCCATTATCTGTCCCTTAGCCTCTATTCAGATGGCATTGTGCTTTGTACCCTCTGGGTTTTGAGTCAAAGAAAAAACAAACCCCTCAGAAAGCTGGATAAGGCTTGTCTTAAACTTACCAACAACCCTCAGATCATTTATACCCTAAATTTTTATGTGCATCAAATTGGGAAAAAGTCATGAGAAAGTCTCAGTTATACAGGCAACACTGTTGGGAGGTGATTACCTAAATCTAAATTCCATACTGAGGTACACTTTATTTGTGGGAAAAACTTAACCTACAAAAAATGGCAGAGCTGGGATCTCTGTCCTTGCCCTCTTGGAGAGCTGCCCACCCTGTCCAAGCATGACCATCCAGGCTGGACAGGCCTTGGAGCAGCCTGAAGTGTAAGGTGTCCCTGCCCTTGGCAAGAGGTGGGACTGGATGATTTTTAAGGTCCCTTCCAACTCAAAAACCATTCTGGGATTCTGACTTTGCCCAGATCACACTTGGCAAGGTGAGATCAGTAGCAGGGTTTTTATTGTGTTTTTGCTGGTGTGACCTTAAATCCTGTCACCAAAGCAGGTGTCTGTGGAAGAGGTCAACGTGGGCAGAAGGCTCAGCCAGTGTCAGGACAATGTGACAGGCTGGTGTAACATGATGCATCCACTGCCAGGTGCTGGAATTCCTTTCCCCTCTCCAAAATAATGCAGAAAATCCCCAAATTCATGCTTTGCCTCTATGTCAGAAAACATTTGTGAGTTATCAAGGTATCACTTTGATCACTTTTAAAATTCTCCCATCTTGATAGATAGAAGCAGAGAACCAAAGGCAGCACATGTTTGATGTTTATTTTGTTTTTTATCAAACCTTGATGGCTTTAATTAGCCTGATTTGAGCATCTACCTGCCCACAGATGTGGAGCTGCTGACAAAATGATGGTAGAGTAAGAAAAGCCTCTCACACAGTCATCCACATGCACACACTTAATATTTGTGCAGATATTTTTTCAAGACGTGCTGCCCGTTCTTGGTTTCTGAGGTCCTTTCCCCATCCATCAGGTAGGTGAAGTGAGGGAGCAGGGAAATATCCAAAACTAGCTTCTTTTAATTAAAGGTTCTTTGCATTCTTTGTCTGAACCCCAACTGGATCTCTCTTGCTTTTACACTTGCAATACCCAACAGGGTTTTTCCAGAAAAATCCCTGGCTTATGTCTAAGCAGCTCTGCAAAATTTTGCTCTGCTTCCTTTCCACATCATCCTTTTGGTGGTCTCCTCCATGCCAAGCAGATGCTTCTAGAAGGATAATCAGCATTTTTTCTTGCTGGCTTTGGGGGCTCTTCTTTTATTGTGCTCCTGATACTCTCCTAGTGCAGCTTTTGGTGATTGTGTGATTGTCCTCTTTAACTTGAAGGTGAAGAGCAGCAAAGTGGTGTCACTGTGAATTTTCTTTGGTAGCTTTGTGTTTCTGCCTGAGTGATGCTTCTTAGGGTGCTGCCAATGCTGCTGGAATGAAAGATGCCAGAATCAGGCGAGCTGCACTTAAGCTGAAGGATTGAACTCTTCAATAATTTGATTTTTTAATTCTTTTTATTACTAAGGTCGTCAGTGAGGATTGAAATGGTCCAATAGAACTGCATGTTAGAACTGGATTTGTTTGTGAACTTGGATTAAAGGAACACTGTTAAGCTTTTTAAGAAAGAAAATTGGCTGGTTGACTTTTTTTTGCTGTCATCAATACACATTTATTATGCAACACCCTCTAATTTGTAACAAAAAATTAATGGAAAAAATGCTGTTATTCATACAAACTAGGCTGTGGAGACTTGGTTTTGCTGGACCTAAATCCTTCCTCTGATGAAGATTTTGTGGTCTTGAGGCTGTGCCTGTCCTTGATAGGCTCTGCAGCTGGATTTAGCCAACAAGGGTTGCTCCTTGGGTAATTCCTGCTTAAAAATAATCCCACTGGCTTCTGCAGATTTATTCCTGAAGCTGATCACAATAAAAACCACTGCCCTCAAAAAAATCAGTAAAAAAGGCTGCACTTGCCAAATAAAGGTGACAGCAATCAAAAGCTTCATGTTTGAGGTCTCACTGGTGTTAAGATGAGGAGGAGAGCCCTTGACAGTGTTCCTGTGGAAAATTCAGATCAGTCCTTTCCCATGGTTTGATGTGTTGGTATGAAATGCTCCCAGAGATGCTGGCACAAAGTGACTCCATGGTGACCTCCCCACGCCTCACTGGGAGTGTGGCACCTCCTGGACTTGGCTAACAATGACAGAGAGACACTGTGTGTTGGCACATAGTCACTGGTGTCACCTCTCCTCCACCCTGTGCTCACTGCTGGGCCATCAGAAGTCCTCTTGGCCACACATTGATGGTTTCTTACAACTCAAACCTATCCTGCCAAACTCCACACTCTGTGTTCTCTGCCCTCAGGGAATATGGAAATGGTGCTTAACGCAAATAATTCACATTTTTCCTTTTAATTGCCAAAATCTGAGCAAAATGTAGCACTGGGGTGCATGATGAGAATTCCAGGTGGTTGTGTCATGGAGCATCTGGACAGGGATTTCGGGTAACACTGGGCAGAGCCACAAGAAGGCATTTTAAAAATAAGTTAATAAAAGTAAAGATTTATCTAATAATCCTCTTTTTGCCCAAATAATCTTGGAGTGATTATTAAGTGTTTATGCTCTGTCTAAAGAGGATTATAATTAGGACTGGGACGTGGTCCAGCCCATTGCTTCCATGCCACAGTGCTGTGAGGAGGAAACCACAGTTAAATTGTGTCGAGCACGAAAACCTGTGACCCTCGAGCTCCTTTGGGCTTGTTCCTTCCCCTCTCCTGACTTCTGCTTATAAAATCTTTCTCTTCTCTCAATTTTTTTTTTTTGTTTGTTTGTTTTTATTTTGCTTCCCAAGGGCATGATGATGCAGTGCCATGTGCGGTTTTGAAAAGTGTGGATAGTTTTAGCTTTCTCCACCACCCAGTTCATCAGAGGAGCTTAGAGATCCTGCAGAGGTGCAAGGAGGAGAAGTACAGTAAGGCTCCACCACTCACCCTCCCCTCTGATACCACACTCACAAGTCCAGAAATGGAAACCAGGTGCATTCCATGTAGAAAGGATAAAAAAACAGTGCCTGAGGAGCCCTCCATGGTCAAACCTCAGAGCAGTTTTGAACCTATTGGGAAATGATTGGGCAGAGTTGAAAGAGTCAAATGAAAAGCAAACCTATATCTCTTGAGATCTTGCAAAAAAATGTTTTGTTGGCAATTTTCCCATTTACTCACTGACATTAATAAAGAATGTTCCTGATACAAGGCTGGTACAGCTGGAATTCAGCTTAATTTGGATTTCATTGGATTTCAGAAATACCTCTAGCTTGTGAAAATATTGTCTCCCAGGGCTTTTATTTAAAACATTGTCAATGTTATTTTATGGAATGATGCACTTGGTCTCCATTTCTTCATCTTCACTCCTCTGTCATGTAATAAACTCATCCTGCATGACAACATGGACACTTTTGCATGCACTGCTCTATTTTATTTTTATATTTAAATAGATATTTGGTGCTCTCACGTTTAGATACATTATTTTCCTACCATTATTCTCTTCATTCATGTTGCCTGTTAAAGCTGACAGAAATAGAGCTGCTCTGCATGGGCAAAGCCTCAGCCCAACTTGCTTAAACTTCATGAAATTTTGGTGTAAGTGGAAACCACCTTTTTTTCTGTAGAGCTGAGCACGGTAAGTACAGTAGGTGCATGTTAAATCTTCATGAATATGGTTTTCCTGTTAGAAACCTTCTGTCAGATATTTCTGCTTCCTACAGCACGTGGGGTTGGGGGAGCAGTGGTGGTTTAGGTCTTAATTTAGGCTTTCAGTCTTAATTTAACTACGTTATTTTCCCCTACAAGTTCCCAACACTGCTATAAGAAAATATAAGGGAATGATACTAAATTTTACTTGATTTTTGATTTTGTTAAAAGGTGGTGTGCCAAGTGACCTTACTGATACTACAAAGAAACTATTGAAAAGGAAGATAGTTATCAGCAGAGTAATTTTACTTGCAATTAATGAATCAATTTAACTTTAATTTTTAAGTTGGCTCAGAAGTATGAGAGATTTTGGGGGGTTTAGTTTGCATTTCCTTAGGTGAGAAAAAGGAAATTCACACAACTCAAATGATACTTAGAGCTTTAATTTAGTGGGAAGCAGGAAGTTGAGCTCACTGTTGAGCTCAACACCTCAAAACCTCACTAATATAGATGAGTCCACACAATTTGGGATCTCTTAGGATAAATCCAATGAGTGGGTCTAAGAAGAACATTGCCAGTTTGTGAACTGGCATCTGACCAGGCAGATGAGTCATTCTTGTTCTGCATTCAGAGATCCTTCCCATGGGGTGTGCTGCTGCTTCCCCAGGCTCCCAGCCTTGGCAAGGAGCCTGTGGAATGTTCTGGTTCAGGACCCATCAGGTTTTGGGCCCCACAAGTGAGCTTGGCCCCAGGGACTTGGCTTTTCCCACAGGTCAGGTGAGGTTACACATCCACATCATCCTTGAGACAGGAACCAAGGTCATCCCCTTGTTTTGAGCTGTGCAGTTAGCTCTGAACAAAGAGAGAAAACAAATTGGTTTGATGAGTTTATTGAGATTCCCTGTGGGTCCCTTGGCATTCAGCTTCTGGAGCCAACTGCTCTCCCTTCCCTCAGCTGTCAGCTGCTTCCCTAATACCCTTCCACCAGTTCCTCCAGAGCAAGGCACTGGGTTTAGACACCTCTGAATCAGTACTGGAGGTCTGCTGGTTGGTGTTCATCCATAGGGAGTCGACAGGGCTTATCCAAAACTCTTCTCAACAAGGGCAAAGACCTGTTGGGTCAGTCAGTCCATTTTTCCAAAACACTCCTGCTGAAGGAAAGGGAATATGCTTCAAAAATCAGAATAATTTTCTGCCTGAGGTGTAAACCAGATCAGGCTGTGTCTGAGCCTGACAGAAGGGTAGAAAGACAGATTTGGCTCCAAAAAGAAGGGTAGGCATTAAAAAAATCTTGGAAATACCAGTGAAATCCCATTTCTCATGGACTCCTTTAGACAAGAAAAGCCTTCTGGGCCTTAATGGGGGAGTTAACAGGCATAATAAAATATATTCATTTAATCTATATTAAAAATTGATCCAGCTAGACATTAGGTGCTTTCTTAGTCTAAAACTATCTACACAAAGTACTGATGCAATATTTTAAGCAGATTCCTGCTTATTCCAATTCTTCCCTATTTACAGTTGGGTTTTTGTGCTTTAAATCAGGACTTTGGACACAGAAACGCCAGTCTTGAAAGAGGTACAAGAACACTCCTAGGACAAGAAATGTAACCCAAAAATGGCTTAAAGGGCAAAAGGAGGGATTGAAAAGAGTTTTGAGCTTGGGTATTGTTAACTGCTCAGATGCATTACCTGCCTGGCTTTCTAAAAACCTCCAGTGCTGGAGATGCCACACCTTCTCAGCAGGAGTGATTTGGTTGGTCCTGCCTTGGAGCACAAGCAGGATTCAAAGATCACCTGGGACAGCACACACTCAAATTTTCTTTTGTTGACATTTCCAGAATATTTGGGCACCTTTAGATGCAGAACCTTAACCAGGTGGACCATCAGCCATTTCAGGAATCTCCTGCCCAAATCAAGATGAACAGATTCTCCTGTTCAGCTTCAAGATGAGCTATTACAGCATCTTAGCAGGGCAAGGAGGGTGGTAAATGTCCTGTCAAAGGGTTGTCTTTTGTAGGAATTCATCTTCTCCTCAGGAATTCCAGGCTCAGAACAGCAGGACAGGCTCAGGTCTCAGCGTATTCGCTTTGTGTTCATCTTGCAGAATAAAACATCCCCAGGACACCTTTTAGCCCAGCACTTGGGCTGCATGAAATAGTGGAATTATAAATATTTGGAGGAGGGGATGTGCTGTTGCTTCCTTCTGCCCTGATACAAACCATAGTCTAGATTTTTTTCTTTTTAGAAAGCTTTTTTTTTCCCCCCCTTCTTTTCCCACTGTAGATGTCTCAGGGTAGAATAAAGCATATTTTTTCCCATGCTGAGGTGAGAGCTGTGATTTTTCCTGTCTCACAGCAGTGATTTTGAGACAGTTATAAAATTGCTCAGCTCTTTTTGTGTCAAACTCCACATTATCAGATCTTTATGTTTTTGTGGTTTGGTGACTTGAGGTGTTTTGTTGTCTACAATAATTGTCTCCTGTCTTCCTAAGTGCTTGGTTACAAAACATTTCCACTTCAGGGCAGATAACAGCTGCTACTGTAACCATGTGTGGCAGCTTCTTGGCTGAATACAAAATAGATACTTTATTTAATATATTGTTTTATTAGATGTATTTTATTACAAATAAATTATTCCAGGTATCAAAGGATATAGGCTTAATAGACAATCAAGCCTTTATAAAATAGTATAGAAGTGTCTATAATAATAATAGAAGTGGAAAGGAATAAATGAAATATATTTCATATTAAAAAAACACATTTCCTTCAGAATTGGTAGATTTTTACAGATTTTTATTTTTAAATCCTTCCTTGAAGTTTCTGACCATTTAAGCAGCTACTGAATGAAACTCAGGTCTACACTTGAGATACAGATCTGGGCCTCTTCTGCAAAGCCTTGTCCATCCCCATTCCAGAGTTAACTTGTTTGTGAAGCCAAAGTCTTCATTTCCAAGGCATTCATTTATTCCTTAGACACTTCTTCTCTCCTTGCCTCCAAATATATGGACACGTGCAGCAAGTAGGAAATGCTATAAAAAGTAGGAAATGCTATCAAGCACTGCCTACTTGCTGCACATGTCCGTATATTTGGAGGGAGGGAGAGAAGAAGTGTCTAAGGAATAAATTACCATTTTTCCAAGCATTCTAATTATGTCCAGGTGTTTTGCCCACACAGCTGGGTTATCCCATGCACAGTGGAAAGCTTGGGAATCCCTTGGACATGGAGAACGTGAGTGGCTGCACCCATCATCTCCTTCCCTCACCCCGTTTGCTAGCTGGGACAGCATGTCCCTAAAACACCCTCCATGTGTGTGGGAGAGGAATGAGAGGCTGGAGCAAGCAGTGTTGCTCACGAGGGTGATGACTCTGGCAGGGAGGTGGCACTGGGGAGCGATGGCATCCCTGGCGCCCGGCTGTGCCCGGCATGTGCCAGGACACGTCGGTGCTGCTCCGCGCCAGAGTCAGGCCTCAGCTATGGCTCTGCTAATTGTCTGTGGGGATGGCTCTGCTAATTGTCTCTTGGGTTTGAGCCAGCTGGAAACGTCTTCCTCATGTGCTGCTTCAGGTATCACTCGGAAGAGCCCGCGGACGCCGCTCTCAGACCTGCAGGGAGTCAACACCATCAACGAGAGGAGCCCACGGTAAGGATCCTGCTTTTACCTTGGCATGGCCTGGGGTCTGGGATGGGAGAGCACTGTCTGTAGCTGAAAATGACTGTATTGGCATTTCTTCCATCTCACCTATCAATCTTATCTTCTCTTCCTTCTTTGCCATGTGATTGGGTCTAAACGCCTTTCCTGACTAAACAGCAGGCAGGAAAAGCAGCTTCCCTGTGTCACAGGCAGCAGTTGTTGGGGATGGGTGTATGAGGGGATAAGAAGCTTAACAAAATGAATGAATGTGCCAATATCAAGGAAATAGTCATTCAAGGAGGGCAGGTTTGGGTGCAGAACTGCATACAGCATGTGGTGCCTCCAGGCACCCTGGAATGTGGAAAACCTGAAAGTTATGGAGTTTGAGATGGTACTTTGCCAAATGCTTGCTTGTTTTCAGGGGGGAAAAAAAGCACATTTGCTTCAGAATTGATTGATTTTTACAGATTTTTATTTTTAAATCCTTCCTTGAAGTTTCTGACCATTTAAGCAGCTACTGAATGAAACTCAGGTCTACACTTGAGATACAGATCTGGGCCTCTTCTGCAAAGCCTTGTCCATCCCCATTCCAGAATTAACTTGCTTGTGAAGCCAAAGTCTTCATTTCCAAGGCATGTCTGGGCACTGATCCTTTTCCCAACTACTCTTGCGCTATCCCTCCTCACATCCCAGGAGGTCTGATGTTCCCCATACCCCTCTAAAGGCATACAGTGCCTCTCTGCTTCCCTCTGAGCAGGTGTGTGCTGGGGAAGGAAGTGATAGGAGCACCCTCAGCTCCTACAACCACTGCTTGGAGCTGCAGATATCCAGGGGTGTCTTTTTGGCTGCTCTGAGGTTAATGAGAAGCCCAGAACAAGTCAAGAGGAGTCTAAATCTGTCTCCTGAAATGGGCCCATTAAATCAGTCCTTGCATCTCAGTGGCTTCCCTTCCACACAAAATTAAATATCCTTCCAGGATATAATGAAGGCTCATTTTTTAATGGCTTTAATGCCAAATCGCCACAACAAAAATTAGATACACATGGTCCTTTTTTTTTTTCTAGGGGAAGAAAAGTGACTTCTTCTGGCTGGTTTTGTTCACTATGTGCTCTCTGAGTGCCATCAAGAATAGACTGTCCTTCCTCCTCTGAATTCCTCCCCTTTGAGAGAGGCAGTGGCACCCTACTGAAGGAGAACTGAATGTTCTCATATCATTACAAGTCCATTTCAGTGATTCAGAGAGCATGGAATTTACTTAAAATGGTGGGATTGAATTCATAAATTTCTGCCACTTCTTGAATTTGAGCAGAAATCCCGGTGGTACAAGCAATGCCACCCTATCCTGGGAAGGTGATGCAACCCTGGCTGTCCTCCTCAGCCTTTGCCACCCTCCTTTCCTTTCTCATACTGCTGCAGCTGCTGGGGCCCTGGTGGGTTGGGTTGTGATGACAGCCAGTCCTTGGTGACACTCAAAGCAGGGAAGGTTGGTGTCTCCAGAGGTGACGTTCCCTGATTCCAGCCCCTCTGATTGTGCAAGTTTCCCTCAAGATAACGTAACGTGAAACTTTGTCCTTTGGAGATCTTCCCTTGGAGATAAGAGGATTCCTGCAGTTTCTCTATCCAGCCTTTGGAGCATCTGTAAATTGGGACAGGGCTTTTCTTGAGTGCCCAACTCAGCTTTGGAGGCACTGTAGTGTGGGAGCTAGGGCTGCCAACATTTTCATAGCCCAAAATATTTCAATTATCTCAGCAAAGGGACATTGTAAAGGCAGGGAAACTCCTCCTGACCCAGGCAAGAAGGAAGATGTGTTTATTTACTGTGGGGTTCAATATGTGGTCAGCTCTGGGTATGTTGCTTAGCCCATGCCAGCACAGCAGACAAATCAGCCTATAGACAGCCAGAATTGAGGAATTGTGTTTTTCTTCCTCATCCTGAGCAGCTGCGTCCTACCAGCAGCCTCAATCTGAGCCTTTATTTGCAGAAAAAATTGTTTTTGGAGTCATTCAAACTCCTATGTTCCCCCTCCTGTGACACCTCAGTAGTGTGGTCTGTGATCTTCCCTTGGGCATCATCAGTAATGGGTCCCCAAATGTCACCTTGGCCCTTTCCTTCTGCAAGTACAAACCAGATGTCTCACAAGATCTCCGAGGTCCAGGCTGTACTTTCAGAGTAGGCTGGTGGTTTTGATCCCTTTCATTGTAGCTGCTTTTGATCTGGAGAGTCATGTCACCCTTGATGAATGTTGGTACTTGAGGTAAATACCAATCTTGCACTTGTTGGGCAAGAGCAGGTGAGCACAGAGGTGCAGCTAACACGGCTGGAAGAGAGATTGGCATTAGCAGCTTCCCAGCAGATCAACTGGCAGGCCATTTACAGCTCCAAATTAAACAGGAATTGCTTTCAAAGCCATCTCATGATCATGTGGTCGCTGATAAGTCTGGTTGTGCATCCAACCTACAGGATAGCCCGGGGCCTGTTTCTAAAAGCAAGTTTGAGGCATGACATCACTCAGGAAGTCACTGGGGAGGATTTTGGGAGCCAAGTGCTCTCCTCTGATCTCAGAAAAAAGTGGATGGGTGGTTTGCACATGCTGGATGGGAAACCAGACTTCAGCAGGGTGTTCCAAGTGCCTTCCCCAGCTGCTGAGAAATGAAGGCCAGGCCATGCCTAACCAAAACCACTTGGGCTGGTTGGGATCCTGCTGGTTTGTGCTCACTAGGGACACTTTTATGTGCAGGGGTGTCTGAGCAGGTGTTGGTCTGGAAGCAGCTGGCTGGGCCAGGTGAGGGCATTGACCCCAAAGTACCAAAAGCCTGCATCTGTTGCCATGTGGACATATCCATCCTAAAGTGTCCCTAACAAACACAGTCCTTTTATCTCTTGGGTTTTTTAAAACCACGTGGGAATTTCTAGGATTTTCCAGAGAGGTTGGCCAGGATTAGTGGTGTTGTAAGTCCCAAAAGTTTTAGTGGTTCCCATCAAGTGGTGATTTTTTTTTTCCCACCTGCAAACAGGAGGTGGATAGTACCTGAGATGTAAAGAGAAGAAAGGTGAACAGGAGGGATCACTTGGGTATTCCAGCTTCTCACTAACCATCTGTGAATGGAATGCTTAAGAAAGCAGGTCCTGGAGCACTTAGCCAGGGGTTTTGCTTTGCTGTGATTGATCCCTCCTTATAATAGTGGTCCATGTCAAAATGCTGATTTAATAGGATCAGGAAGGAATTTGGGAAGTGCTTAGATGAGGCAGCGAGGTGACGTTGCTCTGAGGATCTGGCTCCAGGCTTTGAGCTGGCTGAACGTACAGCTTTACATCCTTTAATTTTTAATTTCCATGTGGCACTTGGGATTTGCCTTTCATCCAAATCAAGACTTGAAGGTAAAGGACTGCCTTGTTGTCAGAGCTCAGAAGTGGCCGGCGCCCGAGGCCACGTTTAAACCACCGTGTCCTTCAGCATCCTCATGACCTGGTGCAGCCTGGAGTCTCCTCCTGGTCCTTTTCCTCCTGTCTGAGATAACTTGGGGGAGGGGGGGGGTGTTGCAGCCACCACATCCTTCCTTAGATTGCTTTTATTTCGTATGAGGATTTCTGCAAGGCTGATAAAAAAAATTAGAATTTAAAAATCCCAACAAACCACCAAAAACCCACCAACCCAAAAGTGTTTTGGTGGAGTGCTGCCCATAAGAGGCCTCATGTCCCCCAGACACCACTGGAAGCCTCCTCATCCCTGGAAATTCCTTGTCCTATGTCTAGTTTGGTCAAGTATCCATTTCCATCCCTCCAAGAGAGGATGTTGGTTCCTCTCCTTGTTTCCTTTAGTCCTTCTGAAGCCAGGTGAGCATTTCTGGAGACCACAGCAGTAATGCTCCATGGCAAAGGAGACCAAATTGAGTGACTGATTTGTAATCAGGTCCCAGAGAATGATTCTAGGTCAACGCATCATCCAGCTGGGGCTGACATCCATCTTTGCAGCAAATAATGAGTTTATTGCAAATTAGATTTGTTTTTTCTTTTCCCAATGGAACGATTATGTGAATTTTGGGAGACATTGTCAGCACCAGATGTCATGGCCTCGTTTCCTTCAGGCCACCAAAGGTATCTAGAGGTATCTGCAGACTCAAGGTTTCTGTCTGGGAGAGCTGGAAGCTGTTTTTGTCCTGCTGTTAATTTGTTCCTTTTGTGAATATTTGATCTTTGAGAGGTGCTTTAGTAGTCGATGGCTCCATGTGCTGTCTGGCACCAGGGACTCATCCATGGGAGGGAATGAACAATGGAAAGAAAACAGCAGCAGCTCATTTTCTACCAGTGGGTTGTTTTATGATCTGTTTTTATCATGTTTTTTATCTCTTCCTAACGGTGTCTGGTGTTCCAGGGATGCCTATGGAGTTGGCTGGAATGGCCGGATGGGGATGAGGCACAACAGGCTCGCCAGCCCCGGCACCTTCCTGGACAAAGATGGGATATTTGTCAACACCACCAACAGCAAACTGCTGGAGAGGGCCCATGGCATCCTCATGTCAGTACCCAGGAGGGGATCTGGGCTTTACTCCTGGCACAATGAGCAGCAAGGGTAGTTAGGGCAATGTAAATAGCCAGGATCTAAAACTCTCAGGGTGCCAAGCTGACTTGGAGCTGTCTCCCAGTTGGGTCAAAGCAACCCCGGTACATTTGACATGTCTGATTTAATTTGTCTCATGCATTCAGAATGACAGACAAAGGGATGAAAGAGAAGGAGCAAACCTTCTGGTCACACCAGTCTGGAGATACAGCAGTCATGTAATGCAGTCACACTTCTAACATCTTATCAGAGTTTCCATTATAATTATCTAGGCAGGTGATTCACGCTGCAGCCTCCTCAAAGGTTCAAGGAGCATCCCAGGCTGGCTGAAATGAGCATGGGGTTTGGAAAGCAGGAGGCTGGTCAGTCATTTTGTGACCTGGCTTCTTGGCTCTTCCCAAATTCCCAGCATGCCATCATTTCCATTCCCATGAATTGGATACATTCCTCTCAGTCTGCAGAGTGCAGGGGCAGCCCCACTTCAGTGCTGGCTACTGACAGCAGCTGCTCAGGGGGATGTGGAGGGGCTGGTTTCATCAACTCCTCCATTCCACCATTGCACTGTGGGTTAACCTGAGCCATTTATTGTCTCCCCAGGCGAAATAAGAACTTCAAAGCCAAACCCAGTCTCCCAAAGGTGAGTGAGAAGCAGCATTTTCCCCCTTGTGGTTTGTGGGTTAAGGCTGCAGTACAGTCATGTGATGCTGCTGGATATGAAGAAGACCATTGTGTCTACACCAAGACTTTGGTCAACTCAGCTCTGTTCAGGGCTCTTTAATTCATATAAACCCAGAGGATTTCAGCCCTGATTTCTGCTGGGAGAAAGAGATAGAAGCACTTACATCCTCCTTGGAGCTGCTCTGTCTCATTTTTCCTCCTTCTGAGAAGGAGTATGTACATGCTGGTGGAATTTAATAGCTAAATCTCTAAACTAAATTGAGCAAGTAAGTGATGCAGGAGAGCTGGTACCTGATAGACAACAACCTTGTTACTTCTCCTTCATCTTGGCTACATTTATTGTATTTTAAAAGATGCCAGGACATCTATTGTGCCTAGAAGAATAAGGCTTTTTGTGGTCCTCACTGGTGCTGCATCCATGGTCAGGAGCAGCAGAAGAGGAGCAAACATTGTTTTTACTCCTCTCTATGTCTGTCTTGCACTTGGTGAGGCACTGATGCAGTTAATCAAGGAACTGCTCATTAACAGTGAGGAGAATCATAGAATCATGGGATGGTTTGTGTTGGAAAGGAATTTAAAGGTCATCCAGTTCTACCCCCTGCAATGGGCCAGGGTCACCTCCCACTATCCCAGGGTGCTCCAAGCCCCATCCAGCCTGGCCTTGGACACTTCCAGGGATCCAGGGGCAGCCACAGCTGCTCTGGGCACTCTGTGCCAGTGCCTCACCACCCTCACAGGGAAGCCATCCCTCAGTGTTCCCTGTTGAGATTACATCACCTAAGGAAGTCCTGTGAGGGTAAAGGTGGGATATAGCAGAGGGTGTGGTGGCAACAGCTGGATTTTCTATGGATTCTCTCTTTTTCCACAGCACTTGCTGGATGTGAAGTCCCTCAAGCACCTCACCAACCTGACATTGCACGACCGCATCACCAAATCTCTCCTCCACCTCCACAAGAAGAAAAAACCACCCAGCATCAGTGCCCAGTTCCAGGTGAGCCCTTTCCTTGGATGGAGAGAGGGGAGCCCCCTGCTCCAGGCACACTCCTGCCCCATCCCCTGCAGCATTCAGGCCATGAACCCCACTGAGGGCTTGAGGGAACTGGGAGACATGGCAGGTATTTAAAGGGTGCAGATCAAGAGAAATAAGAGTGGGGATGGGTATGATGGTGGAGCAAGGTGGGAAATGAGGATGAGCTGCTGGGGGAGATGCTGGTGCATCCCTGTCCTCTGGGACATCATATTGTGGTACTTTCTCCCCCAAATCATGTTTTTTGCAATCCTTACACTCTCATCCAGCATAACCTGTTCTAAGACAGAATGGGAATTTTAATAGGGGCAGAAAAGTCAGAATCCTGCTGCATTATCTCCTGGTGAGCAGGGGAGTTCAGAGGAGGGATTGATCTTGTGTTGTCAGTCAGTAATCCCCTAGGGTTGGTGCAGGGAAAATAATCCTCCAAGGACTTGGCAGTGGGCTCACAGTCGGACTCAATGATCTTAAAGGTCTTTTCCAACCTGAATGTGATTGTTCTACATGTGCATCACGGCTTGGAAACTGCTACAAGACATGTGCACAAGCAGGTGGTAATAATAGAAAGCAGCTTTCAACTTAAAATCTGGGTTCTAAGCATGTCTGGGTTGGTTTTGATTTGTAATTTTGACTGCTTTGGGGTTTTTTTTGGAGATGTGGTTTATATTTAGAAAATCTCCGTGTGGGTAAGATTAAATAATTAAAAATGCATGTACACACATGTGTATATATAATTTGCAGAATGCACATCTGTGAATTTATATATTTAGCCTTGTCTAATCTAATGATATTCTGGTCAAAATTCACTCCTGTAGAGTTTAATTCATACCTGTGGAGGGGGTAAAACAGGGATGTCTTGGAGTGAAAGGCCTTCCCAAAATCTATTTATGCTCCCAACAAAACTCTGAAAAGCCCTGGGGGGGCAAAAATTGATTTTTTTTTTTTTTGGTGTGTATTTTCACAGCACATTCAAATCAAAGATCCCTAATCTCAGGGAGCACTTGTTAAATAGAGCAATTTTGAGGGACAAAGCAGCAACATTGCTTTTTTAATCAAGAGCAAACAAATAAAATTGCAGTGCATGGAATTGGGTCACAGGCAGGAAACACAAATGTTTCCTAACGTGTTTTTTTTTCAGAGAAACATTGCTTTGTGGCTAATACCTCAGCACCAGGCTTGCAGCTGCTCCATCTCCTGTGGATTTCCACTATCCCTAGACTTAGGGTAATCTGTAGGGGAAATAGCTGCCTCAGAGTGTGCTCCAGGAGCAGGGATGGCTTTCAGGATGGAAAACTAAACCACTCAAACCTAAAACTGTGGAGCTAAAACTTCCAGCCACATGCAGGTGGTGCCCTGGAGACAGGGGTGGAAGGGTTCCTGAAGGGCTGAGTGCAGGTGCTGAAGGAATGGCTGGCTGGAAAGTTTTGCTGGCAGAGGGACAAAGGAGATGGGTCCAGGGTTAATCCAGCGACTTCACGTGTCCTTTGTGGATTCCCGACCACCAGATGGCAGAGGGTGCCTGGACCATCTGCCCCACTCAGAATGGCCCTGAGGGGATGGAAATGCCCATTCCCACCATTTCCAGCACTGGGAGCACCCTGCTTGCTGGACTTTCAACAAAGGGCTTGTGTCCCTTGGGTGCTCCCTCTGCCTCCCACTACCCTGTGTGGGCACAGTGGGTTGCTGCAGCATTGCTGCTGATTGAAAGCTCCCAATAGGTGCTTTTTTTTGTGTGAAAAATGAGTAGTTTCAGATTTTAAGAAAACCAGGAGCATGGCAGCAGAGGTCTGCCACGTTGTGGCATTCCTGCTGCTCCCTGGGACAGGAGCAGGGCAATTTGCATGAAGTTAATGTACATAACACAGCTGCATCACATGTGTGTGGGATCCATCCCTTGCTCCTTCCAAAATCCTGGATGTGAATGAACATCCAGGATTTTCATGTTTTTCTAAACATGAAAGGCTTCCTATAAAGATGCCTTTGAAATGATCAGAGGGAAAACAAGGCTTCCTGTGAGCTGATCTGTGGGCAAAATGCTTCTTTGTAATACCACACCAGTTTATTAACTCCTGTGTTCCAAAATTTATAACTCTGCTTATAAGAATATCCTTTACATGACTGAGTTTTCAACTCTATTAAAATCAGGAGTAATCAACTCTCTAGCCCTTTACCAATGCCATGTTTGTAATGTGCTCAGCAATTAGAGATACCCAAAGTATTTATAGGACACAGCAGAAAAGTGTGGCTGAGGAGCCTGGCCAGCACCAATGGACTCAGCACACTCTGGTTTTCAGCCTGGTTGTATTCCAGGACCTTGTGATTCATCCCAAAAAGCCAAAGGTTTGCAAGGTAAAGGGATAACTCAGCATGACATCCCACTGGAGCAGCTGCCTCTAGAGTGATGCCAATGTAAATCCACTTTTATGGGAGAGAGTTTTAATGACGATGAATAAATAAGGGGAAATAAAAAAATGGAACCAGGAAACCCCTTTGTTCTCAGTGATCCCTGAGTCAGGATCATGCCAGCATTGAAGCTCTTCTCTAGAAACAAACCATGAAGTGTTCAGGGTTGCAGGCTTCAAAAATATTTGTGAATTCCCAATTTTCCCTTGGTAAAACTTTCATTTTAAAAAATTCATTTTTAGGCCAACAGTAAAGTTTTGGCAATTAGAAATCAGGAGTAAATCCTGCCTGGAGTCACTTTTGGGAAAGGAAAATTTGATTTTTGTTTAAATCACATCAGTGGTTGTTTTGTGCCAGGTGTGAATTCTTGTCTTGGCACTCCCATTCATGGCTGGAAGAGGCTTGTGGTGTGGAGTGGGATGGGAATTTGGGCTCCAGGGAAGCCAGAGATCTGAAAAGCCAGCCCAGCATTACATTTATCTTTGGTTTCTTTATTGGGGGCAAAGAGAAAATCAGCCAAGTTGCTTGTGCTAGAACACTCATTTGGGAGAACAATTTCCCATGTGCCTCATTTACTCATAATTAATTCCTATTTTTGTTGGTTTGTGATTTAATCTTTTGGATTTTCATTACCCACTGTGGTCTCCTCTCCCTTCCCTGTGTCTCCTCTGTTGCAGGCATCCCTCAACAAACTGATGGAGACCCTTGGCCAAGCAGAGCCCTATTTTGTCAAGTGCATCCGATCCAACGCTGAGAAGGTAAATGGCATCCTGAGAAAGCAAGAACCTGCTGGAAATCAGCTTGGGAGTCTTTTGTCCATTTTTACAGGGAGTTAGATAGGAAACAAATCCTCAAATGGAGCTGAATTTGGAAGATTTGGGCAAGGGGAAGCATGGATTTATCACTTGAGTGTCACTTTTGATAAACTGCAGTGGTTCTTCTTGTATTTGTAGAAACCATAGCATTTTGATTTATATGAAAAAATATTGGCTTTAATAAATGAATTTGACTCCTTTGAAGTTTCTAACCAGCCATAAGAGAGATTTATAGAACCATGAATTCACTTGTGCTGGGTCTGAGCCCTGAAGCTTCCTTAAAATAAAGTTTCCATAGGTAAAAGCAGATATTTTTAGAATAAACCACATTGATCAGACTGACTCATATTTCTTGAATTTGACTTTACATAATTGTGTTATGGACCCTCAGTTCAAAATGTAGGGATGCTTTGTAGATTAATCCTTCAGAGTTTTACCCAGGCATTTAAAGCTGAAGCTTTTTGCATTGGAGATTATTTACTCACTCGAAATTTCACCCATTAACTGTGCCCTTGGGGGGTCTTTTTCAATTGAAATGCAAATTATTTTCTTTAATGGCTTTATTTCTCTAGTTATCTGTTTGAAAGTCTCAGAAGCAAACAGGATTCAATCCCAGTGGGATTAGTTCAGTTCCTGGGGACCCACATTCCCTCCCTCCTGTAGAATGTGTGTGTCATGCACATGTGCTGCATCTGCTGAACCCTTCACCCATCCATGCATTTAAAAGCTTCACTGAAAGGAAATATTTGCTCATCCTTGGTCTGGTTTTCCCCTTGCAGCTGCCCCTGAGGTTCAACGACAGCCTGGTGCTCCGGCAGCTGCGCTACACAGGGATGCTGGAGACCGTGCGCATCCGCCAGTCAGGATACAGCTGCAAATACTCCTTCCAGGTTGAGTACAAAGGGCTTTGTCTTCCATCTCCTTTGGCATCATTAGCAGAGCTGTCTGAGTGTTGCTGGTTCATTTTTTATCAGGGTAATTCATTTCTAGCTCTTGGAAGGCAGTGGATGTAACAGGCTGTTCTCTGCCTATGAGCCAGCCTAGACCTCAGGGAGCCCCCCCTGCACCATGATTTTTGAACAAAACCAGTATTTTTTTACAACATGGCTCCCTTTTGGAAAAAAATGTCTGATTTGCACGTTCTCTTCTGCATCTGGAATTACTGGGAGCAGTGTTTGCCCTGTCGTGTTGGCTGTGTCCCATCAGGAGGATGATATGCATCCTCTGAACTGCTGGAGTTAGCCAGCTTTTCCTGTTTTCTTCTTTTCCATATGTTGGCCAGGTTTTGTGTACATGTCGGTCCTTTCATGCTTTGCTGGTGCTGATTGGTTTCCTGCTTGTGGCTGCTTTGGGGCAGACGTCGTGTTCTGCACAGCAGCTGTTTAGGAAAAGAAAAATGCTCAGCATTTCTTTGCCTTGAGCAGGTTTCCCAACCTTGCTTGGGAGGATCTATCCTCTTGTACCTCCTTCACTCTGTGAATCCTCCCAGCAGTGACGGCAGGAGCATCTCAGGGATGTTTTGCAGATGTTGGTATCTGCCTTCCGTAGTGGCCCTTGCTGGGGATTTGGAGCATTTTTTTTGCTGGGGTTGACCCTGTGGCTCCTGCAGAACCTCTCCTCCCACGCTGAAAAATGTTTGAACCTTGCTGGGTCTCTGCTTTGATGTCTTTCCCATCAAACCACAAATGTTGGATGAATCTTGGTGTTCCTTGGTGCGTAAAATGTTATCTGTCCTTCTCCTCGCTCCAGAGGTCCCGTTTCATGCGGCCAGTGCTGCAAATCTGTTATTTATGGGAGAAAGTAGCAGCAGGATCCAACTAACCAAATCTTGGTGTTGCTTTTTTCTTTTCCTTCTCAGGATTTTGTGAACCATTTCCATGTCCTTTTGCCACAAGGGATCAGTCCATCTAAGCACAATATCCATGATTTCTTCCGGAAGATAAAACTCGATCCAGACAATTACCAAGTTGGAAGAACAATGGTAAATGTCCATCTTCAGCTCAGCCTTTAAGACACAGTTATAACATTTGCCTGTGTTTCTGTCTGGTAAATTAATCTCTGTGTATGGTTTTAATTAATGAAACTATTTTTCTTCTGATTACCAAAAATCAGTTATTTAAATGAAACTTTTAATATTATTAACATAAAAGAGTAAGGAATAATATTGTTTTGTTATTGATTGTAATGCGACAGCCTCAAAAAACTCATGTCCTCCAAAATCTCTGTGTGTGTGTAGACTTAGCTTGATATGATAGTCCTCATTTTGCCTCTCCTGGTGGGAAGGCTCTGTAATTCAGAGCTTAGAGTCACAGGCTGTTGTGAAGCTGCTGAAACCTGTTAGAGGTGCCTTCACAAAAATCAGCTCCTCAACTTTCCTGGATGTGGAAACCAGGAGGATTTGACTCGTGGTCTGGGAAGCTTGCCATGCTAGTGTTTTTTGGGTTGTTTTGGCCAGGTTTTCATGAAGGAACGGGAGCGGCAGATTCTGCAGGACCTGCTGCACCAGGAGGTGCTGCGGAGGATCACGCTGCTGCAGCGCTGGTTCCGCAGCCTGCTCTGCAGGAGGCAGTTCCTGAGCCTGCGGCACGCGGCCATCAGCATACAGGTGGGTGCTGGGGCTGGATTCCTGTGCAAATTACCATCCCCAAATCCTACAGACAGAGCCCGTGGGTAAAATCAGCTCTCCTGTCCAAGGAAGGAGCTTGCAATCAGGATTGACTCCTTCTGCCATAATGGGGGGAAGCTGGAGAGGTTGCAGGAAGGCAGGTGCTGTCCCCTCTTCACACAACACCCGTTACAAGGAATGCCCTGCTGTGTTTGCAGAGATTTTGGCGGAGCTACCAGAGCCAAAAAAAAGGCAAACCATCCCCAGACCCTCAGGTTCTCAGCAAAGCCGCTGTCATCCTTCAGACCCACTGGCGAGGCTTCGTGGAGCGGCGCAGGTTCCTGCAGATGCAGTTTGCAGCCCATCTCATCCAGAGCTGCTGGCGGGAGCACGCGAGGCGCCGGCACGCCGCAGCCACCAGCATCCAGGCGGCCTGGCGGGGCCACCGCAGCCGGCAGGCGTTCGCAGCCCGCAGGAGCAGGGCCGTGTGCCTGCAGGCGGCGTGCCGCGGCTACCTGGCACGGCAAAGGTAACGCCCTTGGCTTCAGGGAAACAGGAGTGTGTTTTTAGTGATGCTCACAGGGTGGATGGTGTCACTACAGTGACTTGCACAGGGCAGTGTCCCTTCTTGTATCCGTGACCCTCTCCTGACCTGCCCTGGTCCTTTGCTTGCCCATGCTTTCTAACAATTTAGCTGCACGTCCTGCTCTTGGAATAAGCAGGGCCTATTTCAGGTTGGAGCACGTAGGCAGTGCAAAGCCAAGGCCGTAAATACTCACAAGGGTTTTTTTTTTTCCTCTTGGCAGCAGCACCAGTTTAAGTAGCCTATTTTTAACTCAGATTGCCTCACCAATCTGGTTGCTGTGCTGGCTCACAAGGACAAGGGATACCGGAGCAAGCCGTTGTGGAGGGCACAGGCTTTCCAGCCATGCCTCAGCTCGCTGGCCAGGGGGCAGGTCACAGTTCCCTCTCCAGAGGTGCTGCCTGCAAGGTGTGGAGCACCTTGACGTCACTTGGAACATTTGGGAGCTGCAGAGAGCTCCTGGTGCTGGGCACAAGTCCCTGCTAAGTTGTTCCAGACGCAGTCCGGGGAGGATGGCGAAGATGGAGAAGCCAAGGGGGTGTGATGGGTTAAACTTCTCTGGCTCTGACAGCTTATGAAGGAGCTAGACCAGGGATGGAGGCTGGACCCGCTGCTGTCGGCACGAGGGGAGCTTTCAGGTGCGTTGGGGCAGCCCTTTGGTAGCAGAGATGGCAGAGGAGGAGGAGGAGGAGGAGGTTTAAAACTGAATGTGCCTTGCCTTGTCTTGCACCACATGTGCAGGAGGGTTCTGGAGTTGCTGGTGGTGGTGAGGTGATGGTGGTGGTCGTGATAAAACACCACTAATGCAGTGCCTTGAAAGGTTCTGAGTGGATGCAGGGCTGAATATCCTGGTTTTCTGCTTTCTTCCAGGTTTATAGCTTTGAAAGAGCACCAGTTAAAAGAGATGCAGCTGGAGAATGGCCTGGCAGGTAGAGAAGAGGATGGACTGGAAGCAGATGGTTTGGAAATTAAGGGCTCTGACCCATCTAAGTGGGAGGACAGCTCATTTGAAGAGCGAGTGAGAGCTGTGGAAGAACATAAATCACTGATGGAGAATAATCGGGTGAATCACATGGACCCACTGGATACTTCCCTGTACAAAAGGCATGAGAGAGCCAGCAGCCAGAGTGGGATGGACACCGAGGAGGAGATCATCGTGAGAGAGAGGCCCAAGTCTCTGGAGGATCTCAACCAGAAGAAAGTGGTTCGTGCAAAGAGGGAAAGCCGGAGGATGCGGGAACTGGAGCAGGCGAAGTTCAGCCTGGAGCTGCTCAAGGTGCGCTCCACGGGCGGGCTGTCGCCTTCGGAGGAGCAGCGCTGGTCCACCGAGCTGGTGCCCGAGGCACCGCACTCCCCTCAGGGAACCCCCGAGAGCGAGAGCTCTCAAGGGAGCTTCGAGTTGTTAAGCAGTGAAGATACCTCAAGTAGTAAATTTGTTTCCTTAGTCTTAGATGAGCATGACACACAGTCATTTTCCATGGACTCCCTGCCCAGCAGTCCCCAGGCTCAGCTGCAGGAGAAGCCATTCTGTGCAGGGGATGGGAACAAGGATTTGCCTGGCTGCAGACAGACCCCAGCAGACACGGTGCTGCCTGATAACCTCACCAGGAAGGAGCGTGGGGTTGGTGACCCCCAGAATGTTATAAAGGCTCACCCAAGAGAAACCCTCCTTTCCAGCAACCTCCCCACTTTCTATGTTCCACCACAAGACAATTTGAAGGTGAAGATGGTGGAGAATAACCTGAGGAATAAAGCAGTGCAAAGAGAGGAAAGGACAGTTTTGTTCTCTGAGATCAGGAAGGACTCTGAGCCAGACCAGGGTAAAGCCTTGGAAGAAGAGGAGGAAAAGGATAAACCCTCTGCCAAGAGAGAGGAACGTGGGACAGTGGCAGCAGCACGGGCCCTTTCTCCAGGTTCTGTCATTAAGAGACTGGAAAAGCTCAACGTGGAGAAGGAGGAACGGCAAAAGCAGCTTCAGCTGCAAAATGAGAGGGAGATGATGGAGCAGATTCGTCAGCAGAAGGAAATTCTGGAGAGACAGCGCAAAGCCTTTGAGCAGCAAGGGAGGGTAGAGGCTTTGCAGAGGACAGAGCAGAGCAGAGTCAAGGACCCTTCCCTCAAACCAGCCAAAAAGCCAGACAGCCGGCCTCAGTCAGTCCTCATCCTGCACCCCCAGAGCAGAGGGGAGCACAGCCCCACCCCAGGCACGGCTCCAAGCTCAGCAGTGGACATCAAGGGTCTCACTGTTGGGACCAGGGGAAGCTCTCCAGCCCACAGTGCCCCCAAAGACCGGCCTGTCAGCATGTTCGTGGAGCCCCGCTGCCATTCCAAACCAGCTCTGGACCCCAAGGACCACCCAGGCAGCCATTTCTCAAGGACAGAGCGCCTCCGGCAACCTCGGGTGCCCAACCAGGCCACTGAGGAGACGAGGGCAAGCTCCATGTTCTTCACACCAAAGGACAATCCCTTTGGCCTCCAGTGAGTAAAGACATGGTGGGCTTTCTCCTGTGCTTTCTCCCTAGGCTTTCTCCTCAGGCTGTCTCCATAGGCTTTCTCCATGGGCTCTTTTTCTCCATGGGGCCTTTTTGTATAAAGGGTCCAGAACGTTGTTTCTGGAGTCTGCACAAACCTCATAGTTAAACAAAGGGTTCTTGATGTTCTAGCAACGAGGAGGTCAGAAGGAAAGGAAAAAGACCTGGAATATGATTTCTCAGGCTCTTACGACATCATATAATCCAGGGGAGATGCTTATGGACATGAGCAGGTGAAGAGAGTCAATAAGCAGGCTCAATACTGTTATTATTTAACCTACATGAATGGGGATAGGAGTTTATTTCTCAAAGTGAAACATGATGAATAAGTTCTTAGATTTTTGGGTAGTTGGAATAGAAATGACTTGATGAGGCAGAAAATTCCAGGATTTTCCTTGTTTACCATATAATTAATCCAGCAAAGCCATGTGGACACTGACCATTGCAGATGAAAAAGCACCAACTCTCCAGAGAGAATGTGGGAGTGAATGCTCTTTGGAGACTGTATCATTCACATATGTAATTAATTACACCTGTAATGGACTTAGCAGTTGCTCAGCTCCATTGTTTTGCTTAACCTTGTGCTGCTCCAGGGCCTGGAGATGGCAGCAAGATCCTGGGACAATGTCTGCTCCCACTCTGTTGTGTTGCTTAAGGTGCCTTGCCTAATTCTGGGATGGTTTTGGCCATGTAGCTCAAAAAGGTTATAAATCACCCTCCTCCTAAATCCTGCTGCACCCTTTCCAAGGCAAAAGCTCCCAGTGAATGACTGTTGGTAACTCAAGGTACCTCCACATGTAGTAGTGTTGTGGTTTCTGTGCCGTTGTGACAGGAGAAGATTCCTGTTGAAAATTTCTTTTCCTGGTTCATGTGCAACATGAACAAGCAACAGGAATTAAGAATTTTAAGTTTTGCTCTGCAACAGAATAGTCACGTTTGCGGATCCTAGAGTACAAAGATACAATCCATAACCACCTTGCTGTATAAAGTTGACAGCCAGAATGTTTTCTTTTTGTGTCTTTTGGTATTAAGTCCAGTCCCGAAGAATTCCAAACAATTCTGAAACCCCATGACCTCAGACTTGCAGTTTAGTCTTGACTGCTGGGACGCCCAGGATCTGGGCTAGGATGGTGGGAAGGCTTTTGGGAGAGGATGAAAGATCTCTGTTCTCTTGTGTTTCAGCAGAGAGGCAAATCATCAGTGCCTTTCCAAGGGTGAAATAGCACGGAAGCCATTTAAGATGCCTGGGTCTGGCAGAGGCGAGGTGAGTCGTGACTTGTTTATTTTCTCTTTCCATTGAACAGGGGGAAAAATAACTTAGTTGGCCAGTTTTCCCTCAAAAGCTTCAAAGAAGTGAACTCTGAAGCACAAAGGCTGCTAGACATGGGAAGGGGGATATGACAGCTCAGTAATCTCCACTCCTTCTCTTAAAATGAAAAGCCCTGTAGGAATAATTTATAGCAGCTCTGGATGAAAGGATCCCGTGATCCTGATGGCAAACACTGTCCAACGCCGTCTTGTCTTGGTTTGGTTTAACGTCTCCGTTTCAGTGACACCCATGATTGTCCATTTTCACCGTCCTGTCTTAGTTTTTGTTCTTCCTGGTCCTTTGCTGTTTTCACTAGACAGAATACTGCATCCCCTCCATGGGGTGCAGTGGCACTCAGAGATGTCTTAAGGCTGCGTGGGTAGAGTCTCCTTTTTGCTTTAAAACCCTTCTTTTCGTTTTGTTTTGTTTTGTTTTATCCTTTGGTCAAGCAGGTGCCCAGACCGAGCCATAAAAAGAAAGCCCGCATGGCGCGGACGCGCTCCGATTTCTTGACTAGAGGCACTTTTGCTGATGGGGAGGGGGATACGGAGGAAGAGGATTACGATGGCAGTTTTGAGTTCCTTCTCTCCTCTGAGCACCCTCCTCACGCCGAGGCGGTGCCCGCAGCCCGCCTGGGGCAGGCCTGTTACAGTGACTCCGAAATGGTAATTGTGTCCAGCGTGGTGGGGGAGCCTTTCTTCGCTAACCTTAGCTGCACTGATCCCTCCACTGCTTCTTTTCCCACTCCCAAGGATGCTGTAGATGGGTGAATTTGGCAAACACAGCAGAAAATCACAGATTCACAGAATCACGGGATGGTTTGGATTGGAAGAGACTAAATCTCAATTCCAACCCCCTGCCATGGGCAGGGACTCCTTCCACTAGACCAGGGTGCTCGGCGCTCCATCCAAACTCTATTTCTTGCTCCTGGGTTGATTAGATATCCACCACACTTCCCACAGTTTTCCTGGAGCATTACAACTTGTATTGCACCTGTTCTGGGGGCTTTAACCTCATCTTCCCCTTGGAACCTTTTGATCTAAAAATGGATTAGATACATCTGTAAAAAAAGAAAGTAAATATTGTTCAAAAAGCAACAGATAACAAAAATTATGTAAATCCTGTGGCTTCTTTTACTTTTGATTTTTTATGCTTAGCCACAATATCCAATGATTACTTGGTCCTCAATTATCAGAGTGATGCTAGCAGACAGCAGCTCAGAAAAAGCAAAACCATGGAAATTGGGCAATGAAAACAAAGTGAGAGTGAAATAGTGGATTTGAAACAAAGACAACCAACCAAAGTGTTTTTTCCAAGCACAGTGACAAGTATCCCTTAGCAGGTCTGACATCAGCCAGCACAGTGGAGCTTTTCCATCTCAGGCTTAATCTCCCACCCACATAAGCTGCTTTTGGAAAATCACAAACCAAGAGATTTCAGAAGTGGAAGAGGCCAACAGATTCCAACCTGCCCATCATTTTTTTCCTGAGGTAGTGGAGATGGCCCCATAGGAGTGTGGTTAAACACCAGGAATCCTGTCCTGCTGTGAGAGTTTGGGTGGAGTGCTGGGTAGGGCTGCCATGTTCCTCTCCTCCAGCTGCAGTACAGGATGTGGAGCTGAGCATAGAACCAAAGAAAAGCATGAAACCCAAAGCCAGAGATTTATTTTGTGCCACAGCATTGATGTGTGTCCGGCAAACATCCTGTGTGACCCTAAAAGCTGCTTTTCCAAGAAAAGCAGGTGGACAAGGAGGGCTTTTCATGACTTTTCTTTTAGCAGCTCTTATTATAAAAGATAATTTTTCCCAGGATAATTTCCTCACTGGAAGAGGGCAGAGATTTACAAATTCCATGATGTTTTTAAGCCTGCTCTTGATAAATTTGGTGGGTGTTGAGGCAGGACTACTGAAAACCTGATTGAAAGACACATCTCTGTGGGCTGAGATAACCTGGCTGCACCTTTATGCAAGGTGGATTGGAAAAGGGAGAATTTTATGCAGTAAAATAGAAACATTGGAACAAATAGAATCATAGGAACATTTAGGTTGTTGATTCCAACCACAAACCCAGCACCACTTTGTTCACCACCAAACCATGGCCCCTCCATGCCATACCTGGAGTGCCTTGCTGTGCTCCTGGAGGCTGCCCACGAGCAGAGGGAATTGTAGCTGTAGGAATCGTTCCCTCTGGGGTGTGAAAAGTGCTGTGCTGCTGCTTGGCAAGCTCCATCTTTGGGAGCATCCTGGGTCACTGTACTCCTTGGAAGTGCTCCTTGGGACTCTGCTCACCTGGTTTAACAGCTCCCACTGCATGCGAGTAGCAGTAGGTGCCCCCTCTCTCCTGTCTCTGCTGTGTCCCTCCTCTCCTCTGCTCTCCAGCACTGGTTCTAACTGGTGGTCAGGACTTTCCCCCCTGGTGTGGTAAGTTCTGCTTTCTAGGCCAACACTACCCCTGACGTTGTGTGCTCTGCACTACCCTCCATCTGTGTGTCCTGACAATGTGTCCAGTGTTTCCATCTGTCTTTTGTATTGCAGGTTTGGGACCAGCCCTTTGGCTTGGGGCTTTTTTTGGGTCAGGATCATCACAAGTAGCAAAATTTAGGGACTGTTTATTTGTATTTACTAGCAGAGCCCAGTTGGGTGTTGCAGATGGCAGAGCAGCCTGTGATAGAGCTGGATGGTGCCTCTTGGGGGGTTTTGGGTACAAACACAAAGGTACAGGGTTGATGTCTGTGCAGACACATTGGTTGTGTCTTGTGACAGTCACATGAAGGCGAGCCTGGCAGCCATCATGTGCAGGCTGGTCCCTGTGCCAGTGAATAGCTCCTTCAGACAGCTCCTGCCTCCAGCTATGACTTCCAAAACAGCCTCTTCCCATGTCCTGCTCAGCAGCTGGGGCTGCTGGCTGGATGAATGAGAGATCCCGTGCAGCCCCATGGAGCTGAGCATATGATGGGTCACCAGCTGCTCTGTCTGTTTTGCCCTTTTTTTTCTTGGCCATCAAGTCACTGATTGTGTACCCCAGCTGGTGAGTAGAGGCCCACTGGAATCCAGTGCTCCTGACCCACGTTCAGGGTGTTCCAGAGCATCTGCAGCTGGAGCTGAAACCCCTGGGACAGCAGTACCTGAGGTGGCTGCTGCAAGTACAGTTGACTCTGAGGTTCTTTAAGGATTAAGGGCTTCCTTAGAAGACCAAGATTGAAGATTTTTGGCTGGTGAATAGCCAAGGATTAACCTACCTTGCAATGAGACACAAGTGGGAGGAACAGCTCCTGGCTGTTTTGCCAGCACATGTTAACACCACTTTTGTTTGGCACCTCAGCTCTCCAGCTTTCCTGTAGCAGCTGCATAAATGGAAAGCCTTGGCTAGAGGAATCACACCAGAAATACTCTCTGGAAACATCCTTAGAGAGTGGGACCTGGATAATGACCCAGTTGTTTTGCTCCACCCTCCACACTAAAGCCATGAATTGACAAACATAACTCCAAGTACCTGCCACCAGCTGTTCCCAAGTACTGCTGAAGAGCCAGCAATGAAAGAAGATCTCTTGTCCTAAGCCATTCAGAGGGAACTTCAGGAAGTTTTTCCATGCAGCGTGCAGCACTGCTGCCTGCTGGGATAAGTCCCTTGGCCATAGTTACCTTATGGGTGGGAGAAACACAGGTTCCTCTGTCAGAGGAAAAATACTTGGTCCCTTCCTCAACCAGGAGACAACTTCAGACCCCTAGTTATTGCCATTTGCCCTCATGATGCTTTGTAGTGTTCCCTAGCAGGGGATTTTCTGGTGCAGATGCTCATCTTGGCATCTGAGAAGGTTTCCCACCCTTTTCATTCAAAGTTTCCTGGCAGATAACCTAAATAGAAGGATCTTGTGCCAAAAATGCCTCTTAGTCTTTATTTACTAAAGCTGCAAACTCAGAAGGTTGAAATTACTCAAGAACAAAACCATGCTGTGGGGGCAAATATTTATCAGATAATTTTTAAAACAAGTAGTAGGTTTGGGCTGGATGGAGATCACTTTTATAGGTTTTGAATTGCTTCTATCCCAGTATCCATCCACAATTTCTGTGTGATCATCACCTAAATGTAAGAATGACAGGAACAAAATCTCTTTCATGGTTTAGGCAGTTCTGGCTTTCCCAGTGGTAATTTTGCCTTGCATGCTGCCATCTCCTGGCTGGAAGAGATGTTAGTCTGGGGGGGAGGGATTAAAACGTGGAAAAAGAGTCCATGTGGCAAATGTGACCCCCCTGCAGCCTACTTTTTATAGAATAGTATTTAAATAATTTTAACAGAAGTAAAATAATTGCTTTAAAACATAGAGCATTCCGTTGAGACATTGAGGTGGTAGGAAAGCTACAGGAGACATTTGACCATCATCTCCCAAATCCTTTCATACAGCCTGATTCTCTGCTTTTCTTATGCTGAAAGTTTCTCCTCCAGGAGTCCAGTTCCTAAATCACAGCTGCAATTGGAAAATAGAATAAAAATTTAGGTATTTTTTAAATATGGAAAGTCTATTTCTGGGCTATTTCATGGAATCCTGTTAGGTTGAGTTACTGCGAATTCATCCCACCCTTAAAAATTATCTGAGGGCATTTTAAATGATGGCAAAGGTAGAGATATTTTCTATTAGAGCTGCAAAATTTCCTTTTTAAAGAGTTCCTTTTGGTGTGTCCTTCGCCCAAAGACTTTGGTTTTTTTTTGTAAAGTGTTCAGCAAGAGTTGGAGGAGGAACTTCTGCTGGGACAGGAGAAGTTCCTCCTCCTGTGGTTGAAGATTCCCTTGGGGAATCACATCATTATGTGGACACTCTTTGTGGAGAGCTGGAATGTCTGGGTAAAGAGGGTGGAAGAGCTGTGCAGGGTGAGCAATAAGGACCTGTAGCTTGGTGCAAACTGATTTTCATCACTTACTGCTCAAGGAGAAAGAAGATTGGGCCTGGTTGGAGAGTTGGAGCAAGGGAAATGCCTCTCTTTTTTAGGAGTCATTAAAATGTTTCTCTAGGGGCTCACAAGGACTGTAGGTTTTCACCTGTAGGCAAATAGAAATAAAGATGTAGGAGATAAAATAGCTGATATTTGATAGAGAAAAACAATAATCTGGTATCCCAAGAGCTGTCTTATTTTTGAGTGCCTCATGCTTGGAATTGTTACAGACCATGCAGCGATTCACCTCCGGGGAAGGCCAGGCCAAACTGCACAAAACCATGTCCCAGGGAGAGATTGGGAAGCTGGCAGCCACACAGAAGAGTCTGACTCCAGATGGGAGGTAGGAATCACGGCTGGAGATGGCAGACAAGTCCTTCTCCTGGCCCTCTTGCTCTCCAACGACTTGTTGAGCCACCCAGGCTCCTTTGGAGCTCCACCTGCAGTGGGGTGAGTTCCCCATCCCACCTTTTCTACATGACCCTGGGCAGGCCCAGTCAGTGTGTGTGTGGCTCACACCACAATGAAGTGTTGGTGACATGGGCCACATGTCCTGTCCCAAACCACCCAATCCCATGCACGCAAGGGTTTCTCTCCTTTGCTGAGGATGGGTAGCCACATTTCCCTGGTAGAAATTGTATGGATTTATCTCCTCAGGAATGTTCAGAAGATTGAGGTCGTTTTGGGTGGAAAGACCTTTTCTAGTTAAGGCAGTTGCTGTTTCCATGACTTATTTCCAGGCCTCAACGAGCCAAGATGAGGTTTTGGGTGAAGGGAAAGCAGGGGGAGAAGAAGACGCCCCGAGAGAAGCTCGCCACCCAGTCTGAGCTGCTGGAGCTGTACGCGGAGCAGGAAGCCCCTGGCAGGGAGACCATTCCTGGACTGCAGCTTGGTGAAGGTACGTGGTGGGGGGACACGGGACCAGTTGTGAGGAGAGAGAAATTGGGTTGGGAAATTGGGATATGTCCATGCTGGTTCATGTCTCTTAATTCATGGGTGGTGTCAAGCCAGAGTGATGACAAATAGGTTAGAGGGTGGGATCCATAATAGATCTCAAGGAATTCCATGTCCCTAATCCTTCCAGTCATCATCTGGAATGGACAGATGTTTCCTTTCTTGGGGGAGGAAGTAACCAAAGCACAAATGATTTTTAATCTTCCTGTGAGTTCTACACCATGCTTTTCTCCTCCACAGGTTTCTTCCAATGCTCCTCTCCCTGTTTTAGTGTCATAATTATTTTTCATCTGCTCTTTTCATTGATCACCAGCAGAGTTGGGTCCTCATCACCTGACGCCCCCTCGGAGTCCGGAGCTGTCGGGCATCTACCGGCGGGAATTCAAGGAGAACAAGGAGCCCTCTCCCAAAGTGAAGCGCAAGCGCAGCGTCAAGATCAGCAACGTGGCTCTGGAGCCTGTGCAGTGGCAGAACGACTCCCTGCAAATCATAACGAGTGCCAGTGACCTGAAGAGCATGGATGAGTTTCTCCTGAAAAAGGTAACTCCTGCCCTCGCTGCTCCATGAATCAGCACAGAGATCCAGGAGCAGACAGAGGCAATAAAGTAAAAGTGATCCTGTGGGTAGCTGTAGTAATGGTAATAATTCATCTAAGGGTGCCAGGGCAGGTCTAGAGAAGTTTCTGGGTTTTGTGCAGGAGAAACCACCTGGTGATCATGGTGGAGCAGCTGCTTCTTAGTGCTGCTTCATCTCACACCAGCTCTGCTGCAGTAAGAGTCATGGGCATAAAAACCCCCTTGTTTCCCCAGATGAATGAACTGGACAACGAGGATAGCAAGAAGGACACGCTGGTGGATGTTGTGTTCAAGAAAGCGCTGAAGGAATTCCGACAAAACATCTTCAGTTTTTACTCCTCGGCATTGGCAGTAAGTGACCAGATGATGGATGGGTAGGACTTCCACCTCCAGGAGAAAGGGGATATTCTGGGTCCTCCTGGTGGTACAGGTGTTGCCACGCCCTCCATTTCTGGTTTGCTCATCCCAAAGGATGGATGTGCTTCCTTTGTATTCAGTCCCATGATCTAAATTTGGACTAACACGTCCTCATGAGCCATCTCTCAGGATACATTGGGTGTAGATTCCTGATCTTCATTACAGCTTTTCTCCCAGCCAAAGGGGAGATGACAGAAAGTCAGTAAACTCCCATTTGTCACCCAAAGTGCCTGCAAACCTTTGTGTTACCTTTGCTGGTGGTGGAGATGTCTGATCCTTTTTTCCTTCTCTGTATCATATTTGAAGCTTCCCCAAGCAGCTGGAAGCTGGTGAGGCTGAAATAATTGTCTGGAGAAGAAAAAGTCTCTAGAAAAGTCTGGGCGGTATAAAAATCACTTTTCTTTTTTCTCTGTTTCCTTAAAAGATGGACGATGGGAAGAGCATCCGCTACAAGGACCTCTATGCCTTATTTGAACAGATTCTGGAGAAGACCATGAGGCTTGAGCAGAGGGACTGGAGTGAGTCTCCAGTTAAAGTCTGGGTCAATACCTTCAAAGTCTTCCTGGATGAATATATGCAGGAGTACAAACCCCTGGACTACACCGCGGGGAAGGTACTCAGCACTTTTGTTAAACTCCCTTGAAGGTTTGGGAACTATATTTACGTGGGGTTGTGCCTCTGTAGACACCTGGGACATTCTGTTGTCTTCTCTGCTTTAAGCTGAACTGGACAAGGCAAGATGTGACTCACTGGTTGTGTGTCACTGGGCTCAGCCAACCCCAGATCTCACTGGGCTGCCAAGGACTAGATGTTATCTCCAGGGCAAAGCTGCAACCAACTGTGGATGGCTGGAAAAACAGCTCCTGGTGCTTTTTTAGTTCTGGAGGGTTTGTTCAAACTTTGAGGGATGCTGAAAGAGATAACACTCTCCCGACCACTTCCCAAGTGACCATGCACATCACCATGGGTTGGGTTGCAGGAGAAGGGGACATGAGCAGTGGCTCAGGTCTGGGTACCATTCTTAGAGCAGAAAGAGCCTGCACTGTGTCACAGACCTGATCTCACTTCCTGCTCAATATTGTCTGCAAGCCCAACCACAGGATCTGAGGCTGGGCTTGTGGGATGATGTCTATCGGACAAATATCCCATCTCCTGGATCTTCTGCTCCAAGTCCTCTCCAGCCTCCTCTCCAGGCAGGTTTTCTTCAGAGCATCATGTTTTCCTTGGGTCACTGCTGGTGGGGTCAGAGCTGGAGCAGCAGCTACTCCCAGCTCCAAGATGAAGATAGGAAGAGCTGTCCAGGGAAATTCCAAAACTAGAGTGATCCATAGGAGAGTTTTCTAGAGAGATTTTTCTGGGGCTGCAGGTGCACTGGAGGATGGGGCTGGAAGGCACTGGACAATGTCAGATATGAGCCCTCTGTACTATTTACCTGGCAAAAATACTCAAAAAATGAGTTAAATCTCTTTCCCTCACCAGATACCAAAAACGGAACGAAAAAAGAGAAGGAAAAAGGAAGCAGATGTGGTGAGTTAAGCCTGCACATTAAAAAATCCATGTCCTTGGGGCCAGAATGTCAAGAGTCCAGGCTGTGGCATGTCCTGGGCTGAGATCTGAATATCAGCCCTGAAAGGCCATGTTAGAAAGACTTTCAAGGTGGATTTGCTTTGCTTGATCAAGGATTGCTGGGGTTGGCTCTGAAAACACATCCCTCATCAGCCAAGACATAAATGTAATGTCAAGGGTTGTTAGAAAAGGGCTGAGAGGAAAACAAAGTCTTTCTCCAGCTTTCTGCATAAGTTTACAGTATGTGTTTTACATCTCTGGGATCAGACGTGGAGGACATTACATCTCCTGTTTTCCTAAGGGATGTGATGGTACTAGGAAGGGTGCAGGTGCAGAGCCAAAAAAGGGGCCACAGATGCACAGAAAACCTTCTGAACTTGAAGAAGTTGACCTGCCAAGCTCAGTCAAAGAGTTCCCAACCTGCTTCCATGATGGTTCGGTTACCCTACAAGATGGATGTTGGTTTGGGTTGTCTATGGGGTTGCTGGGCTGAAAAAGAAACAAAAATACCGAATAAAAGCAAGAGCTAAAGTTGAAGAGCTGTCTGTGTTCATCTCTCCATTTTGCAGCAGGCTGAGCACCCTTTTCTCACCACCCAACCTTTATCCTCCAGGTGGAAGAGCACAATGGTCACATTTTCAAGGCAACCCAATACAGCATCCCCACATACTGTGAATATTGCTCCTCCTTGATCTGGATCATGGACAGGGCTTCTGTTTGTAAATGTAAGCACCCTTCCTTTGATCCTTTTCATGTGCTTTTATCACAGTGATGAGTTTGGGGATTTTGAAATGTGTTTACTGCTGTTTCCTGCATCCCCATGCTCAAATAATTTTGATTTTTGTAACACCTGAAGAGCTTTAGGGACAGGTCTTAAGGTTTCTGAAGTCAACTAGTAAGTCCATCCCAGCAGTCCTTCCTGGCACAGTTAATGAACTTCGTGTTACACATCTTATCCCATCAGGTTCTGTGCCCATCCCATAAGGTCAGACACATTTAACTGTCATGGTAGGAAGGACAGTAAAGTCAGGTATGGAAATGTGTCCCTGGGGTGCCCGTGGGGATCCTGACCTTGGCAAACTCATTGGCTTCACCTGTTTGACTTCCAGGCATGTGAATTTTTGGGGAGATCAGGAAAATGGGGGAGGGTGATGGAAAAGCCTGATCCATCTCTTTTTGGAAAAACCCAAGAGATGGATCAACCTTTCCCATCATCCTGACTCCATTTCTGTGATTAGCTTGGCAGCATCAGCCCCAGAGCATTTCAGGCCCAGTGCAGGATGAATGCAAAGGAGGTGCCATTTCCAGTCTCTGAGGGTATCTGGGTCTGATAGCTCTCAGGGGTTATAGTCTGAGTTGATCTGTCAGGAGGATGCAGGGAGGGTTTAATGTTTCATGGACGTAAATTTGGCACCTTTATTTTTAAAGGCTTCATTATTTTTGTTTGAGTGGATCTAATACAGACTTGGCCCCTAGAAAATGCAAATGCTTTTAACTTGGTAGTTCTGAGAAGTGCTGCTCAAGTCATATGAATTCCTGTTTCTCCAGCAGTGTGATTTTTGGGATAATTAAACACTCCTTTTCTCTGTTGCAGTATGTAAATATGCTTGTCACAAGAAGTGCTGTCTTAAAACCACGACCAAGTGCTCCAAAAAGGTAAATATCTCTCATTACTTTGCTTCCATTAAATACATTGCGACAATGATCCCAAGTTTGCATAAAAATTATTGGAGGTGCAAATCTTGACAAAATTCTGGAAATAACCCTCCTTTCAGCAGGAGCTTAGACCAGAGATCCCCAGAGGTCTCTCCAACCAGAGTTTTGTAGATATTTTGGGAATTATGCGGTGATGAGTCACTGTAGATCTGCCCAGTCATGCAGCAGATGTTGCGGTGTCGTTCCCTGCCTTGTAACCACACAGAATAATAGGAGTTTCCCCGGCTTTGTAGCTTTTAAGGATTTGGAAATGTGGAGTTATTCTTGGAAATACAGCCTTTTTCTCTGCGGTCCTTGCTTGCCACAGCTGGGCGAGGAAGGACAGGTGGAGGATGTTCACTGCCCTCTTTAGAGGGGAATTAAATGTTGTTTACTGGATTTAAGGGTATGGGGAACAGGGAATGAGTGCAGCATGCATCCCAGCTAACAATGAACCATCAAGATTTGGTGGGGATGTTTTAAATAGCTTATTTTGTGCCCAAAAGAAGGAAATAGAGTCACAATAATAATGAGTGGAAAGTTTTGTCAGCTCCCTGGGAGGCTTCTCAGGGGAGAACAACCTCCACAATACACAACCCCCAGAAAGCTGCATGAGGCCATTTTTCCCAAGGAATAATCTGAATATATACATTGAAGATGTGTGTGTATGTGAATATATTTATATTTTGAATATATATAGAACTTTTGCTGCAGTCTTTCCCTTTCTGGCACTATTTCTGCAAGAACTGGGAATGCCTCATAAGAGTTTGTGCTCTAAAATCTGGGAAGTTCATTGAGATCTCTGATTAATTTTTTCAGACATCCTTGGAGGCGCCTTCTTTGTTGTGATTTCTGTGTTCAAGGAAGTTTTTGTGCTGCATCCCAGGAAGCAAGTTCACTGTGTCTTCATGGGTAGCTTTGCACTGGCCTGTTACAAGTTCACTAGGAAGGCTCCAGTTCCTCTGTGCTTGGTGAATTTGTGTTTTTAGGGTAGTTCTCAGTGACAGGGGGCTACAAACCATCAGTCATGAGAAAGAAACTACATGGGGACCTTCCACACATCTGCTCCTAAGGTTTGCAGGATCAATGAAAGGATGCTATTGAGTGGAGAAAGAAAAATGCAGGAGTGATTGTGAGGGGAGCCATCTCACCTTTCTTTGACTAGGGCTGAGAATTCATGTCAATATTTTATTGCATCTTTTGACTTTTCCCATCCAGAATCTCCTGTGCAGGAGGACATTCTTCACATTTGAATTTGCCAGATACCAGCTCTCCAGTGAGCATTTGCAGCTGGCAAAAGGGCCTTTCCTGACAGTTGCAGATGGGTCTTTTCATGTTCCTTTGCTGGCATCTTGTTTGTTCACTGGTATTTTGTAACTGTCAATTCTTCAAGTTGATTTAAATACTCAAGATTCATATGTGCCTCTTCTGCTTTGTGCATCTTTGGGAGGTGAAATCATCCCTGGAGGTGGTGCCAGAGGGGCAGGAGGTGGAGGAGGACCATGCCCAGCTGCTTTGGCTCTGCCAGGCTGGGAATATAACTACGATGGGGTTGGTTAAAGAAAGAAAATCCAAACTTTTTGCCTTCAGGTGCATGTCCAGAGACTGGGTTAGCATTGCAAGACCCGTGTCCTGTACTGTTCTCCATTAGACTCACACATCTCCTGTGTCACCATCAGATTTTCTGAAAAATCCTCTTTGCCCAGGATTCTCTCCTGGGAAGCTGAGAAGCCTCTGAGAAAAAGGAAAACAATATTATCTCATTTGCTTTTCCTGTGTTTTGCTGCTTTGGAATGTGGTTGGAGATTGTTTATCCAACAGGTGAATTGTTTTAATTTATGACCAATCTTGGTCCAGCTGTGTCGAGGCTCTAGAGAGAGTCACGAGTTTTTCTTTATTATCTTCTAGCCTTCTGTCTGTATCCTTTCTCTATTCTTTAGTATAGTTTAGTATAGCATTCTTTAATATAATATAGTAACATAAAATAATTAATTAGCCTTCTAAGAACATAGAGTCAGATTAATCATTTCCTTCCTTCATCGGGGCACCCTGAAAATACCACACTCCTGTATCTGCTGAAGGACTCTGACTAATCAGACCCAAAGCTGCACCAGTATTGCATCTCAGAAGGATTTCCATCCCTTTTCCTGTGCAGCACGACCCGGAGCTCTCCCCACGGCAGTTTGGCGTGGAGCTGTCCCGGCTGACCAGCGAGGAGCGGGCGGTGCCTCTGCTGGTGGAGAAGCTCATCAACTACATCGAGATGCACGGGCTCTACACCGAGGGCATCTACAGGAAATCAGGATCCACCAACAAGATCAAGGAGCTGCGGCAAGGCCTCGATACAGGTCAGAGGAGGGGGGAAAAGATCCTGCTTGGGGAGGAAAATCGTCGCAGCAGCAAAGTTGGATGGGAGGAAGGTGGAATGTTCCAGCATTCCTGGCTCTGGGCTGTGCAAGGAATGATTTCATATTAGCAGCCACAACTCAGGTCGCCAACTCATGGGGTTTTTTGGGAGCAATCCACAGAAAAAAGTCATTCTAATTGAGGGAAGGTGGTGCCTTACTTACACCCTAGCAATCAGTGAGAAAAGAAATCCTGGTCCCACGTGAAGTTATTTGCTCTGGAAAATGTATTTCTCTCTAATTTTACCATGTGGAGCTGAAATCGAGTGCTGGCTTTGTTGCCATTAAAGGCCCGTAAGCATATTTTATTTTATAATACTTTATGATGGAACAGTTTGGGTTGGAAGGGACCTCTAAAGGTCACTTTGTCCAGCCTTGGGCTTCATATTGATCATTGTCTCTTGTTCTTTTCCTTCTTGCTTCATCTGGTGCTGAACGCAGACATCGATAATGTGAATTTAGATGACTACAACATCCATGTCATTGCCAGCGTGTTCAAGCAGTGGCTCCGAGATCTGCCCAACCCCCTCATGACCTTTGAGCTCTACGAGGAGTTCCTGCGGGTGATGGGTGAGGAGCTTCCCTCACCATCTCATTCCCTCAGTAGAGGGAAATGGTGGCCACTTTGAGTGCCAGACTTTTCATTCACTCTTTGGGGCTGAACCAGCTGGTTTTGCCAAATTGTGTTTATCTGGTTTCAAAGTCTGGGTTTTTGATTATAAAGTGTTTTTTATGCAAAACCTGAGGCAATTTGGTCTCAGTTTGGTGGCTTTTACATCATGGTTCGGCTTATTTCAGCTCCAAAGTTCTATCTCTTAAGTGATAAAATTAAGTGTTAAGAAGTACCATTTTAAATAAGAGGGAGAAGTAGAAGCTGCCCCTAATGCTGGTGGTTTATCCACAGGCCTCCAGGAGAGGAAGGAGACAGTGCGTGGGGTGTACTCGGTCATTGACCAGCTCTCCCGCACCCACCTCAGCACCCTGGAGCGCCTCATCTTCCACCTGGTCAGGTATGCTGGGCCTGGGCACCTTCAGGCAAAGGCAGGAGGGTCAGGCATCCTCCCCACCTGAACATCTGAGGCTTTTGCATCCACCCTGTCTCCCAGGAGGTGGCCATGGAGTTTCTCCAAGGGATGTTGTGTTGATGAGTGACTTCTGCTGTGCTGTGGCCACAGCCCTGAGGTGCCTCTCACCACTGCAGGGACATGTTTTTGGGTGGAAAGGGCTGGTTGTTGCCTTGGGAATATCTGAGATATCTTGAGGTTTGTCTTTCTCCCTCAAAGCAAGATTGCACCATGGAAATATCTTCTCCTCTCTTCAGCCATGACCGTGTGCAAGAGGTGCAGTGGAGGTGCCTCCACCTCTGACTTCTCTCTGAATCCCTGTTTTTTTCAGGATTGCCCTCCAAGAAGAGACCAACCGTATGTCAGCCAATGCCCTGGCCATTGTGTTTGCTCCCTGCATCCTCCGCTGCCCCGACACAACAGACCCTCTGCAGAGTGTTCAGGACATCAGCAAAACCACCACGTAAGAGCCTGGGGCTGGCTGAGCTAGCTGCACCACCACATCACCATTCACATCTTGGTAACCCCTAGGACGGTCAAATGGCTTAAAAATTGAGAGCTTTGGCACAAAGGGATAAACACATAGTAATTTATGCATCTGCATGAAGATATTTCAAATCCTCTCAATCCCCCAGAAGGTGTTAAATGAGGATTTTTAAGTGATGGAGGATCCCCAAGAGTGGATAAGCTTCTGTTCCTGCCTGGCAGGAGAAGGTGGAGCTTGTGCTGACATGGTTTTATAGTTAATGTAGTTCATTTTTGGCAAGCAGATCTTGATTCTTACTTGATTTTGGCTTTTTTACTGAAGGAGGTGAGTTGTTTGGTGTGCAGCAATAGTAATATTAATATGCTTCAACTTATTTATGGTGTTTGCCATAGCTGAAAAGGTTTTACAGAGAAAGAGTGAAGTACTTGGCCAGATTCGGTTTGGTTCATGCTAAACAGGTGTTAAAATAGATACTGGAGTCACTTACAAGAATGAAAACTCTCCAGTGAAGGGCTAGGCTTCTGAAAGGGGTGGTTTTACCTCCAGTAAGTATTAAAATTGTTGAAGACCAGAACATGTTCAAATACCCAGCTGGCAGGAACACCTGTCCTTTAACAGGATTTCATTGTAGCTTCTCCCTCACACTTCAGCACATCCTCTCATTTTATTACAAAGAAAGGACTGTGTTCTTCCCCAAACACCCTCCTGACAACATTAAACAGTTGGCTCAGTTGCACAAGCTGCTGCAGAGTTACTGCATGCAAGTGAGCTGGAATCAGCCTGCCTGCCTGCCTGCCTTCTCCAGGTTTGTGTTCCACCACTCCCTCTTCCAAGGGGGGTAGATTTCTCTGGTGGGATCCTTGGCATCTTTAATATCTGTAAGCTATTCCTCAATCCATCTCTAGCCTGTGATCACTCTTTTTCGGAGAATTCTCACCACCCTCTGGCTTCCAGCTGGAGCTTTCTCCTCCATGGTCTTCCATCAGGGCAGATCTTCAAAATAATCCTTTCCTTGTAATAAAATGAGAGGATGTGCTACAACTAAGGGAGAAGCTACCATGAAATCCTGTTGAAGGATAAGTCAAGACAAGACAGAGCAGCTCAGATCAAATGGCTTCCTCCTCCCATTTTGTATTCTTTTGGGTTTTTTCTCCCTTAGTTGCGTGGAGTTAATTGTCATTGAGCAGATGAACAAGTACAAGGCTCGGCTCAAAGACATCAACAGCCTGGAGTTCGCCGAGAACAAAGCCAAGAGCCGCCTCTCCTTGATCCGCAGATCTATGGTGAGATGCCAGAGCCCTCTGTGTCCTCTCCTGTCCTCTCCTTGCCCCTGAAGCCACCCTACCTTATCTTCTCCTGCTTATCCCAGCCTCCCAAACCTCTCACAAACTCCCACACCATCTCCACCAGGACAGGGACCCTCAGCCCTGTTGTGGCTCCTCGCCTTTGCAGGGAGTCATGCCAAAGCACGAGGAGGTGGGAACAGTCCCTGGAAATGTTGTCGTTCCTGCTCAGATGTTCCTGATCAGCATTTCCACCTTCATTTGAGCTTGTTTGGTCCTGAGTTGAGTCAAGCCTTTCAGTGACCAGCTCAACATCACCCCATGGGTGACCTGGACCATTGTTTTTCATGCTCAGTCACATTATCTGAACCCAAAATGAGTTCCCCAAAGGCTCTCCCTGCTCCCGCACTGCCTTTTTGGGAGCCTCAAACCCATCTCATTGAGCTTCCCTGCTTGCGGGGGGCCAGCAGGCTGTGGATACACCTGTGCTTGGCTTGTTGGGCTGCGGGAGAGGGACGGACCTGCTGCAGCACCGTCAGCGCAGGCTTGGGCTGAGGAGCCAAGCGGCCCCCTCTGCTTGGACCTGCCCCCTGTGATGCTCAGGGACACGTTGCTTCTGCTTTTTGGGGATGAAATCCAAGCAGGGGATGCCCAAGATGGAGTAGCTGGTGCTGCAGAGCTGCCCCACTCATCTCAGTTAACCGAGAAAACCTCAAACTGAGCAAAGCGGGTTTTTGGAGGGGCGGCAGCATGTGCACTCTAACCTTCTGCTTTCCTTTTCATCTCCTCTCTAATCCAGAAGCCCGTACTAATTGCAGTTAGATTTATGAGCATAACCCGCAGTTCAATCCCGGTATGTATCAGCGGCAGTGCCGCGTCCCTCGTTGTGTGTCACCGTCGCTCATCCCACCGGCCATTGTCCGTGACCTGTCCGGTCCCGCCGCTCCGTGGAGCCGCCGTTCCTCCAGCAGGTCCCCCCGGGCGCAGGGGTCTGGGGCTGGCGCTCAGCCATCCCTGCACGCAGCTCCTCAGAAAACCGCTTCCCACCCCTTTTCTCTCCCCACTTACTTTAATTTTCTATTTTATTTACTTTTTCCATCCTGTGCTTCCCTCTTTTTTACTTTGCTTGACTCATCCCTTCCCTTCCCACCTCGATTTCTCCTCGCTCAGGATGCGTTTCAGCATCAAGTTGCTTTCACAGCGCTGCTGTTTCTGAAGATGGTGAATAAAACCCTCAGCTTGGATGCCTTGTAGACCACGAGGCATCCGAAGGTGTCCTCCACCTTCGTGGAGGATGATCACAACCACCCTGAACACAAGGTTAGGACACCCAGGTTTGAATGAGGAGTAGTTCAGCAAGTCCTGTATTCCCCAACTCCATCCAACTCCAGCTTGAGTTTGAGTTCTGTGAGATTGTGACAGGCAAGAAAAGCACCTGCAGGATTTTGGGAATGCTCACAGGGCTGTTTCCTTTCATAACAGGCTCAGTCCATGATGAAAGTTCCCTCAGGTTCCCCCCATTCTTCCACATCTATGAGTGTCAGGAGGTGGAGAAGAGCAAAATTTGAGCTCTGCTCCCCTGAGCTCAGCATTTCTCAGGGGCTTAACTCCACGAGGCAGTGGGATCTTTGGGATCTCGGGGCTTTTGGCTAATAGGATTCAGGGAGCTGTGCTTCAGCTCAGGAGCCCACGTGAAAAGTGTCATCAGAAGAACACCGGGGCACAGGAGAGGCTTTGCAGACAAAGAAAGATCTCTGAGATGTGGCATTAAAAGATGAAAGGGCTAAAATTGAGAAAATCTGGCTTTTAAAGAGAAAAAGGGAGGATCCCTTATCCTGAAAATGTGCTCTGAGCACTTGGGTCATCAGGAAGACCCAGGGGTGCTACAGTTGTAGGGATTAAATAGGGGGAGCAAAATTGAGCTGCAACAAACTCTTCAACCCCAAGGAGATGCAGGATCTTCATGGGTGATGGTTGTCAGGGGAGAGCAGCAAGTGATGGACATCTCCTAGTCCTGGTCATGTCAGGATCTGGAATGTAGAAGATGAGAAGTCTGGTCATGATAATGGTTAAGATAAAAGCTGTTTAATATCTCTGAGCCCTGTCCTCATCTCCAAGAATCCTCCATTTTCCTCTGCTCCTTGGAGCAGATCTGTTGAGCTGGTCCCCAGAAGATTAAAACAGTTGCATATATATCTCTCCACCTCTACCACCACCATTTGCATCCTTTTTCATTTTCAGTTTCAGTATTAAAAAAATGCATTAGATCAGAGTTCACTCTGAGCACAGAGATCCACACTGATTGTCTTGCAGCGGGCCACTGGAGGTAGTCCTGGTTCTGGATCTCCTGTAGATGAGACATGGCATGGCATGGACAACATAATTAGGTGGGAGTTCCTGTTTGCTGAAGGGGTCAGTGAGACCCTTGTGATGCTCAGGAAATACCAAGGGTGGATGAGGGAAGGATGTGAGATTTGATCCAAGGATAAAACAGATTTTGTCAGGTGCCCTGAAATCAAAGCCTTAGTGATGCTCCCACCCAAAGCCACCATCAAGCTTCCCATCACACAGTCTGTGGGCTTTGTGGGAACCCAGCCTGCTGCTAGCTGGACTTGCTTGGACCTGGACCAAGTTGCACTTGGTCCATCAGCATCATCCTCACCACTGCCTTCCTCACCACCTCCATCCCCAGCCCCTCCAATGTGTTGAGTCCTTCTGGTATTCTCCCAGCCTGAGGGCCCGGGGTGCCTCCGGTGGCAGCACACTGAGGACCAATGCCTGGGGCCTTCTTCTTCACTCCTTGGGAGAGCAGTGTGGTTGGCGCCTGAGTGTTTGCCACATCACCTCAGCTGTGGTGGTGACACCTTTGTCTCTCTTCAGGGCAAAGGACGCGTGCGGCGTGGTGCCTTCCCCAGCCCCGCGTCACCTGTCACCGGCCGCTTGCCCTCGGTGACGGACGTCCCTGAGGAGACCCTGAGCAGTGAGGAGGCCATGGAGATGGAAGTGACAGAGCAGCAGCAGGTGGCCATGCAGCAGGAGGAGAAGGTGCTGACTGAGCAGATCGAGAGCCTGCAGAAGGAAAAGTGAGTCTGGCTGAGGGTTCAAGCCATGTCCCATGCCTCTGGATGTCCTGTGGTTGATACCTGGAGGCCTCCAACCCTCCGTGATCTCTCAGTGCACGTGCATCCCTTTCTCCTCTCCACCTTTTTGGTCCCGTTGGTTCACTGGGGCTGGGTTGGCTTTGCAGGGAGGAGCTGACATTTGAGATGCTGACACTGGAGCCCCGCGCCTCCGACGACGAAACCCTCGAGTCTGAAGCCTCCATTGGCACAGCTGACAGCTCCGAAAATTTGAACTTTGACTCCGAAGGAGCCATCTCCGACCGCTCGGGTAAATCCGGGTGTTCTTGGGTTTATCATGGGGTGGTTTGGGTTGGAAGGGACCTTCAGAGGTCATGAAGTCCATCTCCTTGCCATGGGCAGGGACACCTTCCACCGTATTTTTCTTCACCATGTTGCTTTTGGAAGGGTTACTTGGGATTTTCAAGTTTATTTAAAGTTGACAGTTTAAATGTATGCAGTGAGGGGGGTTAAGGGCTCAAGCACGTGGCCCTAGGGGATGGGTGGGAGCAGCCGGGATTGGTGGAAGAACGCTCATTATTATGAGCATTCTTCCAGCCCTGCCACATCAGCTGTGGTGATGCTGCCCCCACCGAGATGCTGGGAATGGTGTCCTGGCTTCAGTGGCGTGTGTCCCCAGGGAGTGGGGCGGTTGGATACTGGGTGGTGTGTGGGTGCTGACCACGTGTGGTCCTTCTGGCCCTGCAGAGAGAAGTGTAGCACTTACCTCCCTGCGCCCTGCCAAGGCCGAGGGGCCGAGCCGGCTGCGACGGCACCCCAGGATGCAGCTGGACCCGGTGGAGCCAACCGACACCCCCATCTCCTCCTCCTCCTCCTCCTCCCAGTCATCCACCTCCTGCTTGCCCCACCTACCCCGGAAGCGCTTCCAGATGTACTCCAAATCTCCTTTCTACCGAGCAGGGGGACACCATGGCGAGGCCCCCGAAACCCGGGCGAGCCCCGAGGGCCTGACAGGGCCTCTCCATTATCCCGAGGACCGGCCGCAGTTCACCACGCGCGGGACCTTCAACCCAGAGAAAGGCAAACAGAAACTGAAGAGTGTGAAATCTTCTCCCCCAAAAACCAAAGAGCCCCCAGATGGGGGGCCTGGAGGGGGACGCAAGAGGAACCCTGAGGCCGATTGTGCCGCCGCCCAACCCCTCGTCCTCCTGGGGAGCAACGAGTTCATGGTCTGAGATGCTCCACCCCAGAGCCACATCCATGCCGGGGCATCCTCCCCATTGGCAGTGCTCTGATGGCTTCCTCGTTAATGCCAGGAGATGAATGCTTAATTAAAAAGGCCAGGAGGGGACGGTTTTAATGGTGGCCTTAATGATTTGGGAAGGTTGAGACCTTCGGGTGGCCAGAGGGTGGCCGGGGATGGGAGGCAGTGCCTCCTGGCCCTTCCCCTCGGAGCGTCCCACATCTCAGAGCATCCGCCGCCAAATCCTTGTGCCGAATCGCCATCGCTGTTGGTAGGAGCAAACCTAGCCTAAAAATCCCACGGGAGCATCCCGAGCTGGCTCCACTGCAGCCAAGCCCTCCGCGCTTTAACCACCTCATCCACGCCAACACCAAGTGCATGGAAAAGTGTTAAAACCTGCCAAAAATCACCTTTTCCCTTTGGTTGTTTATTTTTTAACGAGACCTAACTGTCTTTCCTTTTTTTTTTTTTTTTTTAAAGTCTTTTTGAGATCATCAGTATTAAAAAATAATAATAATTAATAATAATCGAGGACTACTTGAAGCGCTATTTGTTTATATGCTGGTTCCTGGAGTTTTGTGTAAATATATATTTTTTTAATTTTTTTTTTGTATTTTTCCCCAGACAGAACTCTTTTTTTTTTTTTTTTTTTTTTTTTTACTATTATTATTATTATTGTTATTATTATTTTGGGGCGGGAGAGGAGGGGAGCAATTGGCTGAGCCATCCTTGGTGTCACCACTGGTGTCACTAGCTATCACTCAATAAAACATGGAGTTTTATTCTCAGCAGGAAATCCCTGGAGGTGTAATTATACCATCATAACCCATCATAGGACTATTAATGATGCTAGTTACTGACTCAGCTTCTCAGCTCGTAATCCCTCCCCAGTCTTCTCGTCATCATCCTCAGTGGCACCAGGAGAAGCTCCAGGTACCAGTAAACCTTTGGAAAGGCAAAATCAGGAGCCCCAGGGCAATAATTAGGTTTACAAAGGCTGGATCTGTCCTCCTAGGTGGGCTGGGGCTCATCCTTTCCTGAAATGCCACCAAGAATGGGGAAAATAGCAGAAAATTGAGTTTTCCTGAGTATTTTGTCTTTTCCCAGCATGACTGGATTTGGCTGAGCTGCTCTTCAGTCCCCTCTCCCCCTGCCCTTTCCAGGGGTGGTTTATTTATTGGGGTAATTTTTTATTTGGTATTTGAAATTTGCCTTTTTTTCATGTTATCTTTAATTTTTTTTCCAACGGGGGAAGTGACAGATGCTGCAGGGAGAGTGGGAACAGCATCGGCCTCGGCGCTGCATCCCGGGAGTAGAGCAAGACAAAGTCAGTCTCCCCCATCCACGGGGGAAATGGGATTTTCCCTGTCCCAGAGGGGAAAACAGGGCTCTGGGGACAGACACAGATGCACTGGCAAGGCAGATGGTGACCACAAGAGTGGAAACTCCTGGGGAGCCATCCCAAATTCTCTGGGAGCTGGGATTGCTGGGAGCATCCGAGCGCTTGGTGCCCAAACCAGCCTTCTGAGCCACTTGAACTAAAAACCCCAGAACTGCCCTCAAAACAGGCCCAGGGGAGGAGATCCTGGGCGTGAGTGAAGGGTCCAGCCTCATCCTCAGGTTTCTCATCCCTGTGGGATGAGAGCAGGGATGTCAGATCTGACTGGGGCAAATATATATATATATATATATATATATATATATATATATATATATATATATATATATATATATATATATACACACACAAGTACCCATATATACATATACACACACCCATATATGTGTGTATTTATGTATGTGTGTATATGTGTCTATGCATATGTGTATATATCTAATTTCTTTTGGGATATATTTATTTTCCTTATATATATATTTAATCTCTGTATAAGGAAAATATATTTAAGTGATATTTATATATATAAAGAAGATATATAATAATATATATATTCTATATATAAAGAAAATACGCACACAAAAGGATAAATATGCTCTGTAGAATTAAAAAATACATAAAAGAATATTGACTAGATACATTTATGTATTTTCTATTTCTTATATATAAAGAAGTATATAAAGGAAATTAGTTATATATTTCCTTATGTATATATTTTACATATTTCTATATATAAGGAAGTATATAGATAAAGGAGATATGTACTATATATAAAGAATATTTATTACTTTATATATATTTTAATGTATTTCTTCTCTATGTAGAAACATATTTAATGTTATATAATTTAAACATATATTTAATATATGTTTAATATGTATGTTTATATATGTTTCTTCACATATATTTATATATTTCTTTATATAAAGAGTATATTTCTCTGTAAAGAAATATATAAAGGAAATATGGAGTATATATAAAGAAATATATTTTCTCTCTATTTCTTCATATATAAAAATGTATGGAATGTAGGGAAAATATATAAAGGAAATAGACCTCTTGGCATAGATAAATGTATGGAATATATATAGAATATATAGAAAATATGCTTCTTTATATATATAATATATATTTGTGGTTATATGTATAAAGAAAAACACATGTAAAAGAAATATATACATACATATATATGTGTATATATATATGTGTATATATATATATATATATGAAATCAAGCTGTGGCAGGAGTGAGCAGGACTGGAGGGATCACGGCGTGTTCCAGGCTCCCCTTCCCCCGGCATCTCCCCCGCTCCTTCCCAGCCCTTCCCTGGCAGGATTTGGGCTCCCAGAGGGTTTTCCAGAGGGCTGAATGTACTGACTGCTGGAGGGCTGCGAGGGGAATCCTTGTTATTTTTCACGGAAAGTTTTCTAAGTAATTTATAAAGTCGCTGCTTGTAAACTAAAGAGAGTGTGTATGTAAGAGGATCTATTGTCCCACGCCCCGCGCTCGGAGTCGTGTACAAACTGACAAAAACGGACAAATAAAAGTGTCATTCTGCAAAGGCCAGGAATGCCTGGTGGGACATCGTTCCTCCAGCCCCCTGCCCACGTCCCGGGGCTCTGGGGCTTGTTCCATTTGTTCCACGGGGTTGTGAAGTGGTGGATTTTCCCAATCCCAGGCACGTGGAGGGAGGAGCTGGGATGGGGAGCCAGGGCTCCAGAGCACTTCCCGTTGGATTGTTTAATGCTGGTTATTCTCATTATTTATGTGCGCAGAATTTCTGGTTTACTTGTTATTCACATTGGTTTTATTTATGTATATACAGATTCTTTATATACAAATTATTTTAAACAGATAATTTTTATTTTATTTTTATTTAGACAATTTTTCAATTTTTCTGTATTCAAATAATTTCCAATTATTTCTATTAGATTTCTATTAGATTATTCAGATTATTTCAGATTATTTCTATAGATTAGTTTTAGGTAGACTGTTCATATTCAGATGATTTATTTTCAATTTATTTCTATTCAGATTATTTCATTTTATTTCTGTCCATATAATTTAATTCAGTTGATTTCTAATGAGATTCATGATGGTTCTCTTATTAATATGCAGGTCTTTTATTCTCAATTTATTTCTATTGATATTATTTCAAATTATTTAGTTTTATTTTCTTTCTATTCAGATTATTTAAGGATACTTCAAAGCAGATATTTATATTCCAATAATTTACATGCATTTTATTTCTGTTAAGATTATTTAATTTCATTTTATGTGTGTTTTTTACTATTTAATTCTCATTTTATCCAGTCAGATTATTCATATTCATCTACTTAAATTAAGATAGGGGTTTTTTCAGTTAATCTCTATTCAGAGTATTTCAGTTTATTTAGTTTCATTACATTTCTATTTAAATTATTTTTTTCAGCTTCTTTCTAATCTAATATTCCCAAACATATTATTTATATTTATTTTTTTTAATATTCACATAATTTCAGGTTATTTATTTTAATTTTATTTTTATTCCTATTTTTCTAGTTGTCTTCCTTATATTGATTATTTATAGTAATTTTACTTATATTTAGTTTCTTTCTGTTCAGATAATTTATTTTCAAGGTACTTATATTCAGATTATTGATTTTTATTTATTCCTCTTTGGTTATCAACATTCAGCTGGTCCCCCCAGTCCCCCATGCAAGGGGACCCAAGTCATTGGCACAGGGACTCTGGCTGCAAAACTCTCTTTATTCTGAGTATAAAATGGGGGACACAAGTGGGAGACCCCGGAACACAGGGACAGGGGTCTGTCACCCTGGCCTGGGGTCACCCCTGTCCTCTGTCAGTCCTGGCCTGGGATCAACCTGAGGCTGTCCCAGTCTGGTGTCACCCCCAGGTGTCACCACCTTTGCCAAGTGTCACCCCTTGGCTGTTGTCACCCTGGCTGATGTCACGCCCAGGTTGGCATCATCCCTGGGTTGGTGTCCCCGAGGCTGCCCCCTGGGTGGCAGTAGCTCCTCATGATGCCAAGGTGCCTCTGCCTGGGTTCCTCCAGCATTTGGGACACCATGGAGATGGACCCAGTGAGGTGCTGCCAGTGCCCTGGCCACACACTTGGGGACGTCCCCCAGGGAAGTTGCTCCCACCTCCCAGCTGCCAGAAGCATTCCATGGTCCTGGACATTGCCCCAGAGGTGGGACCGTGGGCACCTTCCAAGCCCAGGCTGAGGAGCCCCAGGCTGGGGGTGACAGGGTGCCAGCGCAGGGTGACAAACAAGCCAGGTGACAGTGGGAGGGGGGTTCAGTTCTTGAACATGTCACACAGCAGCTTCTCCATGGGGGTGTTGCCGATGGTGCGGCGGAAGAAGAGCAGCTCCACGCGCTCCGAGGAGATGAAGCGCAACGCTGGGAGGAGCAGCAGCAGCTTCCCAAACCTGGGGGATGGAGCAGTGGCCATGGGTGGGTGTCCCACCCTGGTGTCACCCCTGAGGACGTAGGGACAGCGGTACCTGACGGGTTGCCCGGGGTAGTGGGAACGGTTGTGCTGGCCCAGCATCACCTGTGACTGGTCCTGCAGGTTCTCCACCTGCTCAGGGTCCTTCAGGCCACGGGTCTCTGCAGGGACAAGGGGGTGACAGGCTGGGGAGGGGCATGGAGATGGCCAGTGGTGGCTGCTGGGGGTGGCCTCACCTGGTTTGAAGAGCACCACGGCCTTCATGCAGGCAAATTCCGTGGGGTCAACAGCCAACGCCTTGAAGCGGCCGAGGGTCTCCTGCAGCACCCGCACGTCCAGGGTGGCCGGCAGCAGCTTCCCAGGGCCCGGCTCAGGGACAGCCAGGAGTGGGCAGCTCTCCAGGGGCATGGACCACTGGATAGCACAGAGCAGGAATAGCTCACTCCATGCTTCCTCCAGCAGGATCACCTGGGGAGAGCGGGGGAAACCCCAAAACCCCTGTCACCCCCAAAGTCTCCAGGACCTGTAGCCACCACAGCTGGTTGGGCTGATGAGCATCTGCAGGGGAACCCTAAGAATGTTGTGGATATGCTCCAACTGGCTGCTACTTTTTTTGGGGTTCTTTTTGCCCCACAGGATCCCCAGTTCCTCATGGAGATTGCCAACCCCACCTGGTCACGGAAGGGCAGGTTGGAGAAGACGGGCAGGTTCTTGGCCCATTTCACCGCCATGAAGAGGAGACGCGCTGAGGTCTCATAGATGTTTTCAGGGCTGGCTGCCGGGTACGGCGCCACCTGGTACTCGCCGGCTGCCCGCTCCGGCTCACCGCCTGTCACATCCACCGTCTCATCAGCTGCAGGGTACAAAGGGGACACTGGTTGTCACCGCACCATGGGGACATCCACCCCCCACCCACCCCCCTCTGCACTGGCAGCCACCCACCGTCCTCGGGCTCCAGCTTGGCGCAGGTCTCGGCCGTCATCAGGCTGGCCATGAAGCGATGGTTGGTGGGTGGTGTGGGTGCTCGGGGACGCGGGGTGACAGTGGCACCAGGACCATGAGGAGCCGGACAGGGTGATGGGGGGACCTCACATGTGGTGGCCACGTGCTCAGGGGGCAGCTCAGCATCCAGCTGGATGCTGTCCAGCTGGACCTGGGCTGTGCTGCGGGGCTGGCGCTCGTTTTGCACAGCTGTGCAGACAAGGTGGCATCAGCACCGGCCACACCGCTGTCACCCCCTGCTGTTTGTCACTGTGTGTCCCCTCCCATCTTACCGTCCTTGTTCATGCCAGCCTGCAGGCACTTCTTGAGCCGACAAGCCTGGCATTGGTTGCGGTGAGCCTTGTCCACTGGGCACAGCCCTGTCCCTGCCTGGCACCTATGGGGAGAGGTGGCACATGGCTGCAGCTCCTGAGGTGGCCCCTGTCCCCAAGGAGGGTCCTCCCCCATATGTACCATGTCTCCCCCCATGGGTTCCCTCCACCCAACAAGTGCCCCACCACCGTGGGTACCCTCTCCCCAAGAGGTGTCCTGTCCCCAGTGGGTGCCCTGTCCCAGTGTATGCTCTGCCTTGATGGGTGTTTTGGCCCCATCAGGGGGCTCTGGACACCCTCTCCACAGGTGCCTCTCCCCCTGCATGCCTGTCCCCTGAGTGGTTTTAAGACCCCCTTGGTGTCTGCCCCACCCATTGCCCATGCCCTGGGGTCCCTGGCCTGCTGAGTGTCCATCCCAGGGTACCCGACCCCACTGGGGGCCTGCCCCAAGCTCCCTGTCCTGCTGGGTGTCCATCTGCAGGGTCCCTGTCCCACAGGGTGTCCATCCCTTCCCTGCTGGGTGCCCCATCCCATGGGGTCCCTGCTCTGCTGGGTGTTCCTGCCCTGCTAGGTTCCCCCCACTCCTGCCCCACAGTGTCCATCCGCTGGATCCCTGACACCTTGGGTGGCCATTCCTGGAGTCCCTGCCCTGTGGGGTGTCCTTTTCCTCTATGGCATCTGTCCATGGGACCCTGGTTCTTGTCCCTGCCCCTCTGGCTGCCCCTCTGTCCCCCCATTCCCTGCCCCCTGGGGACCCCCTGTTCCCACCTGTAGATGAGCTTCCTGCGGACGCTGCGCTTGAAGAAGCCGCTGCAGCCGTTGCAGGCATAGATGCCGTAGTGCTTCCCACTGCTGGTGTCCCCGCACACCTTGCACAGCAGCACCGGGCTCAGCTCCTTCCCAGGGGCTGGGCTCAGCCCTGTGGGAGTGGAATCGTCACATCTGGGTTGACTCTGGGCATCTCAATGTCCCTCAAACCACCCACCAGTCCCTCCTGCCTCCCAGCATCCTGGATATGAGGTCGCTTCTGTCTCTGCTGGTTCAGCCCAGGGACATGAATGGGGACACCTCAGGGACTGCACACAGGGGTCACCATTCCCCCACAGCCCAGCACACAGTGATGCAGGATGGGATCTCACAGGAATTTTTAAAATTAGAACAGGGATGAAATGGTGTTCTTAGGGATGGGGACACCAGGCATCCCAGGAAGGGGACTAAGGATCCCAGAGAAGGGCTGCAATCAGGGATGGGAGGAGTCCTGGAGAAGGGACAGCTCTGGGGACATGGGACACCCCAGACAAGAGTCACAGCAGGGAACTGTGGGGATCCTGGTGAAGGGCCAGGGGCCAAGAGTATCCAGGATAGGGTTTTTACAGGGGACCCCAGGAGTCCTGGAGAAGGGGCACAGCTGGGGACCTCAGGGATCCTGGAGAATGAACATAAATGAGGACCATGGAGAGGGCTGGGCATTGCAGGCATCCTGGCCTAGGGAAGGACCTTGGTGGGGACTCAGCATCTTGGAGAAGGACAGCAGCTGAAGACCCCAGGCATTGTAGCAGACCACGGTGGGGACCCTGGGCACCCAGGATAAGGGCCATGAGGAGAAGCCCAGCCATTCTGGAAAAGGTTAGCAATGGAGAACCCAAACATCCCAAACACCTATGATGAGGACACTGGGTGTCTTGGAGATGAACCATAATAGGGACCCCCAAATATCTCAGAGAAGGATAGGGACCAAAGGCATCCAGAAGGCCATGATGATCTCACGCCTCTCAGAGAAAAGCTGCAGTGGAGGACCCCGAGTATCTTGGTGATTGACCACTTCGGGGATTCCAAGTATCCCAGAGGATACTTGAAGAGAACCCCCAGGCATCTTGGGGAGTGACCACAGTGGGGGCCCGGCCATCCCAGAGAAAAACTCGTGTCCCCCCGAGTCGCCCCCGCTCCAGCGGAGCCACCTCTTACCCGTGGGACTCTCATCCAGCCCGGCGCTCACCACCGACCCCGCCGGGGACGCAGCCATCCCGCACCCGGCGCTCTCGACCTATCTCTGTCTGTCCCGTCCCTGGATCCCCGCGGAGGCTCTGGCCAGGCGCTGGCTGCTCCGGCAGCTCTGCGGCCAAAGGGGCTCTTGCATTGCTCTCTTCAAGGCGGCTTAGCGGCGGGCGCTGTGTAAGCAGCCGCCTCTTTGTCACCCTCTTAATCTTTAGTGTCTGCGCGGGGCGGGGGGGATCAATCAGCCACGCGATGAAGAATTAAAAAGGTGCTGAGCCCCAGCCCTGTAACCCTAAACCCCGCGACACCCAAGCCACCCCCCCGCGCGCCGCCGCGGGCACCGTGGAGGTGTCACCCTGTCACTGCAAACCCCCCCAGCACTGCGAGGCCGAGATTGCGGCAGAGGAGGGAGAGATGGGGCTGGGGCTGGGGACCCCCCGTGTGTGTCGTCCTCCCCTTGGGACCCACCAGGTCCTGTAAGCGCATAAGCCCTTCACTAAGGCGGTTAGAGGGGAATAACGAAAAGTGGTAATTAAGGGGGGTAATTTTCCTGCCCCCAAGTAATTAATTACCGGCCCTGATGGCGAGGGGAGGAGGGATGCTCGGTAGGGGCCCCGCTGTGTCTCAGCATCACCTCCCGGGGACGGGGCCCTCCACGGCTGTTGGGGCTGCTGACACCGCAGAGGGTGGGGGCCAGGTGGCCCCGGGGTTACGCAACCACGGCTAAACCCTCGCGGTGACAGGGCAGCACAATTTGGGATTTGTGGGCTTTAGCCGCTAAACCTCCCCCTCCCCGCTCAGGGGGGTGGCGGGTGGCCACCGTCACGGGCCCGGCTTGTCCCCAGCGATGGGCCAGGCTGAGGACAGGGGTTCCCGGCCTGCTGTGCCCCTTCCAGAGGGGCTCAGGGGTGTTGGTGCCCTGAAGGTGTCCCAGGGGACAGGCCTTGGCGGCAGGTCCCTGCTGAGGGCTGGCAGCAGTGACTCCAGTGGATCCAGGGGCTGAGGATCACCCCTGCGACATCCCCGCTGCCTACAGCATTCCTGCATCCCGCTGCCTGCGGCATGGCTCCATCCTCCTGCCTACAACCTACTTCCATCCCTTTTGCCTGAAGCGTTTCTCCATCTTAACAGTCTGCACTGTGACTCACTCTACCAGCCTTGCCTGCACCATGGCTCCATGTTCCCATGTGCAGCGACATTCCATCACCCTTCCTGACTACGTGGCTCCACCATCCTTCCTGTCTGCACCATGGCTCCATCCCTGCCTGCACCACGGCTCTCTACCCTTCCAGCCCCCTCCCACCCCCATTTCCCCACGGTGCCCTGTCCCACCCACAGCCCCGTCCTGACCCAGATCTCTGACCGCCACCATCTGCGGCAGGGGCCACCTCCTCCTCCCGCGGCAGAATTATGACGCTGGGCTAATGCAGAAGGAGCAAGCTGTCATCTCCCTGCCCGGCCCCTGAGTGCCTCCACACCTCTCACCCAAGGGTGGAACACTCCCGGGGGTGCCAGGAACCCCGGCATCCCGGCGTGCCAGCCCACACGTGGGGACACAGGCGGCCAGCACCAGGGACAGCGGGGAGCGGCCAGCATGGCGGTACAGCTGAGTTAGGCTAATTTGCCCGTCCCCTCCTTGCCGTTGGGTAAAAGCCAGCTCTGGAGCAGGGATTTGGGAGGGGGATTAGCTGGGCCAACCATCTGCTGCCAGCCAATGATCAGCACCCCCAGGAAAGCCAATAATTACAAAAATATGGTTTCCCACCCCGTTTCTCCATCGCACCCAGCTGGGTGCTGTCCCTTTGGTGGAATCCCTGTGGAGCAGCACCCTGTCCTCTTCCTGGGGATGAGAGCTCCATGAGCACCCAAGTGGGCACTGCTGGGAGCCCAACCCAGCCTGTTCTGGGTGTGACACGAGCAGGCCTGGCGGCATGGTCGAGGGGCTGTGGGTGTGGGTGGGGGTGAAGGAGCAAACGTTAAAGCCCGAGGCAGGGTCGTGACTCAGCTCGGTCACAGATGCTGGGGCAGATGCCACGGGATTACCCAGCCTAAAACCTTGGGATCTGCCCCCCTTCCTCCCAGCAGGCAGAGAGCATTTAATTACTAATTTACTAATTACCTAAAGATGCTGGCGATGGGCTTGAGACCTGTGGTCAGGAGCAGCCCCAGGTCTCCAGCCACCCTAATCCCACTGGCTGTGGGGAGCTGGTGGATGCACCCTGGCCAGGGACAGCTTGGCTGGGGACATTGAGTGACCCAGGGTCCTGCTCCTGTTGGTGATGGCATGGAGTGGTGGGGAACGGGACAGGACAGTGGTGACAAGGAGGAGACGCTGGGGACAAAGAGAACATGATGGGAACCAGGAGGAGCTACTGGGGATCAAGGGGTGACAGTGGGGAACAGGAGGGGATGATGAAGACCAAGAGGAGCCAATGGGGGAGGGAGGGAGGGGAGATGATGGGGACCAAGAGGTGACAAGGATCAGGAGGGGTTGATGGGAACAAGAAGGAGGTGATGAGGACTGGGAGGCAATAATGAAGATCGGGAGGGGACAATGGGAACCTGGATGTTTAGATGGTGACCCCGAGACAATGAGAAATGGGAAGAGCAGGAGGTGACAGCAGTGACCAGGAAGGGAGATGGAGACCAGGACATGGCAATAGGGACCATGTGAGGATGATGGGGACCAGGAAGGTGTGACGGAGATCATGAGGGGGCAGTGGGATGCAATAGAGTGAATGGAGATCATGAGGGGATAGTAAGGACTGAGATGGGATGATGGAGACTGGGAGGGGAGGATGGGAATGAGAAGGGTGTGATGGGTACATGTGGGCAAGACAACAGAGACCAGGAGAGGATGGTGGAGATCAGAAGGGGATAAGACCAACAAAAGACGATATGAAGTTCCAGGAGGGTGGCTGTGGGACTGGAGGTGGCTGGGAAGGGTTAATGTGGCCGCCTGCACTGAGCTGGGTCCAGGCCAGGCTCGGGTTTCACCTGCAATTAGCTCTTGTTTATTGTAGGCTCCTTGATAAATGATTCTTTGGAGGTTGCCCGATGACAGAGGGTGACAGTCACCCACCTGAGCCCTGCTAAAGCCTTCACTGACCCCTGGCACCAGGATTAAAGTTTAATGTGACTCTGGAGCTGACCCTGGGCATGCACCATTCTGGGGTGACAGGGCTGGGGACAGGCTGGTGGCCATCCCTGGGACATGGGGCTGGGTACAAGCTGATGGCCTCGCAGGGCCAGAGGTTTTGGCACCAAGAGGTGATTTGTCATAAGCCTGGTGGTTCAGTGGTTACCAAGGCATTGTGGCCACAGGGCTGTTTCCTGACTCCTTTGGGGTCACCCAAGAGCTTTGTGGATGAAATGTCACACCAGGTTGGGTTTGTCCCCCTGGGACTGGCCCTTACAGGATGGGCACAGTGCCACGGTGCAGCCGGTCCGGGCACATTCCCAGGCACCGGCGGAGCCGTGTGCCGCTGCCAAGAGCCACCGCGGCGCTCGGCGGGCGGGCTGAGCTCCTGCCCCGCAGGCACCTTTAGAGCGGCGGCAGCTCGGGAAGCTCAGTGCACTGAGGGGACCTTGGAGGCGACCCCGAGGTGAGGCAGCAGGGCACAGAACGAGCCCTGAGGCTGCAGCTTGGGTTTCAGCAGGGTGACAACTGTGGGGACAGAGAAGTCCCCCAGGTAAGGGGTACCCGTCCCCAGCTCTCGGGACATCGTGTTTTCTCCTTGCAGATGAATCTCCTCGCCCAGGTAAAGGGGGAGCCAGCCAGAAGGACACCTGCATCCAGGTGATCCCACCCCTCTGCCACGGTACCCAGGACCCCTGGATCCCACAGCTGGGACCTACCTGGCGCTGGCTCTGGGCGGGGGGGGGGAGGGGAGTGTGGCCTGGGAGGCTGTGCTGGACTGCGTGCTGGCAGAGATGGGTGGTGGCAGGGGACGGGGGTCAGAAGAGGACGTTCCCCGTCTTGCCCTGCCCCCTGTCCCCACAGGTGAGCTCCCTCCTTCAGACCCTGCAAGCCCCGGACTGGCTGTTCCTCCAGCCCTGGCACTGGCTGGGCTCCTGGGTACGGCAGGTTTGGGGGTGCTGGCATGAGAATCCCAGCCAGGTGCTCTGGCAGGGGGTGGCAGCAGCCCAGGCCAGGGTTGAGCCATGACATGAGTGCCACTGGGGCTGATGCAAGGTGTTTGTCCCTCCAGGTGAGCAGCTCCAGGCAGGTAAGTGCTGGCATTGCCCCTGTGCCTGGCACTGCCCATCTCACAACTGGGCCGAATCCTGCCCGCCCTGCCTTTTCCTCAGCACCCATGGGTGCTTCAGCACCTAGAGGAGGCAGCCTCTTCCCAAAGGTTTCCATCCATGGAGACCAGAGACCCAAGCTGTGCTTAAGCCACCAATGGTGTGGGATGAGCCAGCAGATCAGTGACACTGCTGGTGTCCCCAGGGCACCAGTGGCCCTGAAACACAGCTGGGTCCCCAGGCAGTGACTGGGGCAGTGACCACGGCAGGGTTCTTCCTCTGCGAGGGGCTGCTGAGACAACATTTCAACATTGTCCCCAACGGGGTGGCTGAGCCCCAGCCTGGGGACCTCTTCCTCTTCCCGCTGGCCTCGGGAGGCCCTGGCTGGTGGGGGGCCCACGCTGGCATCTACTGCGGTGATGGGGAGATCATCCACCTGGAAGGTGAGCCCCGGCAGCTGCCATGGCACGGGGACATTTCCATGGAAGGGACGTGGAGTATAGAGTCTGCTTTGCCCTGCAGGCAGCTCAGGGATGTCACCATCAGGCGTCGTGGCCAAGCACGGCAAGAGCCACCTGCTGCGGACACGGGGCCGGGCCAGGGTGCTGCGCAGGAAGGGGGGGCTGGACGTGGCCGCCCTGCAGCGCCGGGTCCGGGCGGCCATGGAGCAGCCCGTGGAGTATGACACCCTCACCTGCAACTGCATCCACTTTGCCCTCGCCCTCCTGGGGCTGGGCCACCTCGCTGGTGCCATGGTGGGTGCCACCGCCAGATCAGGTGCCACCAGCCTCCTGGGATACTTTGGTATCTGCTCCAGCCAAGAGTCACCAAACTTCTTCTGTTTTCCCAGGTGTCCCCAGCGCTGCAGTGATGGAGGTGATGGTGCTCCTGGGGAACATGTGGGGCTGGAGCATCCTCCCCTGGGCACCAGAACCGCACCAGTGATTTGCCAATCCTCCTGTGTGGCAATAAACAGTTGCATGGAAAGGAAACCCTGGGCCAAACCTGTTTGATTTGTTGTTTTCTCACTTTTCCCAGAAGCTGCTGTCAAGCGATGTCCCACCTTGACACACCTTGAAGGGAGAGGCTGCTCTTTGCTCCCCATGGCCTCCTGAGGCAAACATCTGCCTCTTCCACTGCTGGCATTTAATTTTGGGCATAAAAATGAGTATTCCGTGGGCTGCTGTGTTGAAAATGGACCAAAAGGCTGGATCAGGTCTGGCTGGAGGCTGGTGGTGTACCCCAGGGGTCAGCTCTGCGTCCAGTCCTGGTCATCCTCTTCATTACTGGTCCAGCTGATGAGGCAGAGTGTATCTGCAGTGAGGGGGAGTGAGTCCCCAACCCATGGTGATGCTGGCACCCCCAGAGTGCTGGGCCCTGTGCTGGGCTCTCCAGCAGGAGAGAGAAAGGGACACACTGGAGAGACAGCACAAAGGGCCACCAAGGCTCCGGAGCATTTCTCTAGGAAGAGAAGCTGAAAGAGCTGGGGCAGTTCAGTAGGGAGAAGGGAATGTCTAGTGGGATTTTGTCAGTGTTTATGGGGGGGAAAGAAGGGGGATTCTTCTCTGTGTCTCCTGAGGGTTGGGGTCTCCATGAGAGCAGCAGGGTCTCCAGGGAGGTCTGAGATCCAAGCAGGGTTGGGGGCCCTGGGAGGGCTGTGGGGTCCCAGGGAGGGCTGGAGCGAGTGTGACGCTGTGCTGAAGATTAATTGCTGTCCATTAATTAGATGCTTTATTCAATTCTGCTGCTTGAACCATGGCCATTTTCCCTCGCTGCCTCACTCCTGTGGGATGGGGTGAGTGCTGCCCCATCCACACAGCTCCAGGGCCAGTCAGTTGCCTGGAGAAACAATAGCAGGAATATCTGCCGATAGTATAAAGTACCTGGGAAAAATCAAAGAAATGCAAACAAAATCTCAACTATAATAACATAAATAATGATATCTTATGACTTATATAATTTATAGTAATATATAAAATATATATATGAAACATCATAATATGTATAGTCATATCTACAATAATATTTGTATTTAACATCTAGAGTATAGTTAATATATGATCATATATCTAGTATATAATTCCTATCATGTTATTGATAATAATATTAAATATAAACTACAATGTCTATAACAATATCTGTAAGAATAATATCAATTAATACCATACCTAATATACATAATAATTCAGACATCATATATCACATATACTATCATCGAGAATATAGATCATAAAATATTGCATTTTATCATACAGTAGATAATACATAATACAATATGTAATATGTACTACATTAAATACCATACACTATATAATACTGTATAATCTGCAAAATAATATAACAGCACAACATATAGCATATATAACATATTGCATATATTATATATAAACTGTAGACTGTAGAATGGCTTATGGATTATGTATAACATAGTATGATTGAATATGGCAAATATATAGTATTGCATAATTAATGAAATCTGTAATATATTATAATGTAATGTAATAAATAACATGCAATATACAGTATACAGCATGAGGCATGTAATTGAATATATAAATTATATGTAATATATAAGTAAATTTATATTGTGTATACTGCATACAGTACTACAAATAAAATAATAATGTATATAATAATAATAAAATGTAATACAGTGTGATATAATAATACATAACATCCGAACATATAACATTCTTTACTATAATGTAATCTATTTTAAATAGATTATAATAATACACAATAATGTCTATTACAATAATGATAGATTTTGGTGATTCTGGACGGGTACGTGTGCCGCTGTGAGCTCAGTGACTGCCGCTCCATCACAGCCGTGTCCCCAGCATTGCTCTCCTAAAGTCCCCAGTGTCCCGCTCCCAAACCTGTGCAGGTGCAGGACTGCAGGGACCCCTCTGGGGCAGCCAGGCTCCCCTTGCGCCGCCGTTCCCGATGTCGGCGGGGGTCGGTGCAGCCGGGCTGTCCCCGGGCGGGGCCCGGGCCCGTCCCCGCCCGCGCTGACATCAGTTCCCGCGTCCCCCCCGCATCCCGCATCCCGCATCCCTCCCGCCGCCATGGCCGCCAGCCCGGCCTACGGCGAGGAGAAGGGCGGCTCCTCCAGCCTCGGCGAGCCCGAGTACGGCCACGACCCCGCCAGCGGCGGGATCTTCTCCTCCGACTACAAGAGGTGGGGACAATGCGGGCACAGGGGACAAGGACGAGCCCGCCCGTGCGGCCGCCGCTGCAGGCCTTCGCCGCCGTCCTCGGCGGGGATGTGGTACCCGAGCCGGGGCTGGAGCGGCCGCCGACGTGGGCACGGGGACAGGGACGGGCGTGTGGATGAGGATCGTGATAGGGATGTGGATAGGGATAAGGATGAGGATGGGGACAGGGATGGAGCAGGGAATGCGGTCACGTCGCCACCACCGTCATTGCAGGTTGCAAAGGCCGGAGAGGGTGGGAACACCGCGGGATTTTGGAGATGGTGTGGCTGGGGGAAATGTGCGGGGATCCCCCTTGAACCTCCCACCCTCGGGCTGGGGCATCCCGGGCACGGTGTTCCCACCACGGGATCTGCTGGCTCCTGTGGCTCTCCTGAGCTGACACCCCCCTCACCGCATCGAGGTTCCCAGCGTGGGGGGGGGGGGGGATGCTGGGGATGTCACCCTGCCGTGGGACAGACTCCTGCAGGGAGCAGGGGTGAAGAGGAATGGGGGGATGTGCTCCTGGAGCTGCAGGGATGTCTCTTGGCCCTCCCTACTGTGTCAGTGTCCCCCACTCTGGCACTGTCCCCCGCTCCCTGCTGCCCCAGCAGGAAATCACTGAATCACTGTCTGACAGCATCACACTCTCTATGTGACAGCATCACACTCCGGCTGTGTCCCCAGTCCAGCAGGGTCTCCCCTTCCCTGCCCCTCTGGTGGTATCCCCCATATGACAGTGTCTCTCCTCTCCTGATTCCCTGGCAGCATCCCCCACTTGGAATGTGTACCCCACTCTGACTTCTTGGCAATGTCCCCAGTTTGGGAGTGTCCCCTCTCTCCCTGTACTCCTCCCTAATGCTGCAGAGTGTCCCCCATTCTGGATGTGTCCCCATGACATGCTGGCAGTGTCCCCATCTTGCTGGGTCCCTCCTTCCCTGAACCCCTGGCAGTGTCCCCTTCCCTCCGATACTCTGGCAATGTCCCCCAGTATGACAGTGTCCACCCAGTCCTGTGCTCCTGGCACTGTCCCCCACTCTGGATGTGCCCTGCATCCATAACCTTCCAGCAGTATCCCCATCTCAGTGTCCCTCTCTTTCCTGACCCCTTAGTAGTGTCCCTTGCAGTGTAACACTCCCTACCCCTGGCTGTGTCCCCCAGTATGACAAATTCCCTCAGCCCTGATCCACTGGCAGTGTCCTCCAGTCTGGCAGTGCCCTCTATCCATGAGCCCCTGGCAGTGTCCCCCAGTTTGTCCAAGTCTCCCCCCTCCTTGGCAATGTCTCCCAGCCTGAAAATACTCCCCTGCTCCCATGTCTGCCAGTGTCCCCTGACCCCCAGTGGCAGTGTCCCCCACTCTGGAAGCATCCCCCAGCCCTGACACTCTGGTTGTGTCTCCCCGTCTGTCCAGGCTACCTCAGTGATTTGACATCAGTGCCTCCCACTCTGGCAGTGTCACTGCCCTCACAGCAGTGTCCCCTTACCCCTGACCTCCTGGCTGTGTCCCTCACACCCGCAGTGACCCCACACCCATAGTGTCACTATAATCTGCCTGCTGCTCTTTGCAGAGCCACACCAGCTCTGTCACCATTCCTGTGAGCCATCCATGGCACATGAGGCAAGAAAAATGCACCAAGTGTGACCCCACCACCCAGGTCAGACACCCACAGGTGCCCCATCATGCCACCCTTCCACCCAGGCAGAGTGTCCCACCATGATGTGTGTTCCCTGCCCAGGACTGAGCCACTCAACACTGGGGAAGGAGCTCCCTGCAGTGTCCCCTGGTCCCAACTGCAGGTCAGATGTCACTTTGGACCTGACGTCTCAAGCTTGCCTCATCCACTGGGAGCTGCGTCCTGATCTAGGCTGCAACCCAACCCCAACCATGGCATCGGGTTTCAGCCCACTGTGCTGGGCAGAGGAGCGGGGCCACAGCCCTGTCACCATCCCCAGGGCCACTACCGCCTGTCAAAGCTATGATGTCCTTGCCACCAGTGCAGAAGTTCCTGCGGCAGCTGCCGGTGGGGCTGGCTGGCTGGCCAAAAACACCAGAGGGTGCTGGTGTGGCCAAGGAGGTGACAAGCCCGGTGCTGGCCACCGAGGCTGGACAACCCACCTGCTACAGCGCCCTGCGAGCCGATGAGCTGCGGCCACTCGCCGGCACCAAGCCCGCAGTGGACACTGGCACCGGGCCACCGCCGTGGTAAGACTCCCCCAAGGAGCACCCCCAGGACCCTCTAGTGATGGTGGCTCTGGATGAGCATCGTCCCACGGGTGTCGCCCTCAGATGCAGCCTTGCAGGTGCCCCCAGTTTAGGGGGGGACCAGTGTCCCTTAAAAAAGAGGACAGTGGTGACAACTTTACAAAAGGCTGGTGGCATTTTCCCAGTCCAGGGAGGGGACCAGGGAAGGACTTTGCATCGCGGTGTGCTGGCACATCCATGCCACTATGTCCATGAGGGGACAAGGGACACCCAGCCAAGCCCGGATGGAGCTGGTGATGGGCACCTGTGGTTTAGGGACAATGTAGGGTGACAACCACAGCCTGGATGGGACGGGGTTCTTGTCCCAGTGCCTGGGATGAGGATGACACTGGGTACTAGCACCATGCCAGTCCCTCCGGTTCCTCTTTCACCTTGCTGTAACCCAACTCCTGTCCCCATGAATATTTCATGACGAAGGGAAAGGTTGGATTGCCAGCCTGATGGAAGGCTGTGAGCAGAAATAAAAAAAAGACTAAAAACAGGTAAAAATGTGAAAATGGGATTTTTTTTCCCCCTGGTGTGGTTCAGGCATGATGACCTCAAGGAGATGCTCGACAGCAACAAGGATTCACTCAAGCTGGAGGCCATGAAGAGGATTGTGGCGGTGGGTGTTGTTGTCCCTGGTGGGGGACCACTGCTGGTGCTGAGCTGTCTCATGCTGTACCAGCCCCTGCTGTCCCAGCTGCCCAGTGTCACACCACTTCTTTTCCCCCTAGATGATTGCCCGTGGTAAAAATGCCTCCGATCTCTTCCCAGCTGTGGTGAAAAACGTTGCCTGCAAGAACATTGAGGTGAGGAAGATCTTGGGTGGCCCTGGTGACATCCCAGGGTCTGGCACTTTCCCTGTTTTTGGGGATTGGCTGGAGTTCGGGGGGCTCTGAGGTGGCACCTTCACCCTGCAGGTGAAGAAGCTGGTGTACGTGTACCTGGTGCGCTATGCAGAGGAGCAACAAGATCTGGCCCTGCTCTCCATCTCCACCTTCCAGCGAGGACTCAAGGTGGGTTGGTCTGAGGACCCAGGGGAGGTCTGGAGGAGCACTGAGCCTCCCACAGGAGCACTGCATCCCCCCTCATGTCCCCACAGGATCCCAACCAGCTGATCCGTGCCAGTGCCCTGCGGGTCCTGTCCAGCATCCGCGTGCCCATCATCGTGCCCATCATGATGCTGGCCATCAAGGAGGCCGCCTCGGACATGTCCCCGTACGTGCGCAAGACAGCCGCCCACGCCATCCCCAAGCTGTACAGGTAACGGGGAGGGGGATCAGCTGCTAAATGTAAGGTACACCAATTGTTGTAATAAAGCAGCCAGGCCTCAGTTTCTTCATGCAGAAAAGCCAATTCTTTGGTCACAAAGCTGGTATTTATAGGAAATATCAGATGGCACTGTGTTAGACCTAACTGGCTAACAATACACTGACACTCAGTTTATTAGCCAGTAAATGGCTAGGATGTACATCTGTCAAATCTCTCTATTTTTGGTTAGTTTACATATTTTGTTCACTGATTCCCATGGGACAGATTTCTTGTTTATTATATGTGCAAATGTTTTTCTTACTAGAATAGCTTGTTATGCTAAGTTCTTTCATTCTTATTTTCACATGGGAAGTTACAAGCCGACTGCTAGCTTAGCTAGAGTAATAGGGCCTAAATCATATTTTACAAGGCCTTTCTTTTATAATATCTTTACTGTATGCAACATCAATAAGGGTCTTGGCTGCTTGGTACAGGCAGGGATGGGGAGGAGTTTGGTCCAGCATCATCTGCCCTGCTTCTCTCTCACAGTCTCGACTCAGACCAGAAGGACCAGCTCATTGAAGTGATCGAGAAGCTGCTGGCCGACAAAACCACAGTGAGCAGGATTCTGTGTCTCCCCCACCTCTAAATCTGGGAACATCACTGGCCTTGTCCCCTCATGGGGATGGAGGTGTTCCCACCAAATTGGTGTCATCTTGGGGATGCAGGCATCCCCACAGGGGTGGCATCCTCATGGGATGCCATTGTTCCCACTGATCCAGCATCCATGAAGGGATGCAGCCATCTCCCAAGCCAACATCTTCATGGCGATGTCACTGTCCCTAGCAAGACAGAATCCTCATAAGGATGCCACTGTCCCCACTGATCCAGCATCCTCACAGGAATGCAGATGTTCCCACCAAATTAGTGTCCCTGTGGGGATGAAGCCATCCCTGGAGAGGGATGCATCCTTGTGGGAGTGCTGCTGTCCCTACTGGGCCAACAGCCTCATGGGGAATTCACCAACTCCACTGAGATGGCATCCCTACAAGGAAGGGTTGCCTACCAAACCAGCACCCTTATGAAGATGCCACCATCCCACCAAACCAACATCTTGATGATCCCACCACTCCAGTAAGTCACCTAGGGCTTTCCCTCTGCAGCTGGTGGCTGGCAGCGTGGTGATGGCATTCGAGGAGGTTTGTCCGGAGCGCATAGACCTCATCCACAAGAACTACCGCAAGCTCTGCAACCTGCTCATCGATGTGGAGGAGTGGGGGCAGGTGGTCATCATCAACATGCTGACCCGCTACGCCCGCACCCAGTTCCTCAGCCCCAACCAGAACGTGAGTTCAGGAGCACAGAATGCCCTGGAAGACTTAGGGTGTCCTGGGAGCCCCTAGGGAGGTGGGGTGAAGGGGAGTGTTCTTGGGAATGAAAAGGGTCCCACCTGCCAGCAGGAGTCCTTGCTGGAGGAGAACACTGAGAAGGCTTTCTATGGCTCTGAGGAGGAGGACGCCAAGGATGCCAAGGCAGAGGCAGCCTCGTTGGCCAAGCGCAAGCCCTACGTCATGGACCCCGACCATCGCCTCCTCCTGCGCAACACCAAGCCCCTGCTGCAGAGCCGCAATGCCGCAGTGAGACCCTCACTCCCACCCTGTTCCTTTCCCACTGGTGGTGTCCATCTGTCTGGGCTTATGATGTCCCCACAGTTTAGGACTCACTGGGGTGCCTGAGGGACACCCAGAAATGGGTGTCCTCAGGGTCAGGCTACCTCCAAGTGCTGGGACTGGGGGACATGGCCATTCCTCAGGGTGTCCCCCATTCCCACCATGTCACTTGGGTGTGTGTCCATAGGTGGTAATGGCCGTGGCACAACTCTACTTCCACCTGGCACCCAAGGCAGAGGTTGGAGTGATTGCCAAGGCTCTGGTACGGCTCCTGCGGAGTCACAGGTCTGTGGCACCTCGGTTGTGGTGGTGTCCTACCCCTCCACCCCATTGGCTGGAACCCATGGGGAGCTCCAAGACCCTTATTGAGAGACCCCCAAAAAGCCCATCCCTGGAGGGACATCAGGTTGGAGGCCTTTTTGGGCTGGTCCAGTCCAGACATGGGGTGACAGCATCCTGGTGGCACCAGGCTGGTGGTGGGTCTTGGCCCATATTCACAGGGACTTGCTGAGGGTGTTTGGCCCTTGCCCCAGTGACCATGTGCCCTTTTTGTCCCCACAGTGAGGTGCAGTATGTTGTGCTACAGAATGTGGCCACCATGTCCATCAAGCGGCGGGTGAGTCTCAGACGTGGTGTGGGGGGAGTTGGCCCTGTTGACTCTGGAGCGAGATGAGGATCAACCAGCAAGGTCACCAGAGCCTGGAGGTGGCCTTGGCCATGTGGGGGGGACAGAGATGACACTAACATCTCTGGCTGTGCATGCAGGGGATGTTTGAGCCCTATCTGAAAAGTTTCTACATCCGCTCCACGGACCCCACACAGATCAAGATCCTCAAGGTGAGCTGGAAACACCTGTCAGGAGTGGGTTTGGGGCTTCATGGAGCCCTTTCTTTGGGTCAGCTGTCCTCATACTCTGGGGACAGGAGGACATCAAGACCCCTGTGCCCTGTCACCATCCCCCTACGCTGCTCATCTCTCTTCCTCTTTCCCGCAGCTGGAGGTTCTCACCAACCTGGCCAATGAGACCAACATCTCCACCATCCTGCGAGAGTTCCAGGTATGCCATGGCCATACTGAGGCTGCCACCTTGGCATGGCTCTTGGTGTCAAACCATCACCATTGAGAGGGCAGAAGAGACCCCCTCCAGGAGGAGTGGGCTGAGGCCATACCAACCCCATCAGCGGTTCCAAAGGGCCCAAATATGTGACCACTGCCAGGGGGGATGTCTGGCACTGGCACATGGGTGACATGTCGTGTGCCCTCCATGCCTGTGCAGACCTACATCCGCAGCATGGACAAGGACTTTGTGGCAGCCACCATCCAAGCCATTGGACGCTGTGCCACCAACATCGGGAAGGTGCGGGACACCTGCCTCAATGGCCTGGTTCAGCTCCTCTCCAACAGGGATGGTGAGTACACACAGCAGGAGTGAAATGGGAGCTCCATGGCTCTCAGGGCAGGACCCAGCTGAGGCTGGGTCTCTGCCCGCAGAGCTGGTGGTGGCCGAATCTGTGGTGGTCATCAAAAAGCTGCTGCAGATGCAGCCAGCCCAGCACAGCGAGATCATCAAGCACATGGCCAAGCTCACTGACAACATCCAGGTTGGTTGGGGTGTTGCTGACCCAGAGGAGCAGGGGATGGCAGCAGTGCTACATGTCTGAGAGCATTTCGCAGGTGCCAATGGCGCGGGCCAGCATCTTGTGGCTCATCGGCGAGTACTGCGAGCACGTGCCCAAGATCGCACCTGATGTGCTGCGCAAGATGGCCAAGTCCTTCACCAACGAGGAGGACATTGTCAAGCTGCAGGTCATCAATCTGGCAGCTAAGCTCTACCTGACCAACTCCAAGCAGGTACTGGGGATGTGATCCTAGGGTGGGCCTCAGTTTCCCTGTCAGGGAAAGAGAGGCCAGCCCTGAGCATGTTCTCTGCTGCAGAGCAAGCTGCTGACCCAGTACGTCCTCAACTTGGCCAAGTACGACCAGAATTATGACATCCGCGACCGGGCTCGCTTCATCCGCCAGCTCATCGTGCCCACTGAGAAGAGCGGGGCCCTCAATAAATATGCCAAGAAGCTCTTCCTAGCCCAAAAACCAGCTCCCATCTTGGAGTCTTCTTTCAAAGGTACCCATCCCTGGTCACAGGGCATTGGGACATGGGGGACAAGCTGTCACCACAGTGCTGCATGGCTCTCCCTGAGCTGCTGCCTCCTTTCACCCCCTTATAGATCGGGACCATTTCCAACTGGGCTCCCTGTCCCATCTGCTCAATGCTAAGGCTGTGGGCTACCAGGAGCTGCCTGACTGGCCGGACGAGGCCCCTGACCCCTCTGTGAGGAATGTGGAGGTGCGTGGAGCACCTCGGGTGCATGGGGGAGGAGGGGCCAAGGTGGGGACACTGACTCAAGGTTTTGGAAGAGCCCCAGAAGGTGCCTAGGTACTGCTCACCTGCCCCCCTTTCCTCTCTAGTGCTCACACATCCGCTTGGGGTTGGGGGGACAAGGGTGGGTGTTTGGATCCCCCAGTCATGGGGATGGCCCTGCTCCATCAACCCTGTGCCAGCAGGTTCCTGAGTGGACCAAGTGCACCAGCCGGGAGAAGAGGAAGGAGAAGGTGGAGAAGCCTTTCTACTCTGATTCAGAGGGCGAGTCAGGGCCCACAGAGTCGGCAGACAGTGGTGAGGATCTGAGGGCATGAGATTTTGGGCAGTGGTCACTGTGGCCATCAGGCAGGTGCCACAATGGTGGGGCATTGGACAGGTGACGTGACAGTGGAGATACCCCGTCATGGGAGGGACATAGCAGGAGATGTGGAGGGACGCAGTGGTGGGCAGTGGGACTATGCAGGAATACAGTGGGAGGATGCAGTGGAAAGGCAGCAGTGGGTGTGGGGATGCAGTGGGAGGATGGAGGATGTAGTGGGATGAAGTGGGAGATGGAGGAATGTGGGGGGACACAGCAGCAGGGCTGAGCTGTGCCCCCACAGAGCCCGAGTCCGGCAGCGAAGAGAACAGCAGCAGCAGCAGCTCTGGCAGCTCCAGCTCTGGCACGGAGGAGGAGGACGAGGAAGAGGAGGAGGAAGACAGTGGGGAGCAGTCAGAGGACAAGGAGGAGGAGGAAGAGGAGGAGAAGAGGCCAAAGAGGAAGGACAAGGAAGGTTCCCATAAGCCAGTCTTGGGGACCGCAGGCAGGTATGCCCTAGGAAGGCAGGGGGATGCTCCCAGCGATACCCCCACCCCAACCCCCTGAGCTGGGCTCTCCCTGCAGGCCCAGCGAGGAAGAGGAGGAGGAGGAAGGGGCAAAGAAGTCTAAGAAGAAGGCCCCGCAGGGGAGGAAGGGCCGTGCTGAAACATCATCAGAGGCCAGTACCTCCGAGAGCAGCTCCTCTGGCTCCGACTCGGGCTCCGAGGCAGAGGCCAAGCAGAGGAAGGCGGTGAGGGCTGGGATGGGCTGGGATGGGGGGGCTGCACAGGGATACCTAGTCCCCCTATTGAACTCCCCATCTCTGCCCTGCTGCAGCCCCCCAGCAATAAAGCCAGCTCCAAGGAGATCTCCCTGCTTGACCTGGATGACTGTGAGTGGCTGCTTGGAATACGCAAATGACCGCTGTGGTGGTGCTGGGGAAACTGAGGCATGAGCACTCACCCCAGTGCCATCAGGGCTCCATGGGTCCTTTGGGAGCCGCAAAGCTGGGACAAGAACAGTTGTGGTGAGGGGTCCTTGTCCCCAGATGATGGCTGTGGGACAGGCAGCTGTGCCTATTGGATTGTCCCTGTGTGGCTGTGCACAGGGACAGCCTACACGGTTGTGTCTACACCAATGGAGCTGGGCCACTGGGCTGTCCTAGTGTGGCTCTGCCCACGGGACTATGCCAGCAGGGCTGACCCCACATGGCTGTCCCCATGGGGCTATCTCCATGATGGCTGTCCCCATGGAGTTGTCCCCATGGCACTATGCCACCATTCTGTCCTCATATGGCTGTCCCCATGTGGTTGTCCCCACGGAGCTGTGCCATTGGGCCTGTCCCCATGTCATTGTTCTCATGGAGTTGAGCCACTAGAACTGTCCCTGTGTGGGTGTCCCCATGGGGCTGTGCTCACAGCCATGGGGCTGTGAGCTCTGTTAACCCTTTCCTCCCCCCCAACCTTGCAGTCACTCCACCTCCTCCCCAGCCCATCCCCTCCAGCAGCATCATCTCCACCAGCCTGGTGACTGACCTGAAGGGCCTCACTCTCACTGACACCTCCCTGACACCCACCGTAAGTGTCTCCCATGCCCTCCCTGAGGAGGTCCCAGGCCTCCTAACACCTGTGGGGGCTCCTGGGCCCTCTGCCACCTGCAGGGGTTGCAGGGAGCCCTCAGCAGCCCCCGCTGTCCCCTGGTGCAGCTGCTGAGCCCAGCATTCAGTGCGGTGAAGACCTACGAGCTGCTGCACCGCATGGCAGGCGAGGGGCTGGCGGTTGAGTATTGCTTCAGCCGCCGGCCCTTCCCGGGTGACCCCCACATGGTGGCCGTCCAGATCCAGATCTCCAACAACACCGACACCGAGGTGAAGAACCTGTGGGTCAACGAACCCAAGCCACTATCTGGCATGCGGATACAGGAGTTCCCTGAGATCGGTATAGCCTGGCACAGCGTGGCTGTGATGCTGCGGGAGAGTGGGGACAGGTGTTGGGTGAGAATGTGGGATGTAGTGGCAGCCCTGTGGTTCCAGAGCACCTGGCGCCAGGGGACACAGCGACCGTGGTGATGGGCATTGACTTCTGTGACTCCACCCAGGCGGCAAACTTCCAACTGTGGTGAGCATCTGGCACCGGGCAGGGCAGGATGGGTGTCCCCAGAGATTCAGGGCGTCAGGTGCTCCAGAGATGGGGAAAGTGGGATAGGTATCAACATCCCTCCACATAGCAGAGGACAGGAGACAGCAGAAGCAGGGCATGAGGGGATGGAGGACAGGCAGCAGAGTCCTTCCAGGGAAGAGGAGACAGTCAGATGGCCATGGGATGGTTGGGGTACAGCAGGAAATGCACAGGCCTCTCTGCAAGGGGACAAGGAGGCAGCAGCAGCAGCTCCAGGTCCAGCCTGACAGGTTCCCCCCATTCCTGAGCCCTTCTGTGCCACAGTTTCTACGGTCACCCCTGCCCCAGGTAGGGATGGGTAGCAGGACATGGAGAGGGGACATATTCTGGGCACATGCTCCTCTCACCCATCTGTCTCCCCAGCACCCACACGCGCCAGTTCTACGTCTCCATCCAGCCACCCGTGGGGGAGCTCATGGCCCCTGTCTTCATGAGTGAGAACGAGTTCAAGAAGGAGCAGGGTGAGTGGGGCCAGGGAGGGGGACAGAGTGCTGCACAGGCACCCACCATTGACACTCACCCCCAATTTTGTCCCCTCTGCCGCCCTGGCTGTGGCTCTAGAGCACCTGGCACGGCCAGGTGAGGGTAAGTGGCTGCTCAGCTGGCCCCTAGACTAGCTCTGCTCCCCTCACCCCCCCTGCACCCCCAGCCTGTGGGCTGGTGTGACCACCCTGGTGCCAGGGTGGCCTTGTTGGGTCTCCACAAATTGTGAAGAGCCTGTGTCACCCTGGCGCTCACAGAACTGTATCTGGTGAGTGAGACCCTGTGTCCTCGTGCTTCTGGATCAGCACATCCCCACCCAGACCCCAAGGATGGGGGCAGTGTTGAGTAGGGGGTTCTTGGTGCCCTGTAGCACCTGGCCCCATTGCTGCCACTGTCCAGAGGAGCCCATCCCAGGACATGGCTGATACCACAAGGCAGGGACGTGGGAATGAGCCCAGAAAGGGTTATGAAGGATTTTCCCAACTCCACTGAATCCTGAACCAAGAGCAAGCAGAGCAGCCAGCTCAGGATGTCATGGGGAACGCAGGGAGCTGGAGGGGCTTGCTTTGGGCATGTCAAAGCAGGGCCCAGCAGGGTATGTGACCAGAGATGGGCAGGTGCCTCTGTTGCCTGCTCTAGGGAAGCTGATGGGCATGAGCGAGATCACAGAGAAGCTGACGCTGCCTGAGAAATGCCGAAGTGATCACACCATCGTCCAGCAAGTGACCTCGGCTGCCAACGTGGGCCGCGTGCCCTGCGGTGCCAGCAATGAGTACAGGTAGCTGGACACCCACACCTGGATCAGGCAGGCGCTGTCACCCCTCCATTCCCACCCGAATCACAGTGGGGACACTCACGGCTTCCTTAGGACGAGGAGCCTGCGTGAACCCAAATGGGACAGCGGCCGTGGGTGGTAGGCACCTGCCTGTCCCCACCAGAGCATCCCATGAGACCAGAGGGTGACAGGGGACAGCTTGCCTTGAAGCCCTGTGTTCACCACCCAACAGGTTTGCAGCCAAGACGGTGACAAGCGGGAGCCTTGTGCTCATCACCCTGGAGCGGCGGGAGGGCTCCACGGCCCAGCTGACCATCAACAGCGAGAAGATGGTCATCGGCACCATGCTGGTGAAGGACATCATCCAGGCCCTGACACAGTGACAGCTGGGTGCTGCCACGCCCATGGCCCTGCCCTACCACCCCTTCTGCCCCATGCTGCTCCCCAAAACACTCCCTTGCCCCCGTTCCCGCCAGGTTATTCCCTGCCCCGATCCCAAAAGGGGCGGCAGGCAGTGACCCTCGGGCCGGCTTTGCTGCCGGGCGGAAGGAGCAGGATGTGGCAGATGGGATGCAGGGAGCTGTCCTACTCGGGAGAGCAGAAGCAGTTCCAGCCCCTATGGAGCACAGTGTGGCCCCCCAGTCCCTCACTGTCATCTCCCAATGTAACTTTTATTTATTATGTCCAGGATCTCCCAATAAAGCTCTTCTCCAACCTGCTCCCTTTCCCTCTGTTCTGTGGGCACATCAACCCCAGATTCCCCCCATGCCGGGCTCTGCCAGCCTCCCCAGGGCTGCCACAGGGGACATGAGGGGACCAGCCATCCCTTAGGTGACTGGAAACATGCAGAGTGTCCCAGGGCCCGGTAGCTGCTGGATCCTGGAGAAAACCTGGCACAGGGTGTCAGAGTGATCCCCCCAGGGCAGGAGGTGCTCAGTTGGACCGGGGATCTGAGGAGTCTTGGGAGAGTTCCAGCTATTTATTCAAGGAAGAATTGCTCATGCTTCGACCGCAGAAATACCTGCTACGTCAGGGCTGGGTCTGTTCTGCAGTGTCACTGGAAGGATTCCTGGGGCCAGCTCAGGGAGGCGTTTCATCTCCAGACTGGGATTACAAAAAAAGAAGGAAATCTGACTCTTTATTAGGATCTCTCCTCCCAGCACGGGCTGGGTGGGATTTCAGTGAGCACTGGCTCTCTCCATCCAAAGCTGCAGCTCAACGCAAAGCCAGGCCCGGCACCAGAGGCAGAGGATGAGCAAAGGACGTGCGGGAAGGTCTGAATCCCGAACTGCCTCCGCTGCCACAAAAAGGGTGAGGGGCTTTCTGCTTTTTCCGGGTAAGAGATGAAAAAAAAACCCTTTGTGTTTTCTGATGGGTGAGGAATCCCTGGCTGGAGCAGTGGCAGCAACCACTGGGAGTCAAGTGGTTGTTCCATAGGGAAAAAGCCCACTCCCATAAGGAGAGAGCCTGGAGCTGCAGCTGCCTCACAGGGAGCCACAATGGTGCCACCACCCTATTTCCCTGAGAGAGGCCGATTTAACCCTTGGGCTCCTATCCCTTCATGGGCTCAGAGAGTGCCACAGCCTGTGTGTGGAGAGATGCCAGCACACTGAGGCTGCCCTTGGGGACCTCACTTTAACCCCCTGGGGGTCCCATTCCCTCAGGGGGGGCTCGGTGAGCACCACAGCCTGTGTGTGGGAGCTGCCAGCACTGAGGCATCCCTGGGAGGGAGGCTCAGCCAGGCATCACAGTGCCGCCACTCCATTCTCCTTAGGGGGACTGATTGAAGCCCCTGGGAGTCTCATTCTCCCATGGGAAGCCCAAAGAGTGCTGAGCCTGTGTGTGGAGAGCTCCTGGAGCCAAAGAGGGTCTGGAAGGGCTAAAGCCAGGCACCAAGCACTGCCAACACCCCATTTTCCTTTGGGGAATCCATTTTAATCCCTTTGGGTCTCATTCCACTCAGAGCAGGCTCAGTGAACAGCCAGTCTGTGTGTGGCAAGTTATGGCACCGTGGTGGCCCCGGGGGTTCTGAAGCTGAGAGCTACATCACTGCCATCATTCCAGTACTCAGAGGAGCTGATTTAAGTCCTGAGGGGCATGATTTTTGCCCTTGGGGATCCCATTCCCCTCAGAGTGGGCTTAGCAAGCACCACAGCCCATGTGTGGGAGCTGACAGCGCTGAGGTGTCCCTGTGAAGACTCCAGATGGACACTGCAGTGCCACTACCATGCCCTTCCCCTCACAGGGGCTCATTTAACCCCTCTGGTGTCCCATTCCCACATGGGATGCTCAGTGAGCACCACAGCCAGTGAGTGGAGAGCTACTGGCACTGAGGTGCCTCCTGGAGAGCTCCATCCAGGCACCACAGTGCCATCATCCCATTCCCCTCGTTTAACCCCTTGGGGGTCTTATCTCTTCACAGGGGTCACAGTGAATGCCACAGCTCATCTGTAGGAGCTGCCAGCACTGAGGGTGCTCTTGGGGAACCCCATTCCCCTTGACAGAATCGCTACCATCCCAGACCCCTCAGAGGGGCTGATTTAAGTCCTTAACTCCTGTCATTGACCCTTGGGGTCCCCTCAGAGGAACATTGGAGTGTTGCCAGTGCTGAGATGTCCCCAGGGGGCTCCAGCTGGGCAGTGCCACCACCATCCCACTCCCTTTAGAGGAGCTGACTTTCCCCTCAGGAGTCCCATTCCCTCATGGGGTGTTCAGTGAGCACCACAGCCCATGAGTGGAGAGCTTCTGGCACTGAGGTGACCCCAAGGGGCTGCAGCCAGGCACCACAGTGCCACCGCCACCCCAATGCACTCAGAGCGGGTGATTCAACCACTCTGGGCTTCCATCTCCTCTGAGGGGGCTGAGTGAGTACCACAGCCCACGTGTGAAGAAACGATGACACAAAGCCTGCCCTTGGGGCCCTCAATTTAACGCTTAAGGGATCGCATTCCCCTCATGGCGGGGGGACAGCGAGCATCACATCCTGCACGCGGCAGCTGCCAGCGCTAAGGTGTCCCTGGGAGGGTGGCTGAAGCCGGACTGCACAGTGCCACTGCCGCCCCATCCCTCGGAGGAGCAGACTGAATGCCTCGCGTGACGCCACGTCAACCCGCGGGTGCCCGGTCCCCTCACGGCGCCCGGGGCGAAGCGGCTCCGCGCGACCGTGGCGGGAACCGCCCGATGGCGGCGGGCAGCCGCCACGCGGCCGGCGCGTGCTGCGCGCATGCGCAGCAGCCCCGCCCCTCAGCGGCACCCCCGCCCCTCCCTCCACGCCCTCACCGCCCCCGCCCCCGCCTCCGGGCCGGCTCGGCCCGGCCCGGCCCATAAAAGCCGCGGGCCGGGCAAGGGGCTGCGCTGCGCTCGGTGTCTTCGCTATCTTCTTGGCTCGTCTGCGCTGCGGTCGGGGACCGCCCGCCCGTAGTGCCGCCCATGGCCTTCCCGCCGGTAAGTGCGAGCACGTGCCGCCTCGCGAGGCCGCCCCGCCACGTGGTTCCACGCGGTGGAGCTGCCGGGGGTGGCGTTCCCGCCCGTTCCGGCTGCGTGAAGAGGGCACCGGGACACCGAGCCCTCAGGACGGCCGCGGATGGAATTTCCCCGCTTCCTGTCGGAGCGCTGCTATGGGATCCCCATTCCCTTTGGGCTGGCCTTCAGGGGGTCCTGCTGCTGAGGTATCCGCGGGGAACAGAGGGTCTGATGGAGCTCAGGCTCGGGGAACAAATCAACTGACCCTGCCTTCAGGGAAACGCCGGAGGAAACCGCATCCTAGCCTAGCAACCTGTTATTCCACCCTTCCCAGGGTTGTAGGGGATGAAGCTGAGCTCAGGTGTGCATGGTGGGTCATGTTTTGGCTAGAGTGGGCACTTGTGCTCATGCCGGTGGTATTTTTGCCCACTTCTAAACTGCTTTTTTCTTCTTTTTTTTTTAATGTATAAGGTGACCAAATGTGCTGTTTTATTGTTTTATTCGTAAACCGTATGCTGCCAGTTTCATGTAGCGTCTGGCTGGGGTGAGGGGTGACACAGGAGACTCAGTCCATAACTGAGTATGGACAAAGGTGATTCTTCTAAGTGAGACGAGTCTGCTGAAAAACAAGTTCATTTTTTTTTACCTTTTTCCCAGGTGAAGCCAATTAACGCTCATTACTGGTGCCTGCGTTACGGGCTAACAAGGTGTGCTGGCACCTGGAGTGCTCGTGAGGGACTTCGGGTACAGCTGTGCACAGGGTGGGAGCTGGGCTCAGGGAAGAGCTCCGGGATCCCGTTATTTTTGCTGCAGTTTGTCTCAACTGGAACAGTCTCTCTAAACCAATTAAAACCATACTCAGCTTTGACAATCTGCTGCAACAGGCAGCTGTGGGTATTGCTCATGTACAAAGCTGCTAGTGAGTGATGGCTTCAAAAAAAATCAAAAAATAGCTGCCTTCTTGGTGAAATGCCCTTTTAAAAAAGGGATTTTGGCAAAACTGGTGTTGTTCTGAAGTCAATGCTCCCCTGTGAATTAAGACCAGTCTTAATTCAAACCAGGTGTGTTCAATATGTCTCTACTCACTAAACCCCAGGACAGCTGCTTGATGTTAGCCTTGCTGATGGTGGGAGAGCTGGTGCAGCCCTGCCTAACACTTTTTGGGATGAGCTGGGGGTGGTGGGAGTGTGTGTGCCTGGTGGAAACAGTTACACCAATGCTGTGTTTTGCACAGGTATGGCTGACTGCAATTTGGGAAGCAAAACATACCAACAAAAAAAGCATTTTCTGAGCTCCCTTTAATTGAAGTATGGAGCCATCTTGGCTTGGTTATGTTGATGTGGGCACCATTTTAACAGGATCTTAAGTTTTGCCTTGGGATTGAAGGCCCTCTTGGCTGTAGCTGCAGCTCCAGGAATCCCTCTGGGCATCAGCATGGTGCTGCCTGGGTGAGATTTCTGTGGAAGATGTAAAAAGCAAAGGATGGATTGTAGCTGAGGTGGATGAGCCTTGCCTGCTCCACAGCATCCCTGGGAGCTAGTGCACATCTTGGCCATACTGGCAGCCAAGCTCTGTTTAATGACTTCCCTAAGGATTAGGCTATCCTAATCCTGTTCTAATGCTGTTGTGATGCTGCAGGTTCTGCCTAGCCCTGGGATTTCATTATCTCTAGGTTTCCTGCAGGTGTGTGTGCCTCGGAGGTTCCTCAGTTCCACTTGCCTTGGACAACTTTGGGGTGTTTTGCTGCACAGGTGTGTGTTGTAACACTGAGTGCTGCTGGTTGTGCCTGGAGTGGGCCCTCCTGCAGGTAAACTGTGCAGGCTGTGGGGTCTGCTTGGGGCTGGTGGGGTGGGAGCTCCTAGGACCTGCCAGTTCCTGATGCACAGCGGGAAAACAAGAGCTCTCTGCTATGGTGGTAAGGCTTGCTGGCCCTCTGTTACTCTGAGGGAAGGGAGCTTGTCCCTGTTTCTTGGGACTCCTTTTCTGAATTCCTTGTGTGTGTTTCGGTTGCAAGAGGGGTCTGGAGCCTTTCAATATCCTCCTTGAAGCCTCAGTGTTCTGGGGCTGAATTTTCCTGCTTGGAAGTTCTTAGTTGAGTCAGGATGTGGAGGACCGCCCTCCTGCCTAAGCTTCCTCTTGCTGTTTGTCTGTGTCTGATGCTGCTTGGGTCTGTGTTTCTGACCTCCAGTGACTTAACCCACAATCTCAGAATTGCTTGCCCTGTGCCACTATGGGCCTGCTGCAGAGAACTGAATTGTCTGTATCCTTTGGTTCTTATCCAGGGGCTTCTGTAGAAACTTTCAGCTTCAAGAGACTGGGTGTCTTACCAGGCGTTAAGAAGTGGCTGACTCCTGGTGGCTTTAAAGCACCTGTCAGCTGGATCAGCTTCTCCATTGACTTGTTTATGCCCTGATAAAACTGTGTCTGTGCCTCTGGATTGGGATTGTGAGGTATGGCAGGATGGAATGGCTGAGAATGGCTGTTGGGTCACTGGTTACACCCCAGGGTGTCTCACATGGTGCCAGGAGAACCCACCAGTGCTGCTGGACTGGTGCCTCTGGAAGCAGAGGGGATCTGTAGTTTGTAGCTGCAGTGTGGAGGCTTCTAGGGAAGCCTGGAGAGGCAGTGTGTTGAATTTGCCAAATCCTTCCAGGTGGGGCAGGGACAGCGAATCCTACCTGGGCTCTGGAGTTGCTCGTCTTGGCTGGGGATGATAGAGCAGCACCGGCTCTGGGGATGCAGCCTCAAGGCGAGGTGTTTCCCTGGGCTGTGGTGTTGACTCCGAGACAGAAGCACTTGGCTGGATTCTCCAGTTTGCAAACTCTTCCGCCATCCTCTCCAGGCTCTTGGGGGGTGGTTTGGGCTCTGAGTGCTCTGGAGACCGCAGAGCTCTTCTGAAAGGAGTATCTTACTTTCGGGCTGAGGGAGGGGAGGGTGTGCTACGAGACCCTTCCTACAAGGGGTTGTAGTGCTGCAAGGTCCGCCCTTCCCCGTGTCCAGGATGATGGTAGTATCCCAAGGATATCCTTGACAGTCTAGGGTTAAAAGCTCTCTAGCAGAAGGGATTTTTGCGGAAAGGCTTGTCTGTGTTCTCGCTGGTTTCTGTGCCTGTTTGGAGCAGGACTGGTGCTGCCAGTCGTGGAGGCTAAATGGGAAGGAACGGGTGGGGCGTTCAGCTGGCCGCTCCGGGTTATTTTGTCTCCCTAGTGCAGACTCCTAGGGAAAAGCTTTGCCTCTCGCTGGAAGTGGTTCTTTTACAGGAACGGGAGGGAGTGGAATGCGGAGTTTCATCCTTGTGTCAAGGCAGCCTGATGCGGCACTCCTTTTTATTAAAGATGACTGGCAATACTTTTGTAATTTGAGCTTCTGTACTCCAGCTGCTCTTTATAAAGATGACTTAAAGCGCGCTCTACCTCTTTTCTCGGCCTTCAGCTCCCTTTTAGCCTTAACCTGTTTCACTCTTGTAAATGTTCCTTTGTTTGGCGGTGTGCTCTGTGTTCGTGTATTTACAAGCAATTCAGTGGGGAGGGGATGGGTGTTAATGTCTTTGAAATGGTTCTTAATGTCTCTACCAACTTCAAGCCGCAGGTTTGTTAGAGAAACCAGACAATTTGACTCCTGAAACAGACAAACTCAGCCTGAGTTTCTGATCTTTGGGGCGAAAATGACGTGTTTAAAGGGGGGGAATATGTATGTGGTGTAGGCGATTCGGGAAGGCTGCACCTTCCGAATACCTCAGCTGATGGGGAAAGGAAGAGGGCAACATGCAGCCGGGAGTTTGGGCTAGAAAGGAGGCTATGCCCTCTGGAACCGAGAAAGAAAGAAAAGCTCACGGACGTTTGTCCCAGTGGGCCATCTCTCCCTTTATTCGAATAGAGTTGCAGGACTCCTCTGTCTCCTTTATGGACGCTGACTTTTCATAGCGTGATTTCCTGCCCAGCTCTGAGCATTTCATAGCCAAAGATCGCAGCCCTCAGCGCTGAAGAAATGCTAATAGTCCTCAAGGGGCTGGAGTTCTCCAGGAATTGTTCGGGTCCCGCCTGAAGGCACGGTGCGAGCTGTCCGTTCAGGAGCTTATTCCTGCTGCTGCCAGGACGGGGTTTCCTGCGCTTTTCAGCTATGTGGGGTGGGTAGTTGGAGAAAAGGATCACATAGAGGGCGTTTAATGACGAGGTGGGGGTGGAATGTAAGTGCTAGGCGTGGGCTGGGCTAATATTCCTGTCTCCACGTGAAGTTCAGTTTAGACCAGCCTCCTTGAACGATCCGCAAGGGGTCATTTGAAAGTAAAACCAGCTCGATGCTTCAGGCTTGTTTGCGAGTGAAGCAGAACGGGAGGTAAGTGAGGCCTGAGACTTGCAGAAGCACATCCAGGCGGTGCCTGTATTGCCTTCTTGACAAGTACAAACGGCCCAGTTTAGAGCTTCGGTGTGTGTTGGAGGAGCAGGGGCTCGTTTGCCAGACTTGATGCTCTTCAGTTCTTTGGATTTGAGTTTAGCTTGATTTAATGGCCAGTATTCCTCTTTGGAGTCCGGGACTGGCGGGGTTGTGCCTCCCTGTGCCCCTCTCTTTAAAGCAGGTCTTAGCTGCCCGCGATATCGATGGCTCAGCATGTTCGGGGGCAGAGTTCTGCAGTGGCTTTTTGGGTGGTGGGTAGACCTCTCTTCGGCCTCAAAACGCTGGTAGAGATGAAGCTTAGCGGCTTCTAAATTGTCAAGAGGCTTGAATTTGGTGCATCTGCTCCTGAAGGAGCCTGCATGTCAGTGGCTTGTGAGCAGAGCTGGGAAAGCAGCTGCTCTTCCCGGTTCTCTGGACCGGCACCAAGGTGCAGACGGGGTTTGATGTTTCTCAGGCAGAAGCTTTACAAGAGGTGATCCTTTTCTAGGCTGGTCTCCAAGCCTTGATGCTGGTGGATCTGTGTCCATGCTGGGTTGTGCTAAAGCAGAGATGGTTTGGAGTAACTACCTTTGTGGTCAGGAAGCTGCTACCTGAAGGAAAGACCAGGATTTTGTCTTCTGCCTTTCCTCAGGATTTGGGGGCTGTTTGATTAGCTGGGAAGGAGTATTGTTTGTTTTTTTTTTTCTGCAAACCTGAAGTGATTGCTGCTGACTTGGATCATTCCAAGATACTGCTCAGAACTCCAAGATGGGCAGTGAGGTGAGCCTTGTGCTCTTCTGCCGTGCATAACAGGAACTGCTTTGGTTCCTTGTGGTGTCTGCCTGGACCATGAGCATCCCACTTGTCCCTTGGTGTCAGGAGACTGACTTTTGGGGTAGAAGGTGTGTACTCTCATTAATCACATCACTGCTGGTGTTGTGATGAGCTGGAGAAAACCAGCAGGGAGCTGTGTTTACAACCCAGCTGGTTTGCCGTTGCTGTCAGCCTGAAGTCCATCCCTGCTCCCTGTTTGTGATGGCAGTGTGCTCCAGTGTGCTGTGCTGACAAATTGCTGACCCGTTTGCTTAACTGCTTCTTTAATGCCACGAACTGGGTTTGAGTGTTGCTAAGACCTAAGCTAATGTGAGCATTGGAGGCAGTCCAGGCTTTCCACAATGTGTTGAAAGCTGAGTACTTGCCTATTTGACACATGTACTGGTTCTTTTTTACCAGAAAGAAGATCCTGTGAGGAGCATAAAAGACTGCTGGGATAGCCCGAATGCCCCTGCACTTTCCACCTGCAGCAATGCAGATATATTCCGCCGAATAAATGCCATGTTGGACAACTCTCTGGATTTCAGTGGAGTCTGCACCACGCCTGTCACAAAAGGCAAATGTGATGCCCTGCCAGGTGAGGGAGAGGGGCTGCTGGGGTGGGGAGGTGCTTGGTGGGACCTCGTGGTGGTGATCCTCAGTGGTGTGGGTGTTGGCATGCCTGGTACCGTGGGAGGGGTTTTAGCTTGTGTGCCTGAAATGGGTAATTTCTGTATTCCCTGGCAGTGTGTAAGTGCCTGGGAAGGCTTGCTTGCCTCTCTGTGGTGCTGTGGGTCATGGTGGGCAGGATGTGAGTGCTCCCTGCCTGGCCTGCCAACTGCTGGTAGGAATACCTCAGCAGACTCCATTAGTCTGCCTCTCCTGGAGGCAGGATTCATCTGCTCCCAAGGTTGGTGAGGCTGAGTTGCTGCATACACTGAAATTGCAAAAGAATTTTGAAAAACCATGTTTGCCACAGGTCAGTTAACATGCATGTAAGAGCACAGGTGGGTGCTGACTTCCCTGCAAAGCCAGCTTCGTGTGATGAAATCAGTGCTGCAAGCTTCTGTTTGCTCCAGGCTGAGGGGAGTGGGCATGTTCTGCTGCCTCAAGACAGAAGCTCTGTGCTAAAGCAGAGAGTGTTTGGTCTGGTCTTATTTTTATCCAAGTGAAGGATGTTCTTTTGTCCCTTTGCAGCAGCCTAGGTCTGCCAGTAAATGTACCTGTGCCTGATACTCCTTTTGCCAGCACACCTCTGAGCAGCAGTGCTCGTGCCAGGATTTGGGGACTTGAAAGGGATTGCTCTTGCCTCTCTAGCCTCTGAATTATAGGGTCAATGAACACTTCAGCTGTTATTGGAAACAAACTGACCCCTCAGGATAGGTCCCAAAACAAAGTGGGAAGTAAAGGACTGAACCTCCCCAGCTGATGACCTTGCAGGGTTCCCTCTGCAGAGCAGGTTTCTCTGCAGTCACGTGGAGACAGGGTTGCCTTGACCTCGTGGGTAATCTGAGTTTAATCAAATGGGTGTGGAAAAAAGCTCTAAATGAGTACCTGCACACTGTATGGGTCTGTTTGATGCCTGTACAGTACAACTTTGTTCTGGGCTAACAAAATGACTGCTACCAGATGACTTCCAGTGCAGCTTAATCTCCTGGGTATTTGAGGACTTAGCAGTGTGGACCTGGGGCTGATCTGGCCATGTGATCCCATGCTGGCGATGCAGAAATACCAGAGGAAGTGAATTGCCTGCTTCGAGGCCTGGATCCACGGCCAGCATTGCTTGAAACCTGTCTGGTAAAGTAGAATTGGAGGCTATGCTGGCTACTCCTGAGCAGTGGTGTAGTGAATATTAACCCATTCAGGTTAGTAGTGCACTCTTAGATATTTGCTGCTGTGTTGAGCTGATTTGGCTTGGATTTTTTTTTTTTTTTTTTTGGTCCCCTGGCACAGTAGTAGCCAGTGCTGTATCTGATCTGGATGCCCTGGAAGCATAAAGGAGAAATAAATGTAATACTTTTTTAATCTCCTTGCAGGGGGTGAATGAAAGAGTTATTTTTGGCTTCCTTGTTGAAATCTTTGCTTTAGCCCTTCCTACTCCATTTGGAATGGGAATATTTCATAGGCTCTTAGAACATGTTTATGGTATTTCCTGATTAAGTTTCAGCTCTCCAAAGTTAACCTGATTTATAAAGGAGATGTCTCTGCCTGCTAGAGCAGATTGATCATGTGAAGGTGTGGGTTCGTGTCTGGGCTTAAGAGCTGGCACAGCAATTTTAACTTACAGTGCTGTATTTGACTTTGATAACTCTTCTCTGAGGGATGGGGGTGTTTGCCTGGCATTGAAGTAGGAGTTCTTACTGACCTGCTGCTTGCAAGTCTGTGTGTTCTGTCACTTACTCTGGTTTTTCCTAGGGATGTCTGGAGCAGGGGGTCTTACTGGTGATGCCTGGTTTGGAAACTCTTGAGTTTCCCAGTGGTGTTAAACTGCTTGTTTCCGGTGATAAGTCCTGTAGAAGACCTCTCATAGGGCAAGTACACTGGCACTTGGGTGTAAAAAGAGGGGTTTCCTCTAGCAAATGTTATTTTTGCTGCAGGGAAACCAAAGTTGTGTGTTGGGGACACCCTAAGCAGCTTTTTTTACCTGCTCTGGTAGCCGAAGACCAGTCTGACCAGTGAGTGCTGGGGACCAGGGTGGGGGCCTTGCTCAGCAGTAGTTATCTAAACCAGGAGGATTTTAGCTTGTGTCAAATCCCTTGTATAGTGACACAAATGCTGATGATGTTGTGAGGAAAGAATTCCTCACTTCTCAAAGGATACTGGGCCCTGCTGCGCTGGGCTGGTGGAGGGCTGCCTTGGGCCAATAGAAATGTGAAGGTACTGATAAGAGAGCGACCTGGGCCAGCAGTTATCAGCTGTAAATTCGTGAATGAGTCAGCATCTGCCAAAGCATCAGCAGCTCAGAGTTACTGGTCTCCTTGCAGTCCTAGCCTTGTTTCCTTAATGTTGGAGCTGGGTCCTCTGGGTAGGTAAGGAGGGCCTGAATGCAGCAGCTCTGCAAGTTTTGTCCTGTCTTTGGGGCTGAAAAGTGCAGGAGCTGCTCCTGATGTTTAATAGGTTGCTAATGAGAGTCTTCTCCGTGAAAAAGCTGGCAGTGTCAGCAAAGATGAGAATCCTGGGGCATCTGTGATCTATAAATGGGGGAGTTACTTTGGCACCTGGACCCTGGCTTGGGTTGTGCAGAAATTCACACCTGATGGGCTGTAAGGCTAAGCAGCTGATTGCTAAAATGCAGAATACAGTGCAGGTGGTTAAGCCTGGAACAGGTTGTTGGAGCTGTTTGCCTTGCCCTTGAGTCAACTTCTGGGTAGGGGATCAGTGGAGCAGAGACCCTTCATCTCATGTGGTGTTTTGTCTTTGCTCCAAGTCAAGTCACTTCTGGAGAATTCCTGAGTCTGTGGGGTTTTTACTTGTGCAGGAGCAACTGTTAGTGAGACGAGATTATCATGAAATTCCTTGCTTGGGCAGGCTTAAGAACCTGGAGGTCCACCATGAATGTAGTAGGTGAAAGGACTGTCTTTTTACAACTTAAACTCTTTTAATTCCAGAGCTTGGGGAAGAGACTTTATTCCAGCAGTAAATGCCTGGACTTCAATCTATTCGTGGTCCCTCAAGCTTTTCAGTTGTCATCTTCAGGTCAAACTAAATTTATCCCGGCTTGGAGTTGTGTTGAAGAAGCCCCTTTGAGCACTAAGAGGATTACACGTGGTGGAGGAGAGATGGCAGAAGTTCATGACCTTTCACTAATGCTATTGGGGAAGCACGTGTGGAGACACTTTACTGGGCTGACAGTGAGGCCCTGCTGGGATCAGTCCAGCAGCAGCCTGAGCAATGTGAGAGGACAGGCTGATTCAGCACTCCTGGATCCACACAGTCACTGTTATCCCCTTCTGGGCAGAGCTGGGACTGCTGCTGCAGGTTCAGCTTGTCACACCTTAAGTTGGATGTCTGTAAAGATCAGTTTGCAGCTGATGATACTCCTTGGTGAACTTGGTTGCCTTGTCAGAGCCAGCTGTTGGGATACCCGGGCTGACCACCCCCCTGAGGTTTGTGGGTAGCTATTCCAGGGGCTCTCCAAGCACCAGGCTCGGGGTGCTCTCCCAAACTGTGAGGTGCAGTGGTGTGGGGAGAGCTGTCATTGTAGAACCTGTCTGGTGGCTTCTGGGACAGGGTCATGGTGCTTCCCAACTGCTGCATGTCCCACTGCCTCATTCCTCTCTGGAGAAAGGCAGCACCTCCTCAGTGCAGGCCTTAACCTCTAGTGACTTTTTGTGTGGTGCTGGAGATGGGAGAGGCAGTGTGGCCTTGACAGAGGCAGGAGTCAGCATCTCCTGATGGTGCTGCTGGAGCAGCTGCCTGTCCTTGAGCAGCTGCTGCACAAGGAATGTGATTTTAAAGCTGTTGCATATGTTTATCACCTCTCTGAGTAAGAACGCGGGCAAGGACAGTTTCTTACCTTGGCTGCTGGTTCGTTTTCTAGGCTTTAAAGCCGGGCCTTGCTGGGTGGAAGGTGCTGTTACATACACCAGCTTTTGAAACTGTAGGCACAACTTCCAGCTTTAGTAGAGCTGGGAGTAAAGCTCCCACGCTAGCTTTTGTATACCTGTTGCTATTTTCAGCTGAAGGCAGTGCTTTGTTTAAAAGGAGCTTTGAAGACACGTAGGTACCCCAAATGTCCCAGCAACGTTGATCTCTCATTCATTAAACTCTGCTCATTTAACAGCAACAAAGCTGGCATTATTTTGCTCTAACTTGACAGTCTATTGTGTGAAGAAATGGGAGATGCTTAAGTGACTTTCTTCGGATGGGAGAGGCTTCAGGTGCCAAGTTCAGTGTTTAAAGGCTCTTAGTTGTGGCCCATCAGGCTTTAATGACTCTGTGGCTGCTTTATTTAAGGAAAACTGAAGGACAAATTCAAACCCAGACTAGCTGATGAATAAATCGGCTTCCTGTTTGCTCTTAACTGCAGTCAGTTAATGACCTATCACTTGTTTAGTCGTCCAAAGGGTGTCTCTGATACTGTAATGTAAATTCGTCTGCAGCCCCAAGGAAACATTCCAGACAGCGCTGGATGCAACTGACCTGATATACATGGTCTTGAATCAGGGAATAAAATGCTCTAGGATGCAGGGACCCAAATGGTAGTAGCTCTGCTTACCTGGAGGTGCTGAGGCAGAGTAAAATTCTGAACAGGAGCTCACCTGAAGCTGGCAGAGCCATTTTGCCTGCCCCAAAGAAATGCTGGATGCCACATATGCATCCAGAATAGGGAGATTCCACACTTAAGCCCCAGAAAAAGAGCAGACTTACTTCCCTTGGTCTTGTTGGCCTTTGGATTTGAAGTGTCACATGGCCAGGTTTTTGCCTACACATCATGATGCTTCTCTCTACTGGAAAGTGCTTCTAGTAATTGGGTTTTGTATCAGATATGCAGATAGAAGCAGGCCAGCGTTCTGCAGAGCAGGGACTTGGCCTAGAGCTGTTGTATTCTGCCGTAGTCACAGACTGGTGGTGTTCCTGAAGATCCAGCAGTTATATGATTTGTTCTGAGCTCTGTCACTCAGGTTTTTGGTGCTGTAATTCTGTGACAGTCTCTGTTACTCTTGGAAGAGGGAGGCAGAGCAGCAAGACTGTTGCAGTGTCTCTTCCTTGGTTTCTGAAGTAGCTGTTTGCCAGCTGCTCAAGTGTTTGTGGTTATGGAATAAGGCAGACTCCTTCATCTGGCTGTGAAACAGGTCACGCAGCAGCAAGTGCGTCCACTTCAGGACCTTTGCAGATTGCAGGGGAGATGCTTAGTTGTGTTTCAGAAAAACCTCTTGTTACTAGTAGGTTTATGGTGAACAAGTGCTTTTCTAAGTCCCTAATGATCTCCACTGCACTTTAGGAATACAACTGACTCATCTGACAGCTTTCACTTGGATATTTGTCTTGTGTGCAGAACATACTTGAGAGGCTTAATTTTCAGGGATGCAATTCCCAGCCTTTACAGTTGGAGGTGCAGAGAAGTGTGAAAGGCAAAGCAATGCTGCTGCTGGCTGCTGCTTTCCTGTTCGTCTTCTGAGGGCTTCTCCCCCTGGCTCTGGCTTCTTCACATTTGGTTTGGAAGTTGAGCCTTGGTCAGAACTCTAGTCCAGGGAGTAAATCTGGTTTTGTTAGAGAAGAGAGCTTACAGCTGAGCTGGGCTTATTCTGCTGCCGTCAATGCTTGGGGCCTGTTTAAGGAGGGGTTTCATCTGTATTCAGGCCCTGGTGGAAACCAGGATGTGGGAGCAAAGGGAGAGCTGTCCTGGCTGTGGAGGTGGTAGGAATGGGATCTGACTTGGTTCGTGTTTGCTTAACTATTCTGAGAAAAGCCAGAGCAAGAAAAACCCTGTTTACTGGATTGTTAGCTGGCCTTCCTGGATCTGGAAGGCTCAAACACCTGAGCACCTTTGTGCTAGGTTGAAGCACCCCTTTTCCAGAATGATGGCACAGTGGTGCTGCTGCTATGGGCTGGGAACTGAATCATGCTCCCTGCTCCTCCTGCTCCCTTAACCCACAACCTGCCTGTGGATCACAGCTTCTGCTGTCAGGCCCTGTGGATCCTTCCCATGCAGGCTTAGGCTGTAATTTCCTAAATATTTTCTTGTTTGAAGTGCCTGGTTGGTGCAGCCATGCTGCATACCAGATCAGGGGAGAGAGCCAGGCTTAAAACTAACTCCCTGTGGCTTGGTTTTAACCAGATGAGCTCCCCAACCCAGCTTCCTGTGTGGGAACTCACCTGCCTCAAGTGGTTTGAGTGGGGAGGGTGGGGACAGGAGCTGGGCCTGTGGGAGCTGCCCTTGCCTGCAGGTGAGAGCTGAGCTCTGGAGATCCTCATCTTCAAGAGCCTTTGGAATGTCTTCAATCCAGGGCTCACAGTTTAAAGTCTGGAAAATGCAGCTTTCCATGTGGGTAGTGGTGTGGAAAGCTGTCTGGCCTGTGCTGTGGCATGGCCTGGCTGCAGGGATCTCCTGGACAGGCCAGGAGGGAGTCACTCAGGAGAGACACTTGCTCCAAGGCCAGCAAGGGAGTGTTTTGTTAAGGACTTTGTTCTCATAATGCTGTTGAAATCAAACCCAACAGACTTGGGAGGCAGGAGCTCAGTCTCTCCCAGATGCTCGGGCACGAGCCCAGCACAGCGCCGCTCCCTCTGCCAGGATGGTTGGCTTCCAGTGGCAACTCCAGGGAAAAATCCAGGTTGGAAGGGCTTGTGCTGGTGGTTGGTGCTTGGAAAAATCTGCAGTAAAGCATTTGGGTTGGGCTGTGTCAGATTGCAAAGTGAAGTTATTTAGTATTTGGTCGGCATTTAGATATTCACAGCTTGAGGTTATGACTCTTAAACTGAATTTTTGTTGGAAGTTTAATTCTTCCTGCTCTAGTATCTGATTAGTTTTTTCTGCCTACAACAGTTGGTTGCTTTGTAACAAATCTCCAGGCTCTGGACTTTTAAAAATAACTAGTCCAGAAATCTGTGTAAGTTCTCTTTGTTTTTTTAGTGGCTGTTTTGCCTGGATGACCTGTATCTGTCTTTCAGCCTGGCTGGGAGTATTAAAGGGGAAGCAGCTTGGGCTGGTTGTTGGCTTCCGATGGGAAAAGGTCTAATTAAAAACTGCTGGTTATCTGAGTGGATTCTGCTCTGTGCTTCCACAGTTAGAGCTGTAACTGGATTGCAGGGAGTTTGTTTTTAATGTGGATTGAAGTCATCAGAGGGAATCATGGATCTTTTACTTGAATCTGATTTGGTTTGATTAAATTAAACAGTTTATTTCCTGAAAAATGCGGATAGTTAGGGAAAGCTCTGCTACTGCAGAGTGAGTGCTTCCTGTCACAGATAAATTTGTTCCCTATTTTCCTTATTTCTTCAGTTGTGGGTTTCATCCAAGCTGTTGGGATTCAGGTTTTGCTGTGTGTCTGTATTCTGTGTCCGTGCTTTCCAGAAGATGAAGCTTGGTGGGAATTACTCTTTTGAGACCTAGCAAGATCCCTGGTCCCCAAAGGGAAGGGAGTCTCCTGCTGCCAGGGATCTGTGCACAGCACTCGTGCTTTTTCATAAAGGCAGGAATGTTACATATTCATATGGACAAGTTATGGTTGCTGTGGGAACTGAGTTGGCTGAGCACTGTGTCTTGATCTTCTCCTCCCTATGTTAGAGATGTCCAAAACAAGCCATCAAAAAACTGTCTGGGAAGAATTGATGCAGTGGAATACCATGCTGGAGATGCAGTGTGATGCTGTCAGAGGAATAGATGCTGTTACAGGTGCTTGGTAGTAATGTGACTGAATTGGCACTACAGCTTGTACTAGTATTACTAGGAGTAGGAAACACCCTGGTGGATGCTATCCTGGTGGAGTGCTGTGGAGGAGGCTGCAGCTGGGAGGGGGGAAGGTGACATGTTGCCAGCAGGTTATGGTTTTAAATACTCTGATCCTGCCTGTGGTGCCTCAGTCCCCTCCCTGGGGTCAGGGCATGCTGATGCTCCCAAAGTGCCATGGGGTGGAGGCAAGGGTCCTGCCTCTGGCAGCAGTGGCCTGTGTCACACATAGGCTACCCAGCTGCCACCAGCCTTTGCCTGGGCTTTGCTCGTGGGCATCCGAGTGGCATGGGATGTGGAAAAGGAGGCCAGGAACGCTGTCTGGGATGTCTGGGGCTGCACGTGAGGAATAATGTGACAGACTGGAGTGACTGCAGAAGAGCCGGGAGCGGTGTGTGGAGGTGTACATCTGATGGCACAGTGGGAGGCTGTGGGGGCAGGGGGAGGAGGAGGAGACAGCTGCTGCTGCTTGGGAGTTGGCTTATAAATGCCCTCTGACTCAGATTTTGGGTAGCACAGCTGAGCATCTTGTGGTTTCACCAGCCCCCAGATCCCTGCGTTAAACTGGAATTCTCAGACTATGAACCTGCTGCGTTTCCTTAGGCTGTTGGCATGGGCTTAAACCAAGGCGAGAATCCACATCTCCAGTACTGTAGGCTTGTGAACACCCTGCAAGGGAGGGGAGGGCTGGGAAAGGGGGGACCAGGCCGGCGAAAGGTAAACAGGCCATGAAGAATTCCTGGTGTGAAATGGGTCTGCTTGGTCCTCTTCCTCCTGTACCAGTGGGATTTGCCTGTTTGGGCTGGAGCAGGGCTGATGAGCTGCTCTCTGGGTTGTGGGGGTTGAAGGTTATCCTTGTTACTCAGGGGTAAACAATGCCGAGTCAGTGAGGCACAGTGGCCAGGCTCAACCAAACAGATTATGCCAGCAGAACTGCGAAGCTTTGCATCGGCTCTGAATCGGAGCCAGCAGCTGGAAGCTGGCCAGGACTAAAGTGTTTTTGGGTTTTGTGGGTGGAGGGAGGCGGGGACAGGAGAGCTGGGTAGCACTAAAACTAACTGTGCTCTGTCGCTGCTTCTCTCGTTGTTGCTGGGGGGATTGCTGCCTCCAGCCTGGTGTCTGCTGTGCCGACGAGCCCTGCTTTGTGCTGCCTGCCTCCCCTGATTTACTGGAACTGCTCCTCTTTCCTCCTGCTTCCGTCTTGTCTGTCAGGGGAAATCGTCTCCTTTCTTCTTACCTTTATTTTGTAAGAGCTGATGCAGTTCTCTTGCATGGCAGAGTGACGTCACTGTCAGCACAGTAAGCATCAGCAGCCTGGTCACATGCTGACCCAGTCAGTAATGCAGACGGGATAGGAAGGTGGAGGGGCCGAGGGGGGTGGGGGGCTGGATTCTGGACATATGGTAGCCCTCCCTTTTGGGGTGCAACTGCTGGTTGCAGGAGCTGTGGCTTCAGAGCGACGCGAGACCCGGCTTGGGGCTTAATGCTTTGGAAAACTCCTGCTTTAAAAAGAGAAAAACAGCCCTGAACTCTCAAGCTTCTGTTTGTTCTCCATCTGAGCAGACATCCAGGACTCTGAAGAAGCAGTGGCAAGCAGGATGCTCTTCCCTACGTCCACGCAAGAGTCTTCCCGTGGCCTCCCAGATACCAACGATCTGTGCCTTGGCCTGCAGTCTCTCAACCTGACAGGGTGGGACAGACCCTGGAGCACCCAGGACTCTGACACTGCAGCACAAACCAGCACACAGTCCGGTGAGTCTGCTGACACATGCAGCAACAGTTGTTGGATTCTGTGTGTGTTTTTGGCTGGTTTCAAGCTAACCTGGAGCGATGTGCTTGTGTAACAGGGTGCTGGCGGCAGCTAACGGGGGCTTCTCGAGCCGTGCTGCTTTTGTAATGTGACAGCTGAGTTGGGGAGGCTGTGGCTGCCTGTGCCACAGCCCCCTCTGCTCTGCTGTCAGCTCACTGCAGATGAGAAATGCCCAGGGTTGTTTTGCTCAGAGCTGTAAAGCTGCTGGAGGAATAAGCTCACCAGGAGAGGAGAAATCCTCTTGCTGTGTTTGGAGGGAGTGGGTGGGGGGTGTGGTGTCAGGAGGCTGAACATGCTGGGTAGGAGTGAGGCTGAACTTCGCTCCAGCAGCCTGAGGAAATCCCTGGTGGCAGGGAGCTCTGCAGGTGGGGAGGGGTCCCCCCTGTGCCCCATTGCCAAAGTCCTGGCAGCCTCACTTGCCCAACTCTGCTGTGGGGTGTGGTACAGCCAGCACCCAACAACTTCAGCCAGGTTGGGGCTGGGTGGGAGACTTGGAGGGATCCTTCTCCACTCCCACGCTCAACTAGAAATAGCGGGCTGTGCCTGGCAGTGGGCTGCAGGAGATGCAGTGGAATGGCTTCTTGTTTTAACTCTTCTGGTCCAGCGCAAACCTACGTGATGGGCAGGGTGTGGGCTTGCAGCCACGCGCTGCTGGCTGGTGTGCCCTTCCCCCTTGATCCTCTCCAGTCTGCTTTTGCAGCCGGGATGGGCTGGGGGATTCCAGGGATGCTGGGTGCCGCCCCACCCCCCCCCCCCAGCAATGTGGGGGTCCAGTTAACTGTTTGAGACACCGGCCTTCCCTGTAAAATCCCAGGAGGAAGGAGTGATGCATGCACAAACTTAATGCATCCTCTCAGCCTGGTGTTGGAGCAGAGGGGTAAAACAGGGAAGAGTTCACTTGGTAGCCTTTGAGGCGTGTAAAAACCAGTTTCACAAACAGTGTGTTCGTTTAAGTATCAGTCTGTGGAAAGATCTAGTGCTTTGGCAGAGTTTGTACAAGTACAGCCTGGTTGCTACAGAAACTCATCCCTTTATAGCAGCATGCTGCTGCTTTGTTAAAAGGGGAGTGCATCGCTATGCAGACTTGGGTGACACGGAGGCCCCAGGCATGGAGTTGGTGCTGACAGGAGTATAGATAGCTTCTTGGGTGGGGGAGCTGGGCAGTGGGGCTTGCCTGTGTAGATGTTTGGAGGGCCGAGGGAATGCTGTCCTGAGCATAGGAAGAGCTTCTGGGACACAGCCCTGAGTTGCTGCATGAGTTGTAAAAGAGCAAAAAAAAAGTACTAGTGGGGTAGCAGAGTTTGAACAGCTCAATCTGCACAGCTCGTTTGAGTTTCTGCATTTAATTTCCACAAGACTTGGCATGTGGGGCCTGGCATGGGCACTTGAGGTCTGCCTGCAGCCCAGCTGCGGTAGCTTTATTAAGCTTTGCTCTGCTCCAGTGAGCAAACCTCCACATGGTCCTGTGGGCTTCCCCTAATGAACCAGGGAATACCACACACTCCTGCCTGTACTTTCATTGCCAGCTGAGACCTCGAAGGAGGAAGAAGCAAGTTGTTGTTAGTGTGGAGTGGGCCAGCCAGGTGCCTCAGAGCTCTGCTCTGAGCCCCTTCTGGCTGTTGGCAGACTGGAGCCCTGCTGTTCCCTGTGTCACAGGGTCTTTAATGGATGAAGAGCACACTTGGAGCAGGTGACATCCCCTGGAGCGACCCTGCTGCTCGCAGCCCTGGCGCTGGGCTCGGTGCGCAGCGCGCTGCGGAACGAGGCTGTCACACATGGGGGCAGCCCCTTAGTGCGGATGTCCCAGCTCCACCTGCTCCTCTGTAGCCATCTCCAGAGCTCTCTTGGCCAGCTTCCTGCCAGCCTGCCTTGGCAGAGGCATGGATGTCTCCGCAGTGCTCCGGCAGGCAGGCGAGCAGTGCTGGCACGAGCCCGGGGCAGGATCTGCGCCTCAGAGGTTGGGTGGTGGGGCTGGCATGGCCATGCCGGTGGTGGGAATTTACTGCTAAGGGGGTGGAAGGGCTGCTGGTTTCAGGAGAGAGATTGAGTTGGAGAGGATTTGAAGGTGCTCTGGTGACCTCTCTGCTCACAGAGGGTGTATCTGGTGTCAGGTGCCCCCACTGACTGCAGTGCTTTGTGCTGGAGCTCCTGCCTGCCGCAGAGGCCTGGATAGAGCTGTGGAAAGGATCTTGCCTCAAGCACAGCCCTGGGCTCTGATGATCTGTGCTCACTGGGTGGTTGTGACAAGTGTGGTAACAGCTGGTGGAAGATGGCACCCAGTGCTGTCTGGAGAGGCCTGTTTCTTCACTTCTGACTCCTGGTATTCCCATTAGTACACAGAGAAGGAGTTGGTGGGGTGTAAGACCTGCCCAAGTGCAGCTGTGCTGCTTGTTCAGAGCAGCCTCTGGCCTTCAGTGGCTGTGCAGAGGGTCCAGTGCCCTGTGGCTGGCGGTGTTGTGATCCTGAGACAGTGTTCTCCTTCTCACTCCCACACTCCCTTTGCAGATGAGCAGCAGCTGGGCCAGGAGTGCCTCATGGTCTGGGCTGCTGTTACTCTCCTGCTCTCAGAGCTGTGGGGATGGTATGTGCTGGCTGGAGAGCTGAAAGGCTGGTCCTGTGCACAGCTTAGTGTTGCTTCAGCCACCCACACCTCCCATCTCTGTGGGGCCTTAGCCCTTCCTCAGGGCCCTGGAGGAGTGGCAGTGGAGCTCCTTGGGAGCAGAGGGCTTGTAGCTCAGATGTGTTTTCTGAAAGGCTGTGGAACACTCTGGGTGGCAGAAAAGTGTCCCGTGCCTGAAAGCTCTGTGGGTCTGAGGAGCTGGCAGATGCTGGTGCTTCCAGGTGGCCTGTCCATGCAATGATGGAAAGAGGGAGGATATGGAGAGGATGTTGCTGTGTCTGAGTGCTGCTGGGGTCTCCATCGGGGTGTCCTGCAGGCAGGTGAGGCTGCGGCAGTGCTGGGCATGGGGGAGGGCTGGCACTGCCAAGCAAACTGTTGTGCTGCTGGCGCCCAAGCGTTTGGAAGGTTCCAGCAGTGACTCAGCTGTGCGGACCCACGGAGAGGTGGCTGGAAGGGTGGAAATGCAACAAAATAGCTAACAATCAGGCTAAAAATATTGCTGATGTGGTCCCCTGCAGTGCTGTGCTTGAGTACTGATGGGCTGGGACCTCTTCTCTGTCTAGTTCCTGCCAGCACCGAGCTTCCTCAGCTTGGGAAGGACCTTTGGCTGCAAAGCCTTCTGGTGTCACCTTGTGCTCCCAGGGCGTTGTCACCACACAGCTTGGTGCAGTAGCAGCACATGCCAGCTGACTGGGGGCCGGAGAACAGTGGGGCTGGCTTTTATGCCCCAGTCCTGCCTACATCCTCTGTTCCCGAAGGGCTGCTGAGCCCCTTGCGCCTAGACAGGGTTATTTGTGAGGAGTTTTCCTTCTGCACCAGGCCTGTAATGCACAGAGGGTGTGTGCTGAGCTCTGGGGAGTGTGCCAGAGGCACTGCTGGTGCCTGGAGAGGCTCTCTGGAGGCAGTGGCTGCTGCAGGCTCGAGCTGCTGGCACTTCCTGGCTGTAGGATTGAACTGCTGTCTCACAGCCGGCAAAGTGTCTCAAACCCTCTGCTGCCACTAGATCTGTCAGGCTGGAAATACTTCAGCAAGTCCCAGCAACCTGCTCTGTGACCTGGGGAGGGACTTGTGCAGGAAGCTGGCCTTTAACACTTGCAGTCCTGCCATTCTGTGTTTCTTGAGGCTGCATTTCCCTGTCTTTAGCCTCTGAGTAGGCGAGCAGGTGTGCTGAGATCTGAGTTAAGAGGCAGCGAGGTGGGGCTGCCCTTGATTATATCCTTTACCTTCACTGCCCTGTTTCTCAAGGGGTGCAGGCAAATGGGGCCTCGATCCAGTTTTTGCCTGGAGAGCAGCAGTGCACAGCAGATTTTGAGTCTCCCTGCCTGGCTTTCAGCCTGTGTGCCAGCTGCTCACTCTGGCTGGTCTGTCCTGCCCTACATTGGGAGCTGTCCCTATGTGGGACAGCAGACTTGCCTACAGGGAAATCACCCTAAAACCAGTCTGTTAACACTAAGTCTGCAGTGCTAACCTGGGAGTGTTTTTAGCAGGATCAAGTCCCCTGGAGAGGATGTTGGGCTCTTGAGGTGAGGTCTTCCTGCTGGCATCTGATGGAGCCCCTTGCTGCATCTGCCTCTCTGCTTGTTGTGTGACCTTAAAGCTGCTGGTGTAGCAACAGATTTGAGCTTTTCCTTGGATTTGCTCTTGAGACTGCAGCTCCAGCCTCATCTGTGCCCTCTGCGGGGTGGCTGCTGCTGTCTCATTTCTCCAGCCTGCAAGGTTGCAGCTCCTGTCGCTCTGGTTCTGGGGAAATGGCCCATGGTAAGAAAATGCTGCTGAATCTTTCCAGCCCTTGGCAATTCTGCTTCCCAGAGCACAGCAACTCGTTTTTGCAATAAGTTTGCTTATCTGTAGTTGCTTAAAATCTGCCAGGCTGGAGCTGCGGGCAGTCTGTTGTGTGTTGCCTGGCAGATAGTGAGGCCTCAGAACATGAATCTCTCTGAAGTCTTCAAGGCAAAGCCCCATCTGAAAGATGAAAGAAAAGACATGTTGCACAGGAAGAACGGTTGTTGTCATGGACTCCTTGCCTTTCTTCTTGATAACAGCAGGAGGGATTCATAAGCTGCTCCCTGAGGTCAGGCTGCTTTCAGTGTGTCCTCAAATGCTGTGTGTGGTGGAAGGCACCTGAGCCCCCCAGGGGAGAGGTGCTGCTCAGCCTGGGGTGGCTGTTTATAAATACAGCATGGCAATAACTGGCTTTCCTCAAGCTGCTGGTTTGAGTGGTAGGATGCAGAGCTTGGGGCAGAGGATTTAGGTCCCCAGTTCTCCATCTGTTTAATTTGCTGCTTGGCTAAGCCATGCCAAGCTCCATAGAGCTCTCCTTTGTGCATGTCCAGGTCTCTCCTTGATGTTTTTCCCGCTGTCTTTTGGGCAAGTGGCTTCAGCTGACCTAGGTGTGTCCTCAGCTCCTGGGTATTCTGACTTGCCTGTGTAAATCCTTCTCCTTGTGCTAGGGGAAGATTTCAGAGGTGCATCCTGATGGAGAGCTCAGTGTCTGGACAACACTAGTTTGGCATCAGAGTCTCCAAGTATGATTTTTCCTGCTCTGTAATGAAAGGGGTGCTTTGGGTGTGGGGGGAGAGCACTTTACCTGAGTGATACCTACTTCCATCTAAGCCCAAGTATGCCCAGGAAACTCAGTGAAAGGTTCCTTTGTGCTGCTGGGATGAGGAGGGAAGGGCAACTCCTGCTCACCCTGGACCTGTGCCTGGCTCAGGAAAATAGGTATCCAGTGTTCTGGTGGTGGTCCTGAATTACATGTTCTTGGTATGCTTTATTCCCTTGAAAGGATGACAGACTTTCCCAGCAGCCTGGTTCTTTGGGAGCAGGTTGCTGGTGTTCAGAGTGTAGTAATGGAAGCAGAGATGCGGTGGTGGTGTTGCTTTCTGTGTGAAGGTTGTGGATGATAACAGTGTAAGGGCACCAAGCTGGGAGCTGGTTTGGCTCTCTGGGTCTCCTGCTTGGTGCTGGTATTCCAGGAGTACCTGAGACAGCCTTACTAAGAGCTTGTCCCATGCCATCCTTGTGCTTGTATCACTCTTCTAAGGACTTGCTTGATGTGGGTGCTTAATGGGCACTTGTTCCTTGAATGTGTTTCCATAAGAGCTGCTCATGCTCAGTGGTCTGATTCCTCAGTGCTTGGCTTCAGCCACCCGTGCTGGAGAGTGGGAAACACTTAAAAGCTGCACACTGCTCATGTGGCAGCAGTATTTGATCCTTAACAGAATAAAATATGTATCAAATAAGTAAAAGAAGTATCAAACCTGAGCTTGGTTTCTAAAGGAAGTTGCTCTCAGTCCAACTCTTAAAGCTTCCATTTGAGCAGCTTTTCCTAAAACAGATTTATTTTTATCTGCGCTGATGCTGTAAAACAGAAGATGCAAATAGGGGAGTAACTGGAACAGGAACCCAACCAGGATCTCTGCTTGTATCCAGCCAGACCTGAAATGGGTCAGAGCAGCTCCAGTCCTATGCTGGAGGCAGCTTGTGGGAGCAGGCATGTACCACCCAAAACCCTCCCCTTGGCTGCTGCCAGGGAGGGCTGTTTGATTGTGGCCTCTGGAGCGGCCCTGTGGCTCTGTTCAGTGGTGATTTGGAGAGCATTTCTCTTGGCTCACTCAGGAACTGAGCCTTAAAAGGCACATTCCCTTCCAGGGAGAGCATTGGAGCTGCTGTTTGGTGGGTCTGAACTGCCACAGGCAATTCATGGCTTAGTCTTTCCTGTGATTGATATGGAGGTAGCAGCAGGGAGAGTGGTTTAGTGTGTGCAAGCCCTGGCCTGGAGCAGGATTCATCCCCAAAAATGCATCAGTCAAAGCGGAGATGAGGTTTTCCTGCAGCCCTTGCACTGCTGCATGTCTAAGCAGTGGATGTGAGGGTTCCTTGCTGGGCAAACTGACTCAAAAGGCTGTGCTGCAGCTCCATCAGGAGCATGGGACCTTTCTAGAAGAGGTCTTGAATGTGTTTTTGACTCAGTGCCTTTACTGCAAACTCTGCGGCACGTGCTGAGACGAGTGCTTCCACATGGAGCTGATTAGGAAACAGCTTTTGGACCTGCTCTCCCAGTGTGCCTGTAGCAGAGGTTTGTGGGCCCTCTTCTGTGCTCTTGGCAGGCTGGGGTTTTTAGGGTAGCTCCAGTTGGAAGGTTGAGGTCATCCAGCCCAGCTCTTGCTCAGAGCAGGGTAGGAAAGCTGCTGGAGAGGGGCAGAAATGTAGCCCAAGGGGGCTCCAGAAACTATTTCTGCCTGGTTGTTTCCACAAAAACACCTTTTTAAGTGTGTACCTCCCCTGAGCTGGCTTGGGAATCATCCCCTTCCAAAGGATGCTGTGGTCCTTGAGCTGTCTGCACAGAGGCTGAGTGGTGCTGTTGTAGGGCTGAGGCACTGGGCAAGGCATCTTCAGCCAGGGTGGCACCTTCTATCCACATCTGCAAGCTCACTTCTCCTGTGCCTGGTCCCTTAGGTGATGGCAAAACAGCTGAATCACAGGTGCTGTCTGTGCTGCTGCCAGCACAGAGGCTGCTCTCGGGCACAGCAGCTGGTGCCACACATTTGAGATGGCCATGGGGCCATCCCTCCTTGCCCCTCTGCCTGGTTTTCTCCCCAGGAGTGTGGAGGGGAAGGTGAGGCAAACTCCCAAGCTGTGATGCTAGGGGGTGTAGACCTCTGGAAGGTAACAGGGAACCTACACCACTGGTGGGGCTGGGGAGTGCCAGTCTGGCAGTGGCTTTATTCCAGCTGAAGGCCTCAGTGAGGCTTGTGTGCCATTTCCCAAAGAAAATTGAGTTTTGGGACTAAAGTCTGTCTTTTTTCCAGTTGTTTTTCCTTCACTGCAGCCTGCAGAGGGGTCTGGCCAACACCCTGCCCCCTTCCAGAGAGTCCCCCTTCTAAAGGTGTATCCTGGCCTTGACACCCCCAAACTGTGATGCAGCTGAGGATGAGTCACTCACCCTTGTTACCACGTCAGGTAACACACACAGCACAGTTTGCACCCTAGATGTTGCAGCAGATAATTGAGAGGAGTTTGGTACTTAAATATAGAAGTGTTTGTTCTTGAGGCTTGCAAAGCTGAAGCTTGTTGTGCAGAATTTGACCTGAATATGTTGGCTTTTAAATCTCTCTGGGACTGATACATGTTAAAACCTGCTGTATTTCAGTGTTCTGATCTTTTTAAAGACAACTGTGGTTGTGGCAGCCTGCTTAGTGAATACAATTACCTGGGCACTTGTAATCCTGAATTGCATTTTAGCTGTCTTTTCTGATTTTTATATTTACCTTGGGCAGCTGTTTTCTCTTCCTAGAAACACACAGGAGTAAATTCCCTGCCTCAGGAAGTTGTGAGCCTTGTTGTCAGCCGGGCCCTGCTCTCAGTGCCAGCAGAGGACCAGTGCTCTCAGATGTTAATGCAATAATCTTCTAGTTGTTCCCAGTTATGCTGCTGTTTCCATTTTTCAGGGCAAGTGACTTACCATGTTGGTGCCAGAACCAAGAATAGACCTCAGGCGTCCTGACTCTAATTCTGTGGTTCAGCTGTGGGATCATGCTGCCTTTTTTTATTCCCCTGCCCCCTTCTTAGCAAACCAGAAATAGCTGCTGGAATATCTTCAGTTTTTCTTTGCCCCAAATGAAGAATCTGTGAGGGCAGAGGTTCCTCTTTTGTAGTTCAGGAAAAAAAAACGGGTTCTGCTGTAGGTCCTACTTAGATGGTGTTTGCTGCTGCTTTGATTACATCTGCAGATTCGAGAGGTGCTTTTCTCCAGAGCTGGTAGTTGGCTCAAGATTATTGGGGCTTCTGTGGTGATACACCTTGGAGAGGACAGTGTGCCTTGGACTTAGCATGGCTCCTCTAATAACAGCACTGGCTGTTTTTTTTTTTTTTCAGTGGGGTAATGGGAATGTAATGAAAGGTGAAGAATTTGAGCAGGGCAGATCCTCTGGATGTATCCAGTGTGCTGCTCAGGTGAGCTTCGGGGCTCTAAGGACACAGTTCCCTCCACCCCTGGGCCTTGTCCCGTGGCTGCTCCACTTAAGAGGAAGACATTTTTGTGCCACTGCTCTTGCTGCAGCTTTTCCTTGGATTTTTTTGTGTCCCTGTCCTGTGTGCTCCAGCCCCACATTTGCCACTGCAGCTGCTGGCCACGTTTCAGTCAATGTTCCTGTGCAGGCAGCTCCAGGTCCCACAGCTGCAGGTGAGAGGTCCTGAAATTTAGAATTAGACTGGAGTGTTGGTCACCCTTTCCCTGCCATGACCTTTGAGCTGTTTGGTACTGGTGTGTGGAAGGGTAAGCTGCTCACCCTGGCAGCTTGTCTGGCTGTGACACTGCTGAACTACAGCTGTAGGAGCTGGTTGAGGTGCCCATTTGCTTTTCAGACATGCAAATGTTTCTCTTGCCACGGAGTTTCTCAGTGGCTGTAGGAGGTGCTGCTTTTTGGCTGACTAAAACGTTCTGCTTGCTCCCACCCCACCAGGGCAGAGCTTGGCTGGGTGGTAAAAACTGCAGACGAGCTGTTTTTCTGGAATTGCAGCAGGCTATTGTTTAGGACATCAGCCTTTTTTTTTTTTTTAACTTTACAAGCTTATTTGATGCATGACAAAAGAAAGTGCACTGTATTCAGTCTCCAGGGCCTCAATCACACTGCTTCTCTCCTCTGCTGCCCTGCCCCAAATGTGCTGCAGCCTCTGGGCATGGCAGGTGTCACCGAAACCTGGCTCTTCCTCCTGGTAAAGAGCATTCCTGTTCTGTGGGGAGATCCAGGCAGAAAGGTGAACTTCCAGCCTGTGTAGTAGTTGGTGGATGCAGCAGGAGGTCTTAACAGCCTTGCCATCTTTCTTGTGCTGAGTAATCTCTGAGCAGGTAAACTTGTGGAGATGGCAATCCCTGTCTTGCTGGAGGTGCCAGCCTGCAGAGGTGACCCTTTGAAGGCCTTGTTCAGGCAAGTCCTGGACTTTTCAAAGTAGGCTTTTTCAGCCCTGCAGTGAATTTCTAAAGGCTGGAACACATCTCCAGAGTAATACCTCTGAAAGTGTGTGTGCTCCTCTGGCCCTGGGGCTGTGGCCAGGGTGGTGTTAAGCAGCCTGTGCACAGAGTCTGTGGGTGCCAGACACAGCTGGCAGCTCAAGGATGGGGCCTGGCAGACTGTTCCTGCAGCAGGAGGTCCTTGGCCCGCTCTTCATGTGTCTCCAGGGCCATGTGGCAAATGCTCTTCTCAGCCATGCGGGAGCTCCCAATGATGTTCTTTCTCCAGACTCAGGAGGAAGAAGGAAGGAAGGACCTGGGGGATTTTTGCTCTGGGCAAGACTCAGTTTCTGGATAATTTGATGAAACTGATGGACCAGGGAGTGAAGAGCATCAGCACAGATATTGTATGCTGGTGTCTGGGTGGTCTCCCACAGAGCTGAGCTGAAGCATTTTGTTCAAAGGGCAGTTTGGAGGTAGCTGAGGTTTGGTCAGCTCTGTCCATCAGGCATAAACTCAGTGGGTGCTCCATGTGAAGTGTCTGGGTGTGGCACTTGGTGCTCTGGTCTAGCTGGCAGAGTGGTGATTGGTCAAAGGTTGAACTCTATATTGGAGGTCTTTTCCCTCCTAAATGATCCTGTTGCTCTTAAGGTGTTATCCAAGGCAGTAAACTGTCACTTGTCATCAGCATAGTGGTTGTTTTCCTAGAGCCCTTCTTTCCCTGAGCTGCCACCACCAGCAATCCTTGGGGCTCATCTTTATATTCCTCTCATACAGAATGGGCACAGGCAAAGCTGCTAGGAAGGTCTACAAGCCAAATGGCTGCCAATTACAGTGTACAGGGAAGAACTGTGTGCTCCAGGGTCCTGGGCAGGTGCTTAAATTGCACGTCTTACCTGGTGGATGGAGTAGTAAAAGCTATTCTTAGTGCTTGCGTTGGACATCTTGCTGTTGGGACACTTTTCCAAAGTGTGCTCTGAATTGCAGCTTGTGCTGGTGGAGTGATCTGCTTATTAGTGTAAACTGACATTCAGGGTGGTAGTTCAGTGGTTGGTAGTGGGATTTAAAGGATAATTTGGGGTCTGCAGGTAGAGATGACCTCAAGAGTTGAAACCAGTGCTGTGGGCTCATGGTTTGTGTCTGGCTCAGGTATGATGGGTCTGGGAGTCTTGAGTGTGCTCCCCTGGGCTTCTTTAGGGCCGCTGAGTTGATGCAGGAATAATGGTGTATCCAAACAGCAGTTATTAGGGAAAGCTCAGCTCAGGAAGGGGAGTAGTTTGAAAAATGTTCCTTCTCCAGGGAGTGGCCTGTGTGGTCAGGACCTGGCAGTGCCATATGGTGTCATGGCTGTTCACAGAGCCCAGAGGTGCCAGTGCTGGGCTGGCACCCCCAGAGATGGAGCAGAGTGTGCTTCCTCTGTGTCAGGCATTAGAGCTGCAGCAGCGAGTCAAAAGTCAGTGCCCAGATTCTATTAAAAGCTCCTTTTCTGCTGTCCCCTGCAGAGGAGCATTGCCGTGTGCCTCCCTTGCTGCATTGAGCAGAGGTGGGAGAAGTTCCAGAAGCTCTTGGTGTGTGAGGGGTGAATGGGAGTCATGTTGACCCCCAAGTTAAAATTTCCCCCCTAGGTGTGAAAAATACTTCTTTGCACTCATGTTCTTTTTTTACCCTGAGTAGTTCTATGATACTTGCTTTTTCACTTTGGGCCTTTAAGGGATGATCTTAACTCCAGGAATTGCTGATGCATCTTGCTTTTGTGTTGGGAATGATTTTTCCCTTACGTGAGCTGTCTGCTTGGAAGGGGAGACAAGGCCAACTCGCCAGGCAGAAATGTGGCCCCAGTGCCTTGAAGGCTTTTTTTAGGTGGGCAGCCTGTGTTGGGCTCTTGTGTCCCATTCCTCAGGTGGGGTTTGGTGGGTTGGAGCAGGGAGTTAGATCAGGATGCCTCTGGGATAGTGCTGAGGAATAAGATCTGGCTGTCTCATGCAGGTGTTTCCTAGGCTACCTGCACAGCTTGGCATCGGGGCCCACAGCCTGGTCACAGAGCAAGGGTAAAAGAGGAAATGCTGAGTTTGACTCATGGCTTTTCCTCCCAATGTCCCTGTGTGTGGCTGTGGGTACCAGGTGAAGCTGAGTCAGGCCCACTGGGGTGATGTGGGGTCTCCCACAAGCTCAGTTTGTCCTGCAGAGTGTGTAATCAAGTGCTGCCAGTGCAGAGCTGTCAAAGCTGCTGGACTGGATGGAATCCATCTGTGTTAACAGCAGGATGTCAGCACTTCCAGGACATGAGGTTAGGATTGGGGCAGTTGAAGCTGGCAGGGTTTTGTGTGGTGGTAAATGCCCAGACAGTAGATCCTTTTAAAGGCCAGTAATCCTGCCACTTCAGTGTGCTTATGCTGGCCTTACTGGTTTTGTAGCTGCTGCGAGAGCTGAGAAATCATGGGAGACATGTGTATGTGGTGGCAGAGATGAGGATGTCATAAACAGGGCAGAGCAGCTGGACCCTGTAATGCCATTGGGAGCTCTGGATGAGCCCCAAACCCTTGCTGTTGCATTCTAAATAGAGTTCTGGTTCCACATCTCTGCTGACCAGGAGATACGGGGCAGAGCAGCATTATCTGGTAGCAGCCTGCTTGGCATTAGCAGCTCCGGGTCTCTGGAATGCTGTGCAGCCAGGGTCAGCACGGGGCTGCGGCGTTCCAAACCCACGGCCCTCACTGGCTGGGCAAGGAGGAGGGTGTCAGCGCGGGAACATTTGTTGGCAGCAAGGCTTGGGCTGTGGGATCAGCTGCTTTGCTTTGCCTCTTGTGCTGTTTAGTGACTAATCAGATTTTGGAGCCTGTCGGACAGATTCAGCTGTCTCCCCAGAACAATACGCCGGCTGTATTTTTAAACACATCACGTGGCTTCAGAGAAGTCAGCAGAGCAGCAAGTGCGGCTTGCCGGGGCTGGGAGATGCTGTGCCCTGCTCGGAGCTGTGACTAGGAGGGAGCATCTCCTCCCCAGCTGTGTCACATTCCCTCGGTCCCGGGGCTGCTGCTGCTGCCCGGGCTCTGCCCAGGTAAGGACTGCTGGGCTGGCTTGTATTTTTCTGTGGCTGCAGGGCTGGGTGAACACAGGTGCTGCCTGTCCAGGAGAGCAAGGGGCAGGAGGTCCCTTTCTCAGTGTAGTTCCTAGTCCTGTGATGTAGCCAGAATAGGGGAATTTCACAGGGATAAGGCTCTGCAAATGTGGGAAGATGTTGTGACTGTTGCTGAGGTCTCTGCCTTCAGATGAGGGAGACGGTTCAAGTAAAGGACCTAGCTGTACCTGTGTACTGTTGAGGTGGTGAGGTTTTTTCCCCAGGTGTGGGGCTGGAGATGCTAGCTTCACAGCAGGTGTGCCACTGGATAAGGCAGCTTGGGATAGGTACATCCCAGCATGTGGCCTCAGTGGTGCTCAGCAGCTCTCCCTGGCGCTGACACCGTGCTGTCCTGGTGTCTGATCGTAGCACACTCGAGCACCACGGTGTTGTCACTCTCCTGCTTTGGCTGGTGGTTTGACTTGTTAATCCTCATCTGCATAGGAGCTGCTGAAAATCTAGGTTAAAACCTCGTGGTTCAGCTTGCTGAGATCAGGTGGGGCTTGGAGGATCTCGAGTGGATCCCAAATTTGCTTTGCTGAAAACTGAAAGCTTCAGGGCAAGCTGCCTTGTTTTGCAGCCTGTGAATAATTAAAATCATTTCTGAATGCTTTGCTCTTTTCCCTTGGTTCTGGTCCGCACTCAGCTTGCTGAGACTTGCTCTTTTTGAATAGAGTGCTTGGTGGTGTGCCTCTGTGGGATCTCTGCCCTACATTCCCTCTCCTTGTGGGTGGCAGCTGCCCCCAGATCACTGACCAGGATGTGACTTGGTGACCTTTGAATGGCCTGGGTCTCTGCTCAGAAGCAGCTCTCTTTGTAGGGAGGCATTTTCCTGGATTCTTCTCAGTGGGAGGAAAACCTGCAGTGTAAGGGAAGCAGTCTGGCACATCCTTGTCTGCAGGCTCTGGGGCAGAGGCCTGACCAGACAGACTTGCTGTGAACACACAGTAGGGACAGTGAAGCCTCTCTGTCAGCAGCCCAGGCTGGCATCTTCCTGGCTGCCCACAGCCAGCTCCCTGGCAGGGGTGATGGGAGCAGTGTCCCACTCTGAGCCTGGAAATTGCTGCTGGTGGGCCAGGTGTGCCTGCCACTGGTGTGTGCCCCCATCCCTGGTGAGCTGCCCCCCCGAGCCCCAGCTTGCTTCAGGACAAGTGGCAGGGAACGGCATGGACTGGGCAGAGGGCCCTGTCCCAGAGCACTTCTGAGGTCTGTAATCTGGGATGTGTGGTCTCTGAACTTCTCCCACATGAAGTGGGTTCTCCTGGCCAATCTGTCTCATAACCCACCTTCATGTTTGTCAGCCACTCCAGGCTGCTGTGGGTTCTGTGCAGCACCATGGCCCAACTGATGGCAAACACCAGAGGTGCCACCTCCCAGACATGACATTTGTGGGCTGACAGGAGCCCGGTGGCCTCCTGGGCCACAGGAGGAAGGAGCAGTGTTGTGCTGCAGCCTTGACAGACTGTGTCCCTCTCTGTTGCAGTTCTCAGCATGCTGAGTAACCCTCTTGGGAACGTCCTGGGGAAGCCCCCACTGGGTTTTCTGCCTTTAGACCCCATTGGTTCAGACCTGCCAGAAAAGTTTTCCACACCGTCGCTGAGGAACTCCCGCTCCCTCCTGGACTCCCGCTCCAGCAGCCCCTCGGACTCGGACACCAGTGGGTTCAGCTCTGGTTCTGACCACCTCTCAGACTTGATTGTAAGTTTGGGTCCTGGGGTCTTGCTGTGTTTTTTTGGGGAGTACAGAACAGCTGAGTGGAACTGCCAGCCAGAGCCCTGCTTGTTCAGGAAAGGGAGGGAATGCTGGGAGGAGCTGTTGTGCACACACTGGCACAGCCCAGGATTTGAGAGAAACTGCTGGCTTGTGGTGAAGGACTGCATGAGCAGCCTATACTCATATTTTTTTTTCTTCTAAGCTAATATTTTGGCCTTTTGGTCTGTGCTTGCAGCCCTACGGGGTTACAGTAGCTCCCAGAGGGCTCTTGAGTGCTTGAGCTGGTGTGAGGCAGGGCCCTGTCTGTGCCCTGATCCCAGCAGTGGGGTGGCTGATCCAGCCTGGACTTCTGAGGAGCTACTGTCCCTGCCTTTCATTGCTCTTCCCATTTGACTGCACTTCTCCATCTCAGGGTGGTTTATTCTAGGGCAAACTGGGTCTGGCCTGCTCCCATTCCCTAAAGCACAGCTAAATTTGAAAGGCAGAGAGCAAGTGAGTGTCTGGCTGGCTGCCCCAGTCTGCTCTGATGGGTCTGTGGTGGGTGCAAGTGGCAGCTCTGGGTGCCAGCAGGGCAGCCTGGCTCCAGCCAGCTCTGGGATGCTGCTGCATGGCTGGCCTTGGCATGGGAGGATGAAGCCAGGAGCTGCTCCAGGCTCTGCTGTGGTGTTGCCATGGCCTTGACCCCTGTGCTGGGGTGGGTGTGAAGGACAGACCTGACTGGATGTGGGTTTGATTCTGCTGTGATCCACCCTGGAGGATCAGGATGTGCTAGGTGACTGCAGCAGCCAGGCAGTGATGGTGGCAGGTGGTGCAGGGCTCTGTGCTGGCCTTGTTTGTGAAGGGCAGGACTCTGAGCACGGCCTGGCGTGGGCGGCTGCCGTGGCAGCGCAGGGACGGATCCGCAGCGCAGCTGGCACTGAGCCGCGCAGCTTCTTGCCTCCCTGCTGTTCCATTAATCCAGCTTTCTGTCCTCCAGCCCTGCCTGGGAGCAGCTGTGGTCCATGGTGCTTGCTCCCTGGTCAGGCAGCCCTGGAGCTGGGCTGTGAGGATGAGATCCAGCTGGTGCCTGCAGAGAGTCCCTGAGTACTTCCAACAAGCCCTGCCCACTGCAGGCACAGCACAGAGCTTGTGGCTGATGCTCCCCAGGGGTGACACTGTTCTTGAGGCTGTACAGCCAAGGGTAGCTGTTGGCTTGGTCGTCTCTGAAGTGCCTCCTGCTTAATGATCCCTGCTGCTGATCATGGGCATGGGTTCAGTGGAGAAAGGCCTAGGGCTTTTCTAGGGTGTCAGGATGTGTTGGGGTTGCTGCTTTCTTGCTTCTGCCAGGCCTCAGAGGGTCTCAGGAGATCCCTGAGAACCCCTCTCCTGCCGTGGGCAAGGGCAGGGCCCCAGTGTGGTGCCTCACCACTGGCTTTATGTGCTCTTACTCGGAGCTGGATTTCAACATGGTCTTTCTCTTGCAGTCAAGCCTTCGCATCTCCCCTCCTCTGCCCTTCTTGCCTCTCAGTGGGGTGTCAAGAGACCCCTTGAAGATGGGAGTGGGATCCCAGCTGGATCAAGATCAAGCTGCCCTGGCTGCAGTAACTTCCTCCCCAGCCAGTGCATCGAAAAGATGGCCTGGAGCATCTGCGTGGCCTTCCTGGGATCTTCTGGACTCTCCGGAAGACCCCTTCAGTATTGAGAGAGAAGCCCGGCTTCATCGGCAGGCGGCAGGTGAGCTGGGATGGGGGGCCAGGGGGCAGTCCCACGCTTGGGGGGGCTGGTGGCCACTCTGCAGACACTGGCTGAACATAGAGTTTGCTCCAGGCCCAAGCCTGACTCTGGTTCTGTCTCCTGAGAGAGCAGGGTAGCTGCCTGTGGCTGTGCAGCTCTGCTTGGCCTGTAGTGGGGGAATATGGGGAGACCTGTGGGAGAGTGGGAAGGAAATGATCCTGTACTGAGTATTACTGATATTTTCTACAAGCTGTGAATGAAGCAACCTGCACCTGGAGTGGGCAGCTGCCTCCCCGAAACTACAAGAACCCTGTCTACTCCTGCAAAGTGTTCCTGGGAGGAGTCCCATGGGACATTACAGAAGGTGAGCAGCCCTGGAAAGTGAGGCCCCGCACCAAATCCTTGGGTGTTGATACTGGGAGGGTGCAGGATGGAGCTTTCTGTGGGGGACACTGACCTCTCTGCTTCTCTCTGTAGCTGGGCTGATCAACACTTTCCGTGTTTTTGGCTCCTTGAGTGTGGAGTGGCCTGGTAAGGATGGCAAACACCCACGCTGTCCTCCCAAAGGTAATATGCCTAAAGGTAATAGCGAACACGGTAGGGTTACTTTTTTCCCATGCTATGTTACAGCACGGATGCTGGGATGGTACAGCTGCATGCTGGTGACTGGTTGGTACAGAGCACCTGGGGTAATGTCCTGCCTTCACTCGGGTCTGCACCTGGGCTGCAGAGCACTGGCACCCCAAACCCAGCATCCTCACCCCTCCATAGCAGTGTGGGACAGAACTGTGGGCTGGGGGAACCCTCTCTGGGTGTTTCTGGAGCTCCATGTAGGGCTGTGGCTCTGGAACAGCTGCTGATCCCCCTGCCAGCATGTGCAGCTGGGCTGGCATATTGTGTAAGCAGGAATTAGTTACAGGGTAGGAAGTGGCTGGTTTGGAGGCCCTGTAGTGCCTGATGGCCTCATTCAGTCACCAGAGCAGTGTGAGGTAGAGCACTGGCATCCATGGAAGGGACTTTACAACCCTGGACTGTATTTGAGCCAGGCCATCCTAAACGCATAGCAGGGTCTGTTTCTCTGCAGACCTTGTTGTGGCCAGGTTGGTGGTGCCCACCTGGCATGTCCAGATGTTGGCTGTGGATGATGGACAGTGGCTCACGTGGCCCTGGGCATCCTGCCCCTCGTACTGAGCTTGTGTTTGGGCTCTTCCAGCTTGGCTTATATATTAAGAGGATAACATTTGCTGGGAGCAGCGAGAGCTACCACACAGATATTTCAGGTGGCACCTAAGAGTGATTATGAGGATATCTGCAAACTGGGATAATCTGTTCCTCCTCCACCACAGCTCTAACAGCTGCTTCTTTCCCTTCCCTTCCAAAGGCTACGTCTACCTGGTGTTTGAGTCGGAGAAGTCGGTGCGTGCGCTGCTCCAGGCCTGCTCCCAGGACCTGCTGAGCCCCGACGGGCTCAGTGAGTACTACTTCAAGATGTCCAGCCGCAGGATGCGCTGCAAAGAGGTGAGCAGAGCTGCGAGAGCAGCCTGATGTGGCAGCAGGGGGTGCAGAGGGACACCCCAGGAGGAAAGGAAAGCAGGGCTGGGACAGCAGCTGAAGGCGTGCTGGCTTTGACTGCTCTGTGCCAGTGGTAGGGATGTGTCAGCTCAGTGTTTGTGTCCCTCACAACAGCTTATGTCAAACCAACCTAGAGCTCCTGGGTTGGTGCCAGACCCTACTTTCAGGCTTCAGCTAGGTGGGACAGAGCATGGAAACAGGGGTTTGACTGCTCTGTGCTGCTTCCATCACACCTTTGCTTTCAGAAGCAGAGTGGTACCCTTCAGGTGCTTTGTCAGGCCTCCTCTGCTTGCAGAACAAGTAACTCACCCTCAGCAGGCAGGCAGATATTTTGGATCCCAGGCTGCTCCTCAGTATGGCCTTGGCTGGCTGACCTGTGTGTTGGGGGTGCTGGGGCTGCCAGAGGCTCCATTTAGGCCAATGGGAAAGGGTGTCCTCAGATCACGGACAACTGCCTGAGTTCAGGGAGTTCCAGGATGGAGATGCAGCTCTTAATCTAGACAGGCACAAACTAATTGTGCTCTAGACAGCTCTCCTGGTGTCTGTCAATTGGCAGAGCTTCCGTGCTTGGTGATTTAGTTCTGCCAGAAGCTTCCCTCCAGAGCCCTCCATCAGCTGCAGAGCTGCAGATGGAGCTGGCAGCAGGTGGTATTCCAGTGGCCTCCTCCAACATCAGGCTCCTGTGCTGGGAGGTACCTGACTGGGCCATAAATGCAGGGGGAGGGATGTGGATTATCCTCTGGCTGCCACCCCCAAGGAACTGCTGGCTTGGGTTCCAGTTTGGCCAGAAGCAGAAGAGTTGGTTTTGTCCCTGTGTGGGTTCTCTGGAGGTGTCTGGAGCTCTAGATGGATGTGGACCCTGAGCAGCAATAGAAAACAAATGACATGTGCAGCTCGGGGTGAGGTCTGAGGCTCAGGGGTGCTCCTGGTTGCAGGTGCAGGTGATCCCATGGGTGCTGGCCGACAGCAACTTCGTGCGCAGCCCCTCGCAGCGGCTGGACCCCAGCAAGACGGTGTTTGTGGGCGCCCTGCACGGCATGCTCAACGCTGAGGCCCTGGCAGCCGTCATGTATGACCTCTTTGGAGGGGTGGTCTATGCTGGCATCGACACCGACAAGCACAAGTATCCCATAGGTAAGTGACAGTTCCACCCAGGTTGGTGGTTTCCCCTGCTGTGCTCTGAGGAGGCTGCAGTGTGCCCTTGGCTTGTCCTTCTGTTGGAAGATTGCCCAGGTGCCAGGCTCGGGGAGCAGATGCTGTCCAACCTCTTCTGCAGTCTGTGCTTCTCATCTCCTGGCCCTGGGGAGGCAAGACCAGCCTTGGGGAGGGCTAATAGAGCTGTGTGCTGGGGAATTGGATGGTCCTGTATCATTCCAGAGCAGCCTGAGGTTTTGAATATGCCTTTAGGCATTGCTGAAGGTTTCTCTATCCTTGTTCAATGCTGTTAGTGGTTGTTGGATGCTGCTGTAGCTGCTTGTCCATTCCCAGGGCAGAGACAGCTGCGGGTCTTAACTCACTCTTGGGCTCTTGTCACCAGAGCTGAAATGTGGCGTGTCATGATGTGTGCATGTCCCTGGGGACCTCATGGGCTGGGGGACAACACTGCGGTGGCTGGTCTGTTGGAAAAACTCCACAGCCTGTGCCTGAGGACCAGCTTTCCAGGCTCAGGCTGCAGCAAGTCACAGATTTGGCGAGACTGTGGATCTCCTGGTGTTGCCAGGCAGTGTGAGAGCTTGGTAGTGCAGAGCTGTCACTGCTTGGTCACTATGCTTGGATAGCAATCAGGCTTTTCTGGGCAAGGCTCAGGTTAAGGACATTCATGTTGTGCTGCAAAGCCCCTGAAGTGCCTTTAGGGAGACAGTCTCAAGGAGGGTGGGAATGGCAGTGTGAGACTTGGGGCAAATTCTCAGTGTGTCTGTGGATGAGGTATCACAGAACCTCCCTTTGCTGGCCCTGTGAGATCCCAGTGCATGACCCCAACCTCCTGTGGTTCGTGCAGAGCCCAGGTTGCTCCAAGTAAGCAAGATCCATCTCCCAAACAGCTCTGTGGCACTTCCACCCTTAGAGCTGTCCTAAAGTCACAGCAGTCAGAGCTCAGTTTTGGTAACTAAGCTGTGCCCTGGTTGGTTGTGCTGATTGAGGGCATCTCCTGTGACCCCAGACTGGATCCAGGCCTTCCTGCCTGTGTCCTGTGCGATGCTTTGCGGGGGGAATGGATGGGTTTGTCTTGTGGCTGAGCTGTAGGGATCTGCCAGTGTCAGTCCTGAAACTTAATAGACCTTGGCTCGAAGCAAGTGGTGCTGGAATGCTGCTGACCAGCAATGAGGCTGCAAAACACAAGGCTCTGGGGTGAGGGGGGGCTGGGAATAAAAGCTGCTGAGCTGTCTCAGCACTGGTGCATTTCAGGTGTAGCATGAAGCACTCTGCTGATCCTGGGAATGTGGTGCCTGGAGAAGGAGGCAGGAAGAGGGCCCTGGACACCATCTCCCTGTCAAAGCTGTCTGAGTAGCAGCGGGGTGGGGATGGTGCTGGCAGAGGTTGCTCCTTGGTCTCTGCTGTTCCTCTCTAACATTTGTGGTCTGGCTCTTTGCAGGGTCGGGCCGTGTCACCTTCAACAACCAGCGCAGTTACCTGAAGGCTGTGACTGCTGCATTCGTGGAGATCAAAACCACCAAGTTTACCAAGAAGGTGAGTGGAGCTGGTGGGGCAGCCCAGGGAGGGGTCTGCATGATGGGTGGTACTGCTGGGAGCACCAGTGTTCACAGAGCCTGCCCCATATTCTTGCTCAAGGCAGTGGGAAGTGGGGCTGCTGCTCTGCCCCAGAGCATGAGGGCATGGATTTGAGGGGGTGGATTTGAGGTACTAGGGAGAGGGCAGTGAGCCTGGTGTTGCTCCGTGCCCACTGCCTTGTTCTCCTGCAGGTTCAGATTGACCCGTACCTGGAGGACTCCATGTGCCAAGTGTGCAATGCCCAGCCTGGCCCATTCTTCTGTAGAGACCAGGTAAGGCCTGTTCTCTTGCAGCCTGTGCTCAGGGGTTTTCTCTAGGAGGAGCAGGCCCTGCTTCTGGGTTTTGGAGATATATACTGGTTCTTCCCCAGGTGGCAAGATGGATGGGAGGGCTGGTTCTTCCCCAGGGGGCAAGATGGGGGGGTAGCCTTGTTATGGAGGAGGTGCAGCCCTCCTGGGGAGGACAACTCTGGTACTTGGCAGGAGGCGCAGGCAGGCGATGTCCACCTGGCTTTTAGCCAGTGGTACTGCAGTTTGCTGGTGCTGTGCCAGTACTGGCACCTAGTGTGGGAGTGACTGGTGCCCCTGAGGGGAGGGGAGGCTGCTGCTCTGTGAGCCGTGGTGGGCTGGGGTTGGGCTGCATGCCCTTGGGGGTGGCTGAGGCACAGAAAACTGTGGCTACATGCAAAGGAGCTTGGATGGGCTATGAGCAGGGGTCAGGATTGCTGTGGGAGTGATGGGAGCCCTGGCAGAGCCCAGCTACTGCCCCAGTGCCCAGTCCCTGATTTTCAAACCTATTCAAAAGATGGAAGCTGGGCAGAACGAGCCCTTCACAGCATCGCTGGCATTCCCCCTGTCCAACCCATGGATCCACTGTGCTGGTGGGGGCTGCGAAGCCGGGCAGGGGTGAAGGGCAGGAGTGGCTCTGCTGGTGTCACCCCAGTGCTGCCCCTGTGCTCTGCCCACAGATCTGCTTCAAGTACTTCTGCCGCTCGTGCTGGCACTGGCAGCACTCCATGGAGGTCCTGCGCCACCACCGCCCGCTGATGCGCAACCAGAAGAACCGGGACTCCAGCTAAGGGGCTGCCGGGCCCGGGGCTGGCACAGGCAGAGTCCTGGGAGAGCCTGCCACGAGGAGAGCGCAGCGGCGCCCGCCGGAGCCAGGCCCGGCTGGGAACGTTCTTCCTGAGGACTGATGGGGAAAAAACAAAAATCTTACATTCATGTTTGCACTTGCTGGTCTTTTTGTTTCTGCACTAATGCACAGTGAGTTTTGTTGGGGTTTGTTTGGGGGGTGTTTTGAGGGGGGGAGTGCCCCTCAAGCCATTCTGCAGTTCCCAGACTTTGGTTCCTGGTTTGCTGACGAGAAGCAAAAATTGAAAACGAATAAACCCAACCAACCAAGGGCCATGTGTCGCGGAGGCGTCGCCGCAGGCGCCTCCGCCCTGGTTTTTTTATTTTTTAAAGGCGCTTTTTTACATTCCTTGCAATACTGGTGGAGAGAGCGCAGGTCTCATTGGTCATTGTTTTGCCGTTGCCATACAGTGCCTTTCCATTCATTTACCCCCACCTGGATGGTGTGACCTGGGTGTTCAGCTGGCGTTTTTTACTGTAACAACAAGGAGACTTTGCTCTTCATTTAAACCAAATCATATTTCATATTTTACGCTCGAGGGTTTTTACGAGTTCCTTTTTACACTCTTAAAAACAGTTTTTAAGTCGTTTGAAATGAGAGATTTTTTTCTTTTCCTGGCAGCTTTTAACATTATTGCAATTTGTGTCTGGGGGCTGATGGCAGGACGTTGTAAATCCAGGGGTTTGCAACAGGACAGGCCGGGCTTTTTTTTTGTTTTTGGATTTGAAACTGGATGGGATGAGGATCTCTGAGCTGCTGTATATAGTTTTAAATAGTTTGTTGCACTTTTTTAAGTTGCACTTATGGGGGGTTGATAGAGGTTTTTAATCACACAAAGTCACAGGACTTAACTTTTCTTTTGTAACAAGCTAAAAAAGGGCTGCGTTTTGGTGGACGATGAAGGTTCCTGGGAGCCCTTTCTCTTAGAGGGGACAAGTAATTTTCCTTTCCTTCCCGAGATATTTGGAGTATCAGTGCAGTCGACTGAAATGCTGCTGCTGGGATTTGAGACCTTAATTATGCTGATCATTATTATTTTGTTACTTTCCCCTCTATTGGAAGCTGTGTGCCAAAGAACCAGTGTCATAATTTCTCCCTCTTTACTATGATTATTTTTTTTTTCTTTCCTGCTGAGCTGATGTTGCATTGTTGCATATCCCAGCTGCTCTTTGTGGGGTTTTGTGAAGCTGTGTGTGAAGTCTCTACCTCATTGTAGTATATGCAGGCAAGACTGCACTCTCCTACAGACGTGTGGAGTAAGCTGTGGTGTAGTTTTTGGCACATAATAAACACGTTGCAGCAAAAAAAAAAAAAAAAAAAATTCTTGTGCCTTGTGTGCTTCATGGGAAATCTCTGCAGCTCGAAGGCTGTGCTGTCACTGCGTGGAGGTGTGGAGGAAGGTATGGATGTGGTTTGGGGGGAGGGATGGATGGAGCTATGAGTTGTGGATGCTGTTGGTGGGTGACTCAGCTGCGAGGGAGCTCTATCTGCTGGGTGTAATGCACTTTTAGATCCCACTTCCCTGAGGGCCCTGCAGGCCCCTAGGCTCCAGCTGGAGCCCCCCTAATTGCAACAAGTTAATGAGGCTGATCGGAGGGGCCTGTGCTGCCGTGTGTTCTCCCAGTGCAGCAGGGGCGGTGCTGCTCCTGCAGGGCTGTGAGGGGAGAGGGACGCTGGGCTCCTCTCTCTGGGCCTGCAGAGGGCTGACTTGGACTTAGGCTGCCACAGAGCACACTGTCTGTGCCCGGTGTCCCTGGAACAGGGCAGGCTTTGGGCTCCTTCCCTGTCCCACAGCGGTAACTCTGCAGCAGCCTTAGGGTCACCCCTCCTCCTGTGGGGCTGCGAGTTTGCGGGTACTCTGTGTCCTCTCTCAGGGCCAGGTGTGGGAGGGGCTGGTGCCGCTGGCCCCGCAGCTCTCTCCAGTTCCCTTCCCGGGCTGCTCCATCCTGTTCCGGGCCGCGGGGCGGTGCGGAGCGCCTCCGGCCGCTCCCGCCTCTGCGCGGCCCCGCCCGCCTTCCCCGCCGCCGGAGCCCTCCGAGCCGCCAGGGGGCGCGGTGAGCGCCACTGGCTTCCGGCGCCTCCCGCCATCCTCCGCTCTTTTTCCGCAGCTGCCGCCGATATGGTGGGTCCGGGTCCCGCCATCCGCCACCATCCTCGGGCGGGCCCGCGCCCCCGCGGCGGGGAGTGGCGGTGGGGACCGGAGGGGACGGGGGAGAGGGGCAGTGGGGGGCGTTGAGAGCCCGGGATGGCTGGGGAAGGGGGTGGACTGGGGCGGGGGGCGCTGGGCTTGGGCTCGGCGGAGCCTGACCGGCGGCCCTCCCGCCCACCCCGCGTAGGGCCGCGTTCGGACGAAGACGGTGAAGAAAGCGGCGAGGGTGATCATCGAGAAGTATTACACACGCCTAGGGAATGACTTCCACACCAACAAGCGCGTGTGCGAGGAGATCGCCATCATCCCCAGCAAGAAGCTGCGCAACAAGATTGCGGGGTGGGGCACTGCGGGCCCGGGTGGGCTTTGGGCACTGGGGGGTCCCGGTGGGCTTTGGGCAGCGGAGGGCCGCAGTGCGTTCGGGCACCGCGGGGGCCTGGATAGGCTTTGGGCAGCTGGGGGTGTCCCGGGGGGTTTGGGCATCGGAAGGTCCTGGGGGATTCGGGCACGGCGTGGGGGTTCCTGCATTCGAAAGTGATTACGGTCCCGCCTGTGGCCGGGTCATTGATAGTGCAGGGAGAGGATTGCGAGAGTTTTCCCGTGTTTGGGGGGGGGTCTGTGTCTCCCCCAGACCCTGTTGCTGTCGGACACTTTTTGTTTCTGATGTCCTCTGGAGGTGGTGGCATGATGCCCGGCTCAGTGGTGGGATATTGCTGGGGTAGATGGAGACAGCTGTCCTCATCCTGCTGTGGTTCCGGGATTTGGGGTGTGGGGAAGGGTGAGATGAACCCTGGGAAAGCCCAAGACACCCCCGTGTCCCCGCAGGTATGTCACCCATCTGATGAAGCGAATCCAGAGGGGCCCTGTCCGCGGCATCTCCATCAAACTACAGGAGGAGGAGAGGGAGAGGAGGGACAACTATGTCCCGGAGGTGAGGCTCCAGCTTCCCCATTGCTCTGTCCTGCCTCGCTGTATCTCCATAAATGCTCCCAAGTTTCTTTAAAACAAACCCTCAGCCAGGAGGAGCTGAGGAGGGTTTAGATCAAGGAGGCCAGGGTGGATCCCTCCAAAGCTGCCACCTGGGACAGGAAGAATAGCTGGCTTCTTGTGGTTTGGTTTTCCTGACTTAAAATTCGGGAAAAAATAATTTGATGGGAAGCAGGAGGATATTTCAGAGTGGCTGAAAATCTGCTTTGCAGCTGGAATCCCCAGAGGGACGTTTTGGTAAAACCCCCTTGCCCTAATCCTCTGTTTGGACAGGGTCAAGATCTCACCTGTCACCTGGGTGGGGTGGTCCAGGAGGGCTTCCCTTGTTCCAGGAATGTGATGCTGTTGCTCCTAAATCCTGTAGCCTTCAGGCACAGCACATCTTGCCCTTTTCCCTATTTTCCCAGTCAGCTCCTGGCAGAGCTGCTTGTTTCTGTGCTGGTACCAGAGAGGGGTTATAGGGAAGGAATGTCCATGCTGCAGCTGTTGGTGCAGTGTCAGCACAGAAGATCTGTGCTGTTTTTGGTTTCTTAGAAAAATCTTGGTCTTACACAGCTCTTGGGGAAGGAAAACACGTGGAGGTAGAATTTTAGGGTCTGGAGAGGGCTGGAGGAAGTTTTGGTGGGATTAAAGAGCTGGAGAGCACCGGTGTCCTGGAGGTTGGACCACCTTTGTTGGCACTGTGGTGGTCTTGTGTCACAAGGCAGCTGTGAGTGTCACTGATGACTGCCAGGACTGGTGCAGTGGAGGGTCCAATGCCAGCTCCTCAGCAGCCTTGGCCTGGAGCAGGTTGGGCCTCAGTTTCCAAAGATTTGACATAAATCAGGTTTTTCTCTCTACTGCCAGTGGCCTCCTGCAGTGTTCAGTCAGGAAAGCTGTGTTCTGTGAGGATGCTCCTGGCTCTGCTGCTGGAACTGCTCCCCACAGCAGTGGGATGAAACCCACGTGACTGTGGGGACACCCGGATAGTTGTGGGACTTTATCAATCACACCTTTTCTCTCCCCTCTGTCCCCAGGTCTCTGCCCTTGACCAGGAGATCATTGAAGTGGACCCGGATACCAAGGAAATGCTGAAGCTCCTGGTTAGTGGCCCAATTGTTCCCTGCCCAGCTGCTGGCATATCCCTGGCACAGCTCCTGCTGCCCTGAGTGGCTGGGTGGTGTCAGGGGCATCTCTCTGCCCTGGGTCCTATGGGAGGATTAGTTCGTGTATGGCTTTTGAAAGGGCAGAGGCATAGGGCTTTGCCACCAGCAGGGTGGGGGTGTTCCTTGCCCTCGATTCTGATGATTCCCTCTCCAAGGAGTCAATCTCTGGAGCAGGATGGCCTCCCCTTCTTAGGAGACCTGGGTCTGCCCTTTGTGCTTCCACAGCACCTTCCCACTTCCCACACCTTCCTGGAGGAACTTGCCTCCACTGTCAGTGGGCAGGATGCTGTGACTGATCCCATTGTTCCTGTGCTGTTTTCCAGGATTTTGGCAGCCTGTCCAACCTGCAGGTGACACAGCCTACAGTGGGAATGAACTTCAAGACGCCCCGAGGAGCGCTCTGAGTCTGTCCCTGTGTGTCGCTTTTCCAATAAACCTGAGGAAACCATCTCAGCCTGCCTGGTCTTTAGACACCCAAGGGATGAGGGAGGGTGGGTTCTCAGGGTGCCACATTGGAGCACACAGAGGACTCAACACCTTCATGTGTATCAGCATCTTTTTGGGCTTTTTCCTGGTGGTTTGGGGTGTGAGGTGCAAACCTGATATTTTAGAGGCTCTCCTGCCTTTGGGGCAGTGGGAGAACAACCATGGTGGCTCCTTGGAGCTCGTGGGAGCCTGTCCTAGGTTTTCCTGTGCTTCCTCCAGGTGAACAGCCCAAGGATCAGGCTGTACCATAATAAAAGTTGCTTTTTGCAACCCCATTGGTCACTTCCAAGTGCTTAAATGAAAGGGAAAAGTCTTAGAATTCCTTGATTAAATGAAAGTGAGGAGACCTTGGATTGTCCCTCCAAGAAAAACTTGCTTAAACTTGTTAAAGCAGAGCTTAAACCACCACCCCCTGCCCCACATAAAAAGAAAATATATTGTGTTTTGGGGAAAAATGTCTGTATTTATGTTTGTTGTGAAATTTAGTTTAAGTAATTACTGCTATAACTGTAGTCAGTACTTAAATAACATTGAATGCTCTGAGCTGCAGTTGCATAATTTATAAATCATCTGGCAGCTCTTACATTGAAGTTTTTGCTGCTCCAGCCACCTGTTCCTTACCATTTCCTCTTCATTTTGGTCTTCTCACAGTAAATGCTGCATTTGCTTTGAACCCAGTACGCTGCATAGCCCGAGGTGCCAGGGATAAAGTCATGGAGTTCCCCCTCATATTTCTTCATGTCCCGTGCAGAGGCATAGCCTGTGGAGGGAGAATGGGCTCACTGAGCCCCTGCTCCATCTGCAGCAGCCCTTTCCAGGTGGATTTATTTACCTGTCACCATATTATTTACTGGGTATTCCTGGAGGGCACGATATGGAAGTTCTCCCTGGGCAGGTGCTTCAGAGTCTGTTTCTTCACTGCTGTATCAGGAAGGGAGAAAAAAATCTGTGTGTAAGGATTGCTTGGAGATGGAGGTGCATCCAAATCCCACCACCCAAGGTAGGGAAATACCTCTCAGCCAGGTCTAGCACTTCCTCCTCTGATTTTTCCTCACAGCCATTTGTTGCTGCTTCTGGTTCCTCTGTGGGATTTTCGCTGGGCTGTGAGTATCAGCACAAGAATGAGTTACAGTTGTGCCCTAGGTCACCTGCAGAGCACCTGGGACACACTTCCAGTGTGTGAATTTTTAGGGCTCATAATTTTAAGCATAATTGAGAGTTAAGTTTTAAATTTAAGGGCATTCCTGCTTCAAAAGTGCTGGGAAGTGGCTTTGAGAGGACAGTGGGCAGTGACATGGGGAAGGAAAACACCACACCGAAGGGCTGAGCTCAGCCTGTGGCAATTGGAATCCCTGGAACAGCACACTGCTGGGAGACTAGATATGTCTGGGCAAGGGAGACAGTCCTTCTAGTGCTGTCTCCCTCAGGATGTCATGCAGGGAGGGACACACAGCACAGCAAGCACAAGGAATCAGAATCAGGTTGGAGAAGACCATCGAGTCCAGCCAGTGACCAAACAGCACCTTCCCAAGCAGACCAGAGCACTGAGTGTCCCATCCAGTCATTCTGGGCAGCCCATTCCAGTGCCTAATCACCCCTTCTGGCAAGAAATTCTTTCTGATGTGCAACATAAACCTCTCCTGGTGCAGCTTAAGGCAGTGTCCTCTCATCCTGTCCTTTGGTCCCTGGGAGCAGTGCCTGGCCCACACCCAGCTCCACCTTCCTGTCAGGGAGTTGTGCACAGTCAGAAGGTCCCCTCTGAGCCTCCTTTTCTCCAGGCTGAGCCCCCCAGCTCCCTCCTGGTGCTCCAGACCCTTCTCTGGCTCAGTTCTTTCTCTGGACCTTCTCCAGCACCTTGAATTGAATTGAGGGGTCCAGAACTGGACACAGCATTCAAGTTGGGACTGCAGCAGTGCCCAGTACAGGGGAAAAATCACTTCCTGGTCCTGCTGGCCACACAGGCCAGGTGCCACTGGCATTCTTGGCCACCTGGGCTTGTGTTCAGCTGCTGTTGATCAGCACTCCCAGGACCTTTCTTGCTGTGCTGCTTTCCAGCCACTCATCTCAGTCTGTAGCTCTGCAGGGGTTATTGTGGCCAAAATGCAGGGCCCAGACCTTGGCCTTGTTGACCCTCCTACAAATGACCCTGGGTCCATTGATCCAGCCTGCCCAGGTCTCTCAGCAGAGCCTTCCTAGCCTCCAGTAGAACCACACTGCCACTCAGCTTGGTGTCACCTGTCTATCTGCCAATGGTGGACTCAGTCCCCTCATTCAGATCTTCAGTAAAGGTATTGAATAGGCCTGGGCCCAACACTGATCCCTGGGGGACACCCCTGGTGACCAGACACCAATTGTCCCAGCTGCGGGCCGCAGTTCTCCAGGAGATGCTGTGGGACATGGTGTCAAAGGCTTTGCTGCTGTCCAGGTAGACACATCCACAGCCTTCATCCAGGTGAAAGAAAATGAAAGGAAATCAGGTTTGTCAGGTAGGACATGCACCTCCTAAAGCCATGCTGGCTGGGTCTGATCCCTTGGTTTTCCTGGATCTGCCATGTGGTGGCACTCGAGGTGATCTGCTCCATAACCTTCCCTGCCACCAGTCACACTGAAAGGTCTCTTAATTCCCTAGACCCTCCTTGCAGCCCTTCTTGTGGAGTGGTATCACATTGATACCTTGCCATCTGGGACCTTCCCAGTGAGCCAGGACTGATTATAGGTGATGGACAGCAGCTTGGCAAGCTCTTCCTCCAGCTCCCTCATCACCCTGGGATGGATCCCATCCAGGCCCATGGACTTGTGAGCATCTTATTGGCACAGCATGGCAGTGACTGCCTCCTCCTGGATTCCTGGGGGTCCATTCTGCTCCCCATGCCTGTTGACCAGCTCAGGGGGCTGTTTGTCCTGATCCAACCAGTCTTAGTGTTGAAGACTGAGGCAAAGAAGGTTGTAAGTGCCTCAGCCTTTTCCTAGTCTTAGGTGATGGACACTCCAATAAAGAATGGAGCTTTTCCTTGGTCTTCCTTTTATTATTAATTTATAAAAATATTATCCTTTACAGAGGTGGCCCGATTAAGTTCTAACTGAGCTTTCACCTAATTTTCTTCTTTCTACATGACCTGAGGACATCCTTAAACACTTCCTGAGCTGCCTGCCCCTTTTCCCAAAAATTATATATGCTCTTTTTTTCTCCTGAATTCCTGTGCAAGCTCCCTGCTCAGCACAAGCTCATCCTCCAGCACATATATGTGTCGTGCAAATTTTTCATCTTACCTGTTCTTCAAGGTCATCTGCCTTCTCCCAAATAAACCGGCCAATTTTCCTTCTGATTTCTGACAAGAACAACAAAATTAGTGAATGTGAGAGCACAAAAAAAAAAAAAAAAAAAGACTGTGGCAGTTGCTGCCCTGCAGGTGCCTCTGGGGACAAGCCCAAATGCAAGGTCCTGCCCCTGGGCCAGGGCAATCCCAAGCACAAATTCAGGGTGGGCAAGGATGGATTGAAAGCAGCCTTGAGGAGAAGGAGGACATGGAACTCCTGGAGAGAGTCCAGAGGAGGCTGTGGAGATGCTCCAAGGACTGAAGACCCTCTGCTCTAGAGCCAGGCTGGGAGAGCTGGGGATGCTCACCTGGAGAAGAAAAGGCTCCAGAGAGACCTCAGGGCCCCTTCCAGTGCCTAAAGGGGCTCCAGGAGGGCCGGAGAGGGACTGGGGACAAGGGATGGAGAGACAGGACAAGGGGAAAGGCTTCAAACTGACAGAGGGCAGGGTTAAATGAGATACTGGGAAGAAATTCTTGGCTGTGAAGGGTGGTGAGGGCCTGGCAGAGGTTTCCCAGAGCAGCTGTGGCTGCCCCTTCCCTGGGAATGTTCAAGGCCAAGCCATTCTGTGATAATAGATGCTCTGTCCTCTGGGAGGAAGAGCCACTCCCAAGCAGAAGGAAAAGTCCCTCCCTGTGGACAAGAAACTGTCAGTTCTAGTTTGTGCCAAGGCTGTACTCATGGGGGATTTCCATGGGAAAATATCCCCGGATGATTTTTTTTGCCTGACCTTTATGCAGGCAGGCAGGGGGCAGGACGAAGTGGCCCAGAGTCACCGCGGGCCTCTCTGCAGCTCCGGTGCTCGCACACTCTGAGAGGTAACAGGAGTGAAAGACCGTGGCTCTGCCCTCCAGGTAACTGAGACTCTCGTGTATGCTGGAAGAGAGAAAGAGAGCTGGTTTCCAAAGAGAACCTGGAAGCAAACCAAAACCAAAACGTTTAGAGGGGTGTTGTCATGAAACTTGCTCTGATTTTTTTGCCAAAAGCACCTAATTTTCTGTGATTTTCTACCTGTGAGACTCTACCAGTCACATCCTGGCTGCCAGCACCTCCCAGGGGCAGCCTGGGAGAGGGACACGGGTAAACATATCTTTAAGGATTACACAGTCCCACTCTGCTCTTGAGGTGAAACTACTTCGGGGAGGGCAAAGACAGGATTTTTCTACAACTATCCTTCACCACACTGCTTCCTGGTCACACAGCTGAGCAAGGGGAAATGGAGGTGGAGGGTGCCCCAGCCCTCACTGTCCTCCTTGGAGAGGAATTAAATCTTGTTTGCTGGGTTTTAGGATGTGTATAATGATTATATTTTTTCACAAGGAACTATCTAGCAATGTATATTGAATATATATATATATATATATATATGTATAAAATTTTATAATTAGTAGTAGTATATATATGTTTATATATACTCTATATAATATATACTATATATGCTATATATAGTGTAGTATACTCTATGTAGTATAGTATATATACGAGATATATAAATATATATATATATAAATATATATTATCCAGAATTCCCCTGGGGAAGCAGGCTGGTCTGGCAGCACTTTGTTGCAGAAGAAAAGCTGTTATTCTGTGTTTACTGGAATTCCCCTCACTTAGCTGGAGCAGGTGACTGAAAGATTCCAAAATTCAAAGCCAGTTTTAAGCACTGATGTGTTAAAAACAAACAACTTAGTCCAGCCTAGCAAAGCCTAAAAGAAACATCGCAGCTTCCTTTCCCATACATATGTTTACATTACTAAATAATAAATAAATACAAATACTCACTGATATTGAGGAAGTGAGGAAGATCCTTAAGACTTTCCTTATATATGTATAAATGTTCCATAGCTCTCTATTCTTTTTATTAAGCATTTCAGTCCTTTTCCGTCCATTTTTAACCCAGTGCTTCCTTTTAGCATTAATTCACCCTGGCTTTTTAGCACCAGCTTTCTTCCTTGGGAATTGTATCACCTCTGTTTCAGATCCTGATTTTCCAGCAGGTAATTCACAGCCAGCAAGAAACCAGCACAACTAATTTCATTTATATCACAGTTAAGCTCCTCTCAACACATGGATGGTTTTTCTCTATTCTGCTTAGTGTGGGTGTGAGTTTTCCTGAGCCCACCGGGCAATGGTAGATCCATGTCACGACTTTAAAAACACACCCTTGAATTTTACAGGATGTCAATATCCATGAAACACTTTTCGCTAAATACATTAAAGCCCCCTTTGCCCACCTGCGGGTGTCGGGGTGGGCAGCATCGCTGCTGAAGAGGTAGTCGGCATCCAGCCAGTGGGCGGTGGTCCCGCCACCGTTTGCTGCAGGGGACAGGGAGCCAGGTGAGCCTGTGCATCCATGGGGTCCCACCTGGGCGTGACCCGGGGAAGGGACAACTGCGTGTGGGGCCGCCCTGATGTGGAAGCTGTGACAGCTCCCCATGGCTGTGGGACTCCCATTGCTCCCCTGAGGGCTTTTCCCCAGTGTGGAGGCACCGTGGACTGGCCAAACTCATGCTCTGCCCTGTTGCGTGGGTCTCAGTCCCACGAAGGTGTGACAGGGCTGTGTCCCCACTGCCGTGCCCCGCTCCTAATTCCCCCTGAGCGGTGACAGGACCGTCCCCCTGCCAGTTCCCCCCGCGGATTCCTGCCAGCTCCGTGCCCCGGGGCTCCCCCGGACTTGGCCGTGGTCTCCCCCCCTCACCCCAGAGCCCCCGCGGGCCCGGGCTGACGCTCTGCGAGAACCAAGCACGGCGTCCGCGGAACATCGCGGCGGGAGCCGCCCTGAGGGGAGGAGACGAGAGAGGGAACCGCCCTGAGGGGAACGGCCTTGAGGGGCTGGAAGGAGGCAGGAACCGCCCTGAGGGGAGACGGGGGCGGGAGCGTCCGTGAGGGAGTGGGGGGAGGTGGGAACCGCCCTGAGAGGAGACGAGGGCGGGAACGGCCGTGAGGGGAGCGGCCGTGAGGGGCTGGGAGGAGGCGGGAGCGGCCGTGAGGGGAAACGAGGGCGGGAACGGCCTTGAGGGGCTGGAAAGGAGGTGGGAGCGGCCGTGAGGGGAAGTGGTGGTGGGAAAGCCCGGTGAGAGGGAGAATGGCTGGAGCTGCGTCAGGGTGCTGGATATTAGGGAAAGGTTCTTCCCCCACAGCCACAGCGTGGCCGGGCACTGGAACAGCTCCCCAGGGCAGCCCCAAGCCTGACAGAGCTTAAAGGGCACCTGGACAACACTCTAAGGCACAGGGCGGGGTTTTGGGGTGTCCCGTGCACAGTTAGGAGTCGGACTCGATCCTTCTTCTCCTAGAATCTTTTCTCAGAAAAACACTTGCATTTTGCTGATTCCGGAAACTGCTTGCAGAAAAATTGCTTTTGTTTCATAAAGCAATAATGAGGCTTGTTTCATGCTTGAAGCTTCCCAAGATATCCTTCAGGATAACCCATCCCCTGGGAACTGTTGCCAGCAGCAGAAGCGCAGCAAGATCCTCAGTACCTCAGTAGCCCAAGGACGCTGGGTAAAACAGAGAAAGTATTTCTGGACATGGTCCTGAAATCCAGCAGTTAAAGGAAATGAGCCTCTGGTGTGGTCACGTGTTGTTCTCCCACGGGCAGGGGATTTTTGAGTAAACCATCAAAATGTTTCCTAAGTAGGAACAGAAAAGTCCCACAAATGCAATCAGAGCAGACCTCCCCAGTGTGGGAAGATGATGATGGGTCCTTTGGAGACAGAGTGACTCCATATTGCCACCACTGAATCTTCAGTTTCTGCAGTCATCTCCACTCCTGTCCTAATTAGGGTGAAGCTCTCTTGGTGGAGTGGTTACCCAACAATTATTGTGGTGCTCTTGAGGATAGGAAAGGTGGAGATGAGGTGGTGGAAAGCACTTTGGTGGCCCTTCACGATCCAGGGGAGGAGGCCAGGACATGTTCCACAGCTCCTCATGCTCACACAGCACCAAGTGCTGCTCCACTGGGGTGTCTGGGAGAGAAGCTGAAACCTTTTCCTCTCTCCCAGGCCACCTTCTCTCACACAGAGAGCACTGCTGGGGCTGCCTGAGTGTATCTGGTGCTGCAGGCTGAGCTGTGTCCTGCTGTACCGTGCTGACATGAGCACTGTGCACAACCCCCCAGCCCTGACAGCCCTGCCTGTCCTGCCTGATGAACCCGAAGGGATCCCCATCACAGGGCCCTGGCCCTCAGCAACCTACCATGTGGGTGTTGGATGTGCAACAACCTGGATTTGCCTAATCCCTAACAAAAAAATTGGTTATAACGAAAATAGCTATGGAACAAGACAATATCTATCAAAAATCCCAAGAGTATGTTCTGTGACACCATCACAGCAAATCTTAATATACCAAAGAAGAGACATGAGATGCCCTGAGTCACCAGGATCACTTGATCCCACACAAGTGATCCTGGTTAAAATAAAAACGACCTGATGGCAGCAGCATTGGTTTTGGGTAATGTGAATCCCCCACAGTGTAACAGAGGACTGGCCCCAGCTGCACTTCTCCATGAGCTCAAGCACAGAGAAAACCAGAACTGAAATTCACCAGCACACACATCTGCTTCCCCCAGGCTCAGCTTTACACCACACACTCCAAGAGGCATATGCCAGAGTTCTCCCCCTTAGAGTGAGCACCATCCCCTGCCATCACTCGTTCTGTGTCCCACCCTGTGTCCCCAAGGTTCTTCATCCCTTTTTAAGCCTTGTGCCTTCCCTTCAGAGCCATGCAGAAGCCTCCAGCCAGGCAGATACCACACCAGCAAAAAATAAAAAATCTTTCATTCTATTTTATCGATGGAAAAGTGTTCTTGCATCATCTCAGTGGGATAAAAAAAGGACAACGGCCCATCATGCCACCAAGGCCACATACCCACCACCCATAACCCAGAGGCCATCAGAGCCTGTGAAATCAGCTTGTCGAGTGACTCTGAAGAAACATTTTAAGGACTAGCAGTTTATTAAGGATAAAAATTCTTCAGAATTTTGAACAGTGAAAAGTTACCATTATTTTTTAAGCAGTAGTGCAGGCATTATTAGTTACATGCTCAAAAGGCCTGCGGAGCTCCCTTGATGGTGTGGCTAAGTGGTATTTTTAACAAGGCTTATTAGCAAATTTCTGAAAGGAAGTTCATCAGTCTTGTGGCTATGATGAAGAATGGACAGAAGCTCAAGAAGACTTTGACTTGCAAGAAGAATGTCTCAAATCTGCATGGAGAGGTGGATTGACATCAGTCACTCTAGTGATACCTTCAACTGCAATTATTTTAGAACTAAAAACCAGTTTCCTCAGAGCAGCCTGACTGCAGCTTCCCTTCAGAACCACCCTCCAGGGAGATTCAGGTAAAAAATCCTGCAGAAACTGCAGGACTTTTCTGTCCTCTCCTTGGTGGAGTTCAGAGATCAACAAGTCAAGAGGATCCTTGTTCTCCACCCCACGGAGGAGTCTGTCCTGCTCTCTTTCCATACCAGCTCAGTGAATCCTCATCCCCAGACCACAGTGAAGTCACCCATGTCCCCCCTCCAGCCAGACATGTCACCCCTCAACAATGTCCCACCAACCAAAGCCATGGTGCTGCATGAGCACAGCACGTTCCAGACCCTGCCCAGGGGCCAGACTCACACCCCCACTGCCCAAAGGTGAGTGACAGACCAGAGGAGCGACTGTATACAACTTTTTATAGCTCTGCAGGAACTGGGGCATTTCATATAAGGGCTCTGTCAAGGCTTGCCCTAGGAACAGTTAATTATTATCCAGCCTCTAAGAGGGCACATAATTTAGCTGTTTCAAAAAGCATTACATCAGTTGAGCCACATATTCTGTTTCTTTTCCCTATCAAGTGTTAAACTAGAATTTCCCCCTTGCTACATCCAGATCAGTTACACACAGATGGTTTGAAGAACTCTGAGTCCTCAGACTGAGACACCAGTGAATAAACCCAAAAGCGTTTCTGGTTGGTTCCTCATGAATCCCACAGGGTGCTGCTCTGCCACAGGGTTAACCAGCCTGCCACCCACCCTGAGGCACAGGGACCTTGGGTACAGTGACTTCCTGCTCCTCCCCTGACAGAAAACAGCACTTTGGGGCCAGAGGGAGCTTTAGGGGACCTGCAACAACTCTCTGCAGTATCTACCTGACACAGCAACAACACGCAGGGAAGATTTTCTCCACAGTTCTCCTTTTTAGGAGCAAAGGACTCTTGTAGGCAGAGGATGGCCAAAACCAGACCAAAATAGTGGGCAGAAAGGGTGTGGGAAGAGGTTTTTCTTTGCCCCAAATATGATCTACTTTTTGGGTGTGGCTGCTTCTGTTCCTCAGCTTTTCAAACCCCCTCCCTACAGAAATGGGTCTGTGTTTCCCTTACCAGCACGGCACTCACCGTGGATTATCCCAGACACAGCTCAGAAGTCTGGTTCTGCAGGAAAGAAACGCAGAGCGTTAGACTTGGGGGCTAATGGCACCCCCTGTCCCCACAAGGTTCCCCCCGGAAACAGCCCCTGTGTGGCAACCAGAGTTAGCTTCACTTGTAGCTCAGGCTAGGTAAACATCATCAGCCCTGACTGCTGCATCCTTCTTTATACTCACACAATATAAAGCAAAAATTGACTGCATGACCCATTGCCTTCTGGTTAAATTCACCAAGGCAGAGATCGGGTGACACGGCATCACCAAATCCCTATGGATTGACACCAGCGAGTGTCCTCCCTGAATCCTTTACAGGTACATGTAACAGCCTTTTCAGCTAAAGCCAAGTTAGCTTTCTTTCCCTAACACAAGATCTTCAAACCCCACTCCGTTACAACACCCACTTTCCAGGAAAAGGAACAGGGACAGCATGGATATAAAGCAAGGAGCTCCAGCACGCAGGAGGGAAGGCAGAGCATACCCCACTTGTAATCGCGTCGCTCCGGCATGGTGGAATGCGCCACCCTACAAGAGAAGATGTCATCCCTTGTGGGGGTGAAGGGCACATAGACCAGGCGCTGAAATTGCCACTTCTCGTTGAAGGACAAGTCCCCGTACTTGACGCCGGCAATGGGCTGCCCGTTCTTTAGGAGCTCGATGTCAATCTTGGGTGGGTGAAAGCCACTGACAAAGCAGTGGAGGATGTTCTCCTTTCCCTCCTCGGCGCGTGAACGGGCGTACACTTCCACCTTCGGCGCCTCTGGAGAGAGGGGCAAGGGCGCGTGAGAAGCGGGACTGCCTCGGGCATCGCCTCAATGCCAACACTCGCCCACCCACCCGGCCACAGTGACCCGGACCCGCCGGGACCCTGCAGCCCCTCACCCCCGTCAGGACCTTTCGCGCCGCCCCAGACACTCACCAGCGGCCGCCCCCAGGCCGAGTAGCGCCAGCAGAGCCAGCACCCCGAGCGCCAGGGCCCCCTGCGCCATCGCCGCTCCTCGCTGCCTCGCCGTTTCCCGGAATGCCCCGCCCCTTCCCGATACTCCGCATTTTATAGACTCCGGAACCCACGGCCAATCGTGGCGCGGAGCGGCCTCTACATCATCAGTTTCTAGGTAGAACGAGAGCTCTGGGGTTGTGCGAGCCAGCGTAGAAGCGCTTTCGCTTTCACTTCCGCACTGGGTGAGGGGAAAAACCGGGGCAGGGATCCCGGGCCGTCGGGCAACAGCGGCTGGATGTGAGCCCGGGTGGGCAATGGCACCTGCCCTGGATCAGCCCCGGTGTGGCCACAGGCCCAGGGCAGCGCCCGTTCCCTGTGCTGGGTGGGCACTGCTGAGGCCACACCCCAAATCCTGGGAGCAATTATCCGTCTTTCACTCCAAGAAGGACATTGAGGAGCGTGTCCAGGGACGGGAACAGAGCTGGGGAAGGGGCTGGAGCACCAGGAGCAGCTGAGGGAGCTGGGGGGGCTCAGCCTGGAGAAAAGGAGGCTCAGGGAGACCTTCTTTCTCTACAACTCCCTGACAGAAGGGGGCAGCCAGGTGGGGTTGTGCTCTGCTCCCAGGGAACAAAGGAGAGGACAACAGGAAACAGCTTCAAGTAGCACCACGAAAGGTTTAGACTGGATATTAGAGAAATGTAATTCTCTGAACGGGCTGCCCAGGCTTGCCACAGGCTGCTAGAGCAGTGGTGGAGTCCTCATCCCTTGAGGGATTTAAAAGCCCTGTGGATGTGGCACTTGGGGACGTGGGTTAGTGGTGGCCTCGGCAGTGCTGGAGGAATGATTTGAATTGATGGTCACAGAGAGCCTTTCCAACCTAAATGGGGGTAAAAGTCACCTCTTGCTGAAGATTTTGCATCCATGGCCGCTATTACACCAACAGCCTATGGTGGAGCAAGCCATCCACCTTCCTTTTTTAACCTCTTTCAAAACCTGTGTGGTATGTCTCATTCCAGCAGCTGCAGGGTGGGAAATTGACTGTTGTTGGAGCACAGCAGAGGCTCCCTGACATAAAACATGAGAATTCTGACACCAAAGAAACAGGTTTTCTGGTGCCTCTTCCAGAAGAACTGTGAGCACCAAAGCCCAGCCAGGCTAGGAATGCCACTGAGTGTCCCAGTAGTGCTGCTTGGAAGGAAAATAAAGTGAAAAGAAAGTCAAGGCACTGCTAGTGGGGAGAAAACAGCAGCATGGTGTAAGTACCAAAACACTAAGTCCCTTTAGGACCTCTTAATGTACCTCATTAAAGCACAAATGAAATTAATAAAGCATGTATGTGAACACCCCAAAGGCAGCAGGTAAATCAGGAGAGGCCAAGCAAAGGAAAATCTTGAAAACACTTGTTATCAGTTCCCACTGGCCCAGCTCCTGCAGGGTTTGCTGGCTACTCAGTGAGCAGTGCCAACCACGCAGCTGAAAACACTCAATGTTTTCCTCAGTGTGGGATAAACAGATGCAGCTGTGGCCAGAGCCTTATCAGGGATCTCAGGGCTCTGGCAGAAATAATCCCTGAGTGTACCATCGGTGGCAGAGTTGTTGTTAGGGTCACCACAGCAGGAGTCACCACCCCAGTCCAGCTGTCCCAGGGGTGAACCCAACCCTCCCCTCGGGGAGAGGATGGCAGGATGTGGATCCTTTCCATGGGCCCTTTGGGATGTGAATCCCTGGCAATGACTCTAACCCACACCACCTGTCAGAATTTCCCAGTAAAGAGAAGCACAACTCTTTGACGCGATGTTTATCAAAAGCAACAATGATTTGGTTTGAGTAGTCAGATCTTCCACTTTTGGGACATTTCTGCTTTTATTAGCAGAATATTGGGAGAATTATTTGGGAGTGGGTGACATGACCAAGGTGCTCCTGGTATTCAGGGATGCTATGCTTTGTGGGATGCAGACATTTACAGCGTTAGTGTTGACACCTGTGCTCGGTGTTACCTACCAGAATATTCAATCCCGACAGACCACATCCTACCAGTTTTCCGTAACTCCTCAGAGGGATATCAGCTCTGAGAACAGCACGACGGGGGAACCGGGGAAAGCCGGACTGGGCTTCTCTGCGCCCCGAGAGCCGCAGGTGCGGTCACGGAACCCCTCCATCCCCACCGCCCCCCAGCTCCGGGGGGGGGGGGGGGGGGGGGGGGGGGAGGTCCTCATGCAGCCCAGTGCGCAGGCGCGGGGCGCAGCTGGGAGCCGCCATGCTGTACGGCAGGCGCATGCCGGGGCGGCGGGGGCGGCCCATAAAAGGGGCGGCGGGGGCAGTGTGGCCCCGTACAGGGACCCGGGACGGACGGACGGAGGGTGGGTGAGCGGGAGGAGGCGGCACCGCGGGATGGCGGAGGGCGGCGAGCGCGTTGTGAGTGCCTGCCCTGCTCCGCTACCCCCTGCCCGCTGCAGCCTCCCGGCGTCCCGCTCCCTCTGCGGTGCTCGTTCTCCGGGGTTGGCGCTCCCCGGCGCGGTCGGTCTCGGAGCAGACTCTGTCCTGGAGGTGCTGGTGGGATGCCCTGCCTTGTGCTCGCGTGCCGCCCGTGCCCTCATAGCGAGTGTTCGCTCTGAAGTCTAAAGATGTCTCAGCCCAGCCGCGCTGGTGCCGTTCCGTGCCGGCAGCATCCGTGGGCTGAGCGGCGCGTCCTGTCCTCGCTGGCAGTGCCGCTGGCTCCTGCTTTTCCCTTTTTCAGCTGTGAGCCCTGGGGTTGCCTGGCACCACCAGTAGAGTGAGGGGGCTGTTGGGTGCCCCCCCCACTTTGGGAGTTTTGCTAGAGTTACCTCTCCCTTAGAGAGGAATCTGCTGCTTCCAAATCCAGATTATCGAGGATTTTCTGCTGGTGGAAGATGCACTTCTGCTGGAAGAGATGGCTGAGGAGGATGAGGAGCTCGACCTGTACAACGAGATGACTTTTGGGTTAGGTAAGACCTCAGGGGAGTCCTGGTGTTGGAGAGACCTGCCAGCACTCGGGGGGAGCAGACACCCTGGTGTCTGCACTGCCTAGGTGTTCACCCACCCTACTGTGCACTGCTTCCCCCCTCTAAGACCGAGACTCCACAGAGGAGGATGTCCCAAAACTCCTGGTGGTACCAGAGATAAGCCCTGAGGTGGCCAAAGCGCTGGTAGAGGCAACTGGAAGAGCAGCTGAGCAGCTGGCCGAGGAGGAAGGTGGGATGGAGCCAGAGATGGAGCAGGTTAGCTCTCAGTTGGAGGAAGAGGTAGAGGAGCTGGGGACTGAGGAACAGGAGGAAGATCAGGAGCGCTTTGAGGAGCCTAGTGAACTGGGAGACCCAGCAGTGATGAGAGCTGTGCGGAGCAAACCCACGCTGGAGGTGATGTGTGAGCAGACAGGGGGTCCTGCTGCTCTCCCCCCTCCATCCCCACACCTGTGGATCCTGCCCTGCAAAGGGCACTGGGGCAGGGAGGCAGACCTTTAACTCCTCTTTCCTTGCAGAGCCAGGACTCGGCGGTGCTGGACAGTGGGATTGGGACTTGCTGGGAAGAGTTTGACAAGGAGGACGTGGTAAAAACGTCCCCACCCATCTGGTGATGAGGCAGGGTGGCTCCTGTGGTGTCCCCTGCTCTCTCCTCCTGTTCACTTGGCTTATGCCAACATCTCTCTGTTTTCCAGCTGGCAATGGATCCCACGGCGTGGGCCTCCTGTCCTGGCAGTGTCCCACGCCGCCTCATGCTGGAGGTGGGTACCTCCAGCCAGCTCTTCAGGGAGTGGCTAAGGGCTCCCCACAACTCTGGAACAAGGGTCTCACAGGGGATTTGGTACTCCTGGGGCATCTCCAAATGGCTCTGGGAGGTGCACAGATGTGTCTTGGTTGCCAAGGCTGAGTGCCCACCCAAAGCAGACCCTGGGTTTGAAGGCAAAGTTGTTGAGACTGGGGGGACTGGAACCCTCATGCTTGGTGTTCCCATGAGTCTCCAGCTGCTCCACACTACGAGGATGGGAGCCCAGCTGGTCTTGTTTGAGCAGTGACCAAAGGTTTTAGTAAGCTGACTGTTGCTGAGGGAGCTAAACTGTTCCCAGCTGTGCCCTGTTCCCACCTGCTGCTGCCTCCTCCCCACAGGATAAAGCCATCCTCCAGGTCCTGGAGAGACCTCCACCATCTACCAACATGGCTCTCGACTTCCTTGGCTCTCCTGTGCAGACAGGCTATGGGGGCTCTTCCCCCCTCAAGTGCCCTGACTTAAGACCGATGTCTCCCAAGCCTTTCCCCCAGTGCTTTCTCCAGCAGGTAACAGGTTTGGAGGTGCTCTTGCATCCCTTCTTTCTCTGCCTCCCCTCCTTGGAGGTGCAGCCTCGAGGACAGGCTTGTCTGAGTGGCACCTCCTGTCTCCTGCTCTGCACCAGGCACCCCTGATATCTCCTCGCTCCCCGTGCTCTCCTCAACCCTTCCCGACGGCTTGCAGACCCCCTGCACTCTTCACTCCCAACCAGGTAACGTGGTGGGCTCTGACCCACTGCCATGGCCCCACTGAGGTGGCCCTGGAGTGGCAGGGGATAGGGACAGTGGCAGTGTCTGCGGGTAGCACTTTGCCAGAGGGATGGGAGCCAGAAGCCAGCACAGAGCTGGCTGACCCCCCTGGGATGCTCCCAGGGGAAGGCTCAGACCCTTGCTCTCCTCTCTCCCTCTCAGACAGCAGGGTATGTGCCTCCGAGCCCTTTCCAGCCTGGGTCCCCCACCGTGGGCAGCCCACCACGGCCCCTGGGCATGCACTTCAGGCCCGTGGCCTCTTCTTTGGACCCTGCTCTCTTCTTCAGCCCCTCAGCCACGGGCCAGCTGAACTTCAGGTAGCAGGAGTGGGATGTTGGGGTGCGACTGGAGGGGTCCTACAGAGCAGCTGGAGGTCACCACCTCACTCTGGAGGTGTCCCAAACCCCCCTTGACCCCTGTCTGGTGTCCCCTGCAGCACACCCAGCCACATGACCCAGCTGCACCCCCAGCACCAGCGCATCCTGATGCAGCGGCAGGGCAGGCAGGTGCAGAGGTATGGGGGTCTTTTGGGTGCAGGGCAGGGGGGCTCTGGGTGGGCACAGTGGGCTGAGTTCTTCTCCTGTGCCAGTGTCTCCCCCAAGAAGCTGTGGTCTCGGAAAGTGGACCCTTATGCTGGGCTAATGACTTCCAAGGAGAAGGACTGGGTTGTCAAGGTGGAGATGATGCAGCTGCAGAGTGAGAATATAGACGATGACTACTACTACCAGGTGAGCTCCTGCTGGCAGCACCTGCAGCTTGTTCCCCTCAGGGTGGGGCACTGGGACCTGGAGAAACCCTTCAGGACTGGTGGAGGGGACTCCTGGCTTTTCCTGTTGTTACAGACCTACTACCACCGGCTGGAGCACAAGCAGGCGGAGGAGGAGCTGCTGAGCAGGCGCAACAAGCCCCCTAAGCTGGTCACGCCGTTCATCCAAAAAGTGGAGACCTATGACTCTGGTGAGGGGCTGGGGCAGGCGTTGGGGGGCTGGGTGAGGAGTTCTGGGATGTGGTGTCACCCGTGTTCCTGCCCTTCTGCAGTGGTGCGCATCGCAGGGTCGCTGGGCCAGGTCACGGTGTCCACCTGCTACAGCCCTCGCCGGGCCATTGATGCTGTGCACCACGCCCTTGTGGAGGAGGAGGTAGGTGAAGGGAAGCTGGGCTGGTTGGGGCCCTGAATTGCCAAGAATGCTGCTTTAGGAGCTGCCCTGAGCAACGGGATGCGGCACACAGTTGGAGGAGGTACCACCTCAGCAGTGGCAGCTTGTGCTTGGCCAAGGGGTGGGATTGGGCTCTGGCCATGGTTTCCTCATGGGACTGCTCTGTATCCTGAAGTCACCTTTGATCCCCAGGGAGCAGCTGGCCCAGTGCTGGGCTGGTGGCAGTGTCTGGGGATGGCTGTAACCTTTGTGCCTTCCTTTCTACCCTCCCAAAGGCTGCAGGGACCCACCGGCTGCGGGCGCTGCACAGGATTGAGAAGGTGAGCCAAGTGGTGATTTCGGGAAGAGCAGTGTAGTCCAGGTTTTCTGTTTTCATCCAGGGATTTCTCTAAGGGGATGTCTGCTTAGGCAGGGTCCTAGATAGCAGTTGGTTGAAGATGTCCAAGCTTCCTCAATAGCCTGTGTCATTTTTCCAGCTCTTCCTGCAGCTGCTGGAAGTAGAGGAGGTGCAACAGAAAATGTCCCTGGGGGAGCAACAGCCCCAGAAGCAGGAGCAGAAGAGCCAAAAAGTGGAGAGCATCTACCAAGCCTTGAAAATCAGGGCTTGCAGCAGTGAAGAGTGAGTCTGTTCTATGGGAAAGGGGAGCAGGCAGCATGTCCTGGTCCTTGTGGATCTGAGATGGTCACTGATGAGCAGGTCTGGGTCACAGGAGGATTGGGTCCTTCCTTCCATGTGTCACTGCAGCCTGTGCTGCCCTGCCTGTGAACCTTGTCCTCCAGTGGAGCTGATGCTGGTCTTTTTGGATGGGCAGAGATGCTTCAGGTCCCTTGGGATTTGTGCCAATGGAGCCTTTGTTCCCAGGGAGGCAGAAGATGAATTCCTGCAACTGCTGTGTGTGCGGAAGGGCAAGAAGCTCGTGGCCCGGCTGCTGCCCCACCTGATTGTGGAGCAAAGGGAGAAGATCCTGCTGGCAATCACCTACCACCTGCCCTTTCTCATGAAGAAGGACGTGCTGGATGAGGTAAGCACCTCCAGCCAGGGCAGGGATGACCTGGGCTGTCTCCTTCCCCCTCTGTTCTTGCTGGGGGTGGCACCCTGGGCAATGAGAGGGGCCTGCCTTGTGGGGTTGGCATGAGACAGGAGCCCCTTCCCATCCATGGGGAGGAGAAGGCCTCCAGGAGTCAGCCACCAGCAGTCCTGGTGGCAGTGACCCTCCCCTCCAAGTGCTGGGATGGGGGTGTGGCTGTGACAGGTCAAAGGATCTCAGATTCCTGCTCTCCCCTCTGCCCTGCCCAGTCTCTCCCCCTGCTCTACAGCCCGTTGAATGAGGTGGTGGGTGAGATGACCTTCAGCAAACTCATCGAGCTCCTGCAGGAGCTCACCCGGCCTCTACCCGAGTCTTCGGAACTCCCCCTCACCATGGCCTTGAAGAACCAGGTACTTGGCCCTGAGCCTGATTGTGTCCCTGGGGTGCCACTGCTGCTGGCTGTGACACTCCTGGTGCTTTCTTGCAGTTTGGCATCTCCTTGCTCTATTCCCTCCTGAGCCATGGAGAGAGGCTGCTGTCCTCACATGTGCCACTGAAGCCGTGCAGAGGGGACTTCGAGGCATGGTGAGGGACGGTGTGAGCTGGGGGGAGGGTTTGTCACTGCTCCCTGGGGTGCTCACCCCCCGTGCTGGTGCCCCCAGGACGGACATGGTGTACCTGATGTCCCAGGAGCTGTCACGCCTGCCTGCTGCCTCTCTGGCAGAGCCACTCTTCTTGCCCAGCAACCTCGTCTTGCTCTTCTGCCGCTACCTGGACAAGCAGACTGTTTACCAGCTGGCAACCAAGATGGCTGAGTGAGTACTGCCTGGAATGGCTCTCCTGGGGATCCCCCAGGGGGACAGGAGCAGACAGCACTGGGGGCTCACTGCTTCCATCGCCCTTTGGAATTATCTCCAGATATCTACTGGGCTGAGCTGATCCTGGTGCCTTTGCTCTCACTTCTTTGGGACAGATCAGCAGCCTGACACTCCAACCTCATCCTTTCCCTGCAGGTGCTCCTCGCTGCCCACGGAGGCTGACATGCTCTGCTGAGCCCCGGGAGCTGGGGGTGGGGTCTGCAGCCGGCGGTGCCGGGAATGGGCAGGGCCTGATGAACGCTTACCCTGGTGCGGGGCACTCTGGGTGACACGGGCAGCGGCAGGGCTGGCGCCGAGGGGCTGATGCCGCCCTGTCCCGGTGCCCGGGAGCACGGGTGTGGGTGGGTGTAACTTATTTTGGCCTCCCCCCTGGCAGTGGTGGGTGCTGGGTCATGGCAGGGGCCGAGGCAGGGCACAGGGGCTCTGGGAGCACCTGGGGGGGGATTTTGTCTAGGGCACGTTCTGTACAGTGCTTGAAATAAAATAGAAAGTTGATGAATGAGCTCCTCTAGCGCCTGCAGCAGCTTATGTTGGATGCACAGTAGTCCTATGGGCATTGCTGGGCAGAGAGACCCCTGGCCTGGGACAGGGATCTGGCAAAAGGCAAGGAGAAGGGAGGGATGCTCAGAGGATCAAGGAGGAGAAAGGAATGCTTGGAGAGGGGATCAGAGCACACACCTGAGCACATAGAGAGGGGAATAGGCTGGGAAAGAAGGGATGTGGTGGGGAAGATAAGTCAGAGCTTACCCTGATAGGGAAGTAGAGATTGGTGTACACGTGCGACGGATAGGGTGGGGAAGTCTTAGACATATGTGGGTGGGTAATGAAGCATCTCTTGTCTCTGATGAGCTCCCAAAGGCTGTTTAGTCTGAAGTCTTCCAGTCATGGACACAATGAAGTACCTTGAGGCATCTTCCTAAGCAATTCTGACTACCCCAAGCTGATCTTTACTTTTGTTTCTGAGGCTGAGTGTGTGCAATGTCTGCTCCCATTGTGGGAATCTTGGTAGCTCCTGCCTGGTTTTATGGTGGGATTTCCCCTAAGCCTGTGGGAGAGCTGGAACTGGGCCACCTCTACCCACCCAGAGGTCTGAACCTGACACCCAAAGCCTGGTGTGTACTCAAAAGAGGTTTGCAGCAGAAGTTGTCTCATCCTCAGACTGCCCAAGCTCCAACCCTGAGTGGATAAAACCGGTCCTTTAAAAGGGCATCCTTCAGGGGCCAAAGGGAGATTTTACAGAGAATGAGGCTGTTGGGGCTTGGGTGGGATTTATCTTTACTGCTCACCAAGGTAGCTCAGTTTCTTCTCCTTCAGAGAGTGCAAAGTCCAGCTGGCAGGACTTCCCAATCCTCCTGGAAGTTGTATCTCCTCCTTCTGCCTCTCCTGCTGATCTTAAATGATGTACATGCTCCTCATGCTTTATCCTTAGGGAGTTTTCTGGGACAGCTGTGTTCATTCCTAGCCATCCTCTTCAAAAGAGTGACACTGGCAGGTTCTCCATGGGGTGAGCCTCTAATTCCAACTCCACTGAGGCAATCTGGGACAATTCCAGTGTATCCAAGCCCAGTAGATATCTGGACAATTCTCACCTGCCACTGAAAGAACAGACCTTGCTGTTGCAAATCCCAGGGAGAATTTCAGGCAGGAGGGAATTAGCAGCTGCTCATTGATAGCAGGAGCTGGGGAGGACACTGGCGAGTCCTTCAGATAAAGATAAGCTGTGTTCTGTTTTCTGTTTGCTCTGTGCCAGTGTGGATGAGGGATGAAAATGTGACCTGGCTGCAAATGTGTGCTAGACCAAGTTTTCTGGCATGGAAGGTTGGAGATCTCTGCTGGATTTTGCTGCTCCATTACAGGAGAAAGCTGAGGGAAAAGAAGGAAAATCCATCTCTTTGTTACTCTCCCATAGCACCCAGTGCTTCCCACCTGCAGAAACAGATCCTCTCCATGGGGCAGCACCCAGGAATTGATCTAATTCTGGGGTGTCTTGCAGGGGTCAGGGACCCCCAGATCATTCAGCTGCAGCTGGATGCTCTCCCTTAATCCAGAGCTGATGGAACTCTAGGGTGTCTCACCTGCCCAGCTCCTCATGGTGCTCTCCTGTGAGAGCATTGTTGTCCTCACAGGATGGTGGTGATCCATGACCATGGGCTCTCACTGTCCGGGGTGGGGGGGGGGGGGGGGGGGGGTATGGGGCTCATCCTGGAATGTTTTAATGTTTTGGGGTGTATGGGGCTGATCTAGGACTGTCTTTGGGTATTGTGTAGGGTTAATCCTGAAACACCTTCAAGGTGTGTGTCTCATCCTGGGATGTCTTGGTGGTTATCTGGAGATGTCTTGTGGGAGTATGGGGTTAATTCTGGGATGGCCTGAGGTTATGGAGCTCATCCTGGGAGGTTTTGGAGGGTGTATGGGCTTCATCCTGGGCTGTTCTGGGGGGCTTAGAGGGCTCAGCCTGATCGACCTCCAGAGTATGAGGCTTCTCCTGGGATGTTTTTGGTGGTGCACAACTTACCTTGAGGTGCTTTGAGGGGTATGGGTGTCATCCTGGGATGTCTCAGTGGGGTGTAGGGTGCATTCTGGGCATTTTTAAGGTCTGAGGCTCATCTTGCAAAATCATGGTGAGTATATAACTCAGCCTGGGATGTCTTGGTGAATCTATGGTGTTCATGCTGCAACATCATCAGGGTCTGGGACTTATCCTGGAACATCCTGGGGGCAAAAATGGCTAATCCTGGGACATCTTCAAGGTCTGTGGCTCACCCTGCAATATCTGGAGTGGTATAGGGCTCATTCTGGGGTGTCCCGGACTTTGTATGAGGTTCATGCTGGGACATCTCTAGATTATGGGGCTAATTCTGGTGCATCTTCAAGGCACAGGGCTCATCCTGCGATGTTTTTATAGGGGGGAGGGGCTCAGCCTGGAGTGTTCTGGGCGCTACGGGAGTACTCCCCGGGCTGTCGAGAGGACACGGGTTCACTGTCCGGGTCCCGCGGCCCCCTCAGCCGGGGCGCTGCGGGGACACGGCGTACGGAGCTCCCCGCTCCCGCCGGGCGGCGGGGCCGCGCTCCTCCTTCCGCCGCCACAATCGTACGGCCCCCACCCCGTTTCCATGGTGACGACGCGGCGCCTGCCAGCGGCGGCGCCCATTGGCTGTCGATGGTGGCGGGGGCGGGGCGGATAGGGACGCTGCCCAATCCGCAGCCCGCCCGCAGGGAGGCCCCGCCTCGCGGGTTAAGCCGTGGCGGGAGCTTCCGGCGGGGCGGGCGCGGGCGGAAGCGGCGGCGATGGCGTCGGGCGGCAGCCACGGGTCCCGCTCGCCCTCCCCGGCCGAGCGCCGCCCGCCGCCCTTCCCCGAGCACCGCGGGCTGGGGGCCCCCGACAGCGACTCGGAGGGCGAGGACATCTTCACCGGCAGCGTGAGTGCGGCCGCGGGCGGCGCCCCGCCCCGGGGGCGCTGCGGGGCCGGGCCCGTGTGCGAGGAGTTACCCGGGGCATCCTCCTGGCTTGGTGAAAATAGTGCGGACACCCCGACATCTCCCGAGTAAAGGGGGGAGGAGGGTGATGCCTCTGGTCTCGTGTCCCTTCAGGGGGAGCCGCGGGCCGGGCGGGGCTCGAGAGGCTCCCGTGGCTGTGGGACTGAGGGAAGGCTTGTGCTCGGCCGCACCCGTCTGCCCGGGCTGTTCCCTCTCCGATCCCGCAGAACGCCTGCCTCAGGCCGGGCTGGTGGAGCTCGGAGCAGCCTGCTCTGGTGGAAGGTGTTCCTGGTGGAACGAGGTGGGCTTCGAGGTCCCTCACGGCCAAGCCACAGCTCAGCCTCTTCACTGTGAGGCTTGTGAGGCTTCCCTGGGGGAAGAAGCCCCGTCTGCCTTCCCCAGCATCATCAGCTCTGGTCCCCTCGACATCTAGAGGGTGCTGCCATGCTACCTTCAGTCTGAGATTGAGGGTGGTGAGGTGACAAAGGCGTCCGGTGTTCCCTGCTCACTCGGGCTTCGTGTTGGGCTGCAGGAGGGTTTTGGAGCCTTTGGTGGTACTTGTTTAGCAAGCCAGGTGCTGCTGCACAAATCCCTGAAGGTGGAGGTGTGAAGGGTGTCAGCAGCTTTCCTTGTTTCCAGCAGTCTCCTATGCAGCAAGTCCAGGTTGCTGAAGGCTGCTGGCATTGACTCCTGCTGGCATTGTCCCAGGTTTGCTCCAGGCAGTGACCAGCAGGCAGGAGGGGAGTTATAACTGACTGGTGCTTTCCCAAGCTGAATCCCTGTCAGCTGAATTTCCCCAGTCAGCCTCTGGTCCTTGGGATCACCATCTTCATGGAGCAAGGATTTCAGCTAGAGGGCCCACAGAAGCCCTTCCTGGAGGCTGGAATGCTGTGGGGTTGATTCCCTGAGCTCTGGGAGCTCACCAGACTCACCCAGACTTTTTCCACCCTTCCAGATCCAGCTGGAGGCACAGGAGGAGTTGGTGTCTGTGGCAGGAAGTTCCCCAGAAACATTCTGCAGTTTTCCAGCCTAGGGAGGCCTTGAACAGGAGATTGTGGCCATGACCAAATGAATCTGCTGGGAACAGCCTGGCCAAGCTTCTCCTGCCCCTGACACCAAGCCAGAGCTGTCTCTGCCCTGCTTCTGCTGCAGCTCCTGCCTGGTGTCTGTGAGCTGTGCTTGTGCTTTGCAGCAGGGACAAAGGGAGATCTGGGGGAATGTGGATGGATTGTGACCTTGTGAGGGTGGAACTCACACTGCTCTGGGCAAAGCAGCAGCTGGGTTTGTTTGGAAACCTGGGAAAGTCCAGCCCTGGGCCTTGTAAGAGGAAGGTGCTGGTACCTGTGGCAGGCACCAGGTCATGGAGGTGGTCTGGAGCTTTCTTTGGTGGGGAACTGGAGGGTGCAGGAGGTGGCCTGATGGTTTGTGGCCCACCAAGAGGGGTGAGCACTGAGTGCCATGGGATTTCATGGGAATCACACATCCCTGTGCTGGAAGGGGGAGGCTGCTGAGCCCCAGCAGCTTATCAGGTGTTTGGCTTTGTTGTGGAAGGCACTGTTGTAACTAATGCAGGCCTGTTCTTGTGACCTGGTGCCCTTGCTTGTCTGTGCCCTTGAATGTTAGGAAAACACTTTGTGGGGAGCAGGGGTACGGGGTTGGCTGTCTGTCTCTGCCCCCAGACACGCTCAGGATGGTTCTTGCACGCTGGGCTTCAAAAGATGAGTCTGGACGCTAGGTTTTTTCGGTCTTCAGAATTGTTTATTATCTCTTATCTATAAAGTCCTTTCTCTGCCCGAAGGATCTGACCAGCACGGCAGCCAAAGGCACTCTGCCCACCCCCAAGGCGGCCGCATCTTTTATAACAAAAACTACGTATATCATATTTACCTTTTGTCCCCAATACCTCTCATCGTCGTCACTAACTACACTCTCATCCCAGACCAATCCCCAAATGCCAACACCACTGCAGAAGATGGAAGACAGGAAGAAGAAAGAAGAGCCTGGTGGCACGCCCTGATTGCTCCATCTTGTCTCTGCAACCCCCCTGTACCAAAACCCCAAAATTTGTGATTCACCCTATAATGACAGCTTCCCTTCACCACTTACACCCGAGTGATTCTCACAGGTTCCATCTCCTCATACATCGGTGGCACATCTCTAGATGGATCAAAATCAAGCCACCAAGTGCTTTTGGCAACATTCCAAGACTCCCGAGCCCCCCAAGGGTTCTCTCAGTAGCTCTGGACATCAGGAGTGACGTGCTGAGCTCCCACACAGGAGAGGCAGGTCTGCCTGGCTGCCAGCATTCAGGGGCTCAGCAGCACCTGGGCAACCAGCAGGGCAGTGTTTGGTCAGACCTGAGTAGAACCAGAGCTGGGCCTCTCCTGTCTGTTGACAGAGGTTGGATCCCTGTGTGAGCACAGCCCAAAAGAGTTCTGTTTCCCTGTGGTGAGGGTGAAGCTGGCGCAGGGGGACCTCTGCCTGTACCTGTGATGTTGGGGGTGCTGAATCCACCCCAGACATGGCTGGTGTCCTGTGTGGGCTGATCTAACCAGGCCACGGCTCCTCTGTAGCAGCAGATGGAGAAGTAGGAGCAGGGCGTGGTGCTTTCACGTCTGAGGAACTAAAGGAACTGAGGAACTAAATTTAAGGCAAACTGGGAAGCAGTTGCAGCAGAAAACCACTTTGTCCATGTGCAGTGGGCTTCTTTATGAGCATGAATATTTCCTGGGGGAGCAGAGGAGCTGTGTGAGCCCTTTCCTCATAGGTCACCACTGTCACCACTCCTCTTGTTGTCTTGGACACTGGTCTGAAGGACCCTGGGGGCATGTTTGGCATGGAGGGTCTCTGCTCCCCACTCTCCATCACGAACACACGTAGCTCCTGCCTTTAACTGCTGTGATCCAAGCCGGGAGCAGTCCCTCCTCTAGGCAAACAGCCTAAAATACAGGAGCTCTTGCCATCAAGTGAGTGTTTTGATGGCTGTTTTGTTTTTAGCACCTTAAAGAAGCCTCAGCACAGCTTCACTCCTTCAGGAGCGACGTGATCCGGTGGCACTGCCTTGCTGGAGAGAGTGCCAAGGAGCTGCTGCTCTGGAGTCTCTAATAGAGCTCCATTTACTGCCCATCAAAGACCTGTTCTGTTCTCTGCTGGGACCTACAGAATAGCACTTGCTGTCCCCTTCTTCCTTGGGATATCTGTCTGCCTGCAAAATGAGGGATGGCTTGGGATGCGGGCATCTGTAACAGGAGTGCTGGAGCAGCTCTGTCTTCTGGTGGGGAGGACTGGTTGGCATAAAAGCTCTCAGGTGGGCTGTCCCCTCGTCCCCAAGCCTGCTCCTGGCAGCCAGGATGGTCCTTTCTGGGTGGAAGGTGGCACCAGAGTTTGGTGTGACACTTGTTGTCCTTAAAAGTGGCAGAAAGAGTGATGCTGAAGGTGGTGGACAAGGAAGGTGACATGTTTGCTCCTCTATCCCTCAGTGTAAATGACCTTTGTTTGACCTTTTAATCCTCTCACAGAGCAACTCCCCGGCCCTGAAAGAAGAACCTCCTCTCCCTGTGAGCAGCTCCTCCAAAGAGAACGGAGTTCATGTGGAGCAGGATGATCAGGACCTGTTTGCAGGTGAGTGTGTGTGTGTGCTGGGCCTCTCTCAGCCCCAGGCCTGGAGTGATAGTCCTGCAATACCCATAACCAAAGCAGATCATAAGTCCTTATCTCAAACACACGTTTGAGTCTGCTTGCTCTGGTGTTGTGTTCAGGAAGGTTGGAGCAGCCCCTGCCAGGTCTCTAGGATAATCCTGCCACAGGAGTAACTGTTTAGGAGCTGAGGAGGATTAAAGTGAGGGTTGCTTTTGTTGCCTTAAGCCCTGAGGTGGTGAGTGTCTCCTCAGAGTTAAAGGGTTTTCCTTCACCTTCTCCTGACTCCGAGCCAGTGGAAGAAGCATCTCTGCTAAAGACCTGGCTGTTCCCAAGGAACAGGAAACACAACTCCCCTCAGCAGGGGAAAATGAGGAGGGTCAGACATTCCCCAGCCCTGGCATGATGGGCTGAGAGTCAATTCTGGATAATTCTACTAAGAGGTGGAAGTTTTTACATCCTCCAGGTGGAGAGGTAGCCTGGGAAGGAGCCTTCCTCCCAGGTAAAATGTGCCTTGGCTTTAGCTGCTCCAGGGTGCAGCTCCCCAAGCACACAGCAGGGAGGTGGTCAGTGAGAGGTGATGCCTGGCTCCTTCTGGAATAAGTTCCTTGGATTCACGTGATGTTCTCCAGCAGATTGATCAATTGCTCTTACTGCAGTGACAAGGCTTTGTTATGCTCTTCCAGTGCTTACAGGTGTTCTCCCCATGGATTTCTTTGCTAATTAAGGCTGTTGTTACTTCCTGGATCCCACGAATCAGAGAATATTGCAATTGCCTTTCCAGAGACCCCAAGAGAGAGGCTGACCCTTGCAAACTTCTTTTGACAGATGCTACTGTGGAGCTGTCCCTTGATAACACTCAGAACAACCAGAAGAAGGAGGTGGCCAAACCATCCAGTCCTTTGCCCTCATTAGATGTAGCAGCAAGTTCTTCCAGAAACCTTTCAAAGAGCTATGAGGAGGTGAGAATTCCAAACTGTCCTGCAGGTTTCAAACTGTCTTTGGCAGAACCTCTCTGTGTACTCAGTTGTAAACATGAATGTTAAATGATGTAATTAATATGTAATTGCCTTATTGAATGCCGTGATTTATATCTCAGGCCATCAGTCTGGGACTGATACCACTGGAGTGGGGCTCAGGTCAGCCTGGTGGCATTCCTACTCGTGTGGAGGTCCGTATTCCTTCCAGAGCTGTCACAGGGGTGGATCTGGTCCTGAGGGTCCAAGCTGTGAATGGTAGCTCTGCAGGTTCTTCTTGGGGCTGAGCAGTTTGTGCATCAGTCTGGGCAGAGAGTGGGGTGGGAACAGCAAACCCAGTTTGGGATCTTTGCCTGGACACGATGAGGAGCTGGAAGGGTTTATAGAGCAGTCCTGGCCAGACTGAGGTGCTAGAGCTGCCTTGCAGGGGGACAAGCTCACCGTGATGGTCTGGGGTGGGTTGAACCCTGGTTTCCTGACTTGCTGTCCCTCTGTGCTTTCTCCAAACAGCTGGAGGAGGAGGAGCAGGAGGACAAATTTGACCTGACTGTGGGAGTGAGTGACCCAGAGAAAGTTGGTGAGTAATGGCCCTGCAGGAGAAAGGGCTGGGGGGGCCAGGGTGGCCCTGCAGCTCCTGCCTCTAAGCACAAACCCGAGCCTTGAATAACGTTTCCAAGGCTTCCTCTGGCATCTTAAAGATATGATGCTGCACAAAGCCCAGGGTGAGGATGAGCCAGGCAGAGGCAGGTTGTAGAAAGCCCAGAGCCAGGTTTTTGGGATTCTTGGTGCCTGGCACTGTGGTGACCAACTTGGTATGACCTCCAGGCAGCACTGCCCCGTGTGGAGCTGGCATGGGCTAAGCAAAATTCCCTTAACCTGAAACTGAGTGCATTGTTCCCTGCTCTGGCACATTCCCTGGAAGCTGGGCTTGCCAGGGAAACAACTCTGGCTTCAAAATGAGAAGCAAGAGGGTTTCTGTCTATTTGAAAGAGGGGTCAGAGTGCCATGACCAGCCACGTGGAAGTTCCTGGGGTGCAGAAAACCCAAGGGAACATCTGATCTCAGCCAGCAGAGCAGCCCAGCCAGTGGCAGCTTGTTCCCACTCCATGGCTTGTGATCTCTGGAGCAGGGAGGTGTAAATCAGATGTATCTTAAGGGTAGCACTGGAGCCGGGAGGATGCCCTTCAGATGAACTGCCAGGTGAACAAGGGGATTTCTGTGTGAGCTGGAGCAAGCTGCCTGTGGTGTTCCAGGATCCAGCCCCATCCAGGCTGACTTGCATCCCGTGAATAGACTGTTTCATGTGCCCCACAGCCCCCGAATTGTTGGGGTCTGAGCAGATGTGTGGAGCCAGCCCAGAGGCTGCTGGCACAACAAGTGCCCAATTGTCAGTGCTGGCTCCCGTAGGAAGTGTGGGGAGGCAAAAGCAGGTTGGGAAGTGGCTGCTGGGCAGGAGTCCAGGGCCATGCAGCAGGATGCTGCCTCTGGTTTTGCAGGAAGATCCAGGGCTCCATCAGACCCGAAATCAGGATCACTGAGGCAGGAAAAGGTCAGGAGCCTTGTGCTTTGTGTTCGGGGAATAGTGGAAAGTGATGATGTTGTGATCCCACCACTTCCTTTCTGTTTTTCTTAGGGGATGGCATGAATGCCTACGTAGCCTACAAAGTGTCAACACAGGTATGTCTAACCCCTCTGTGTCTAATTTTCTGTTATTTTTCCATGCTTAGAGGCAGCTGGACTGTGTGTCCTTAGCCAAGCCAGCAGTGACCTAAATAAACAGAAGGCCTGAATGCCTTGTTTTGTGGATTCAGGAGTTATAATCCACAAAGGATGAGCCCAGCAGAGGAATAGGGCTGGAATCTATTTGAAAGGAGACTGGCTTTATTTTCACAGCCAGTTACCTCTTTGCAGCCTTGGCTGAGAGGGATGCTCAGCATTGGAGGGAGCAGCAGGAATGATATCTATTGGGAGAGTCCCTGAGCCCGGGGCTGCTGCTGAAGGTTCTGTGCCAGTGGCAGCATCAGATTGAGCTGACCTGAGCTCAACACTCTCTGCAGAGCTGCTGCTGTTGTTGCATTCACATCAGGACCTATTCCCTTCAGTTCCCATGAGAAATGCAGCTGCTGGAATGCTTTGGAGTCTGGCTCTGGAAAGTTTCTCCAGCTGCCTGTACTATGGCTGCTGGGCTACAGGCAACCTGTGGTCTGAAGAAGAGACAGGAGGATTTGTTATCCTTAATTCCTGCTCTGCAAACCCAGTCCAAAGCACTGGTGGCCCTTGTAGTCTTTAGGTGGCCTGAGGGGTGTGTCCCTGTTCCCGTGTGGAGTAGGGATGGTGGAATTAGGCAGTGGGCAGGGCTTACTAAGCAGCCCATGGCTACAGGAACAGCTGTTTGTTATTTAATGCCATTAATTCTGCTGCTGGCTCCAGGGAGAACCCAGCTGGGAGAGAAACTGTGGAAAACCTGGGCCAAAACTCTGCTCACATCTTGCAGAGCTGGTGCTGTCCCACTTCACCCCAGAGGTGCCAGCAGGGCCAGGCTTTCCTGGGGGAGTGTGACCCAAGTGCCCTCTGTTTCCCAGACCAGCATGCCCATGTTCAGGAGCAAGCAGTTCTCAGTGAAAAGGAGGTTCAGTGACTTCCTGGGGCTCTACGAGAAGCTGTCAGAGAAGCACGCCCAGAACGGGTTCATTGTCCCTCCGCCGCCCGAGAAGAGCCTCATAGGTGAGTCAGGAGCTGCACAGCACCAGGGCTGCCTCTGCACAGCTCTCCTGAGTCCTTCTGATGGGAGCTCTGTGCCCAAGGACTGCCCTGCAGCAGTGTCAGAGCTGACTGGAAGCTGCAGAGTAGACAAGGAAAAGAATCTGGGTTCTGTGGCACAGACAAAGCTCTGGCCCCATACTTGGAGCTCTGGACTTAAATCCTTGATGGAGTTCACAGATGCCTCCCCACCTGCTTGGTGAAGAGTACAACCTCAGTGGTGTCACTGAATTGCTGCTCACTTGAGTTCAGCCCATTGCTTTGCCTCTTTCCTGCCTGTCAGTTCCTTGGCTACGGGCAGATTTCAAATTTCCAAAGTCTAATTCCTGTTGTAAGATTCTTCTCCTCCACTGTCACCCTGATAGTCTGTAATAAACCACTTTACCTTGTGTGTAGAGTTTAGAGCAGCTCATTAATCACATCTTCCCTCTGTGCTAGGCATGACCAAAGTGAAAGTTGGGAAAGAAGATTCCTCCTCTGCAGAGTTCCTAGAAAAACGTCGGGCTGCTCTAGAGAGGTATGACCCCATCAGCTGTCCCTGACCCGAGTGAGGGATCTCAGAGAGCTCTGCTCTTCATGGTGGCACCACCAAATTCCCCAGGGAGACAGGAGAACTGCTGGGTGAACTAGAGCAGCTGTTGGCTCTGATTTCCAGCCCCCCAGCTGCTGTTCTGGAGTAAATACCAAGCTGAGATGGACAGATTTAAAATCAAAAGCTGGATTTGCTACAGCCAAAGTAACTCCTGGAGTTGTTCCTCCCACAGGTACCTACGGAGAGTGGTCAGCCATCCAACCATGCTGCAGGACCCGGACGTCAGGGAGTTCCTGGAGAAGGAGGAGGTCAGTAGGATGAAGTAAGGAATCCTTGGAAGTGCTGAAGGAAATGGTCCTTGAGCAGTTAATGAGGCAGGATCCCACAAAACTCAGTGGGGAGTGTCAGAGTGGCACCAGGTGCCCACCAAAGCTGCTGAACCATCCCCTCAGCCAAACAAAAGGCTTGTGGGGTGAGGTAAGGGCAGGGAGAGATCCCTCAGCAGGTATCTCATGCGCAAAACAGAATCATGGAATGGCTTGGGCTGGAAGGGACTTTAAAAAGCCCATCTTATTCCACCCCCTGCCATGGGCAGCAGCACCTACCTGCTGCTATCCCAGGTTGCTCCAAGCCTCATCCACTGGCCTTGCACACTTCCAGGGATGGGGCTGCCACAGCTGCTCTGAGCAAGCTGTGCCAGATCCTCATCATCCTGACAGGGAAGAATTTCTTCCCAATATCCCATCTGTCCCTGCCCTATGGCAGTGGAAACTCATTTCCTCTTGTCCTGTCACTCCAGGCCTTGTTCAGAGTCTCTTTCCAGCTCTCCTGGAGCCCCTTTAGGCACTCAATAGGGCTCTGAGGTCTCCCCAGAGCCGCCTTCTCTCCAGGTGAACACCCCCAGCTCTCCCAGCCTGGCGCTCCATCTCCTATGGCAAAGCAAACTTTTCCATTCCTTCCCAGCTCCCAAGAGCAGTAGGAACCCAGACCTTGAGTGGAGCAGGAATAATGAAGATGTTCAACAAAGCCACGGATGCAGTCAGTAAAATGACCATCAAGATGAACGAGTCGGACATGGTGAGTGTCGGGGCACCTCTGGCCATCCCTGTCCTCACTCCAGAGCTGTGTGCTCTCCCCAGCTCCAGCTCTGGGTGCAGGGAAAGCCCCCCCTGTGGGAGTCAGCTCTGCATTTACCCATTGCAGTGGTTTGAGGAGAAGCTGCAGGAGGTGGAGTGCGAGGACCAGCGGCTGCGGAAGCTGCACGCGGTGGTGGAGACACTGGTGAACCACCGCAAAGGTGACAGAGGGACATCTGGGCTGGGACACTCACATCTGGGCTGTTCTCGAGGGGGTCACCATTGTCCCAGGGACACTTCCAAGGAGCTGGGACAGTGCTGGAAAGGACCCTCTGTCCCTCCCCCTGGGAGACAGATGTAAAATGGTCACCCTTGTTCTTCTGTCCAGCCCCATAAGCTCGGGATGGCAGTGTGGAAGGGAACCTGTGTCCTGTGGGATCATAGAACCCCAGGATGGCTTGGGGGGCTAAAGGAATATTAAAGTCCATCTTGTTCCACCCCCCTGCCATGGGCAGGGACACCTTCCACTATCCCAGGTTGCTCCAAGCCCCATCCAGCCTGGCCTTGGACACTTCCAGGGATGGGGCAGCCACAGTTTGTCTGAGCAACCTGTACCAGGGCCTCAGTTCCCTCACTGGGAAGAATTCCTTCCCAATACCCCATCTATCCCTGCCCTCTGGCAGTGGGAAGCCATTTCTCCCGATCCTGTCCCTCCATCCCTTGTCCCCAGTCCCTCTCCAGCTCTCCTGGGGCCCCTTCAGGCCCTGGCAGGGCTCTGAGCTCTCCCTGAGCCTTCTCTTCTGCAGGCTGATCAACCCTAATTCACTCAGCCTATCCTCATGGGCCTGAAGGCTGCTGTAGCAAACCTGAGCAGAGCTGACCTCTGGGAGTGGGGATGTTTTCCTTCCTCTGCATTTTTGACTGACTTCTGCAAAGCTGTGCCTGTCCTTCTGCTCAGCTGCTTCCCTTTTTCCTCATGGCTGGAAGCTGCTAGCCCTGACGGAGCCAGTGCTGGCTCTTCCAGCTGGTATCTCCTGGAGCCATGGGAAGGCAGCTCCAAGGGCTGAACCCTCTGCTGGGGAGCTCCTGGTGCAGCCAGGCCCTTCTCCTGACCCTCATCCTGTTCCCCAGAGCTGGCATTGAACACAGCCCAGTTTGCCAAGAGTCTGGCCATGCTGGGGAGCTCAGAGGACAACACAGCCCTGTCTCGGGCCTTGTCCCAGCTGGCTGAGGTGGAGGAGAAGATTGAGCAGCTGCACCATGAACAGGCTAACAATGACTTCTTCCTCCTGGCCGAGCTCCTGGGGGACTACATCCGCCTGCTCTCGGTTGTGAAGGTAAGGACTCCTTTGCTCCTGCTCCTTGTACCCCTTGTGGGCTTAGGGATGCCAGCAGGTCTTCCAGACTCAAGCACAGGGCAGAGCAGAGGGCATGCAGGACATGGCCTCTTCAGGCAGAGGGAAAACATGCTGGCTGTCCAGTTGTGCACTGGTTAGGTTGGAAGATGGTTGTAGGTGAGGCCTGGCCATGCTGCTGTTCTCCAGAGGGGATGTGGAGCAGGTTCATGGCTTGTAGCTGACCCCAGCCCTTCCAGTGGTGAAGGCTGAAGCTGTGAGCTGGTAACCTGTGATACAGGGGGTGAGAACTGACCTGCCAAGTGCCTGCTGTGTCAGAGCCTGAGTGCTCCTGAACTTGGGCATCAAGTCCACAGTGCCCACCTGGTGCATTGGGAAGAAGCAATCCCACGGGAGTAGCAAGTCCAGCAGTCTGACCCCTTCCTGTCCCGGAGGCCAGACCACCATATCCTTGGTCCACTGGTCCATACAGGAGCTGTGGATGCTCCAGAGCAGGACCCAGTCTGTGTTCTGGCTCAGCTTTGGTCCAGGACTTGTCAGGAGTTCTGTGCCCCTCCGTCCCTCCAGGGAGCCTTTGACCAGCGCATGAAGACCTGGCAGCGGTGGCAGGATGCTCAGACCATGCTCCAGAAGAAGAGGGAGATGGAGGCCAGGCTGCTGTGGGCAAACAAACCTGACAAGCTGCAGCAGGCCAAGGATGAGATCTCGGAGGTAGGGAGCAGAGCGTGGGGTCTCTACACTGCTCCTGCCCTCCCTTCTCCAGTGGGGAAGGAGCCTCCTGGGCTGGGGAAGGAGCCTCCTGGGCTGGGGAAGGAGCCTCCTGGGCTGGGGAAGGAGCCTCCTGGGCTGGGGAGCACCTCCTGAACGGGAGGGAGAAGTGTCTGTGTCCAAGCTGCACCAAGGGCTAAGCCAGCCTTGAGTGAGGCTGCAGGAGGGGCTGCTCGTGCTCCTGCCTCCTGTGAGCTCCAGCAGCACCTCTCACATGCACGGTCGTGGCTCCAGCCCCCCGTGGAGAGGGGGCAGGAGCTCCTTCTGCTGTGCCCAAAGCGCCCTTGCTGTCTCTGCAGTGGGAGTCCCGGGTGACACAGTACGAGCGGGACTTTGAGCGGATTTCTGCCGTCATCCGCAAGGAGGTGATACGGTTTGAGGTACGTTGGGGCAGCCCTTGGCACTGACCTGGGCTCCTGCCCCTCCTCCTGGCCCAGCAGCATCCCTAAATCCCAACGTGTGTGAGCTGGGGTGTTGCTGAGTGGGCTTCCCCACGAAGAATCTTAAAATAAAGCTGGGTGGGCAAAGATCCTCTATGTCCCATATCCTGGTCTCCTCACGGGACCCCAGGAGGAACAGGAAAATTCTGGGGATTTCTCCTTCCCCCTCCCAGACTCTGGAGGGTTTTGGTGGTTGCTCCAGCCTCACGCCCATCTCTTGCAGAAAGAGAAATCTAAGGACTTCAGAAACCACGTCACGAAATACCTTGAGACGTTATTGAACTCTCAGCAGCAGGTGAGTGCTTCCCGATGTGATTTTATGTCCAAGTTCAGGCCATGCTTCTGAATCTCTCAAGCATGGCCCCCTGCACTGCAGCTTCATCCTCAAGGCTCCTGACTCTCTCCCTCTCCTCCCTGCAGCTGGTGAAGTACTGGGAAGCATTCCTGCCCGAAGCCAAGGCCATTTCTTAATTGGACTGAGCAAACAAACCTGAGTTTTGCCTTTTTTTTTTTTTTTCTTTTTTTTTATATACACTATACCTCCTCCTCTTTTCCACGTGAGCGACCCCTCGTTCCCCATGCTGGAGCTGGTAGAGGTGTCACCCCCAGAAGAACAGCTTGTGAGCCAGTAACTCTTCTAACTGTATATTTTTCATTTAGCAACATATATTTTCTTACTGAAGAGAAACTAGTTTCCTGCTTCCAGACCAGACCCGCAGCCAGGGGGTTAATGAGATCTGGCAAATATCTATTTTTCAGGCTGGGTTTTAAGGCTCTAATGAATTATCTTACTCCTGCAGTGCCATTAAAGTTCTGTAATAAAACTTCTATCAGGGCAAACAGGCTCTGGGTGTTCAGGGTGGGAGTGGGGCGGGGTAAGGGTGCATCCCTGGAGGCCGAGGGAAGCAGCAGAGCCTCCCCCGTGTTGTGACAGGACAGAGGTGACCTTGGACGCTGCTCTGGCCACCTGCCCCTGCTCTTGATTAGGCTTTGGCTCTCTGCCTTTCCTCCAGTGGAAGCCGTTTTTAGGATCTGAGCTCAGCGGGGCTCTGTGGCAATCCCACTTTGTGGCATTGCCCAGAAATCCATGGTGGAGCTCTTAGGGCTGTGGTGCTCCTACCCCCCTCCTTACCCGGGGTAGGTTTGCTCCTTTCCCCCTTCCCAGCCTCGCGTGTGCTTTTTCTCAAAACCGATACCCGTTCAAAAAGCGAAAAGGCAGCTTGGGCTGACTTCCCTCTTTCCTTTCCCCTTATCCTTGTAAACCTGCTCCCTGCGGCGTCTCCGCGGCTCCTTCCCCCTGTGCTGGTCTGGGGCCGCAGGATCGTCCCGGGCTGGCCGGGGGCCGTGACCCCGCCGTGGGCGCTCGGGGCGGTCCCTGCCCGGCCCCGGCCCCGCTCCGAGCCGGTCCCGCCCGTGGCCCCGCCGTGCCCCTGGCCATGATCGCCGTCTCCATCCCCGCGGCGGAGCCCCCGGCGGCTGCGCGCAGCCCCGACCGGGCGCACACGGTGAGGGACGGGGCACACGGGGGGTGGGGGCTCGGCTGTGCCCGCAGGGAGCGGTGGGTGAGGGGGTCCCCTTCTGCCCCGGGGACTGGAGGTCGCCGGTTGTCCCCGGGTGTCCCCCGCCCCTCCCGGGAGTGCGGGTCCCTGCCTTTCCCCAGGGGTCCCTGCTCTGGGGGGTCCCAGCTGCCCTGGCACTGGAGGTCCCCACGTTCCCACGGGGTGTCACCCTCTGCTCCCGGGGGATTTGTCGCTCTCTGCCCTAGGAGTGGAGGTCGCTGCGTGTCCCTGGGCTGTCCCTGCCTGTGGCAGACACAGACCCCCTGCCTTTGAGAGGGGTGTCTCTGCTCCGGGGGTGCGGGATCCTGCCCGCCGCTGTCCCCGCTGCCTGCGGGGATTGCAGGTTTCTGCCTCTGCCCAGAGCTCTCTCCCTGCCCGGCGGTGCTCCCACCCTAACCCAGGAGCTGGAGGGCTCTCATGTCCCACCTCCCTCGTGTCCTGTTCGTTCCAGCACTGCCTTCTGTCCCCGGGGTCGGGGTGTCCCTGGCCCTGGGCTTGGAGGATCCCAAACAGCCCCGGGAGTGTCCCCGGCAGCCACAGCGGGATCCCTGCCCCGGGTGCTCCGGGCAGAGATCCCCACAGGGGTCGCTGCCGATGGGGACGCTTTGCCCTTGAAGGAGGGGATGGGGGACGTGGGCAAGGTGAGATTATTGGTTTGGCCTGGGGAGGGCCACGGGGGTGGCTGCCTCTGCGTGTTCCTGAAGGTTCCAGCCGGGGGGAGCACAGACCCTTTACCTTTGAGAGGGGAGAGGTCCCTGTCGCCCCCATGGCTGGGGGTTCCCTTCTTTCCCCGGGCTGCCCCACCAGCTCTGGGACTGGCGGTCCCCTCGTTCCCCCAGGCGACCCTGAAGTGTCCCAGCCTCAAGGGTTGGAGGTCCTCAAGTACCTCTGGGTCCCTGCCCCCGGGGGCACCTTCTGCCCTGGAAGTCGGGAGTGTGTCTATCCCGCAGCTTCCCTCTGGCCCTGGGGTGCAGGCTTCTGCCTTGTCCCCAGGGGTGCCTCCCCTTGCCCCAGGGCTTGGAGGCTCTTCCTGCCCACCCCGAGGTCCTGTTCTGGGGCTCTTATATCCTCTTTACACCCAGGGTGGCAAGGATGGAATGTCCCCTGTCCCCAGGCTGTTGCTGGGTCCCTGTCTGTCTGTCTCTGGGTGCCTCCTCTTCCCTGGGCCTGAGGGTGCCTGTTTGCCCTGGATGGTGGAGAGTGTGAGGCTCTTAATGTGCCCACCGGGATGTCCCCACATGCTCCAAGTGCTTGGGGGCTCCCAGCAGCCCTTACCTCCTCCCAGGGTCCCAGCTATCCAGTGAGTGAGGAGGCAGGGGGAGAGAGGGGCAGATGGGACCATGTGCCCTGAGGAGGAGAGGGCCCCAGCTGTCCTCATGGATCCCTTTCTGGGAAGGGGGACACAAAGCCCTTGAAGGGGAGGGGGGTCCCTGGCCCAGGGGGTGCTGGGCAGAGGTCCCCACAGGGTTCCTTTCTGAGGTGAGTCCTCTGCTCTTCTATCTTGGCTTGGGGGGTCCCTGTAGGATGGAGCTGCCTGTCTGTCCTTAGGGGCCCACCCTTGAAAGAAGGGGCTGTCCCTGGCCTGGGGGATCCCCATTGGCCCTGGGGAGTGGAGTGGGGGGGGGAACCCCTGCCTGTGTGGGGAATGAAGGGGTTCTCCTGCCTTCCCCAGGAGGGTGGAGATCCATGACTATCCCTAGGTAAGGGGCCTCACCTGCCTTTGGGAACGATGGGTTGTCTCCCTCTGTCCCATTGGTTTGAGGTCCCCACGTGTCCCTTCCTGGTGTCCCTGTCAGCCCCAGGATCCCTGTCTGTTGGGGTTTGGTGGGGGTTGGGATGTCACACCTTGCTGTGCTCCCCTCGGGAAGGGAGAATTGTGTCCCAGCTGCTTTTGGGGGTCCTGCCTGGTCCCATGATGCCCCTGTTGGCCATGGGGGTGTTGGGGGTCTGCCCTGGAGGCTGGGGGTCTCTGCCTGTCCTAGAGAAGTGGGAGTGGAGTGTCCCATGTACTCTCCCCAGGTGTGTGAGTTAGGGGCCCCTACCTCCTCTGGGAGGCTGATGAGTGATGAGGGTGATGAAGATGGTAAGGGTGATAAGGCTGGTGAGAATGGTGAGGATGATGGGAATGGTGAAGATGATAAGGCTGGAGCTGATGAGGATGATGAGGGATGGTGAGGGTGATGAAGATGGTGAGAACAGCAAGCATGGTGAGTCTGGGACTGGTGAGGATGGTGAGGATGCTGAGAATGCTGAAGATGATGAGGATGGTGAGGGTGATGAGTGATGGTGAGGGTGATGAAGACGGTGAGAACAACAAGCATGATGAGTCTGGGGCTGGTGAGGACGCTGAGAATGCTGAAGATGATGAGGCTGGAGCTGATGAGGATGGTGAGGATGATGAGGGATGGTGAGGGTGATGAAGAGAACAACGAGCATGGTGAGGCTGGGGATGGTGAGGAGCACACTGTCTGTCCCCACACAGGTGTTCCGGGTGGAGGTGCTGTGCAATGGCCGGCGGCACACGGTGACCAAGCGCTACAGCGAGTTCCAGGCACTGCACAAGCAGGTGAGACCCCCCCAGCTCTGCAGGAGGAGATGTGGGTGGCCTGGCCTCATCCTCTCTGGCCTGCCCTGATACCCCCACACCCTTCCTCAGATCAAGAAGACCTGCAAGGTGCCCGACTTCCCCCCACGCCATGTCCCCAACTGGATGCCCAAAGCGCTGGAGCAGCGCCGGCAGGGCCTGGAGGTTTACCTGCAGGTGAGGCGTGTATGGCAGGATCAGTCTGGGTTTTTAGGGGTGAGGAAAACCTGGTGGTGGGTTTGGGAGGGGCTTATTGGGGTGCTGACACCCCTGGAGCATTGCAGGGTGTGCTGTACCACAATGAGGAGCTGCCCCAGGACATCCTGGACTTCCTGAAGGTGCGGCGGTGCCAGCAGAGCCCCAAGGCCAGCAGCCCCCCGTGAGTAGATGAGTTCTGCCAGCACCAGGGTTATCCCACATGGCACCAGGATTGTCCCCATTAGGCACCCTGAGTACCTGGGGATGGTGGGGACAGGCTGAGGACTGGTGTCCCCTCTTCTACAGCAGCACCAGACTCCTGCCCTCCCAGCGCCCCATTGTTGGCTTCTGCTCGGATCCCTACGTGCGGCCACACGGCCCAGGTAAGGAGCAGGGCCACGGAGCAGGGCTCCAAAACCTCCAGGAGCCTCCTCTGGGCCCTACAAAAGCCCTTCTCCTTCACTGGGGCCCAGGAGGGAACAAGCTGTTACAGCACTCCCATTTCCTCGCAGAGCTGCTCCCCAACACGGTCCTCAGCGGGGTCCTGCAGGGCCTCTACCTCCCCCTGAGCTGTGTCCCCGGCCAGGCAGCAACCCCAGCCTCTGGAATGATGAGTTCCACCCAGCACCCAGGGATGCAGTGATGAGAGAAAGGATCCTTGTGGTGAAACTCACTCCTCCCTGCTGGGAGAAGCCGAAGGGATGTTGGGAACTGCTCTCCCACCACCATGCAAAGTGCCTTTGTTGGCAGAAGAGGAGCTCTGCCTTCCCCCTACTGTTCTGGGCTTGCAGAATGAACCTTTGGATGCTGAATGGTGCTGGAAAACCTCTCTGCATCCAGGCTTTGGTGCAATAAATCTCCTGGATTTGACTGACTGGCAAAGTGCTGTGGAATTCTGCAAAGCAAACCCAGGGCCAACTGTGGCACTGCTCCCAGCTGGATGAGATGATAAAAAAGACAGGTTGGGAGGGGAGCTGGAAGGTTGAGGGGTGCATCTGGGAGAGGGATGCAGAGTGATCTGCACCCCTCCGAAGGCAGGAGAGAGGCAGCTCTTTAAAAAACACATTGGTCACATTTATTGGTGCATGTGCTTCTTACAAAAGTGATGGAAGAGCAGCCTGTGCCCTGTCCCACTGGCTGGAGGCAGCAGGGAGAGGGGCTGGGCACTGGGACACAGCGGGACCCGGTGGCCCCAGGGCAGGGGAAGCACAGCAGCCCCCGTCCCACAGCCCCTCAGAGCCTGGCAGGGCTGGTCCCGTCACTCCTTGGCGATGGCAAATGGCTTCTCCACCTCGATGGTGCCACAGTCGACAATGGTGACGTCCTTGAGGGGCTTGTCCCGGCTGTCCGTCTTTGTGCTCTCCACCTTCCTCACCACGTCCTGGTGGAGCACAGTGTGACAGCTGAGCAGAGCCAGCTCAGCCGAGCCCTTCCCAGAGCACCAATCCCTCTCCCATGCCTCACCATTCCCTCCAGCACTTTGCCAAACACCACGTGCTTCCCGTCCAGCCAGGGCGTCTTCACGGTGGTGATGAAGAACTGGGAGCCATTGGTGTCCTTGCCAGCGTTGGCCATGCTCACCCAGCCCGGCCCGTAATGCTTCAGCTTGAAGTTCTCGTCAGGGAAACGGTCCCCGTAGATGCTTTTTCCTAAAGGGGGGGGACAAAAAGGCCACAGTGGTCTCATGGAATATGTCAGGTAGGGGTGATGGTGGTGGTAGCTGCAACATGAGGTGGGTGGGGGAATGAGTAATTCCAGAACAGGGACTAGCACTGGTGCCACAGGGATACATGAGACATGGGCTGCTGCAGGGAGCTGGAAGCACCCCAGGGGCTGGGCAGGGCTGTGATGCCAAGGGAGCGGAGCAGGAGGCTCCCAGCACTCCAGTTACCCCAGCACTCAGCTCTGCTGCGAGGCCATGTCTTTGTGAGCTCCATGCCCACTTGATTCCACCAAGCTCCAGCGCTACACTGCTCGCAGGGACAGCCCTGCAGTGGTTGGAATTGCGGCTCCTGTCTCACTTCAAGACAGTGGCTTGGATCTGCCAAGTTACCTCCAGTGCCGTCACCACGGGTGAAGTCTCCTCCCTGGATCATGAAGTCCTTGATCACACGGTGGAACTTGCTGCCCTTGAAGCCAAATCCTTTCTGGGAATGTGGAGGGAGAACATGGGGTGAGGTGAAGGGGCAGACCGGAGCTCCATGGCCCCAGCACTGCCCCGGGGCACCAAGCAGGACCCGAGCAGGGGCAGGTGAGGCCCAGGGTGCCACAGGCCCCTCACCTCTCCGGTGGCCAAGGCCATGAAGTTCTCCACCGTCTTGGGCACTGTCTTGCCGAAGAGTCCAATGATGACACGGCCTGCATCCTCCTCACCGATCCGCAGGTCGAAAAACACCTTGGTGGGGGGGCGGAGGAAGGTGAGGGGGGGGATCAGGGGCGCCAGACTCGCCTTGCTGGGCCAACCCACCTCCAAAACTCCAACTCACCAACTCCGACCAGGCCCAAGCCCTCCCAAGGTGAGGTTGGTTGGTGCCACACAGCCCTGGCTGCATCCCCCCCCGGCAGCCTCACCACTCACCCCAGTTGGACCTCCCAACCCAGCCTTCAGCCCAGTCCCCCCATGTCAGCTTCCCCAGAGCTGGGCCAAGCTGTCCCCAGACCACCTCCCCTCTTTCAGGTGCCCCCTCCCCCCCCCCCCTCACGGTCTCACCCCACCCTCCCCGTCCGGGCCCCCTCAATCCCAGACCCATCCAGGGCCCCTCACCCCAAGTTCCCCTCTCCAGGTCCCTCCCGCCCCATCCGGGCTGCCCCCACACGGAGTCTTTCCCAATCCCCCCCCCCCGGCCTCGCCTCGGCCCCCCCCGACCTTGGCGGTGACCTTGGGTCCCTTCTTGCGTTCGTCGGCGCGGGAGGCCGCGGGCAGCAGGAGCAGGAGGGCCGCGCCCAGCGCCGCCGCCGCCACCAGCACCTTCATCCTGCGCCGCTCGCAGCCCGGCCACAGCGCCCGCCGCGCCGCCGGCATCCGGCCACGCCCGCCGCGCACCCCCGCCCGCACCGCATCTTGGTACCGCCCGCGCCGCTCGCCCGCCCGCTCCGCCCGCCTGGGCGCGACCAACAGGGTCCCACGGGGGGGGGAAGGCAGCACCTTCCGGCCGGGCGGAGCGCGGGCGTATGCCACGTTGCCCCTCGCTGGGCGGCCGCGACGCTGTCAATCATGAGCGGAACGCCGCGATGATTGGCCACTGCGGGGGACGAGGCGGGAGAGAGGCGGGACCGAGGGTGGCGGTGGCCAATGGGCACGGGCGGAGGGCGGGGGCTGAGGCAGGCCGGGGGCGCTCTTCCGGCGTGTCCCGTTGTGTCTCCGCTTTGTCCCCGGTGTGTGCTCCGGGCCCGGTGTGTCCCCGGTAGCAGCAGCCGCGGCCCCTGGGGCAGGGGGACATGGAGCGCCCGAAGCCGGTGACCGCTCGGTGGCCGCGCCCGCGGCGGGAGGACGAGCCGAGCCCCCGGCGAGCTCAGTGGCTGCGGGTCAATGGCTGAGCGGGCGCGTTGGAGAGAGCCAAACCACCCGAGAGCCTAAGCTCCTCTGAGAGCAGCTGGCACTGTGCCCACTCGGAGACACCTGCACCTGAACCAAAGTGTTCCCACGCTTGGAACCTGCTCCACACTGATCTCTCGTGTGACAGTTTTCCCCCTAATCCCCAGCCTTAAATGTACCATTTTTAGCGGGAGCTTTAATTTCCCACTCCTAAAAATTTGTCTGGGAACGCAAGCACTCTGACAAGGGGATGAACCTCAAAGGTTTCCTCCCTGGCCCTTGGAACCCACATCTCCACCTTTGAGATTTATCTTTTTGGGGACTGACAGTGACCCAGACCTGATGAAAACCTAATTCCCACATGTTCAACTAACTGCAGGATTTGCAATCACAGACTGGTTTGGGTTCAAAGGGACCTTTACAAGTCTAACTGCTGCCATGGGCAGTGACACTTTCAGTGATGGAGCTAAGCATCTGCAACCCCACAGAAAATCCTGTGGGCTTCCAGCCTGGCCTCTCCAGGTATTTAAGAGGAATTAGGGCTTCTCTCACTCTTTCCTTCAGTTTTTATCCCACCCATCAGCCTTGCCAAGGGGGCACGTCCCAGTACCCCTCTCCCTGTGGTCCCTTCTGCCTCAGGGACAAGGCATCCTGCATCCAGGATGGCTGAAGTGGGAATGTGTGCACTCAGGGAGAAGGGAAATCAGTACCACCACGCCTTGGCCCAGCTCCATAGGGCTGAACCACCCATGGCTGTAAAGCACTAAGCACTGAGAAGGTCCCACAAGGTCCCACCCATGCATTGTCCCCTCCAAAGGGAGCAGAGGGTGACACAGATGCCCAGCAGAGCCAAAGGAAGACAAAACACAAGTGCCGTGGTCAGGCTGAGGTAATAAATACTTCTATTCATGGAGAACAATGCAGCAGTGCAATGTTTTATTGGAAAAAAAAAAAAATCGTCTCACTTGATACCTCAGAAGACTGCATCGCAACGTTGGAGGGCCGAGAGCCGCGTCAGAGGCACCTGCACCAGGAGCCCCCAGGAGCCCTCCCCTGCCTGGGGTCTCCTGGCTGCCAACTGCTCCCGGCAAGGAGAGGAGGGATTGCCCAGGTTAATGCCCTACATCCTACCACAGCATGGCTGGCTCAGTCTGGCTGCGTCTCCTTGTCACCTCCGAGCTCCCTGGGGACAGTGGTTCCCTCAAGCACAGGACTTGCTGGTAACCTGCTTTATTTTCTTTTTTTTTTCTTTTTTTTTCTTTTTTTTTTTTTTTTTGTTAAAAAGCCACCCCACATCTTTGCCCTTTTTTTGAAGAGTCCAACGTACGATTATAGTGCAAGAGGGCTTGGTACAAGTGAGCATTACCAGCATGCCGTGGGGGGACAGTCCTCCCCTACAAACACATCATTGTAGGATTAAAAGAACACCGTATCTCCAGAGAGAAGCTGTAGTGGGTCACCATGAAACAGCTTTCAAACCAACCCACTTAAAAACAAGGTCAGGAAAGTTTCTAAACGATCAAATACATTCACTTAAAAAAAAAAATAGCCAAAAAACCCCCAAAAAACAACAAAACAAAACCAAAAACATTTAGGAACAAAACCTGTTGAGATGGCCCCTTTCCCCCCCGCCCTCCCTCACCCTGCAAACACTTACATATGCTGCAACTACAAGCTGCTCCTTGAGTGGAGGCAGCAAGGAATGACCAAACACGGCAGGAGATGCAGAAGGAATCGAGTTCTGGTGACAGGCACTTAGTGGGGCTTGGGAGGGCAGCAACGGAAGTGTCTCAGGGCCAGCTCTGTCGGCAGCAGGCAGGGCGGCTCCCCGGGGAGCGCCCGTGCCCCTGGACACCCTCCCAAGATGCCAAACCATGGTTTCCTACAGCAGAGAGAGGAACGCCTGTGCCAGAGACGCAGCTTCTGGGAGCGGAGGAGTTTGGAGGGAGAAAGGTGGAATGTGCCCATGGCCGCGTCCTCCCTGTGGCAGGAGGGGACAGGGCTGCACACCTGGCATGTGCCTGTGGGAGGTGAGTGGTGCCCTTCCTGCCCTGTTCCCACCCCAGCCCATGGCCTGGCTGGAGGAAAGCGCTTTGCTGAGGGGGGAGGAAGGAGGTGCATGCATGAACCGACGGCTCTGTGCCTCCATTGCGCTCTCTGGGATAAGGCATGGAGAGAATGCAGCAGAGAATGGAGAAGAGATGCCCTGCTGGGATCCTGGCCAGGAGGGAGGCTTTTCCACCCTGGCACCACACCAGTGTCTGCCTGACTCAGGAATGCATGAAGAGCAAGCCCAGAGCTTGCTGCCCAGGCTGATCTGCTGCCTTCTAAGCCTGCTCCTACCCAGCCAGGGAAACTGAACCTCCTGGCAATGGTGCTCTGTGAACTCCAAGCTACACAGCTTAGCATTAAATAGAATAAACAAGAATGAGATCTAGTCTCTCCCTTTCCTCCCTTCACGCTCTCCATGATTTTAGGGTTAGCCAGGCCCAAGTTTATAACAACTGAACTATTCCAGGCTGATCTGGTGTCACACATGGAAAGACAAAGTCCAGCGAATTACTTATAACCTCCCCAAAGCTGCTCGAGTTCTCCCAGAGCCCTGCCACCTCTCCAGTAACCCCTGGCAGCCTCATCTCCAATTTAGGAAACACTGCAGATGGATGCAAGATTTCAGTGTTTTTCTGGGTGTGCAAAGTACCCCAAGCCCTTTCCTTGCTATTTGTTTGGCTCAAAGTGGTGCAGGAGAACTGTGGCTGCTGCAGGGGGTGGGATGGTGCGTATGAACTTGCACCTGCCCCGTGCTCAGAGAGAGGATGTGAAGGCGATTCCAGTCAAACCTATCTGACCACCGGGAGATGGGATCAGTGTTAAGGCATGAAGTATCCTCTCCCCTGCTGGGGATGCTTTCCTCCCACTAATATGTTCTTGCAGAAAGTTCCCAACCAGCCCAAGGAGGGATTTGGGAAGGCTGGCTGGCTACCCACACCGAGAAACACCCACGCTTCAGGAAATGGCTGTTTCCCAGGAACCTCAATCCTGATCTCTTAGACCAGCACAAATTTCTCTGGCTTGGCAAGGCCATGCTGGGCATCAGCCTCGCCTCTCCCGGCCAGCTAGGTCAGGCACGGTGTAGGAAACCATGGAAAGGACATTCACTGGCAGCTAGGAAGGGTGATTGGAAATTCAAGTATGCTTTCCTCAGCGCCCGGCCCAAGGTGGGCATCAGGAGCCCCAGACTGGCACGAGGGTTGTGGACATCCCCACTCAATCAAGGGCATTTCCGTGCACCCCACCATCCTCCCCGCTGGATGTCTGCCTGCGCTGGCGTGGCCACGCAGAGATCCACAGATACAATGTGCATCTGTAAATGCTAAAAATAATAAAAAGTGCAACGACGTCAGCTTCTTTAAAACAATCCACACTGCTCTCTTACTGTCACAGGAGGGAGGTGTCAAGGGAGCAGGGAAAAAAACCCTAACTGGAACAGTAGATTGCAAATTTCTCACAGCTTGCACATTACAGTGTAACTGTTCCCAAGGAGCCACAGAGAGAACCTGTCTCTTCCTGCTGCAGCAGTCAGGCCCTTCTCTTAGCAACTCTCCTGCCTGTCCCGCATCCTCCTGCCCTCTTCACAGCCAATCGAGCCTATGGAATTTCTTCACTTAATTAAGGAGGGAGGAGGACAGAGGAGCAGAGTGCAGGGGAGGGAGGGGAGGAAAGTGAGCAGGAACTAAGCACAGTCCTCAGGTTTGCGTCAACGATGCCTTCACCGTAAACAATGGGAAGGAGGGTCAGCCAGCCAGCCCCCCTCCCAGGGCGACCAAGACCTGAGCCAGCCACAGTCCTGGTCCCAAAAGGAGCTTCAGGCTTGGAGTGAATGAGGGAGACCATTCAGCAGATCCACCCCAGAGTGGTTTGTTTTGGAACGTTTTCTTCTCTTTTTGGTTTAAAATGTCACTTGTTTTTTTTTTTTTTTGTTTTGTTTTGTTTTCATTTTTCTCTCTTCCTCCTATGCCTCCTCCTCCCTCCTAAAGAGAAGCCCCTTCCAGTAAGACAGGGCAGGAGCTGCAGGCGTGGTGGTTCCTGCAAGGCCCAGGAGGCACCGGTCACTTGTGACGCTGAGCCGTCTTCTTCCGTTTCCTCTTAAAGAAGCAGCAGCACCTGGGGCACAAAGGACAAGGAGAGAGAGTCAGCCCCGTGCCTGGCAGCCTGTGATGTCCCCACAATGTCCCCACGATGTCCCTGCCATCCCCCCACTTGACCTCATGCAAACAGCATCTCTGCCTGCCCGGCCTGGGCCCCACCATGCTGCCAGGATGGGGGGGCAGGTACTGGTGGGTGGATGACACCACCAGCCTGGAATGGGAGACCAGGCACGGCCAGCTGGGGTGTCTCACTGCCAGGCCCCAGAGTGCCAGCCAGGCTTCTCCATCCCAGCTGGGATCCTCCCCCCAGGCTCCACTGGAATGCAAGGAGCCATCTGGGAAAGCGGCAAAACAGGGACCCAGGTGCTCCACTCCCTCTGTCCCACCCCAGAGGAACTGGACTGGGAAGGTGAGCTCTGGCAGCTTTTCTCAGCCACAAGACAAACGGTTTTCACTGCTGTTCACTAACAAAACAAGTTCCAAAGAGACCTCGGCTCAGGGACCAGGTTTCTTTACTGAACCTTTCACAATAACCAGAGATTCCACTTTGGATCAATCACTCAGTGCCGGGATGCAGAACCCCTGCTTCTTCCCCCATCCGATGTGAGGGTGGTGCACAGGGTTAGGGGAAGCAAGAAGGATGGAGAGTGGAGGCTGAGGTGGGGAGAGGAGCGCCCAAAGCAGCTGAACCGTGAGGAGCGGTGGGTTCCCTGTGGGATACACTGGGAGCAGTCATCCAGATCCTAAAATCCTCCTGGCTTCCTGCAGAATTCCCTGCTGTTGAGCATGTATCTACCTTTCCACCCTGAGCCCACTGTCAGGAATGCTCTGCACATCTGTGCGAGTCCTCCCAAGCTATGTCTATGTCTTTCTCCATCTGCTGGGACAGCTGTCCCTGGAGAAGCCTGGGTGATGCTGGAAGACTGCTCTTTCAGGCTGCTGGAAGGGATGCTTGGATAAGCAACCAGAGTAGACCACCGAGTCTTAGAAGATCCTGAGTTGGAAGAGACCCACAAGGATCACTGAGTCCAACTCCTGGCTTTGCACAGGACAGCCCCAAGAATCCAACCATGTGCCTGAGTGTGTCGTTCAAATGCTTCCTGAGCTCTGGCAGGCAAACATGAGGATGCAAAGACTGTTTTATCCTACAACCATCTGTTGTAGGCTAAAAACATTCCGAACCACTCTAACATCTTATCCAAGCTATTTTTCATAGGGTCCTTCATGCAGTGTCAGCTTTACTCCCCTGTCCTCTCAGAGCTGGAGGAACTCTCACCCAGATACTTGTCCCTGGGTGTACAAGCTTCACTCTGGGGTGCAAAAGCAATGTGTGAGCACAACCTGCCATGAGCTGAGTCTGCCAGTACAGACCGACTGCCTGGGAGAACAAACAACTCTCCCTGTGACATGGAGAGCTCCCACAGCTCCTCAAGAGGAGGGACCCCTCCCAGTGCACGGACTGATGTCCATGATTTGTCTCTAGGCTCCTGAAAAGGCCCAGTTTGGCAGTGGGACGAGGAGAAATGCAAAGCCCTTGTCCTTTCAGGGCAAGTGATGCCTCCATTGCTGCCCACCCACCCTGAGGTGTTTGTCTGCCACCTCAGCACCCCCATCCCAGGCTGGAACCCCCACCCCAGGACTGCTCTGGCATTTTGTTGTCCCGGGCCATCTGCCACCATCTCCTGCTTTAGCCTGCTGCAGTATTTCTCCCACAGTAGCCACCTTCCTTCATGGCTTGTGCGATGGTGAGTAAGGGGGACGTCACAGGGAGAGGATGGAGGATGCATGAGTGATGGTTTTGCATGCAGCGGGTAAGGGAAGAAGGGGATGAGCAGCACTCGACTCCTTGGGCACCAAACAAAGGGAGCTGACTGACTTCTGGCTGGTTTTCCTTGTGACTGTCTTTTTAGGCTCTTACTCAGAGGTCCAGGGAAGGGTTCAGGAAAGGAAGTCCTGGCAGTTCAGACAGGCAGAGGCAAAACACCAAAATAAAAGGCTAAGGCAGGCTGACAGTTACAGAACGTGATCTCTCTGCGGGAAGGGTTCAGGAAAGGAAGTCCTGGCAGTTCAGACAGGCAGAGGCAAAACACCAAAATAAAAGGATAAGGCAGGCTGACAGTTACAGAACGTGATCTCTCTGCATGCAGATGATGCCCAAGAGAACAGCCCCAGACTACGACATACAGAGAAGCCAGAGATGCCAGAGGTATTGGAGGCGATGCCTATGGAGAGCAGGGCAGAGTCAGTCTCCCATCCAACAAGGACATTCCTCTCCACACACGGGCTTGGCCCCTCGCTCTGTGGCAATTTCCACCCATCAGCCCACCCTGGAACCTACAAACTCATCGGAGTGTCTGCTTGGCCCTTCACTTACTGGGTACGTGGTTTCCCCAAGGGGCACCTCCTGGGACAACCTGAGACTGGGACACAACAGCTGCAGCTTCAAAGCTCTGATAAAGCCCCTAGCTGGGCTTGGACCAGTGCTAATCCCAACCTTTCCACCTCTTATTTCCTGGAGAAGCCCATTCACCTGCACTCAGCTGGCTGGAAAGGAGCCACCTCCCACCTACCCTCTCTCTGAGTAGGGGTTCTGTCACTAATGAGGATTTCCTGGCCTTGTCCTTCCATCCTCTCTGGCCTGTGCTTCTCCAAGAGGAGACTTTCCAAGGAAGTGACTGGCCCCTCTCCTCAACACTCAGTGCAGGGTTTTCCCTTTGTAACCGTCTGTGTGAGGAATTCCTGCAAGAGGCTCAGCCAGCCTAGGCCTGACTCTGCCCGACTCCATCAGGCATCATCTGCTCACAGACGTAAACGTTTGGGGGAGATGGAAAGCCAAATAGGAAAGGATTAAAATCTGATTTTGCATCCGTCCATTCAGAGATCAGCCAAATCCCTCAGCCTAGTGTGGCTGGTCAGACACAGCCCATGCCCTCCCCAATATTGCAAATGGTGCTAAAATCAAAACAGCTCTGGGTTGGCTTTGACTTTGTGCCTTTTTAGCGTATGGTGGGTTTGGTTTTGCCAACCCCAGTCTAGTCTGGTCCGCTCCCCCTTGCATGTGGACTGGAGAGAGGGACTCACCACAAGTTGAGCATTTTCAGGCAGCTACAGAGAGTATAGAGAAAAAACACAGAAAGGAAGAAAGAGCGATTAGTTCACAGAGGTGGGATGGAAGCGAGTCACTGCAGCCATGCAAACATGCAGTGCAGAGCGGCAGACACACACCAGGCCTGCCCGCCGCCCGCCCCAGCACTCACACCACTCTGCCCTCGCCACCTCTTCCAGGGCACGAGGCCTCTGACAAACACCCGTTCTCCACCGAGGCATCAGAGCCCTCGGGTTCTTATCTGGGGCTGGGATCAGAAGGACTCCAGGCCACCATCAGCTCTTGTCCCCTGCAGCTCCATCAGCAGAAGGGTCTGATGATGGATCTGCACCTGGGACCTGCCCTCCAGCAACACCCACTGCCAGAATCCGGAGCTTTTCTCCAGCACACTCCAAGCAGAAGCACTGGCACAGCTCTGCCTGTGGAGTGCCAGGGAAAGCCCATCCCACTACTGCACAGCATCTCAAAATGCAGAGCCCAGCTCCAGCTCCTGCCAGCTCTCTCTGGCACCCTCTTCTGCAGAGCAGAATCCCAAAGTCCTTTGCCCTTCTTGTGTGATCAGAGATGTAAGGAAAGACAAAGCCCTCCCTGTGGCAAACAGAATGAAGTGATTTGGGAATTACAAGAGACCCCAAACCTGTCAGTGCAAATCAGCGTATGCTCTGAGTGCAAAGCAGCGTATGCTCTGCTTCCCAGCACCTCCAAAACCGATCTGGGAGCACACAAACAAGGGCTGGAGAGAGACAGGACAGCTCCATGTGCTGTGGGATAGGGCCTGGGTGGCACAGCTTCTTCCCACCTGGCTTGATGTCTCCCTAGTACACAAGAGTGGGGGCTGGACCTGGCCTCGCTGCACAGTCACGGGCTGGAGATGTTCTTGGTTCTTCCTTGCACTTGGTTGTTGGATCAGAACTGTTGAGGATGACAATTGCCCCATCCTAGGAGCCACATGCCCGGGCGGACTCCCTTCAGAGCCCATGATGCCAAGCTGGTGGTCTCTGCTGGCCACACAACCCATATCTAAGAGGAATGTTGCCCACTCTGAAAGTTGCTCCTCAAGATCTCCCCCACCCTCCCAGCTTGATGAGGAGCCTGCAGCAAATCTGAGGCTTCTTGGGCTGGGAGGGGAAGGTGTGTCTGTGGCTGCTGGGATCAAGGCCAGGCCACCTACCAGTGAACAAGATCCCACACACGGCTTCCTGAGGGATTGGGGAATCCCCGAAGGAGCAGGGAATAGAGAGCAGAAGACCTTCAGGACAACCAGCACAGATGACACACACCTAGGGACCTTTTCCATCCATACACCCTTCCTCACACCTGCCACTTTTCATACAGAAGTGCCCACAAAGTTTGAGGCAAACAATGGGGGACAAGTGGCACCAGGATCACCCAGTCAAATAATAACCAGGCAGCTGGGCCATGTCTCAGCACTGACCAATTCAAAAGCAGCCCTTGGCCTATTGTCCCCTCGCACGGGGGGTGCCAGAACCCTGTGGTGACCCTGCAGTGACAGGTCCTGGTTTAGTTCAGAGGTGCTGAGAAGGTGCAAAAGGTGACATGATGGTGTCAAATATAGGACAGGAGCCAAAACGGTCAAAGCAGCAGCTCTGACAGCATTTCTCACATCTGACCACAAGATACAGGAGAGGTCAGCTTAGAGGGAGCACTTTCTCCTCCACAAGCTGCTTCTGGTTCCTCTCACTCAGTTTCTCAGGGCTGGACCAAGAGAACCCCTAGGGAGAACAACCCATCCCTGCAAGAGTTACTTCCAGACTGTTCTGGATACCTGTCACATACCTCTCACAGCCAGAAATGAAGTGACAACTCTCAGACCAATGATCTCTTTGCTGAGCTATGCTCAAGCTACTCCTACACTCTCAGCACAAAAGCACAGTGTGGTCTCCCTCTGTAATGGGGGTTGCTCATTGGGATTCCTGAGATCAGCTCCTGGTATTCTGGTATCTGTGCTACTGAAATGTCTATCTGGCAAGACATGCTCTGAGTAAGAATTATGTTCTCCAGGCATGACAAGTGTCAAAGAGAAGCAGCAGCAGCAGCAGCACTGAAGGCACCATGCACAAAAGCAGCAATATGCAAGGAAAAGGGCATGGGACACGAGCACTGAGGACTTTGCCACAGAGAAATGTCCCCACTCGCTTCCCAGGAGAAGGATAATGACCAACCAGTGGAAAGCCTGTTGTAAAACAAACGTACTTAGCTTCCTCCACCACCTCCACCTCCGCCTGCGCTGTGATGGGTGCATTGGAGTGTGCTCCTGTTGGGTCGTCCACGTTCAGCTCCCCGTTGGTTGAGCTCACCACCTGCAACACAAAGGAACACCCCGTTCACGAGGCTCCCTGGCAAGGGCTGCTGAGGGAATGGGAAATCTGACAAATAACCATTTACTCCTGTCTCTTTTAACTCTCTCAGGAGGCTGTTGAGTTTTGTGGGTGCCTTGGAGTCTCCAGGCTGGAGCAGCCAAGGCAGAGCAGCAGGCAGGGGCCTGTGTGTGTGCTCCCCTGCTCACATTCCTGTGCCCAGCACATGTCTTTGGCATCGAGAGGCCCCTCTGGGAGTGCAAGCACTGGTGTGAGCACTGATTGCCAGCCCTATCTACGCACACGAGCTGTACTGTGCTGATTGTTTTCTCCTGACATTTTTACAGGTGAGCAGCTCAGTCCTGTTGCCTGACAGGACTGTGGGGAGAAGCCTCAATCCTCAAATCTCATTCCTTATACAGCCAATTTTGGGAATTACATCCTCACTCCACAGCTACTGACACAGTCTCTCATCTCTTTTTGCCTCACACCTGAGATGATGGCTCACTGGTTTGATGATGAGCTTGCTCCATTACAGGGATAACCATCCAGCTCAAAAGAAGTGGCCAGTGAGGGGAAAGCTTGCAGCTGCCTACTTTGTTAGCTGGGGGCTTATCTCTTCGCAAAGGCAGCTCAAGATTTTTGAACAATAGTTGCTCCTACCACGGGGAGAATCTGCTGCCACTGTGGAGAGGCTGGGGCTGGGATTGTGCCGGGTTTGGGGGGCTGGGATTGTGCTGGTTTTGGGACTGGGATTGTGCTGGTTTTGGGGCTGGGATTGTGCTGGTTTTGGGACTGTGATTGTGCTGGGTTTGGGGTCAGTGGGCCTTGTTACACACACATACACACTGCTAAAGAACTGCCCATCCTGTCCCCATCTCTGCCTGAAAGCCCCTTCATTTTAAAGTTACAATAATTGGGAGGGAAGGGGGTCATATTTTTTCCATTCTAAGGGAGGTTCACACCTTCCTTGGCAGACACCTCTCTTTCAAACCAAGACAGTCACCCAGCTTTGATGACAACACATCCAGTGCTCAGGATGTGACCTAGGAAGATTTCAGCACACCTGAACCCAACTGACCAGTGGGAAGAATGCTTCCCAGGTCTGGGAAGTGTGGGACAAACGGATCTGTGTTGGCCTCAGGCCTCAGCTGAATGAGACACTATGGATCTGGCCAGGAAAGAAGAGGCTCCAGCGAATAAACCCTGATTATGAGCAGTGTCAGTGCCAGATCCGGGGTTTGTGTGCCTTGTTATACACACATACTGGTAAAGAACTACTTTTCCCATATCTCTGCCTGAAAGCCCCTTAACTTCAAAGTTACAATAATTCAGAAGGAAGAGAGTCATATTTTCCATTCCAAGGGAGGTTCCTGCCTTTCTTGGCAGACACCTGTCCTTCAAACCAAGACATCCACAGAATTTTCTGGATAACTAATCACTGCTTCATTACTATGACAACCCCCAAAGCATCCTTAATGGGAGGAAAGTTCAGCTGACCCTTCCATGCTTCACCTGGATGTTAGCACAGGCTCCTGCATCTTGCTGTGAAAACTGGGAGCTGCTCTTGGCTCCAGAACTGTAAGGATACCTGGTTTCCCCACTCTGTTCCTCCTCTTATCCTTTCTACAAGGTAAAAGGAGGCATTTCTCATGGGGTGGTACCCAGAACTCCTGGTGGCTCCAGATGATCTGACCACGAGGGATGAAGGGAAGGAAGCCCTTGGAGCAGATGTCCCCTAGTCAGCACATTATGTTAATTTTGAACACACACTTAATTTGAACACCAGGAGCTGTTTCTGCCAGGGCTCTACCAGGACTGGTTAGAACTCGGCTCACATGGTGCTCAGAGCTCTCCTTGAGTGACAACTCCTTGGTCTTCACCTCTTCCCTTACTCATCATGCCTGGGCTGCCCTGGGTTCTCCAGACCCCCACGCTTCCCATGCAGATCTGCAGAGCACTGGCACTTAATTGCATTGTTCCCAGGGCTCTTCCCACACTTTGTTCAGCTACTTGGTAAATTCCATGTTACAAAAGGCTTTGATTTTCCTCCTTGCTTTTCAACATGCCACCACTTCATTTTCATGTGGCAAATTCTGCCTTAAAGAGAATGGGGACTCGAAGCTGCTGACCTGCCAAAGTCCAGCATGAGCTGGGGCGTCTGCTGAGGAACAATTCCAGCCTCTGCAGCTTAGCAGCCACACAGAGCACATTTCCTGTTCTCAACTGCAGATAAGCAGAATTTTAGTGCTTACAGTGGCACAAGGAGCTCATAAACTGCTCAGGTTGGCAACTCTTCCCATCCGATTCCTAGGACTGCTTCAGTGCTGCTGTCACAAGGAAATATTCCTCTCACTGAGAGGGACCAATCTGATTTTTATTCATGCCTCAACATATGTTATACATGAGATGAAAGATTCCTGTAAGAGCTGGACATGTTGTGCTAGCAGCCCTGTCCCTGGGGAGGCTTCTCACAGCCAGTCAGGGCAGAGAAAGCCTCCATGATGGGACTGTGAGTGACCTCTCCCCACTTGCCCATGAAGAATGGTCAGGGAATTCAGGCTGTGGGAGGAACCTCAACACATAAAAGCAGCTAACTACGACACAAGGAGAGCCATTTTGCTTTGGGCTCCTACGAGGGAGTGGGGACTCACTTTTAGGGCTTGTAGGCTCCTTTTATTGTGGAACGGGACACTCATAAAAAAATATGAATAAAAACATCTACTCTGTACTGAGTGCTGAAGCTGTAGAATCACAGATTGGTTTGTGTCAGAAAGAACCTTTACAGTTCATCTAATCCAACCCCCTGACATGGGCAGAGACACCTTCCACTAGACCAGGTTGCTCCAAACTCCACCCTATCTGACCTTGGACACTTCTTCAGGTTACTCTCTGCTCACATCTGAGAGCAGAGCTACACATTCATCAGGTCCTCCTTATTTTTGTTTTTCTGTTACTCAGTAAAATATCTAAATGAAAAGAGGACTGAGGCTCATCAAGCCAAAACCACATTAAACCCAACTAAGTATCAAGAATAAGTAAAAATGTCAACCTAATCTGCATTTTCCTTAGGGACATCCTGCACTACCTGTCTCCTTGGCTCAGCTCTGTCCTGCTCCAAGCACTAATTCCCATTTCACCAGAGCCATTGTTCAGGGTGTTGTGTCTGACAGCAGAGCCAGCTCTCACAGTAAAGCTGTGCCAAAGAGGCAGTGATAGCAGAGTTCTTGTTTGCTTGGATGACTCCTGCACCTTCTCTCCAGCTTGTCCAGCCAGCTCACTCTGGCTTTAGTGCCAGAAGGTCCCTCAGCGAGCCTGAGTGACAACCAGGACACAAATACGAATTTTTCAGGAATTTAAAAACACTGGTAGTGCCAGCTCCAACACTGTTGCACATCCTCTGCTCATCTCCTTCCAGTGCAACCCTCTGGAGATCCACCTTGTTTCCACTGAGCCCTCAAACTGGTGGTGATCTGCTGTGGAACACTCAACTCTTTTCCCAATATTAATGGGGACTATGTACAACAAATCCTACTTCAGCTGCCTGTATTGCCCTAGGGCACCTCCAACATAGGGCGGAGGGTACTTTATAGACCAGATCTACTAATGCCATTCCTTTTTGTTTTCAGTTTAACAAATCTGGGCTCAAAACAGCTTAAAATTTTTTGTTGAAACAGTAAAAGCCATGGTGCTGGCCACCACAGTTTGGGTCTCTCCCAAACCATGGCTTGAGCTTGACGTATGGGACAGCACCAGTGAAACTGCTCTCCTGACCACAGCATTGCTGGAATTTGAGGAGAATTCAGGGGGTTTAACACAAGGGCTGCACACAACAGAGGGAGGAGGTACCTGCACTGATCCTCCATGTCGATCTGCAGCCAAATGAGATGTCAAGTACGAGGTATTTGTCTGCCGGCTCGGCTGGATCTCCCACTCCCCTCGGCGATCCGATGATGCCTGCTCAGGAGTCCAGGAGCATGAAAGAAACAGAAGGGAGGGCAAAAGGTGAATGAGGAGAAGAAATAAAGGTGTATTGGTTAGTGAGTTAGTTTCTCTGCAGAAAGCAAGGCATTGACACTTTTAGCTGGGCTAAAATTCCCCTTTACCAAGTGCACCTCATTATTTACTTCCATGGTGGCTGCAGTGATCCACTGTGGGAGTGGATTTAATCTCCTTTAGCTGCAGAATGAAGGGAAGATCTATTCTGGAAATGATTGCTTTACAACAGCTTCACTTCCAGGTATTTCAGCACAGCCACAATTACACTGACAGTATTCAACTGCGTCTGTCAGGCCACACACACCAGAGCACTTGGCACAGAAGCAAGATGGGATTCACAAAGCTCAACCTCCCTCAAATACATATTTTTAAACTAAAATTTGCAACATAAACCAAAGCCAAACATTTAAGTTCACCCAAAGGCAGTTCCACACTCTGATTCACCTGTGCAGTGCAGAAGGAAACATCCACACCTGCTTGACTGGAGAGAGGGTTGGGGGCTTTCTGGGTTTCTGCAGAAAAGTAGATAAGATGCTTTGGCTAACAAGTTTCCTCTTTGCCCCCAACAGAAGAACACCAGGTGATTTAAATTATAAGAACTTCATTTATTTTCTTAGAAGAATCATTCTGCACTTGCAGGTGAAGCTCAGGTGGGTCACTGTTGGGGGTTAGGGTTTTTCCTTCTGTATCTTTCTCTCAGGGAATGTTGTCCCTTCTGTTGCTAAGATACTTAAGAGAACAAGAGATGTGGCTGGGAGGAGGAGGAGGGGAAAGTGTGCAGCTGGCTACTCTCTCACCTGAGGGGTTTCTCTTGGGAAGGGCAGAGTTACCATGAGTTTTTAGGCTGAGGGAAGGGGCTGGGTGCAGCTCCCCTCTCGCTGTCAGCATCGGGGGAGAAAGGTCGAGCTGTAGCTTACTGTGGAGAGAATTCACTGCCACTGGTGGAGCCCAGCCCTGTACTGCTTCTTCCTTACTGGGGGAGAGCCTTTGTTTGCAGGACTGGGACCTTATTAACATCCGATCGAACTGGAAAGGACCATCTACTTGGGTGCCTCGGGGGAAAAACCGGGACCGTGAGGCCCCAGGCTCCAAGAGATCCTCTCACGGCCGTGTTCAGGAGCCCGGCTGTCACTGCCCAGCCCTGCCTGCCGGGACACCCTGCGGCTGCTGCTACAGCTGCAGAGTTTCTGATACATTTCATTCACTACTCTGGGATCTGCTCATCCCAGCCATGCCAGCCACTCCGAGGTTCCTGCTGCGGCCCTGAACCTCCGTCGCCCCGCCTGCCATCACCGCGTGAGGACCGCGCCACAGCGCCCCCTGCAGGAGCGGGGGAATCGCCGCACCCCCTGCCCGGCCTGGAGCCAGCAGCGCCCCTGGTGGCCGTGCCCGGAACTGCAGCGAGGGGAAAGCGCCGCGGGCGGGAGCGGCCGGGGCTGGGATTGGGGCTGGGATTGTGCCGGGTTTGGGGCCGGGATTGTGCTGGGTTTGGGGCCGAGATTGGGGCCGGGATTGTGCCGGGTTTGGGGCCGGGATTGTGCTGGGTTTGGGGCCGGGATTGTACTGGGATTGTGCTGGGTTTGGGGCTGGGATTGTACTGGGACTGTGCTGGGTTTGGGGCCGGGATTGTGGTGGGATTGTGCTGGGTTTGGGGCCGGGATTTGGGCCGGGATTGTGCTGGGTTTGGGGCCGGGATTGTGGTGGGATTGTGCTGGGTTTGGGGCCGGGATTGTGGTGGGATTGTGCCGGGTTTGGGCCTGGGATTGTGGTGGGATTGTGCCGGGTTTGGGCCTGGGATTGTGCCGGGATTGTGGTGGGATTGTGCTGGTTTTGGGCCTGGGATTGCGCCGGGTTTGGGCCTGGGATTGTGCTGGTTTTGGGCCTGGGATTGCGCCGGGTTTGGGCCTGGGATTGTGCCGGGTTTGGGCCTGGGATTGTGCCGGGTTTGGGACTGGGATTGTGCTGGGTTTGGGGTCAGTGCCAGAGCTGGGGTCTGTGGGCCTTGTTACATACACACACACACTGCTAAAGAACTGCCCATCCTGTCCCCATCTCTGCCTGAAAGCCCCTTCACTTTAAAGTTACAATAATGGGGAGGGAAGGGGGTCATATTTTTTCCATTCTAAGGGAGGTTCACACCTTCCTTGGCAGACACCTCTCTTTCAAACCAAGACAGTCACCCAGCTTTGATGACAACACATCCAGTGCTCAGGATGTGACCTAGGAAGATTTCAGCACACCTGAACCCAACTGACCAGTGGGAAGAATGCTTCCCAGGTCTGGGAAGTGTGGGACAAACGGATCTGTGTTGGCCTCAGGCCTCAGCTGAATGAGACACCATGGATCTGGCCAGGAAACAAGAGGCTCCAGCGAATAAATCCAGGTTGTGGGAAGTGAAAGTGCACCCAGGGAAAGATTCCAGAAACCTCTCCAAATCACATGGCAAGACTAAAGACAGAGGAGGAAGAGCTCACTCATCTTTGATTAAAGCCCTTCACTTTCCAGAGGAAAAGGCTACAAAGAGAAGATTCCACTGTAGCTCTTTACTAGGAGTCAAATACTGAAAGAGAGAATCTGCATTAATAGACCCAAGAACAAAAATTAGGCTGTTAAATCTGGAGACCCAAACCCCATGCCTCCAATTCACTTCTCAAGACATTTATTTTTTTGCTTTTTGCCTTTAGAGATATGCTTTGCTCAAGACTTAGGGGGAACATCCCTCAGAAGAGAATTGTTTGTCTTTTGGTGAGAAGAACCTGATTTCCTCCATGTCATATTAAACAATTCATCATCCTAAGTAATGTTTAGGTGAAAATTTGACAAAAGCTGCTGTGCAATCCAGAACTGGACTATCTGTGCAGATCAGAAGAACGAGGCCTGCAGGCTGCCTGCATATTTTGGAATTTCTTTGTGCCTTTGTGAACTAAAATGCCTGAAAACGAAGCCAGGTGTCACTGTGCTGTCAAGGAAACACAATGCCTCACACACACACAATGTGAAGGTCTGTGGTTAAGGTGGACAACAGGAGGCTGGCTGAACAATCCCCCCCAAACCAGGGGGTCACTGCATCCATCAGGGTATTTATTAAAGCAGATGACTGTATCAGGGCTCACACACCAGCCCACACTCATCACCATGTATAAATGCTGCAAACAACCCGGCTTCCTACAGCAACACTGCCCAAGGAAGGGTTATCCTGACTGTAGCTGATGGAATGGGATGTATCCTGCCCTGTGTTAGCTGTGTGACCCTTCAGAGCCCAGGAAGGCTGAGCCCAGACAGGCTGTTACACCCCAGGCTTGGTTCTGTACCCACAAACCCCAGCTCGAGGAACTGAGCAGAACCTGGAGGTTGGGGGAGCAGAATAAGCCTGGAACCACTCCCTGGGATTGAGAGCAACAACAGCTCCAGCTGGGAGATCTACTGCAAGTCTGAGAATTCTGTTAACACAGAAAACCCAAACTCTCAACACCAACAAAACAGTACAACCAGAAAGGAAAAAATGGGAAATTCCATTTCTCCGTGGCAGCTCATCCAGACTGTGATGCCTTCCTGAGAGTTCTGCCCTGCCTGTCCTTTGTGCTCTGCAACACTCACACTGTGAACTGGACACTCCAAGAAGGACATATAGATGTTCTTGGGACACATCCCTGTCACAGCCACAAGCTCTGTGGGCACAGGGCACCTGGGAACAGGCTGCTATCAGCACAGCTCAGTCTGCTCCACAGTCCATGTGCTGTGATTAAAAGCACCTCAAAAAATGTGGTACTCAGGGAGTCTAACCATGCTGGATGATGGACTTTAACCTGCTTAGCCACAAACTACAGAAAAACAACCTCATTCCAAACTGGACTCTGGTTAGCTCACAATACTGAGGAATTCCACAGGCCGATACCTCATTTCAACAACTTGTTGCTTTGACAAAATTCTCCTCAAATCACCATCTCTAAGTTAAGCAGGATTTGTCCTTGCTATGACCAAGAATCAGCCCCAGCCATCTATACTGCCATGTGGCTTCTGCTTGTCCAGGGCCAGAGGAATTGGGAGAAGAGCCAAACTATGCACCTGATTGCGAAGGGCCTGTTGGGATGGTCGGTCCCGGTGGATGTGGCTGTCTCTTGTCACTGCAGAGGTCCCAGAATCCACATGGACAGATCCCACAGGAGTAGGCTGGAAAATAAGGTGTTGGTTAGGGCTAAGACTCTCACGTGCACAAATCCACCTTGTCAAGCCAGTAGGAAGAAGAAAAACATCAAAACACTGCCCAAAGGAGCCAAGGAGAATTATAGCCAGGGCTATAAAATCCCTGTGATTTACAGACATGGAATTTGATGGTGGATACCAGCACCGAATGTCTTGTGTAAAAATTAATTAAGAAGATACAGTTAAGTGCCTGTCTCCATGTCAGATCACACCTAGTGTGTCTCACACAGAATTATTACAACTGAAAATATACAGACTTGTTTTCCTCATCCCATTGTCTCACCACTTGTAAAAATCACGCTTGCATAGAAACAGGACGTGTTAAAATTAAAGCTTCATCTGCTCTCTTCTCACCAAAGTCATAATCCCTGCTCCCAACATTGAGATCTCCATGGCAACCACCGTGGTTGTCAGCAATAGCACACTTGTCTTACAAGGTGCTCTTTATCAACTGCCTTTGTAATTAAAGAAAAATGAAGAGAAAATCTTGATTCACAAAGGGAATGATTTCTTAGGAACTCTGTTGAGCACAGTAAGCATGGGAAATGCTAAATATAGTTGGGACACTAAAGCACCAGCAGTGGTTCCAAGTTTAGCACTGATGGCATTTGATCTGACACCAATGACAATTCATTTACAGATGTCATTACTGCTCTTTGGGGTGGGTCGTGAGCAGAATGACCCAAAACAAAGAGCTTTAGATTCTTCTACCATATTTCCCCATGACACATCCTTTGGCCAAGGTCTTCCTGAGTTTAACTGGGTTTTGATGGTAAAAGTCATGCAATGAGATCAGGGTGATGGTGTACATGGAGTCATAGCACTGCTAAATGGAGGTTGGTTTCCCCCACATTTCCTTGCCATGTACTGTACAGAGCTGGTTCAGCCTCTCAGTGTCCTCCAAAATATTCTGAGTTCAGGAGAGCAAGTTTAGATTAGATATTTGGGAAGAAATTCCTCTCTGTGAGGGTGGTGAGGCTCTGGCAAGGTTGCCCAGAGAAGCTGTGGCTGCCCCACCCCTGGAAGCGTCCAAGGCCAGGTTGGAGGGGGCTTGGAGCAACCTGGGATGGTGGAATGTGTCCCTGCCCATGGCAGGGGGGTGGAACAAAGTGGCCTTAATGATCCCTTCCAACCCAACCCATTCTGGGATTCTATCCACTGAAAATCCATCAGAAGGCTGCCTCAATCTCCTGTACCTTTTCAATGGGAACAGGACCATTACAGGGGGTTGCTGTGATTCTCTTGCTTTAGGATGGATTTTAGATACTGGTCTCCAATCCTATGCTACACCAGACAGAATTCAGTCTCATCATGATCATTGTCACAAATGGGAAAATGAGGCTTGAATGTCCAGAGAGGTGGCTGGGGCCTCTGACCCTCAGGAAAACCCCCTGAACACAACGTCAGGACATCTCGCTGGATTGATCCTTGAAAGATTCAATCCTAAACTCACTGGCATTAATTGGGATTATTGGGAACAAAAAGGCAATGCTGGGGAAGCAGCCCCTGGAAGGCAAGGTGTGGGATTTGGCAGAGACAACTCACAATTGGCCTGCCGACCCAGTCGTAGGCGTAGTCGAAGGTGTAGCCTTTCTTCTCAAACAGCTCCGTGAAGATGGTCCGCAGGTAATCGTAGTCTGGTCTCTCAAAGAAGTCTAATCGCCGCACATAGCGGAGGTACGTGGCCATCTCCTCTGTCAGAAAAGGCAAAAAGCAGCAGGTTTTATCCTCAATCTTCCAAATGAGTTCTTAGAAACCAATGTCTGGGCTGCCACTGCTACCTCTGGCTTTTCTCCTGGTTTTTAGCAACAGTCCTCAGCAGAAAACAATTCAAGCAAAGATGGAAGTCTCACCTGTGCTCAAATCTGACTTCCACACCTTGATTTATTCTATACAGTTGTATAAAAATGAACAGAGTGAGAAGTAAGCTCACTGAACCTGACAATAGGCTGCTCACAGGTATTTAGAATGCTCTTGCCCAGAGAAGCTGTGGCTGCCCCATCCCTGAAAGTGTCCAAGGCCAGGCTGGATGGGGCTTGGAGCATCCTGGAATAGTGGAAGGTGTCCCATGACGACATTGGCAGCACCTGAATACTCAAAACTAGACTAGAGGAGGAGGCTCCAAGGTTAATTTACCTGAAGAGGGTTAATTTACAGACCAGGGTTTGGTGTTAAGATAATTAATTGCTTTCCTGCATCTGGGTCGCACTTTGCATGCACAGAATATTGAGTCCTAGGAGCTCCTGTCCTGCCTTTTCCCAGCTCTCTCTTGGCTCATGGCTTTGACTTCAGCTGACAAAACCAAGAATAGAACTGCTTATTGATACTTAACTCTGTCTGTGGCTTGTGGCTTCCATGGAGGTAAAAGAGGGAGGAAAAAAAAGAAGAAAGAATCCTCCCTTTTAAGAACCTCCAGAAGGTGGAGAACAACCAGTTTTAGGCAAGGAAGGGACAAAACTCAGTTCTTTCATCTCCTATCAGCCCAGACCTGAAGGAGCTGTGAGGAGGAGTACTGGCAAAAAAAGATGAGAACAGCCAACCTGAAGCTGTTCTGCTTGGAACCAGGTGGATTTTGGAATGAGATATCTGGGGAATTACAGTGACTTGAGTGAACAGTGATCCCATTCCAGGCCTGCTGCTCCTCATGCTGGCAAAGATGTGTGGCACAACAGCTCCTATAGAAATGGGATTAATTGTGGGTGCTCTCCCTGGTGTCAGGACTTCAGAAACACTCCAGAAAACCTCCCAAGCCCACTCTGTGGCCAGGGGACTCTGGGGAAGGCACTAACACTGTACCCTGCTCTCCCAGCTCCAAGGTCTGTTAAACTGGAGATCAGGTGTTGGGCTTGGCTAGAAGCACACTTTAGGAACACTCTCCTTAAAACTGCTCCCAACTTGCAGAAGGTGGAATTCACGGACAGACACACCATCCCATCTCCCAAGCTGGCCACCTACACCTGCAACACCTGTAAAACCTTCCATTTGGAAAAGAATTAACTCAGTAGCTCCAGCACGGTCATTTGGGAGAGGGAAAATAATGAGGAGCTCTTTTGGAAGTAAGCCAAGAAGTAAAACAGGCATACAAGGCCCTTGAGCACTGTCCAGCCTCCTTGATGAGAAGAGTTTTGTTCATTTTAAGACCTCAGGCCCTGCTAATTTATAGCAGCAGCTTCAGTTGTTTGCCAGCATGATGGATACACACCATCCAATACTTTCTGAGAGAGGAGTGCAGGCCCATCCTATTCAACAAGGTATGGCCATCTCCAGCTGCACTCACGTGATCCCATCAGGGCTTTACCTGGAAAGTTCTCACAGAGAACTTCAACTGGAGTGTTTCTCTTTGTGTCCCCAATCTTCTGATATCTCTCTTTTAAGGTGTCAGCCTGCAGCGCACAAAGACAAAACAGTTGTGGAGAAAGAGTTCAACCATGTGAGAAAGGACATGCTGTGTGGGAAGAAAAACAAGGTATTTAATGCCCATTCTGGGTGACATCAGGAGATGCTACTTGTAATTGAACTGCATCCTGGACTACACCAGTAGGAATATTTCACAGGAGAGAACATCCAAGGATGTTCAAAACATCTTCGTTCATGAGAGGCAGGACCCTTATTAGTGTCTTACAAGCTCATTTCTCACAGCCCACTCCTGAGGACTGTGCAGGGAAGGTTTCATGGGAGAAGGAAATAAAGGTGCATGAACTGTGACAGCACATCTGGACCTTCCCAGGCTTAGGGCCATCGAGCTGTTCACAAACAACTGCACAGCAGTTGCACAGCACATTCACAGCAATTTGGGTGAAATTCACAGACCCATGACACAGCAATTTGGGTTTTCCTCTGTTCAATAGGATGTATGTTACCACACTGAATATAACTCTAGATCAGTCACACTTCTCCCAAATCCCAGGCTGCTCCCACACAGCCTTTCCTTTCACCCCCAAAGCATCCATCACTCAGCACTGGTTTAATATCTGGCCAACAAGAAAATAAAACCATTTGCAGTTGGATTTCCCACCTAAATCAACACGAGGCAGAGAACTCTGCTCCAGTTGGCACCCTAAAAGTGGGGTTTCTTGCCTCCATTTCAAAATATGTCAGTTAGACCTGGCAGCAGCATAATTAGCACTGTAGACACCCTCTGCAGATGCAGCCCTGACAGTACAGACCAAAAGTCTAAGCCGAGGAGACCTAGAAGGGCAAAGATGCCACATTCTAAATCCTGCTGGAGAGTCTGTGTTTGCCCCAGACCTCAAAAAGGAGTCAACTTAATTCTTATCAAGTTTAACACTGAACTGAGGAACTTTTGTAGAACCTTATATAAACTTGGAATTATTTTAGAATAATTTACAGGATTGATTTAAAGCAGATGAGTTCAACCAAGCCAGAAAGAAAATATATACTAGAATAACACACTTACAGAGAGGCGTGGACATAAAATCAGAGAGACTCTTGATTTCTTTCATAATCCCTTTCATGCTTGAAAAACCCTTTTTTGCTTTTATGAGCTCTTGCCAGCATTTCTGGCATGTGCCTGATGAGGCTGAGCTGAGACTAACTCTGGATAGGTGGTAAAAAACATCTGAAAAAGTTCTATCAACCCACCTGGATCTATACCCACTGACCAATGCAGAGCTCTGCCAAGCAGCTCCTGAACCCAAAACCTTGGCTCCTTTTTCCAATAGGAGCTCCTGTCTTTCCTGATGAGCCTAACTTGATCAGTCCCTGCACTCCCTTCAATGCCAAAGCTGAACACAGTAGCTTAACCATTAGGGAGGTGATGGAGAAGTGAAGATGAAGCTTCCAACAGCTCTGGAGCCAGCAAATGACTTACTCCTTGTTAGCTCAGCTGATGGATGTTGGCAGCAGTCGGCAACTCAATTTCTTGCAGCTCTCCACATTGTACACGGCATCTCATAAACTCCCCAGCACTGAGTGTCCAGTGTCTCTGGAGGGAGGCCAAGTCCAATACTTGTGCCAGAAAACCAGTTTTTCAAGCTGAAGTCCATCTGTGCATCTGAAGCCATCAAACTGCTCCATTATAAACAGGGATCACAGATGCAGCTGGGGGATTGTGTTGCCGTAAGTGGAATTTCATAAACAATCACAGTGTCCCAGTCACGCTCCAGTTCAGGGCAGCTTCCAATCACAGCTCTCTCATTGCTGCCCCTGTCTCTCTGTTCCACCTTCTCTCCAAAATTGTACCAACTGGGCAATTTGTAGTTCCAGGTAAAGTATTTCTACCTTAAAATCTTCCCTGGAGCTAAACTTAATGCCTCGGTGTCAGGCTGCAAGGACACAAAGGAGAGGACAGCGTTTCTGCCTGGATTTTGCCCATGTTTCCCCAGTGGATTTGCCTTTGGGTAGAGACTAGCCAAAGTTTTAAAGGACAAAACCTAAAGCTTGAACCTACCTTCAATCCTTGCCAGGGCAGGCTGCCTCGGAGGAAATACATGAACATATGGCCAAGGGCTTCTAAGTCATCTCGACGACTTTGCTCTGAAAGAGAAGAGATGACAAATTATTGCTGCAGAAGGAGAAATGGCTCTGAGATCTCAGCAGCAGCCTCACCTGTACCTGAGATACAGGTACCACAGGGACATTCACTCACTGTCTGCAGCTCAGATCTTGTGCAAAACCAGAAGCTGTTTCAGAAAGCCAGAAAATGTGTAAAATCAGCCAGAAGCCATGAGGTAACATGGGAACTGCACAACCCAGCCTGAGGCAGAATGGACAACTCTTAATTGCAGAGGAATAAAGCAGTGCCTCAATTCTTCTCTGACCTGCCAGTGTCAGTGGTGCTGTGTGGTGCTGGATCATTTCCTCTGGACTAAATTGGAATGGGATACTCACAACCAGCTGCACAACCCTTGCACAGTGGCAGCCCTTTCCCAATTTCCTCTGCAGCTCATCAAAGCAGATCAAAAATAGCTCCTTCCAGTGCCATGGAACACTTGCTGCTGCTGCCACATGCAGATGTTGTAATTATAAATGAAGGGGGGGAAAACAGGCACGGAGCCAAAGGAAAAATATCCTAAAACAAGCAGGCAAAATGTATCCAAAACCCCAGGGGAAGACAGAAGAGAACAACAGATGTGGAGGCAACACTGGCCTGGGCTGAGCTGAGCTGCACTCTTGGGTTCACTGAGCTTGTGGACTCATTTGGTGCACCCTCCCCTCCTCTGAACCCCACCTGCTCCAAACAGCATGATCCATGATCCAGAGCAGATCCAGCCCACGACACTGCAGCCACGCAGCCTGCAGGAGATGCTGGGAGTGGGAACACTCAGGAGAAGAGAACTGAAACAGTTCCTGCAGTTATCCTGATAAAAAGGGGAAAAAAGGAGGATGCCCTGGGAAATTTAGTGGACTTCAAGGAAGATGGTTGAGTGCACTTGTCTCTCAGAAAAACTGCAGACTCCTGAGTTTGAAATGTGAAAGGATTGATTCCACCTGGGCTGGTCTCACCAGCGAAGCATCAGCTCCTCACAACCCCTGTGCACAGGGACAACCCCCTCAAATACTCCCCCAGAACTGATTTGGACCCTTCCTCTGCACCAGCAGCTTCCCAGCCTGCTCCCACTGCACCCTCCCATTCCTCCATCCCTGCCTGACTCCTCACTTTCCAAAATTAGAAACCAGGCTCATCCCTCCTTACTCCCCCAAGACAGTGAGCTCTCCAAGTGGGAGCCAACATGCTAGGAGGCCTACTGGAAAATATTCCATTGAATATTCCAAACATTCCACTGCTTGTATGGATTTAAGAGAATATAAACATTTAATAAGTTATTTTTTTGCCTTTCAGCCACAGAAATGTAATCTTCTGGTAGGAAAGAAAGCAGGGAGGAGAGGAGATGAAAGCCAGGTTTAAAGTTATTTAAATCATTCATTTTCTCCAACCAATTACTAGGTCAGGGAACATCCAACTCTAACACCTGGAACTGGAAGGCATTGGGACAGTGCTGTGCTATAAAAACATATTTGTCTATCATCCAGTGCAGCAATCACTGCCTGCCTGCTTGTCTTTTATCAGTGCAGGGCTGTTCCCAGTTATTTAGTTCCTAATAAAAACGGTAATTATGAGGCTTCCAACATTTCAGCTGGCTCAATTCCTCAAAAGGAGGGAGGGGAAAAAAAAGCTACACAACTGTAAACGGCATTGGGAGGTTCACAAATAGCTTCAGGGGCACAAGAGAGCTCAGCCAAGATGCTATGGGAGGTCTGCAGGATTCAAATGGCAAGCTGGAATGTGTCCAGGGAAGGGACTGGAGCTAGGGAAGGAGCTACAGCAGCAGGAGCAGCTGAAGGTACTGGGGAGGCTCAGCCTGGAGAAAAGGAGGCTCAGGGGGGACTTTCTGGCTCTGCACAACAGGAGAGGGAAGTCAGGGGGTGGGGCTGGGCTCTGCTCCCAGGGACAAAGGACAGAGGAACAAAGGACAAGAGGAAACAGCCTCAAGCAACACCAGGGAAGGTTTAAGTTGGATATTGGAGAAAATAATTCACTGAAAGGACTGTCAAGGATTAAACAGGCTGCCCAGGGCAGTGGTGGAGTCACCACGCCAGGAAGTGTTCAAAAGACATGCCAATGTGGCACTTGGGGACATGGTTTAGAGGTGAACACTGCAGTGCTGGTCAGTTGTTGGGCTCAGTGATCTCAGAGAGCTCCTCCAGCCTGAAGGACACTCTGTCAGCTCCCCCTGTGCAGACAAACCTTTGCCAAGGTGTGTGTTGATGGACATGTATCTCGCTGTTCCAGTGAGGCTCTTGTGCTCCCTGTAGGGAATGTGTTTTTTGGTTTCAGGGTCAATGTACTCCTTGGCCAATCCAAAGTCTATGATGTGGATGACGTGCTCCTTCTTGTTGCCCTGCCGGCCGATGAGGAAATTCTCCGGCTTGACGTCGCGGTAGATGAGGTTCTTGGAATGCACGTACTCCATCCGAGAGATCTGCAAAAAGGAGGGAAATGCTGCTTGTGAGCAGAGCTCTGGCTTCCAGCAGAGCTGGAAGAGGAATGTGTCATCCCCTCCTTTCCAAGGCTATCATGCTGTGCTCCCTGCTTTATTCCCACGGAAATGGCAAAGGCTGTTTCTGAGGCGTTACCACTGGGATGCAGCTCTTGGCAGGAGGCCACAGGGAGCTGCAGCAGCCTTTTTGTATTGATTTTAAACATACTAAACCGGTTACCAAGAGCTCTTCCCTTGCCCACCTCCTTCCCCTGTTGCTCTGTGTCTTACCACCTTCCTCCCTCGACCCATATGTTGTCTTAGACATGCCAGATTCTTCGTGGAGGGGGATTTTTGGGCAGGCTGAAGCTTTACGATCTTCAAAGCTGACTAAAATAATAATTAATCTCATTGCTGTCAACTAGGAATAGCTGGAATATTTTTCAGCTTTTGACTAGTTTTTTTCTGGAAGTTTGACTGAATGGGAAGGTGGAAGGGCAGGAACTCCACTTCTGAGGTGACACAGTGTCTCTAACAACACACCTTATTCAGAAGATCATCATTAAAATTGCTTTTGAAAACAAACATATTGCAGGTGTATTGTCCGGCAGTCCTCCTTTGGGTCCTGAATTTAGGAGATGATTCCAACAGAAAATAATTCTCAATTTCATTTCATTTATTACCTTTAATTGCCTTTATATGTTTCAAATGAACACACAAGAGCCCCCCTTTATGGCTGTCGTGGTCGCAGCTGCCCTGCATGCCAAAGGGCACAGTGGCTTAAAGAAGATGCTTCTTTGGAAAGGCTACTGGGATTGACCCAGATATTTGTGGGCTGGCAATGCTACGAAAGCTCTGCAAAGTTCCACCAACTCCCAGTTTTGCACTAACGAGCATCAGTCCCCAGAGGTCACTGCCACACCTCACACCACTGTGAGGGACAGCACAGGGACATCCAGGGTGATGGCCACCAGCTGGTCACCCCCACTGGGTGGATCCTGCTGGGAAAGCTCTGCAGGATGGAGTCTCTGGCTCACGGAGCCAGCTCTCCCCCAGCCAAGCAGCAGGGACCCCCCGTCAGCCCTTCCAACCCCCTGCTCACCCCGTGTGGCTGGCAGACCCTGACTGATTCTTCATTTCTCACTGAATCCAGACACACTCCCAGCTGACAAACCCAGACCACTCTTTCTATTTACAGATCTTGGACCTACACCTGGTTTTAAAAGTCCACATGCATGTGATCCCTCCATCACACTCCCAGGCCCTTACCATGCACCATTTTATAGAAAAATCTGCTGCATTTCCACCTCTTGGAGAGAAGGAGCAGGCAGGAGGGGGCAGCCCTCCTTATAAAATAAACAGCTGTACAGGGAGGGAAGCAGACAGGAAAAAATTTGCTGCAGGTGAATCAGGCTTAAAAAACCAGAATTTGCTCCAAGACTCTTCAAAGAGGGGAACAGCACGTGCTGCCACTCCCTCCCCTCGAGGCAGTGATTGATTCCAATGTGCAGAGAAAATGGGTTTCAAGGCTAACAGCCATTATTTTCAATCAATTACAGGCTGGTGCAGAGCAGAGCAGATGCTCTTCACTCATTCTTCACACTTTGAATCACCTACAGGACACAGCAGCAGGTCTTGAGACAAAAAGCCACGTTGGGAGGCAATTGAAATGAAGATGCAACCCTTGAAAGTGGAACAAAGAGTTTCCTCGCCTCTCCACACATAACAAGCTTCCAAATGGAGCCTGACTGGCTCATTTGATTTGTTCCTGCTACCAAAGCAGCTCAGTTGTTGAAATCCCAACAGCAATTAGAGAGCCTGAAAAGGGCCCATTTTTTTCTTCTTTAAAAACTCTCCACAAGTTGCAGCAGGCAGGACAACAACCTGGACAGCTGAGGTGTCAGGTGAGCCATTATGCTCCAGCAGCAATCAAGAGTACTTATTTTCCTGCCTTTTTTCCTCCCACCAGCCTTTTCTGCTTCCACCCCACACACACACACAGTTGCTGTGGGGTCTTTCATATTCCTTCTTTACTTCCACCTGCCTGGACTCTTCATGCTGGAGAGCTCTGCTCAGCCATGGCAGCTGAAAGACACTCCCCGAGTCAAAAAGATGTTTCTTGGAGTAGCTCCATGCTTTATTCACCCTGACAAGGCACTCTCCCTGCTGGTGGCTGCTGTGATGTGGAGTGTCTGGGCTGCATCTCCCTTGCAGACTCTGCCTGAGCACACAAGAGCAGCAGTGCTGGGGCACAACCTCGGCACCAGCCCTGGCTGAAGAAGAGGGGAAGGGGAGCTCCCACCCCAGAAATGTGCTGGATGCAGAGGTGCAGTGCCCACTCCTTTGGGTTTGAGCTACAGGCTCAAACCACTCTGAATTAATTATTTTAGGGGCAGAGAAACCACTCGAGGAACTGGGACTAACTTGGAATTACTGTAACACTGGGAAAACAGCAAGCAGGGGAGCACTGGGGTAGATGGAAGACTGTGAATTACAGAGGGATTTCCATGGCCACGGCCACCTGAGTCCATCCTTGGAGTCATAAATTTCCATTTCAGCTGTCAGAGAAACCTTTAGGAGTGGGGAGAATCCCTTGGCACACAGCAGGACCCCTGTGCTGTGCTGGAGAAATGAGAGGATATTGTGACATTTAACAGGTGCCAAAGAAACCCGTGCTTTCGTGTGTCTTCCTCCTGCCAAGGCACAAAGTGTAACAAACCTTCTTATCCCAGAAAGGTAACTCTTAAGGGACTGATCTTGACAGCACTTTCATCTCTAGACCTTCCTGATAAATTTGAGCCCTTCTTCCACACATCACCTGCTTAAATATAGATCAGATCAGCAGAGAATGAAATTAATCTTGTTCAAAGGCAATTTTGATGGTCACTGGTAGAAAAACATCCTGCCACAACTTGGTCCAGATCACATCCAGAGTATTTTTCCAGTGCCTGGTGGCACAACAGAGCTTGTTGTAAGCTGTCAGTGAGCTTTGTGCAGGCTGGGCCTGGCCAAAACAGAAGCCTGAATAAGAAAACATTCTCCCCTGATTTATGGGCTGTGGGGACTGACATAGTGACCACATTTTAATTGCCAAGCTTGGCTTTGTTCAGGAGCTTCACCCCTGGATCTGATATACTGGATGTCTTCAGCTGCATGTGGAGTATGGAGGAAGCAGTTAGAGTCTGAACAATTCCCAAACAGGCTGCCTTCCTTGAAGACTCACTGTCATCCAGTCTCTCTTGCCCTCAGCCAGGAGAGCCTTCCTGATGTAAAACTATGTTTGAATTCTCCTGCAATCCCACATGGCACTTCTTAAGAGACATTGCCCTTGGTTTTCCTAGAGAGAGACTCCTCTTTTCTAACATCTGGAAAGGATCCACCCCAGCCCTGAGATGCTGCAACCTGTCAAGCTCATTCACACCAGCCAAGCAGAAATACATATTAAAAAATATCTTTCCAGGATGCCTCTGGTTAAAAACTGACCATGGGACTGGATGCTCCTACAGACATGGGGATCATCCTAAGTATGAGGAGAAAGATCAGGGGACAAATGCCCATGGTTAGAATTACAGCAGCTTAAGCAGACTTGGTCAGTCAGAAGCAGGAATGAAATGCAATTCATGGATGTGAGCCCAAGGAGTTTGAGAGTCCAGCTTTTCTTTCTGACGTGTCTCACACAGGAGTGTGACACAGTGACTGCAATCATTCAGTGTGGGAGGAAGACAATTCTCCCTAAAGCCTTGTGGCTAGAGCAGAGTGTTTTCATTTCATTTGAGCAGTAAGTGCCAGCCCCTTTGGAAAACACTTCTCCCAGGGCCAGGTGATGGGGCATACCTGAGCATGTCTGATCTGTCCCCTTAGATGTGCACACTCCAAGGTGGCAACTCATGTAACTCCCCTGAGGAGACTGAGAAGGCACCACAGCATCTCCCCATGGCCAGAGGAGTACCTGACAGAGAACATCAGCTCCTCCATTTCCAGCTGCTTTTGCTGTCCCCCTGCATCAGCTTCAGCCTGAGTTTTCCACCTGGTACCAGTGCCCTGGTGAGCTGCAGCCTGGCCACAAGACCAACAGGTGATGCCAGTGGAGAACATCCAAGCCCAGAGCTGAGCTGCAGCCCCAGGACACAGCAGAAGGCAGCAGCCATGGCTGTGACAGTCTTGATTTCCCCAGCAGTCCCTTGGAAATTCGTTTACATCTTTATATTTTCCCTGCAAAGGTCACACAAGCCTTATCTGAGGCTTTGCCAGCTGTTGCCACCAATACTATAAAATGGTTTTCCATTGATAAAGAAACACTCAAAACCAAGAGAACTTGACTGCTCTGCTGTGGGAGGCTTCAGTACCAGGCAGCGCTGCTCAAACTTCTGCAACTCTGATCTCAGTTTTCCATTTGAGATTCTGCTGTGTCAAACTTCAATTTATCTGGAAAGGATTGTGTTCCTCATCCCTTACATCTCCTCTTCCCTCCCATGCTTCTATCCACAGAGCTATTAATGTGAATATACAATCCCAACTCTGCTGTGGAGTATGTGGGTGATTCCAAGGTCCAGCTATGCAAAATCTGGATATCTGCAGGTATTTAGGTACTTGGGAATCTGCAAACCAGTCTGAAAACCAAAAAAGCCAAACTGACTGGCTAGTCCCACTGACTTGTGGAAGTTTCCAAATCTCATTTAGTATGTTCAGCTTTCATGTTTCACTTTTAACACAAACTCAAATCCAAGCCTGGATCCCTTCCAGCTTGATTTCCTTTCCTTTTCAGGTATATTAAAGGCTCTGTGATGTTGCCCATGGAACTACTCTATTCCAAGTGTCAGTGATTTACACCCATTTGATTGACCAAATTTTTGACCACATCTGACAGAGGCAGAGCTCTCAAATGCTGCAATTTTGGCTGAGGAGGGCTCAGCTCCCACTGCCTTGCGAGGTTTCAGTCTATGGGCAGCCCAGTAGCACCAAACCAGCAGAACTGGTAGGAGTGTGGGAGGGTGCTGTGCTCTGTGTGTCCCACGGAGAGGGTGAGAACTGAGATGTTCCTGGGATGTCCAAACAGAGGGAGGGAGCTGGAGCAGGTACGGGGCGGGGGCGTGTAGGGGACGTGGGACGCAAGTCCGTAGGAATCTGGCTTCACTGGTTCTGCTGTGCAGGGAGCCAGCTCCTCCTAAACATAATCTGACCTTCCCTTCATGGGCAGGAGTCCTGCTCACCCCTGAGAAGTTTTCTTTTATAGGAAAGATGGACAGGGACCTTAGACAAGGGATTGGAGTGACAAGACAAGGGGAAATTGCTTCCTGCTGCCAGAACACAGGGTTAGATGGGATACTGGGGAGAATGTGAGGCTGGTGAGGCTCTGGCACAGGTTTCCCAGAGAAGCTGTGGCTGCCCCATGCCTGGAAATGTTCCAGGCCAGGTTGGACAGGGCTTGGAGCAATCTGGGATGGTGGAAGGTGTCCCTGCCCATGGCAGGAAGGGTGGGATTAGATCTTTGAAGGTTCCTTCCAACTCAAACACCTGGTGATTCTATGATGGAAGAAGATTCTTTCAGCCCTGAACCTTGCACTGTGCCCACCCTAGGAGGGAAGGACAACCAAGGGCACCCCAGGGCAGGGCCCTGCCACCACTCACCAGCTGAATGGCAATCATTAACACCGTCTTCAGAGTGAAAGTCCTGTCACAGAGGTCAAACAGATCTTCCAAGCTGGGACCAAGCAGCTCTAACACCATGGCATTGTACTTTCCACAGGGTCCAAAGTAATACACCTGGGGGAGCCCTTCAGCTGGAAGAATAGGAAAAGAACAGGAATCAGGCAATGGGACAAAGTTAATTCCCCTCCCCCTGCATGCACACCTTTTGTTAGGCAGGTTTATTGTCACTTCTTGAGTGTTCTATCTGATGCTGCCCAGCAGGGAAATAAGTCCCAGCACAAACCAGGACTGAACCAAAGGCCAAACCTGAGAAGTGCAGGCTCTGCTCAGCTACACCCCTGCACAGACAAATGGGATTTCAAAGCAATTAACAAATCCACCTGAAAGCATCGAGCTTTGGCAGCTTAAAGGCTTCGATTTAGGGAACAAGGCACAGTGTTCCCTGTGTTCCACTAAAAACCAGGCAGAGAACAGCCCCAGATGTGGGCTGGCACTTGCTAGAGCAGTTAGGAAGATGACAGTCCTTAGAGAAAATGAAGCATGGCCAAAAAAGGATTCCTTGGTCACCAAAATAGCACCCAGCCCTTGTTTTTCAGCAGAACCTTACACAAAGTTTACGCTCAGTAAAAAGGAAAAAACCCTTTCCCTATAAAATAGGGAAAAGTTTTAAATTTTGACCATTCACCACACAAAAACAGGTGATCATGGTCATTAGCATATGTGCACACAACCCAGCTATCAACATTTAAATGGTAGGAGCTGGAGCCCATCTTCCCACCCAACAGACTGCTCTGTGGGAGTACAGTGTTGATACTCAGCTGGCAGGGGATTTTTGGGTGGATCAGCTTTCTGAAAGGCATCAGAAGGAGAGGGAAAAAACCAGCCTTGATGTTGGAAGACTCAGAGAGCTGCACAGCACTCCTGGAATTACCTTTGAGTCAAAAAGGAGACCACAGCAGCCCATACAGGAGGAATTTAGCACAGGCTCAACTGCTCATTTTGCTAATCAGCACCTGCACCAGTCCTTGGCATCCCAGCGTCAGCACCAAGCTGGGGAGCATGTTAAAATATCTATGTATTTCCAGTCTACACCTCAGAAGCAGCTCCAAAACACAACAGAAAGCTTTTGCTTTGAAATACAGAGCTTTGTCTTATGTCAAAACAAAATATTTGCTCGAATGCCCAAAGATACGGCGTCCTGCTATTCAGTGTAAAGGCTGAGCACGGGGAGCACTGCTATGTTTTTTCCCCCAGAGATCCACAAATTATAGTGCACAGGACCTGAAAGCACTGTGATTACTAATTTTATGGCATGTTTTAAACAAGTGCAGGCATGCACCTGGATTTGCATAAGTGATCAATGTTAGATATAGCAAAATACTTGACTAATTAAGTGCAGAGTTTGGTGTCATCTCTGTGAGGTGCTCAGTGAAACATTCCAGGCTGGAGAGAATGAAAGCAACACAACAAGTGCATGCCTACTCCAGATTTAGAGAAGCCCTGCTAATCCACCCAATGGCACTCAGAACTCTGCAACCTGCCAACAACATAACAAAGCAGCACTGAGATCACCAAACTGTAAATATCACAGAACCTGTGCGCCCAAGTCCTGCTCCAAAAGAACAGAATGCAGTTTGACAAAGATTACCTGAGCAGGGTTTTAGTCTCATTAATTCACATGCTCAGGGAATCTGTCATCAGGATGCATTGATGGGATATTACAGAGCATTGCAGGAATTCCCTGCCTAACCAGTGTTTTGTGTCCCATGTAAAACACTGACCCAACCTGGGTTTGGGAGGCTGCTGCTCCTAACAGAGCTCCTGCTTTTTTGGCAGTCACAGCCATTAAATCCTCTAGGAACACAGGATGGTTTGATGCAGAAGTAATTCAGAAAGCCAAACAATGATGGGATATGATCCAGGCAGCTCCAAGATGCTTTCAAATATCCCCAAATCAACACAAAAGGAAATTTAATGTCATCAGCCTAGTGCTGAAGGCTGGAATAGTTGCAACAGCTCTTGAAGTGACTCACGGTGAGCCACTGGGTTTTCAGTAAAGTCTGATGAGGACTTACCTACAAAGTCACCTCTAACACCAAGATAAGCATCTCTATTTTTTAGAGAATAATAGAATAATAATAGAGAATATGAGAGTAACAGAATATTTTATGCAAAGTTTAAACCTGAGCCCACTATAGATTCTAGATACAGACAGACAATAAGTACCTCTACCACAATTTCCACAAGTCTCAAACAGTGGAACTGAGGAAGGAATTAGGGTTAGGACTCTGCTAACTAAGGTATGCAGGAGAAGAAAATTGCAGAAAGGCTCTTAAAGAAGGTGAAGGATCCTGTTTGCAGATCAGGGGAAGATGAGAACATTTAATTTACAGCCTCACTTGGTAAGGGGCAAGCATTGCAATTAAAATGAATTTCCTACTGGGCATAAGACCCAAAAGGTGGGGATTTCATGTAGGGAAGGAAGCAACACCACTTAGTGCACTCTGGAATCCCAATTCCTTCAGCTTTACCTACTCAGGGCTTACAGCCCAGAGCTTGGAGCACCCTCTTTGTCTTAAACCCTCAGGAAAGCTCTGCTTTCTGTGAGAGCTCTGGCAAAGTGAAGCCTTAGTGAAGAACATAAACAAAGCATCCTAAATGTCAGAATCCAGGAGACATCATTGGCTTCAGGTGTATTTTTAGGGTTCGATTTTTCCCTGAGGGTTTTCTCTGACTGCCAGCTCTGCAGTCAAGGACTTCCCTCTCACCTTTGCCAGGATAAAGCTGCTGTAACATCTCTCTGAATTCCAGAGCCAGGCTGCACTGCTGCGTCCTGGATCCAAAGGAGCGTCGCTGATGAGCCCTGTGGAGCTCCCAGCCCACACCAAGGATCCTCAGCTCCACACTAGTTAAGGAAATAAAGTTGGGAGGGACTCAGCAAACACATCCTCAGCTCACTCAAGCTCAACTCAACATTCACCATCTTTTTGGGAAGAGGAAAAGCTCGAAAGATGAACTTGATGTACATTAAAGAGTGTGTTGGCAGATAAAACTGGATGAAACTTGAGATACAGGCAGCTTCAGAGCCATTCTGAACAGTAAAAAGGGTCAGCCTAAGAAAATCTGCATAAAATTGGATTTTTGCCACAGTCCATCTGCATAATTTATGACGTAGCTTGGCTCTATTTCAGCAAAAATCATTGTGTCCTGGTGCTGAGTCCATTGTCACAGTGAACCACAGGAACGCCATAAATATCACCAGCAGATCTGTAAATACTTAAGAAGGATGTTGCCAACTAAAGAGATTGATGGAGGAAAAAGGACTTTTTTTGCCTGGGCAGTTGGAGTTGAGGTTTTTAACGGAAAGTAATCACACTGGGAGAGGACTGGAAAGGTCACACAAAGCCATGGTGTCATGCTGTAGGTGAGCAGCTCTGAATTCAGAGACTGAGGGATGAAAAGCCACCAGCAGAGCAGAGTCTCATACCGAGGATTCAAAGGTACAACTCAACACTTGAAGTACAAACCAGGATCTCTTTAATGCAATTAATGCATGAAATCACATCAGAACTAAGAATTTCTCCATGGTATCAAACAAGAGCAATACAGTAAGGGAAGAGAATACAGACATGATATGTGCAGGTTCTCCTTTGGAGGAAAACCAGTTTATTACAGCAGAGACTGCTGCAAGCAGAAATCATCTCAATTTGCTTAACGGCTTTGGTCTCGCTGCTGAGTGATTTGGCTCAGCTACATGGAAAAGGGCCCACTCCACCCTCACTCTCACAGGAAGTTTATCACCCCAATAAACACAGACTGATTGCTGCACCGGAATCCACAGGCAAATTCTGCTATTTCAGCAGAGTGATGTCTTGGAAGAAATTCAAGCTGAGCACAGCGAAAACCTAGCAAAGCATTTTGTAGATGAAAGCATCACTGCTGGAATGAGAGCAAATGCAGACATCAAAGCCAAAAACTCAAGACTTTGATTCCCCCACACTCCTGAGAATGGCCTTGGCTTTCTGGGGATGCTAAACTCTCGCTGCTCCTGGGCTCCCACCAAAAGGGACTTTCCCATCCTTCCCCATGCTCTGTAGCTGAGCAATATGTTGGATCAACCCAAAAAACACTTGGCTTGAGCTTGAACCCAAGAACGGGAACAATAACAAAGAGCAGGATTGCTGCTCTTCCAGACAGCTTCATCTGAGCTGGATTAACACCTGGAGCAACACCTTTCAGGAACTTCCACCACAAGATCAAGTGCCCTGGATGATTTGAGTAATGTTATCTTGCTGCCTTATCTTTTACAGCATGACTAATGGCCACAAAACTCCTCAGACATCCAACATACTCAAAAAAACCCACACTGGTTCAGGCACACAGACATTCCAAAGCCATTTCCAGGACTGGTTATGAAATGGAGATGGGCAGAGATGCCAATCTAAGGTTATGCCCAAGGGAAATCAGAGTTTGGAGCACCTGCCCTGCATGGAGGGCATAGGAAGCAGAACCCACCTGCTCCAGAAGAGCCTGAGGCTCTGTGTGAGCACCACAAGAGGCTGTGAACAAACTTCATCAACAGCAAGTAAAATACACCCAAGGAGGAACGAGGGAGCAAGTGCAGGAAGCTACACATGGCATCTACATCAATGGAAGGACAAGTGCCACATCCCCATAGAGCAAATACCAGGAAACATCCAGAGCTTGTGATCAATACCAGCAGCTTCTGAACCACCCACGGTTTTTGCTCCCATGGGGAGTTGTTTCCTCTGCCCTTCAATGAGGTGTAGCCAAATAGAGAAGCTGATGACTTCAATTTCAAGATTTAAAGAAGAATTCAGACCCTCTCCTCATGCAGGTTTTGACACTGAGCTCTATTGCAGAGGGAGGACACTCCTGAAGAGCCCCAAATTCCACACCCAGAGCGGGGAGGAATCCAAGCTGATGCTTGATGCAAACCCACGCTCTGTGTGGGCAGCAAGAACTCTTTCTCACTGAAAGAGATGCAGACACACACCAGAAGCATCAGTGCACAGAAAGTTCTGTGTGGTTTTAAAGAGGCTCTGATGAATGGGCCGTAGATTGTCACAAAATTCTCATTCAGAGCAGAAAGTTTATTTTTACAAATCACAGAACACAAAATTACACGATGAACACCACAAATAGCAACTGTGAGAGGGCTGAATATCTATAGCTAAAATTAAACATGTTCCAAACAAATTAAACAAATTGCTTTAGAGTAGTCAACCCATTTAAGCTGATTACACTAATGAGGATCTACCCTTCTCTTAATTTTCAAATCGGAATAAAATCCTGGCTGAAAGAGAAGATTTGGGATCAACATTGACTGGGCCAAGATCTCAGCTTTTAATGTCTTCAAACATGTCCCAGGTAAATCCACCTGACCATGTTAGTTAACAGGTTATTTCTGTGAGCAAGTAAAAAGACTCATCCTGCCCTTCAGATTTTGGAATAGTCTGCTTCAAAAGTAGAAAGATGGGAGAAGAGTTGAGATTGGACTTGTTACTGGGAATAACTTGGTCCCAAGGGTCTTTTATATATTTGATTGATGCCTTTCCAAGATATCTTCCTTCAAAGTACAGCTGCAAAAACTTTCTAACACAGTCCTCCACCTTCAATCTTCCCTGCAGGAGCTTAGGGAAGGACAGAGATTTTGGGTGATTGAGTGTTTTCTCTTGTTTGAGCAACAGCAGTTGAGAAGTGAAGGAAAACAAGCAGAAAATGCAATTTGTGTCTCCAGCACCAGCTCACCTGCAGGTGGAAAAAGAGGTGGTGGAAAAGGTCTGCCACAATCTCACCAACCACTCCCAGGCTTCACAAACCTTGAATGGGCATAAGATCAGGGGAAGAACATAAAAACAGGGATCTGATCCAACAACCACACACAGAGAAACATCCACATGGAGAAGAGGGGTTGGAGGAGCTGGAGGACAGCCAGCACTGTGGCAGCTCCACTGGTGATCCACAGAGAGCACCACCATGCTGTGAGTGCTTTCAGCCTGGAACGTTCCTGAACAGTTTCCTTGCTCTCTTGAGCTCTGAGACTGTGGTTTGAGAGCCCAAAATTTACCTTTAGTTCTTTCTCACTCACCTGAACAAGGTGAAGAGCAGACAGACCAGCAGTCCAGACTCCTCACACATCTCCTGTCCCTGAAAATCCTCCTGCTGTTTGCTCCAGCTGCTGCCAGACACTCAGCTCTGCTGCCAGCTTCTCACAGTGTCTTTTCCCTGCCTTGTCTGGGCAATAAATCACTTCTCCTAGCAATGCTGAATCCTGCTCCACTGCCTAGCAGGAATTTCTGCAGCAGGACCTTTTGCTTTAGCCCATCAGTGGGTGAGGAGGAGGAGAGGCAGAGCAAGGCCCTACTCCTGGCCTTGGATGTAGAAAAGGCACAGCTCAAACACTCTCTGAACTCGAGAGGAAATAACTCAAAGGAGAACATCAGAAGCTGGAAGGAACCCCAAATCTGCCACAGGCAGGGACACCTTCCAGTAGACTAAGACCCATCCAACCTGGCCTGGAACACTTCCAGGGATGGGAAAGCCAGAGGAAGGTATTGGATCAACACTTTCTCCCTGATGATGGCAGAGAGAGCTGAGCTTTCCATGGGAAGAGACAACACTAAGCCCTGGGTAATGCAACAGCTGTGTATGAGCTGTGAGGAGACAGAGCTACTGTCACCTCCAGGGAGTTCCATGTGGACTGCAAGACTCCAGCCTCACTCCAGCTTACCTCAGGATATGCAGGATGTATTTAATCCCTGCTGTGTTTTGTTTCATTTTGGTAGTATTTGAATCTACAAAAAGAAAAGGTAGGGGAAAAGGAACGGGAGAAAAACAGACTGGGGAAGGACAGAAGGAAGAACATATTTGTTCCTGATGCTGGTAAAAATCCAAACAATTTGATTTTTACTTCAACTGCAGAAAAACAAATCTCAGGACTGTTGTGTTATTAGAACAGGGTGGCATTTCATCTTCCTTGAGTGGTACAAACTGGTTTTCTGACATCATGGCTTCTCTCAATTAAACAACTTCACATCCACAAAGCAAGAAGACTTGAAGAGAGGGTACCAAGGAGACTTTCATATTTGTATTCATGAAGATAAAAAATGGTTGGGAGAAGAATCAACCCTATCTGGAAAGGTCAAATGCAGGAAAATTTTCAAAATCTGGGAAATTTACCCAGAAACACCCATTCACAGGCAGTTTCTTAGCTTTAACAACTAAATTAGTCAAGTGAAATTGTTTCTCTTCTTGACAAACACAGAAAAATAAAGCACAGCACAATAAATTGCATTTTTCTCATGTTTCAAAAGACTGAATTCACATTTCTAGGGCTTGGGGGAAATGACTGCATTAAAATCTCCACTGTTGGATTTTATATCCAACACAACGTCTTGCTCCAGTGATGATGGCAGCTGGCACATAGAACACCACCTTAAAAGAAGGATAAAACCAGTAAATAATTTTAGAAGAGTGATTTTAAACCACCCAAAAAAAGTTCTAGTTTAAGTTCTATCCTTATTACCTTTCCCCACACACCTGCAATACAAGCACAAGGATGAAAGAAAGCCACTGGAACTGCCCAGGGCTGTGGTGGAGCCACTCAATAACATTCCTGGAGGGATTTAAGAGCCACATGGATGTGGCACTTGACAACAGGGGTTCATGATGGCCTTGTCAGCACTGGGGTATGGTTGGACTGGATGGTTTGAGAAGGATTCTTTTCCAACCTAAACAGTTCTGTGACTCTGCTCCACTGCAGGTCACATAACTGTGTGAGCTCTGCCAGAGCACATCTGTATGGCCAACTGGGTTCTGCTGTTTAAGAACACCCACAAAAACCCAACCAAAAAGAGAGAAAGAAACCAACAAAGAAACAAATTCCCTCCCTCCCCTCCAAAAAAAAAAAAAAAAAAAAAAATTCCAAGGAGAAATTGGAAGTTGCTCCTGATCAGTTTTTTGTTTGCTGTGCAATTGCTCAGCTCTACCTGCTGAGAGGGAGTTGAGATGAAATCATGGGGTCCCTTGGTAATTTTCTTTTCTTTTGAGAACAAGTTCATAGAATCATGGAATACCCTGTGCTGGAAGGGACTTACAAGGACCAACAAGTCCAACTTCTGTCTCTGCACAGACATCCCAACAATCCCACCCTGTGCCTGAGAGCATTTTCCAAACTCTCCCTGAGCTGTGGCAGCCCTGGGGCTATGACCATTCCTGGGGAGCCTGGGCAGTGCCCCACCACCCTCTGGGGGAAGAACTTTTCCCCAAAATCCAACCTAAACCTCCCTAATATAGCTCCAACTATTCCCTCAGGTGGTGTTCTGGTGACAGGGAGCAGAGGTCAGAACTGCCCCTCAGCAACACGCTATGCACATGAAGTGATGTGTGTTAATGACATTACAGGTATAATCTCAAAAAAAATCAACAACAAGAGCTCTTGGTTGCTCAGCAGCACTCAAATTTAACTCCAGAAGCAGTGCCAGGGAAGAAGCTACTTCTGGGCAGATAAAAAATGCCACGAAAGCAGCAAAAACAAACTGCTTGTGCTGAATTGCTCCTCTGGTGCATGGAGAACCATTTTGGTTTGATCACACCAAGTCCTGGGTGGCTCCTGCTCTTCCTCAACTCATCTCCATTGGATCTGTTGGCTGGAAGCAGAGCTTTTCCCTGCTTCCTCCCCACAGGGGTGACACTTCCACGATGACAATGCAAGGAGGCTCTGACAGCCTGATCTGCAGCCACGGCACTGAGCAGGGGCCACAGGCAGTGTCACCAGCACAGCACAGTGACCTAAGGACAAACTGGCACATAACAGGCAGGATTTGTCCTGGATCCAGCAGCATTTTTACCTGGGATGGCAGATCAGGGGTCAGCTCCAGCTGGATAAAGCTGACTGTGGTATTGGACACATACCTTGGGTGCTCAGGAGGAAGACGATGCTCAGCCTTGCTCTGGCAGCTGAAGGCCAAATTCCCACCAGACTGTGGTGGGACAATCATGTGCCATTTCTGGCAGCACAGCCCTATGTGTCACCCCAGAGCTGTGCTGGGATCTTCCTGCAAAGCTGTGGGTCCAACTCAGGCCCCCAGAACTCCCACTGGTCCCACTGGGATGGTGGATTTCTGCAGGTTTGCCCCTGCAGCAGCATCCAAGTAGAAAGTGATGGATAAGAATCAAATCATGTAAACTCTCCACAACAAAGCAAGAGACTGGCATCCATCAGTCCCATCACTGCTGTAGGATTGGAGGGAAAAAGGGATTTTTCACATGAGTAGGAAAGTGTTACCTACACGGTCCTTCCAGCCTGAGGGAAAACATCCCACTCCCTCTAATGGCAGGAGAACCTGCTGCCAACAGAAGTTCAGAGGCATTAAATCAGCTCCTACCTCCAGATACCATCTCTGTTTCACCTTAAGAGAGTCAAGTAACAGCGGGTAGGAACTTTCAGACAGAAAAATTATTACAAAACTTCAGAACTCCAGCCTGACCCATCACACTCAGGCAGAGCCTGTGGCTTATCTTTTAGTGATGAGAGGAGGTTTTTCAATAGCAGGCAGGGCACAGCTCCAAAACACAAATTCCAAACCCACTGGAGAGCCTGTCTGGGAGGTGGGCAGCCCTCCACAACAGGACTTCCCTGGCACAGCTCAGTGTTTCACCTTAGAAACCTCCAGTGTGTGCAGCATGCCTCTGCTGCACTGGAAGGGATCCCACTCAATCCAGCACCCACCTTCCAAAGTAGAAAGAGCTTTGGATCAAGGCAGTGCTCAACATCTGACACAGCAGCCTCCCTCAAAACTGATTTTATAGTTTTAAACCTCAATTTCTAAGTGCAGCATCCCCATGGCTTGAAGAATGTTCATAGAAGGGACAGAAAAGCAAACAAGCAGAACAGCCAACCAGCTCCTAATCCTTATTAATTAGCCCGGTCCTCATTGCCAAACTGGGTTTTTCATTCCATGTAAATATACATTCCAAAGTTTATCTTCAAACATCACCTATCATGTGGACTCCCCATCCCTGGAAATTTTCAAATCCAGTATGGACAGGGCTTGGAGCAGCCTGGGCTAGTGGAAGGTGTCTCTGCCCATGGCAGGGAATGGAGCGAGAGGAGCATTAAGGTCCCTCCCAGCCCAAACCAGTCTGTGGTTCTGTGGTCTTCACCTCCCCACTCTGATGGCTGAGGAACTCCAGTTCCCAAGCACAGCCTGGGCTGACAGCCAGCAGGGCATATTTCAGCTCAGGGTCTGCTAGAAGGTACCAGAAGCAGCACAGAGACCTTAATGATGAAATGTCTGTCCCTCTCCTCGAGTCCTGCTGGATCCTCAGAGCAAAGTCCCACAACCCACAGCCTGCTCTCAGAGGGCATTGCTGACCATGAGGAGAACCCAGTGAGGCATCTGGGATGACCTGGATGAGTCCAGCTGCTCTAGGTTTATGGCCGTGTCAGGCTTCAAGGAAAAGTGTCTCCAGGAAAGGCATTTTCCAGCTTTCCAGCATCCTGCTGCTCCCCTTCAGTTGCTGGTGTTTGATTTGGAGCTGAGTTGCTGGTGTTTGATTTGTGATTACTGCCACAAATACCAAAAGAGCAGGAGATGCACGAGGACTTTTCGGAACATAAAAAGGAAACTGCCCTAATCTCATATTCAAATATTAATGGCCTTGCTTTAAAAGCATCTGGTAACTTCCAATTGACAAAACCTAAATTTAGCCCAAGGAAGTCAAAACTTCTTATGCTGAGATGCTGAAATGTGCACATTCAGGAAGCCCTTCCTAACAAGGGAATGGCCACATGAAAGAAAAGCCATGTATTTTTAAACAGTGAAACACAATTCTCTGGAGATCAACAGCAAGCCAGCCCTGAAAGCAGCAGGGTCTAACTGAGCACTTTACAGTAATCCACTACATTTCATTCTGCAATTCAAAAGCTTGGAAGGCCAGGATTCCTCAGGTTCAAGCTCCTTGGACTACTCTGATTTTACAATGAAGCTGCTGATCACCATTCCTTAATATGCAGCTCAGCGTTAGGGTCTCCAATTTTTGCTTAAAAAAAAACATCTTCAGTAGAACGAAACTGTATCTCCACTGCTGAATATCTCCCACCTCTGGCCAAGGGCACACTTCTGTGCAGGATTTGAGAATGGAGACATCTTTCCTCCCTGGTAGAAAATGAACCCAACATCTTAAAACCTTCAGGTCTACTGCAGGCATCTGAGGTAGGGAATGAGTGATATGAGATGTGTCCCAAAGCTGTTTCCTTGTAAAGAGATGTCAGTTTTGTATCACCTTGCACAGATGAGTCACTTATTAAACACTTACAGTCACTGAACACTGGCAATATAAAATACTTCCAGTATTTCAAAGGAGGAGGCTGCAGTGCTCATCCAGAGAGTTGTAGTGTGACAGGTATGAACAAACCCATACAGTAAGTAGGACACAAAATACCTCAGGTGACAGCCATGTGTTGCTCCACACAAGTCCAAATTGACTTTGGGGTGCAAAGGGCAATCCTTGGAAGTGTCCAGGTTGGACAGAGTTCTGATCAAGCTGGTCTAGTGGAAGGTGTGCCCATATGGCCACAAGATGAGCTTTAATCTCCCTTCCAATCCAAACCACTCTATGATTTTATGATCATGCACACCCAGCAGCTCCATCTCCCCCAAACCAGCCCCCTGCTGAGGGTGACCTGGCTCAGCTCCTGGCCACAGCAATGTTTCCATCCAGGTGGCTAATATCAGTGGGAATTCTGAAGATTACAGTGACAGTAGCCACTGTTAATGGGTATGTTCACACTTCTTAATTAAAAAAGGGTGGGGACTACTTACACTAACCCTCCCTCACATGGCCTGGAGTCACTCCTGCTCCCTTGGGGAAGAGAGTTGTGCCCAACGACCTCCCCATAAAATGGTGGTGTTGGCAGCTCTACCACGGAGACTTGTTTACATCCATCCCACAACGAGCTTTACCAAAATGACCCATAATTGCCATGTGAATGACAGCATTGTGCAACTGGCATGGAAAGAATTTCTTCAAAAAGCACATGGATACATACAAAGTGTGTGTGGGTAAAGCAAGAGCAACCCAGGAAAAGGTGCTCACCACGAGCAATCCCGACTGGAGAACTCCGTAGGAAGCATGGATAGCAGACAGCTCAGCCACACTGAGGAATATATATGCAAATATTGACTAGACTATGCAAAGGATTGGTTATTTATAACACCTTCATTTCCTTCAGTCCTACCTCCTGACAAGTAAACAGACTGCTTCGCTCTGGCGAGTTGTGCAACACAGAGAGATCCCAAAGTAAACACAGACTCCATACTTCATTAGAGGTGAACTTGTTTACAGAGCAGGAATTAAAACAAAACCACAGAATCTGTCAATATTCTATATGCACTGACACAGCCCTCCCTGACTCAGAACGTTCTGCTCCTACACTGTGACTCATCCCCTGCGTGGGCTGGGGACTGCAGAGATCTCGGTTTCCTGGGATTCTCCAGCCTATCAGACTCCTCTTCTGCTCCCCACCACGCCACTCTGGAGGTTTGTGACGTCCCACATCCACTTGCCAGTGTCACCTGCCCGTGCTGGGAGTGACCACTGGCTCCAGAGCTGTGGCACAGAACTCGGTGGACGGCTGCCACGTGTGTGAATGAATCACATGTGCCAAGGTGGGACTGTGAGGGGTGGGGGAAGGTGTGACTCATCTGCCAGCTGATATAAAAATAAACTACTACTGAATCAAAAATGCATGACTTCTGCACACGATGTGCACAGGCAGAAGCTGTCACTATGTGGAAGCTTGAACATCAGCTCCATGCAGCCAGAAGAAAGCCAGAAGCACGCAGTGCTCCATTTTACCTTCCAAGGTGATGCTTTCAGGGAAGGCATTCCATATGGCCTCGACAGGGAGATGTCAGAGGTGCTTTGAAATGTGGTAACAAATCCCAGAATAGTTTGGGTTGGAAGGGACCTTAAAGTCCATCTCATTTACCCCCTCATGGGCAGGGACACCTTCCACTAGAGCAGGGTGCTCCAAGCCCCGTCCAGCCTGGCCTTGCACTTCCAGGGATGGGGCAACCTGTGTCAGGGCCTGCCCACCCTCACTGCCAAGAATTCCTTCCCCAATATCCCATCCATCCCTGCCCTCTGGCAGTGGGAGCCATTCCCTGTGTCCTGTCCCTCCATCCCTTGTCCCCAGTCCCTCTCCAGCTCTCCTGGAGCCCCTTCAGGCCCTGGCAGGGGCTCTGAGCTCTCCCGGGATCCTTCTCTTGTCCAGGTGAGCACCCCCAGCTCTCCCAGCCTGGCTCCAGAGCAGAGGGGCTCCAGCCCCTGAAACATTTCTGTGCTCTCCTCTAGACTTGTTCCAGCAGCTCCTGAAAAGAAGATTAGATTCTTCTAATCTGGAATCAGCCTCAAAACAAAAAGACCATTCCTGTTAATCACAGGCAAACAGAGCCCACAGGACAGAGCCAGTGGAATCACGGAGACCCTGGTGTGCCACCAGCAGGACCCAGCTGCTGCAGGACTCCTGCAAGCCATGAGAAAAGCAGTTGCTTTTACTCATCCCAAACCAAGCAGGAGGGTCCTGGGATGCTGCTGGCTGTGCAGGGGACAGTTCAAGTAAAGCCAAAGCTTTGTCCTTTGGTAACTGCCCAAGAAGTTGAATTATTCCAGGATCTGGGTCTGCTTGACCATGGACAAATAACTCAGTTTATTTCACAGACTCCAAAGTACAGGGGACAAATGACATGCTCAAATGATTTATCCAGTACCAGAAACATGTTGGAGACTTGAATGATCCTGACTCCAGTCAGGATGCTGAAGCAATGAGGCTTTTAGGATCATTAAACAGTTCAGTACAACACTGGCATTAGAGGACTGATGAGAGCAACACAACTAGATTGCACAGAGATGATTAAAACTACTTCAATTACCTTGGTGAGCAAATGGATCATATCCCAGACTACCCAAAACCTAAATGAATTACATTTCCTAAAGGAAAGATGTGCTTTCCTGAGACACCCTATGGACTGACCATCAGGTCTCTGACTCCATGCCCAAGCTTTGCTGTTTTGTTTTGCTGCTCACATGAAGGTAAAGTGCTCAGACACTATTTTAGGCTGTTAGATATTTAATTCCACAGCGAGAAAGAAGAAGCTAGCAGATGGTCACTGTGCAGCAGGGCCTTGCTCGACTTCTGCAGGGGGAAATGTTTGAGGAAGAATCACAAAAATGCATTTCTATGTGCTAACATTCCTCCAGTTAGAGGAAGGGAATTACAGGGGAGCTGTTGGTTTCCCTAAAACAAGGAGGCACTAAAACATCAGAGATATCTGTTAGTTGGTTCCTCCTGACCCAGAACTTTCTCTGAATCCAGTGGATCCATCCACCAGTATTGAGCTGTTCTGAAAAGCACCAAGAAGAGCCACACTCCTACAGTTTAGATCCCTTTGACAAACTGCTCCATCACTTAATCTAGTGTGAAGCATCTTAAGATGTCTGAGACACATGAAATCCAGTCTGCTCCTTTGCTAATCCAAGCTGACTAGGGATCCTCATCCGAGCCATGTGGCAGGCAGAGGAACTGGAGCTGCTGGGAGGGAACAGATGCAACTTTGGTGCCCTGTCAGAAAGTCTTGGAGCATGGAAGCTGATGGAGCACGTGTCACTGCTAAGGAAGAGGCAGTTATCACATCCTCTGTTCATGTGGAAACATCTCACATGGAAGCATCTCACATGGAAGTTAATCTCAGGATTTAGCTTCTGAATTACTGGGCTATTTGCTACTCTATCCAACTGCACCAAGGGAAATGCAAAAGTTGACTGAATAGCTTAGAAAAAGGGAAAAAAAGACTATTTTCACTGGTTTTTGATGTGGAAAAAAAGACTATTTTCACTAGTTTTGTCAAGTGCAGCAGGTTATTGATACCCACATACATCCTTCAGGCACTGGCCAAGTAGGTTGGTCCCTTCCAGCAGCCTAAGTTTTCCTCTGACTACTACCCACATTTAAAAATGTTTATTCTGAACATTCAAGAAAGAAATCACCATTAAAACTCTTTTTATTAGGAAAAAAATCCCCCATTTTGCTCCCAAAGCTGCAGGTGATGACAATTCTGACATCTCAGAGCTCACTGGGACCATCTGGCTGCACAGGCAGTTGAACTGCCACCGAGGGGATGAGGTGGCTCTCGTGGTGTCACAACCAGGCTCCCTCTGCTCTCCCCCTCCTTCAGCTAACAGTGGGAGCTGCAGCCAGACACGTCATTTGGCAGGATTAATTGGCTAATTTATTGAGCAGAATGTCACATGCAAAGCTACTGTTGCTCTCTCTGAGTCATGCACACCATGTGTTCGGACACTTCTAGTCTTGGTTTGGCAGGTGTAGGACAATTCCAAGTAACCAGACGTCCCTACTGGAACTTCAAGCCTGGCTGTTTGAGCAGCTCCAGACCAAGGACCATTACTAGCAACATCACTGAGAACAAACCCCTCTTATTACCCCAGTGTTGGCACTTATTTATCTGTTTTTCCAGCCAGACACTCTTCCCAAGTCAAGTCTCCCTGCACCTGGCAGCTTGACTCCACCAAAATCTGTTTTGCTGGGATTCCAGGTTCTGAGACCAGAACTGCAGTTCACATCCTCCACTCAAATCTTGGCCAATTTCCAATTGTTTTAGCAAAACTGCAGCACAAGAGCTTCTAAAGGCATCCAACAGCTCTTCAGAGCTGGGTGTGTGACAGCCGTGGGACCACAGAGAGAGAAACGCAGTCAGGCTGTTCAGGAGGCTTCTCAACAGCCCCTTGGCAAATGCTCCAAGAGTGTAGATTCAGGACTAGGAAGGAATTCCTCCCTGTGAGGGTGGTGAGGCCCTGGCACAGGGTGCCAAGAGCAGCTGTGGCTGCCCCTGGATCCCTGTAAGGATCCAAGACCAGGCTGGACAGGGCTTGGAGCAACCTGGGATATTGGGAGGTGTCCCTGCCCATGGCAGGGGGTGAAATGAGATGGGCTTTAAGGTCCCTTCCAACCCAAAGCATTCCATGAATGCTCTGAGTGGGTAAGTATTACAGGATGGAAAGCTTAAATTCTTTAGGAACAGAGGAAAACCTAAAAATACTTCATCTGACCAAAATAAAGCCACTCCTTCAACTTTGATCATTTTATAATTCTGTATTAACATCTTTAAAGCGTGGAAGGAAGCCAAGTGGTGTAGAAAAAGCAGACTGGAATTCACTCATGTGTCACAAGACATGTGGGCTGCTGTATCCCAGAAATCACAAGCACCAAGAGAACTCCAGCAGGAAGTTCAATTTAGTATTTTGGTAATATATTATTACCACAGTATTTCTGGATGTCCATCAGACATCCTCTGCAAGTGGAAGCTGGGTCCATTCAGGGAAAACAGGAAAAATAAAATCAGAAGTATAAAAACATTACAGTAATGTAAGAAACTTGTCAAAACCCAAAGTCAACACATGATCAAGGCACAGAAGGAGCAGAGAAGGTTGTTGCTTCACAGAGACTTCCTTGAGGAGTGGAACCCCCTGCACGAGGCTGTGGAAATCCTTGGCATGGGAAACAGCACATCCTAAAAGGCTCTTCAGGCTTAAAAAACCACCATAAATTCAGGGAAGAAAAATCCAAACATTATTAGACACAACTCAAGCTCTGTATCAGGGTAATCAGAGACTTTCAGAAAAAAATGTATAAGAAATTCCCCCTTTGGCTGATCCTGTTCTGTTTTTCTCCTGTTTGCTGTAGACCATGATTGCACAGAGGAGCCATGGGGCTTGTGGACATTCTTATGATTTAACAAGTAAAAATGAAAACAATTTCCTAGGTTTAGACTTTAGATCACCTACATAAGGGGTGTTGTTCTATACACAAATAACTTTCCATCCATTGACAATTCCTATGTTTTACAAACACACTTATAGGAGTATTTCCATATCAGCAAATCCAACATTTTAGGTCCCCACAATTACCCAATATCATCATTATGATCCAATTCCCACCAAATCACTTCCAAAACTTGTGTGAGGCTAAAAGGAATTGGCCCAGATCCCTAAGTTAAAGTTAGAGTTACACAACAAATACTATGGTGGTGTTTGATTTAATAAAGAAATCACTTTATTAAAGAAATTTATTAAAACTTTTGATAAGCTTAAGGTAGGTTTACTCACCTGCACTTCCAAGTTGTTTATAAAATCTGTATTCTAAATGAAGCTGTGGTGCCCGGGATTTAATTGGTTCCTAGAACAGAAATAAATAAATTGGTTAAAATCAGTTTGACTAAAAGAAGTTCTGTCCTATACTTGAAGATTTGTGCATAATTAAAACACCTCAAATTGAAATTCTAACAACTGACTTCACCATTAAATGTCATTTAAATAAGAAAAGAACAAAAAGCAGTAAGATTTGCTCTCTGGAGGAGAAATAACATCCTGATTTAAATAAAAAGCTCATTCATTGCAGTGAACTTCAAGGACCATTCCACAGAGCTCCTGGTCCTTGAAGAACAACCCTGGACATTGGCAGAGGGAAGTCAAGGTTGCAAAGCCTCAACCCCAGTTCACTCTGTGGGCACTGTGACTGCCCACGGTGCTTTTGCTGGTCTCCAGCCTGTATTTCTGAAAAATGTTGAGTCATACAAGTGTGTTTGAGATCAGACCACAGTCGCTCACAGCAAGCACCACAGTGCAGCCAGACAGTTGGGAAAAAGGAAGAAGTCTCCTCCTCCTTGTGGCAGCTGTCAGTCAAACATCTTGAAACACTCAATAATATTCTCTTTTTATCCACAAAATACAAAAAAATAAAAGGGTAAGTCTGCAATGCACCCAAACCATCTCATTCATTAACTGTTACTCATCTGTGTTTTACATTCAAGACTTAATGCCTGCAATCCATCAAGGCATTAACGTGCAAGATTACAGAGGTTCTAAAAATATAAAGTTAATATGGAGAGGATTAAGAGACTGGAGTAATTACATTTGCAATAAAACTGTGCACTTGGGATAGCCTGGATGTGGGTTCACCAACAGCCCAGGCAGCCTGGAGATAGGAGTTAATACTGGCCTCAATTTTTGCTGACCTCTAGTCTGCACTGTAAGACTGATGTCCACTCTAGATGTGAACTCCACAGTCAAGGCTTCTTTCTAAGTGTGGAGAAGGAATTCTGTACAGAAATTCAGGCAATTGGACTTGTAGCCAAGCTGTTCCCCATCAGCTCAAGTCATCCCATCCATTTCCCAGTAAGGGGAACAAATGCTCCTGGTTACTTCTCAGCTTAATCGTGCAATCATTGAGGTAGGAAAAGGCCTCCAAGGTCACCAAATTCCTGATGTTTTAAAGCTCCAGAAAACAAAGATGACCAAATACTCAGCAAACAATGTGAAAAAATATTCTGGAGGAAAAACTGAACCTGCACCAAAGGCAAATACAAAGCAACACATAAGTTTGTTATATAAAAATTAAGATAATTGTTGGTGGCTTGAGGGAGGGTCTACAGACACTTGCAGAGCACAGGGATGCAGGGCAACAGGAACTCAGCATGTTCAGGGAGTAGTTTATTTATCCAGACATGTAAAGGGGAAGGATTGATGCAGCAGGACATGATGCTGCTCGTGACAAAATCAGGGGAGGCAGCCCTGAGCCATGTCTGCATCAGGAGCTGCTGGAGCCAGAGCTCTGGACACCTGCCAGAGTCATGGCAGCTTCTGAGAAGATCATACCAGCACAGATGGTTGTCCTGTAGGCCAAGGGCTTAGGGATGATGGCAGATTTTGTGTTTGTAGTAAAAATAACTGAATTGCTGCTGCCTAACAAAGAAAATCCACAGCTGGAACCGACGGCATCATCATTGCTGCGAAGGGATGGCCTGGGACTTGTGCTCTGACTGCAGCTGGAGGGCACCAGGCTGGCTGCTCCCAGGGAAGAAATTCCTAATGTGGGCAGAGTAGCTTTGAAAACCCTCAGAAGAATAAACCAGATGGCCCAGACCAAGTAAGTCAGCTGAAGAGCAGGACCAGAAGCTACATGGTGACACTACCCCCATCAACACAAGGACCGATCTCCACTGCCAGCAGTTTTCCAAGGTGTAGCCTCAGTCCCAAAAAGAAACCATGAGGCATTAGCATGGAATTTCACAGCACTTTCTGATGGGCTCTTGGTATCCATCACACAATTCCCTCATTTCCCAGCTCTAATGTCATGATAGGAGGCAGGAATAGCTGAGACAGCAGGGCTGCAGTGCTGGAAGAGGATCTCACAGTTTGAAGGACTTGGAGCAGTGCTTTGACTTGGTCCAACAATGAAGATAAAAGAAAATGTTGCCTGTAAGTACATCTTACAGCTATTCCACCACTAATCCACAAATTATTTGAAGGATAAAGAAAATAGCAGTTAAGTCCACACGTAAGAGAAGTGTATTTGCTGCGGAGGAGGCTGAGTCATTCTTATTCCTGTGGAATTTTGTATAAGATTAGGAGATCAAGAAACCCCCTTTTCTCCTACTGCTCCTTCCTTTAACTTCTCCAAAACAGAGAAAGTATATGGACTCCTGGATGGCCATCAGATAGCAATTCCAGCCCCTCACACAAGAAGGACCTGAGATTTTTAAGCCTGGATCACAACTTGGCAAATGAAACTGGAGAGTGGTGCAGTGTAACTGCTTTAACACTCAGTTATTTGGGGGGAAAAAAATAGTAACTAAAATGAAAATGTGACCAGAAAAACAGGCTGAGACAGCCATGAGGCAATGCCATTGAGTCCTGCCATATGGAAAAGCTTCAGGTTACTGAGAGGTGTCACTGAAGCCACTTTTCTGAAAGAAAAAAGCACCCTTTGGACTAGTACAGCTGTGTTTTAACTTATGGTTTCCAATGCAACAACTTTGTGGGATTATCTGTGGAAGCAAATTAGAAGCATTATTGCCTCAAAATAACACCTTGTCTGTGTACACAGCACATTTTCCATGGCCTAAAAGCAACAATTCTCCTTTCTGATGTGCATCCATATCAAGGGCATATCCTATGGAGCCAGGGAGAGCTGGGGGTGCTCACCTGGAGAAGAGAAGGATCCAGGGAGAGCTCAGAGCCCCTGCCAGGGCCTGAAGGAGCTCCAGGAGAGCTGGAACTGGGGACAAAGGATGGAGGGACAGGACACAGGGAATGGCTCCCACTTCCAGAGGGCAGGGTAGATGGGATATTGGGAAGGAATCCTTTTCTGTGAGGGTGGTGAGGCCCTGGCACAGGTTGCCCAGCAGCAGCTGTGGTTGCTCCATCCCTGGAAGAGTCCAAGGCCAGGCTGGATGGGGTTTAGATCAACCTGGAATAGTGGGAGGTGCCCTTGGTGTTCCAGCATGGCAGGGGGTGGAATGAGAAGAACTTTAAGATCCCTTTCAGGATACCCAAACCTGTGTGGGATACTGTGTTCCTGAATTCCTCTGCAGACATTTATTTATTTACTTTAGGGAACATCTTCTGACATTTGCCAACAGGTGTGAAAACAAGTCCCTCCCGTAATTATTTTTCATGTATTAGACATCATAAGGGGAATGCCAGAGATATGGAATCTGAGGCACTCAAATGTGATCACAATTAATACACCAAATCCATCCTGATTTTCTGTCACCACAGTGGGCCCTGTCACTTTGCCAGATCCCATCAACTGGGCAAACTGGGGGGGTTTGCTGCAGTGTCAATATAGCACCACAACTTTAACTTCAGATTTTAGGGTTATGTTTACAGAGTGTTCACAGGAGAACTCAGCCCATCAGGTGAAGACATGGAATCTGAAACCCCAAGGGACCAATGAAAGTCTGAGTTTACAGACAGGAAAAGTAAAGGCCTGAACACAAACTACTGGGCTGTGAGTTTATCAGTGCTGAAGAGCTACAAGTTAGGGAGTTCCCCATCTCCCAGATTCCACAGATGATGAGACTGTATCTTCTCTGCAACCCAAGGCAGCCAGAGGCAAGACTGACCTTCACCAAACTGGATCTTGTTTTGCCTCTTGCATCTGCAGGCTCTCAGTACCACACCAGACCAAACTGTGCTCTGCTCCCCCAGGGAATTTAACTAAAGGAACACCCTCTTTCCTGCCTCTTGACTCCACAAACATAGTGCCATGCTCCTAACCAAACATTCTGACAGCTGGAGTCCTGAATGGAAAGGTTTGAGCCATGGAGCAGCAGGAGGTGCAAACCCACCACCAGTGCCCCTCACTGGGACCTGGGCAGAGGAACAAGGCTCTCTCACTGCTCTAAGGCAGCTATAGATCCTTTAGGTACCAAAAACCTTCCAAAGCTGGAAGGATGGTTTTCTTCCCTGCTTTTAAGAACTTATTTTAGTTTTAACAAATCATTCCTAGCTGAGGGTAGGAGCAGCACGGAGCCCAAACTGAAAAACTTGCTTTTGGTCTGAATTTTTGAGATGAAGTACAAGACAAACTTACCAGTTTGATCGCTACATATTCATTGGTGTAGAGATTTTTACCTGCAAAGAGAGGAGAAAAAAAATATTTTAGTTCCACATTCTACACTTGCAGCTCAAGGGAAATAATGACACTGATGCCAAAGGGCTGTTTTCCCAAATCCCCCTGAAGTTCCTGCCTTTAACAAAGCATAAGCCTGAAAATAATCAAAATAATGAACAGTTTGCAGCAGTTTAGCAGGGCAGGCAAATAACACCTTCCACTCAGCACAAGTTAATTGTATTTTATGGCAGCACTTTTGCTCCATGCACGTGTTAAAGGAGGTATCCCAGACACACTAGGCTTCATTATCCACAAAGCCAAAAAAGTCTGGGGAGCAAAAAATGAAGAGTCTGAGTGTCATTGCTTTTGGAAATGCCTTGGATCTGCTGGACACTGAACAATTTCATCCTGGGATGTGCAGGGAGTTTCACTGGGAAGCAGGAAGGGCAGGAGTGTGAGATGAGCACAACAAGCTGAGCTCAAATCCAGGTGCACTGAACCAGAGCTGGGACCCATGTGTGCTACAGCTGGAGGGGAATTTTCCTCCAGGAGCCTGTCTGGTGTTTGAAGCCAGCCCTGGGCCTCCTCAGTGATCTGAGGCAGTGATGCACAGCCCTGTGTCACAGAGCATTTCTCCCCTGTGCTCTGACACTGCCACTTACTCTATCAGTCAACGTCCTCTGCTTCCCCTGCCAGGGAATTGGAGCAATCCCTCCCTTCCACCTAGCTCATGCCTGGCAGCAAACTCTCCTGAAGAGATCCCAAAGGGAAAGATGCTTGGACCCCCTCTGTCCCAGTCCCACTGCCCCCTTGGAGGAAGGAAGCCCCCACCACAAAAGCTCCCTGTGGAATTACTTAGGGAAATGTTGATCCTTGTCATCAGTGTCACAGCACATGTCATGCTTTTACTGAGCAGCTCCAAAATTCAGGAGCAATCCAGGAGGGAAGTTATCAAGGCTTATTTGTAGCATCAGCTTTGCTCAGCTGTCTTACTCATTTATTTTCTAATTCCTGTAATGGATATTGATGCTAGGACAGCCCAGCTCTTGAGAAAGCCCAGGACATGGAGTGACATCATTCAGAGCAGGCAGGAGCTGGAGCACCTCTTCTATATCCACATGACAGCATTAAAAAACCTTCCATGTCCTCCTCAGCACAGGATACAACAGCACAGGGAGACTCAATAAAATTAAAGACATTATGAACATGGGAGAAGGCACACAGTCATCTTTAAATCCTGAAATATCAGAGGAAATTCAGTTTACTTTATAACAGCTTCGTGTTTTCTGCATTTAACTTCTTTTGATGCTTTCCCTGCTGTATCACTCAGGGTACTTCTGGCCTCTAAATCTGTGACTGGGTGTTCCCAGTCTGCACCAAGCAGATTCTTCTACCATCCCTCAGTAGTAGAAGACATCATAGCTCCAACCTGTTAAGGTACCTGGTGATGCACAGGACAGGGATTTAAATGTGAGGGTAAATATCCTCAGAGGGGGTGTTTTCTGCCAGCAGAGCTGAAAGCTGAGCCCCAGCATTAACCCCTGACACACAGTGGGTGTTTCCACGTACTTCTTTCCATCTTTTAGAAAAAGACATAAAAATTATGCCCAGACTGGAAACTAAGGGTAGAATGAAGATTTTGCAGTTTCATCAGCAACCCACTGACACCAGGAAGCACTGAAAGAGCTCACAGGCCAAATCCATGGAAAAGCAGGTGGCAGATAAACCCCTCCAGCCTCTGAGACAGACCAGGGCTCCAGCCAGCAGCTGGGGGGGAGAAGATGGGAGGACATTAAGGGAAGGAAATCTAAATACACTTGGATTATCTGCTCTGCATTAGCTACCAGCAAATAAGCCCCACTGGCAGCTCCAGCTTTATCTTGCTCCCTGGAAGTGCCTCTTCCCCTCCTCAGATGGAAATCCCAAAATGGTTTGGGTTGGAGGGACCCTAAAGCCCATCTCATTCCACCCCCTGCCATGGGCAGGGACAACTCCCACTAGCCCAGGGTGCTCCAAGCCCTGTCCAGCCTGGCCTTGGACACTGCCAGGGATCCAGGGGCAGACATTCTGCAGCAATCTGTGCCAGAGGCACACCATCTTTACAGGAAAGTATTTCTTCCCAATATTCCATTCTGGCAGTGGGAAGCCATTCCCCTTTCTTGTGGCACACCAGGCCCTTGTCCCCACTCCCTCTCCAGCTCTCCTCTCCTGGATCCCCTTTAGGCACTGGAAGGGGCCCCAAAATCTCCCTGGAGCCTTCTCCAGGTGAGCACCCCCAGGTCTCCCACCCTGACTCCAGAGCAGAGGGGCTCCATCCCTCAGAGCATCTGCATATCCTGCTGCTATTGGGGGTCCCAGAGCTGTAGACTGGAGCCTAGATATTTTTGCTCTAATTGAAACATTATATGGCATTTTCAAAACAGTGAATAATTTAAAAAATATTTCAGGTATCATTTAAAAATGGCAGTTAACACAGTTTTTCACCCTGCTTGAAATAGGAAAAAATGTCAGAAGAGCAGCAGGTCCCAAACCAGCAGAAAAGCTGCTTTGTTGTAGGCTGCCAGGTCAGAGCAGTTCCACTGGAACTGGGAAGGTGCTCTCAAAAGTGAGAATCACTCAGCTGCCTCCCAGGCTGCAGCTTGAAGCCAGGAACTCTGATTTAAAACAAGCAAACCAGTAAAATAAATACTTAAACATGATAATAGTACTTGATACTGGGGCTGTAATTCCAAAATAAAATCAAATCTTGGAAATAACCAGTATTTCCAAAGTCATGATTTGACTGGAATAATGTTAGATGTGGAGGGCAGGAGCAGGTCCTGGGAAGCACCCACACCAGGAGCTGTTAGTTTCAGACCTGCTGAAAATCAGGCATGTCACAAGTGCCCACTGATCTGGTCCCTGAGCAGATGCATCATTTTGGAGTTGGATCTTTTTGGGATTCTCTGCTGTCTCCAATCCATCTGTACATTCACCATCTCACTGCCAAGGCCTTGAGAAATCCTCCTGGGGAAGTTTCCCACGTGAATGCTGGTGACATAATGCATCCCTTCTCCTTTGGAATATGACAGAATAGTCAGTGGAACTACCCAAAACTGAGCCATGGACTTACTGCTCCATCAAAAGCATTGCCTCAGCCTGAAAGGTTTTTGCCAGCACAGTCACATCCCCTCACTGTGCTACAGATCTGTGGTTGTGCTAAGTGAAGGTGCAGCCCCTGCTCAGGGCTTGTTTCAGTGGACAGGGCACTGTCTCCTGTGATCCTCTGCTCCTCTGAGCAACCTGTCCTGCCTGGGAGGAGGAGGAGGGAGAGTAATCCATTGCAGCTTGGACAGAGTGACAGCAAAACCAAGGGGGAGATGTCTGTCTGGAGCAAGGCAGCAGAGAGATTTTGGGGATTTACCCAAATCTTGGATGTCATGGCTGATCACAGCACTCCATACAATGGGTCAAATCCCTGTGAACCCCCAAATCCATGTGGGGTCTGAGGCAGGATATTCCTGCTAGTACACTGAGCCACTCTGGAAACCAAAGCTCTTGTAGACCCTCTGCTCTGCAGCTGTCTGAAGAAACAGCCACTGCTTTACCCCATTTCAGTGTATCACTCTGGGCCAGATCACACAGTCACTAATTTTGTAAAAGACATCCAAAATCATCAAGGCCAACATTCGAACAAGTCCCACCACTCCCACTAAACCACATCTCCTTTTCTGAACACTTCCAGGGACTTCAACTTTTCCCTGAGGAACCTGTTCCAGTGCTCATCCACCCTTTCAGTGAGGAATTTTTCTTCCTAATATCCAGCCTTACCCTCCCCTGGTAAAAACCTGTGACCATCCCCTGTCCTATCAAATGCTAAGTTTCATGTTCAGCTCCCCATCTCAGCTCCTTGAGGGCTGGAATCCAACTGTGCTGCTCCCACATGCTCAAAAAAAGTCATGTTCTTGGGTGATCTGTATTTTCAGGAAGAAAGATCAACCCTGAGCAGTGAGCTGGATATACACAGCAAACAGCTTCATTAGGTAAGTGCCATCTCCTCCCTGAAGAATCAAACAAGAGGAGCTTAAACTGAAACACAACACCTCAAAAAAGAGAAATTCTTCAGGGAATTGGAAAGGCTTCTTTTCCCTTTGCTTATCAGTACATGACTTTGTTCTGCCTGTGATATTGCTGCTCAACTGCTCTGAAACCATGTAAAAAATAGGCAAAAAGCAGAGGGCACATCATTCATCTTCACAGGACAGAACTGTTATCAGAGACTCGTGTGCTCGGATTTCAGCTGCTGCTTCTCCTTCCCCCCAGCGATAATTACCATGGCCTGTGCAAGAGAAAAAGCTGCTATTTGAGCAAACAGGAACTCTTAAAGTGACAGTGACTGGCAAAAAGCAAGAGAAATTAAAAAAATAAAAAAGAGTAATACAGCTTCTGCAAGAACCTTACAAGAAATTGTTGTTATCAGTATGTGTGGCTCATTGCCTGAATTTTTAGTAAACTAGCATTAATAACACATGTATTATTAAAAAGAAAAAGAAACACTCAATTAACAGGTGTTGCAATTTAAAACTGAATTTCTCTGTAAACTCACTTTTTCAGAAGTGAAATCTCTTCTGTAAAGTCCATGCCACGAAACTTTACATGAGTCACAAACCTAATACCACTAAAATGTTGAGAAATGTGAAAAAGAATCCTGGAAATGGGAGCTGCCACCCTGCAGTGGGGGCAGCAGGGCAGGGGGGATTCTGTCCCTCGGCCCCCTCAGGTGAGACCCCACCTGCAGAGCTGTCTCAGCCCTGTGTACCCAGCACCAGGAGGATGTGGAGCTGCTGGAGAGAGTCCAGAAGAGGCCACGGAGCTGCTCTGAGGATGGAGTCCCTCTGCTCTGCAGCCAGGCTGGGAGAGCTGGGGGTGTTCACATGGACCAGAGAAGGCTCCAGGGAGATTCTGGGGCCCCCTCCAGGGCCTGAATGGGCTCCAGGAGAGCTGGAGAGGGGCTGGGGACAAGGGATGGAGGGACAGGACAGGCAGGGGCAATGTCTTCCCACTGCCAGAGGGCAGGATATTGGGAAGAAATTCCTCCCTGTGAGGTAGTGAAGCTCTGGCACAGGGTGCCCAGAGCAGCTGTGGCTGCCCCATCCCTGGAAGTGTTCCAGGCCAGGCTGGATGGGGCTTGGAGCACTCTGGGCTAGTGGGAGGTGTTGCTGCCCTTGGCAGGGGTGGAATGGGATGAGCTTTAAGGTGCATTTTAACCTAAACCAGTCTGTGGTTCTCTGATTTGGGCACCAGCTGAATAAACTCAAGAGGCATATATCCAGAGAGATCCACTACAGCTGCTAAACCACAGAGCAGAGCTTGGATTACAAAGCTGTTCAACATCTCCCTGGGGATCCTGAGATCGTGACGTTTGCTGGGGGGGGGGCTTTGAGAATCCAACAGAGCAATTCATGTTATGTCACTGTAAGGATCCAAATTTATCTTAGCTGCCAATTATACTCATGTGCAGGAAGGTGGGAGTTTCCACCCTTGCCCTTGGTTTCTCTCCACCTTAGGAGTGTTATCTCTGCTCGGATGAATCAATAAAACTTCTCTGATGCAATGCTGAAACCAAAATACCCATTTACTGAGACACACCAGAAGTGAGCTGGCTGATCTTCACACCATGGAACAGCAGCACATGTATTGATGCAATAACCCAATCTCAGAGTGGGAAATCACACAGATTCATTTAGGATGACAGATTCTGAGCAGGAATCTACAAAGACACTATCAGTAGTGTTATGACCCTTGAGTTATGTGAAGCAACACCAGCTGCTTCCCCCATCTCATTTAAAACACAGCCATTGTTTTTTTAGCATGACTTAAGAGCCCAGTGCACTGCTCTGCATTGGTCTCTTAAGCAGTCCTAAACAAACAATGCATCAGTGGAACCATCTGTTTTGGGCACCCAGCTGCAAGACGTGGTCAGGAAACCAACAGACCATGAACAAGTGTGGGGCTGGCTGAGGGAGCCAGATGGCCACTTGGCACATCCTGCTCCTCGCCAGCCAGTCCAACACACAGAGCAGGGAGAGAGTGATGGGGCTGAAATTAGGGCAGTGACGTTAGAGAAGGACATGGGATTGAGTCTGAGTGCTGGAAAGAGTCTTATCCATCCCTTTAAATGGGTGTTCTAGCTTACAAACAAAAAATTGAGAGCAAGATTTAGCAATTGACAGTTAAGATTTTTTTTTTTCACCTTAGGCAACACATTCAGTGCTGTGAACAGTTGTCATTTGTTGGGATTGTTCAAAATTTGCATCTTTGGCCTCTCCAGTGTATTCCCTTTGACTTGATGCAAATCAAAATCATGCTAAGAGTTACATCTTCTGAGTCAGAAGCTTCGGGTAAGACAGCTCAACACTTGGGAAACAAGACAGCGCACGCATTTCTCGAGCCAGGGTAAGCTTCTGTGTATTCATATTCCAGTGGTGGAATGCTAATTTGCACAATGCAGGCCACTAAAATGCTTGCTTCTTACCTAGTCTGAGTTCTCCAAAGTTCCCACACCCAATCTTCTTGCCCACTCTGAAGTTGGGTCCCACCATGAGGACGCCGGAGGAGGTCGATGAGCTTGGCCGAGATCCGTGCCCGCTCCTTCCCGGCATTCCTTTTGTCGTCCGCTGCCTTTCATCCTTATCCCTATTAGGATGGTCCATGATCTTAGTGACACACCTCTGCCAGCAAGCTGGCAGAAAGGAGTTGGAGTACACACTCTCCTCCTTAGAACAGGAATTTATATCCAAAAGTATCCACGTTGGAGTTCAAGAGAGTCATGGAAACTCATGGAGTTCTTTTGGCACCAGATCCAGTTTCCTAATGCATCTCGGTAATGTACCAAAGGGTCAGCTGTGTTCTTGAGAATTCAATAAAGGCAGGTTGCTTTTGGTTTCTTACCTGGGGAAAAGAAGAAATGCATGAAATAAAAATCATTATTTTAAAATGCCAAGTGAGAAAGGTACAACGTCCAGAACTTTACTGGCCTCAAGGAATTTAACAGCTACATGAAAACTTTATCATTTTCTTGACAACTTTCTGATAAAAAGCCCTGATGTCATGAAGAAGTATAAGTGCTGTCCATCCACTGTTGCTGCTTGCCCCATTCTTGGAAGTATCTCAGGCCAGGTTGGATGGGGTTTGGAACAACCTGTCTAGTGGAAAGTGTCCCTGCCTGTGGCTGTGAGCAGATCTAGCGGAGATTTAAGGTCCCTTCCAACCCAAATCAGTCTGTAATTCCATGATTCCACTGGAGTTATCACACCTGACACCACATGCAGTAACCAAAGCCATTCCAACTACACCAGCACATGAGGAGGACACCGTGAGGAAAACACATCCCAAATTTAAAGCCCCTGTGAAGTGTAGGTTTGGTTCTTCCTCACTTCATACATTCATCAAGTACTACAGAAAAGCCAGGCAAAAAATAGAAAGGGGACAATGAAAGGTGCCAAGAGAAGAAGAAAATTTTGTAGCACTTAAATAAAATTCTCCTTCCTTTTACCTCTTTTCAAGTTGATCCAGATTATCTTGAATAACCTAAGTTGGAAGGGACCCATGAGAATCACTGAAGTCCAAACTGACCTCATATACATTTGCTAATTCAAACTGCTGTCCTACAGAGATGATCAAAATGAATAGACATAGCACAATTAAATATTTTTTAAAAGCTGATAACTCATTCTAAAGGTGACAAAACACAGATGCTTCTCAACCCTTGCAGGCCAAATGGCTCTTCTGTGCTCAGGAACAAGACCAAAGGAGACTGGCAGGAGCTGCAAGGACTCAGGAGGTCCTGCCCCACAAGGACAGTCCAGAGGTACCAGCGTGGTGGTTGAGCTTCCCCTACTTCCCAAGAAATCAGCATGATAAAGGGAAAGGTTGCAGGATGTTTTGTCTGCAGTGGTGCTGTATCAGGAGATGGTATCAGGCACTCTTGGGGTACAGTTCTCAAGCAAGAATTTGAATAAACATACCTGGAACTACCCCCCATATCCCAGCATATGAAGGTACAGGATCACTGCTGCATTCAGATTTCCCAGATGTGAACAGAACAGTTCCTGTACAATTTTACCAACACGTAAAATTTGTGTCCTACTTCCAATGCCTCCAAAGCAATCGCACAAGCGCTCAATGAGACCACCCAACCAAGAGTCCCATGGAAGGACACAAAACACAAACATGTAAACAGGGGCTCAGAAGTTACTCTGCTCAGGCAGCTGGCTCAGTTCTCCTGCAACAATACCTCTGCAGGGGGCTTAGCAAGAGATCCTTCTGTTCATTTTGCCATGAAATCATTAAGGTTGGAAAAGACTTCCAAGATGATTGATTCCAACCAGTAACCCATTCAGTGATGATCCTCTGGTCCACCAGAGAATGAAGCTAAGCTACTTCCAGTTATCCAAAAAGAAAAGACAAGGATTTTTACCCATCCACACAGAACAGAAACAGGGGCCCTTCTGAAATCTCACTATGCTTTCCCTGGCTTCCAGCTGTGGAACACTTCTATTTCTGGAGACTTTTTGTTTGACCTAAGGCACCTGGATAGAAGGTGGGGGTCACTCGTGCTGGATCCACAAAACGCAGGGAACTACCATTTGGAAATTCCAGTTCTTGAGTATTTATAGAATCACAGAACATTTTGGGTTGGAAGGGACCTTAAAGCCCATCTCATTTCATTTCACCCTCTGTCATGGGCAGGGACCTTCCACTAGCCCAGGGTGCTCCAAGCCCTGTCCAGCCTGGCTTTGGACTCTTCCAGGGATCCAGGGGCAGCCACAGCTTCTCTGGGCACCCTGTGCCAGGGCCTCCCCACCCTCACAGGGAAGAATTTCTCCCTAATATCCAATCTAAACACATCCTTTCAGCTTAAAGTCCCCTTGTCCTATCACTTGCTTTTGTAACAAGTCCCTCAGCCTTTCTGTATGTCTGTCCCCTTTAGGTACTGGAATTCTCCTTGTCACTTAGGACAGCTGTGGATCCCTACAGAAAATGTCACACAGCATGTCTGCAGCATGTCCAGGAGGTGTGACAATCACCAGGACACCTGAGAACCTCCATATCTCAGCCACACCACCAGTTTGGTCATCAACCAAAGTGGCAAGCTCCCAACACGCTCCCAAGCAATGTGTGAAACACCATTTGTACCTCTGGCCTAGACAAAAGAGCTGGAGATGTTCAGGTACAAGAAATTATTTAGCATTACCAAGCTTTACTTGTCCCACAAATTAATTCCAGATTTAATACTCAGAACTGAATATGGATAAGCAGGAAGTATCCGTTACCAGTGAACTGGCTGAGCTGGTTTTTCATCACAGACATCCCCACACACTCTCAGCTGCCACGCTTGGCACAGACACAGCAGAGCTGTGTTTGCCCTGTGAAACCAGTCAGCAGGAGCAGTGATGAGGCTCTGCCAGATATCAGAAAATCACTTCGACTGGACTCCACCCCAGGCTGTCCTGGGAGGAGAAACTGGCTTCAAAACAAACAACATGAAAAAGAACCATCAGTGAAACTACTGAGAGTTTTACTGCTGAACTCACACCAAACGTGAGAATGACTTCTAGTAGCAGGTAGATTGACTCACACAGGTCATTCTGATACAATTTTGGAAAAATAAAACTGAAGCATGGGAAGTTTTGGTCTATCTGTCTATTTGGTCTATCTCTGCTATGGCAAAAGAAGTAGACACGGAACATTCCAGCCAAATGTTTTATTTCCAGTTAAAGCTATCATCTTCCATGTAATACAACATATGGGTCTGGCACCTGGGGACATGGCTTAGTGATGGGCTTGGCAGACCTGGGAGACTGGCTGGACTCTGATCTCACAGGGCTTTTCCCACCTAAATGATTCCATGATGCTGGAGTGTTCCTAGGGTTGGATCACTAAGAAAGATGAGCAGGACACAGGAATTCTATGAGTAAAAACCCAGTAACACTTTGGAAAACACACTCAAACCCGCCAAAACCAGAGAAGAAATTTTTCCCCCTGGAGACCAAAGTCATTATTTCAATCAAGACTGAATAATTTATGACAGAGAACTACCTACAACCTCAGAAATGGAAACAGAAAGAAATCTCCAGCAAGAGCACAAACCCTGCTGAGTTTATACCTTGCTCAGCACATCTCAGATAGGACAAGCAACTCCATTATCCTCAGGCAAATTCAGCACAGGTCCCACCACACATCCTCTGGCTCACAAAGGAAGATGTTAAGGGTTATGAGCTCCTACGCCTCCATCCTTCCCTCGCTCCCCATCTGGATCAGCTCTCCCTGGGGAGAAAGATGGAAAGGTCACGCCTGGCAGTCTGCAAACACTAACCATCCTCTCTCAGCTGAAAGCCTCCTGCAAACAGGAATTCAGAGCAGCAGTAGGTAAGTGAACCACGCCTCTGAGAGGCTCTTTATCACAGCCAAGCAGAGGAGCAGAGCCCAGCTGCCGGCACACGGGATCACAAAAAGATCTTACACCATCATTACCACCTACTAAAAGTGTAAGTAGTAAATACAGCACCAAATATGGCCTTTGAGGACCAGCAGAGAACTCGGCTTTAGAGGGGAAGCAGTAGAAGAATGAAGACCAGACTGTCAGTCACATTAATATTTAAAGGCTGCTCAGAACACCAGGATGACTTCCTGCCATGATTCAAACTTTTTTATAATGATTCCTTCCTACCTTTCTACCCACTCAGCAAGATTGCTCCTCAAAGTTACTTCCATTTGAACAGAGCTGCATGAAGATATTTCCCTAATGGTGAATCAGCCCAATTCCAGGATTGATTTCACTACAATACAGTTGGAGACACAGGAACAGTTATTTAATGAAAGAAACAGGCTTGAAAGGAAATTATTTGCAGCACAGTTAGCTAAGTAAAAAACAACAGCACTGTATCCTACACATTTCCAAACACTTAGACCCAAATCTATGTCACAACCTCTCCTCCACTGATAAACCCACAGCACTACAGCTAGAAACCAGCTTCCAGGTGGTGTTAAGTCATGGAATGCTTTGTGTTGGAAGGGACTTTAAAGCCCATCTTGTTCCACCCCCTGCCATGGGCAGGGACACCTTCCACTATCCCAGGGTGCTCCAAGCCTGGTCCAGCCTGGACTGGAACAATTCCATGCAGGTCTGGAGGGCAGCTGCTGTTTGTGTTGATATCCACAATCCAGTGTGAAGGAGTGTTTAATGAATGGCACAGACACACTGCTCACAGCCTCACAATTTTTCAGGGGAGCCCTTTAGATACAGGAAAGGACATCACAAATGGGAGGCTGGTGTAAAGAAGCCAAAGCCATTCTTGTTCCCCCTTTCCCTTGTTCCCCAAAGGAAAAGCTCACTTCCCTTGAACTCAAAGCTTCTTTGACCTCCTTGAGTTACACTGGAGACCATTCCATGACAGGAACAAGTTTTCTCAAAGTCTTGGTTTGTGGCACAATTTCAGAAATCTGTCCAAACTGAAATAGTCAATGAACATCCCCTTCTTCAAATTGAAGCAAGCAGGCCTGGTCCAGGTCTGTGTGTGGTTTTGATCCCTGAAGGAGTCAATACATGCCAGAAATAAAACTGAAAATGCCTGGTGGATGAAGCAACACCCTGAAAAGCAGGAATTCATCCCCACCATTCCTTTTTAAATCTTTTAAGAAAGATGCCCAAGAAAGCCCCATTTTCTGTTGGGATGGGTGAACTCCCCCTGCTCTCTACAGACACAGGACCACAATTCCTCAAAGCAGTTCCAAGATCATTGCTTTAGGACAAGGCACATGCCTTCCCACTGGGTTTTCCAACATCCACCCCACGTGCCTGTGTAAATGCATCTGGTAAGTCTCCTGATGTGGAGAGCACTTTCCAGACAAGATCTGCTACTTCCCACATGACTTCAAAGACTAGAAAATCCTCCAGGGCTCTCGACTGACATGTTATAAACACACAGATATGAGCTCACCAGCTTCCACCCTCACACTGTGTAAAAAGTAGAGCCTTCAGCAGCAGAAAACTTCTCTGGCTTTGCCACAGACTGGGACAAAGCACTCACCCTCTGGAAAAGGAGAGCAGCCAAGCTGCAGGTAAGGAGAAACATTTTGAAACCAGGACATACACAATGTGTCACTCATGTTTTTAGCATCTACCAACTCATTTTATGAGCCTAAACCCCTAAGTTTAGAGGATCAAGCTGGCTTTGTGTGCTCTGCCTCACTGTGTGCCTTAACAGCTTCCAAGGCATCAATGCTCTGCCTTTAATAAAGTGCAATTAGTAAAGTCTTCATTCCTAGCTCTCTTCTGCATGGACACTCATCTCCACAGGCTTCACATCCCTTAAAGCCTTCTCACCCCATTGCTTTTATCTCCCTGCTTTCATGACATTGCATTTCTTACCCTGCTTCTGTCCTTCCAACTGGCCACAATAAAATTTTCTTCTTCTGCAGCCATCCCCTTATTTACTCCTGGCAAAGTCACTGTTCTAATAATGAGAAAATAGGAGTTCTGAGATTTGCCCTGCTCCTGAGGAGACAAATGAACAGATAATCAAATATCCTATGTTAGAATCACAGAATCCATAAGGTTGGAAAGGCTCTCTGAGCTCATCAAGTCCTATCATTAACCCAGCACTGCACAGGCCACCACTTAACTGTGTCCCCAAGTGCCACATCCACACATCTTCTGAACACTTCCAGGTGTGGTGACTCCACCACTGCCCTGGGCAGCCTGTTCCAATCTCTGACAAACTTTTCTATGAAGAACTTTTCCCCAATATCCAAATAAACCCTCACCTGGCACAGCATGAGGCCATTTCCTCTTGTCCTGTTGTTTGTTCCCTGGGAGCAGAGCCTGACCTCCCCAGCTGGCCCCTCCTGTCAGGGAGTTGTGCAGAGCCAGAAGGTCCCTCCTGAGCCTCCTTTTCTCCAGGCTGAGCCTCGCCAGCTCCTTCAGCTGCTCCTGGTGCTCCAGCCCCTTCCCCAGCTCAGTTCCCTTCCCTGGACACCTTTCAGTTCCTTAGTGTCTTTCTTGCTGTGGGAGGTCCAAAACTGAGCCCAGGATTCCAGGTGTGGCCTCAGCAGTGCCCAGTACAGGTGGTCAATCCTTACCCTGCTCCTGCTGGTCACACTACTGCTGACACAAGCTGGAACACTGCCGGTTTTTTGGCCACCTGGGCTCATGTTGACCATTACAGGTCCTTTTTCACCAGGCAGCCTCCCAGACACCAACTCCACACCTGGAGTGTTCCACAGGGTTGTTGTGACTGAAGTGCTGTACCTGGATTTGGCCCTATTGACCCTCACACCACTGCCTTGTCCTGTGGATCCAGTCTGTCCAGATCCCTCTGCAGAGCCTTCCTGCCCTCCAGCAGATCCACATTCGGTGTTACCTGGAAGAGGGCCCTGCTCTGGTGCTTGGCTATTACCCAAGCCAAGGAAGGGAAGATGAAGGTCAAATACTTTCCCCACTCAGACATGAGAAATATCTTTTTTTGGGTTTTAGGGGGTTTTTTTTGCCTTTTCATCTCCCACTCAAGAGCTTTCTGGTTACTTCAAGGATCTTCCACTGGATGTATTCCAACTCCCTCGCTGTACCCCAGCAGCACCTCTACACAGAGATCAGCATTTATCTCTGCTTCCCCAACCAGCACTACACTGACCTGGTTTCAGTGTCCTCAATGTTGTGCAAAACAACAGAAAAACTGAAAAAGTAGGTCAAAATTCTCTGTTGCAATTTAGAGCTGGAAACAGCAGTGACAAAGCTGGCTGCCAACTACAGCAAGCAGGTGCACATCAGATGCCCCTCACTTGGGAGATTCTTCCCAACCTTGGAGGCTGCAGATGCCTTTTTAAACATTATGAATTGCTTCTGTTGAATCATTTGACCCAACACTTTAATCTTCAGCTTGTGCAGTTAGTTTTGCTCAGTGCTTCACAGAAGGAAAATAAGGAGGCAGACAAGCAATATTTAAGTCTATATTGCTGGGAAGGGAAAACGATGGACAACTGTGGATCACTACACTCATTCATGACTCATGAGTGCCCAGGACTGTCAAGCTTGCATTCTCCAATTACAGTTTTTGCAAACAGGGATGAACCCAATGAACTCGTGCCTTTTTCCAGCCGAGTGAAGCGAACTTCCAAGAACTCTTTTCCTTGAAGGCCTTGTGAACATGCTATAACACATTAATTGTATAATCCCCAACTAAATACATTGGCAAGTTACTCTTCCAAGTGATCTCAGTTGAGTGTTTCACTGAGAGTGATCCAAGCACCCATTCTCTAAGTTCATTCCTGAACTTTGCTCCCAATCTCCCCTACAGAAGCTCAGCACGAAAGCCAGGAAGGTTTCCAAGGGAAAAACTAATTTAGTTGGAAATTTAGTTCTTCCACATGAGCAGGGTCAAAACAAAGCAGAGTCAAAACAAAGCATAGAGCATTTTCCAGGGAAGTGGATTGTGTGATGTGAGATCAATTCATCGACTTCTCTCCCCGAACTCAGTCCCAGCCAAACGTGTGCCAGCAGCCAGGGATGCACATTCCTGCAGATGTAAAAAGGACTAGAGACCATAATCTCTCAGAAAAGGAGGGTTAGTGCTGTCTATGAAGAGAGAGATTATGCTGGAACAGCTAAAGAAACAGCCGAATGCTGGAATAAAATGAAAAAATCCCCTCATGAAACCTGAGCTCTACATATTTTGGGCTTTTTTTCTTTTTTTTAGGCTGGGTAGAGTGCAACTGCCAGATCAGTGCCTCTGTATCTTGTGAGGCTTGAGCAGATGTGAGACTCACATCCCTCTGTAGAAATCCCATTGGATTGCCAGTGCCTGGCTGTGAGCAGAACATCCCTGTGATCCCTGCAGTCGATACCAGTCCCAGGGCAGCATTCCCTGCATCCCAGGGGTCCTGCATCCTGTCCCTGCCTGGAGGGGACTCACACACCCACAGCACTTTTGGGATCTACCTCCTGACAGTACAGCAACTGAGCCCAGCTTTACCATCCAGTGTTTTGAATCACTAAGGTCAGAAAAGTTCTCCAAGATCATCAAGTCCAATCTCTGAACAGCTTCTCAGAGAGCCTGTGGTCAGGATACCATCTCTGCTAGCAAAACAGGCTGTGTAAGGCCACATAAGAGAAGGTTTCAGCAGAAATATGTATTTATGGGGATGCTACAGAGGTAATGAGGAAAAACCTGCCAGCAGCAAAAGCTCTACAACAGACCCTGCAGAAGTTCTCTTCTTTGATATTCAGGCATCAAAACCCTGTAGGTTTATTTTTCCTCTCAAAATACCAGGTTGTTTAACAGCAAAAAGAGAGGTGAAAATGTTCCTATACTATCCCCTTCCTTCCAGGCAATGGATTTGAAGAAGAAAAGGGCAAAGATGACTTCTGGACAGCCATGTGCATCCATTATCAAGGAATAATCCACAGCACATGGATTCAGGTACATCCATGGTGGTTGATGGATGTAGTTTGCAGTTAATGGTATCAAAGTCCTCATGAAGACCACCAGGGGAGCTTAGGCTCTGGAGCAGCCTTGGATCACTGGCAGCAACATCACTTTTACAGATTTACAGCCTAATTTAACACAGATGCACCTCAATCATCTACGACTGTTTTATCTGCACTCTGTCTGGCAAGGAAAAGCAGCACAGAGGATAAACTGCAGACAGGCTCAGACAGCCTGAAAGGACTGGTGAACTTGGCAGCCAAACACAACTTCCCCCCACCCCCAAAAGCCTTGGTAGTCTCCAAACCATGAAGTGCTTTCTTCTTCTTCAGAAAGGAATGCAAATATCAAGTTTAGAGCCAAGGCAGCTTTCACAGTGTGTGTGTGGGGTGGGGAGAAACCTCTCACCAGAAGAAAAGTCCTTGTGAAGTTGAGGAGATGGGTCAAAGAAAACTGAAGACACCTTGATGGCAAGGGTGGGTAGAAGCTGTGCTAGTGGAACCCACCTTGGGATAACAGGGAGCCCTGAGGTGCTGAGAGCCTTCTGGCCCTGTCCAAAGTAAATCCAACATTCCAACAGGTATGTGTTTCCCCTGTGGAAGGACACATTCCTGTCAAGTGCCATCCAGCATCCATAAAAACTGTCCTAGCAGAACAGCAGCAAGGTGGGATGCAAATGCAGGGTCTTTGTATCCAACTTGAGAAAGATCCAGGTCCCCAGGCTTGGCTTGATGGGAACAGGCTGTCCCCTCTCTGTCCACCAATACCTAGAGCACTTCCAAAAGCTGAGGACAAGCAAGCAGAATGGTTTCTTTGCTGCCTCAGCTCAAAATGACAACAAACTTCTGCTAAGTCTCTTAGCAGCTCCTAAAATGATCTTCAGACACCACTGGTTAGACTCAGGATCAGCCTCCTGGTGCTCAGTGTTTGTACCTGATGGCTCAGGAGACAGGAAAACACCTGGACTCTCACAGCACGGAGCTCAGGAGACAGGAAAACACCTGGACTCTCACAGCATGGAGCTCTAAACATGCTGCAAGGGCTCTCTCAATGTCCAAGTGTGCACCACAGAGCAGCAAACCCTTGGAGAAGATTCCACTTCCATGCAACAGGAATGAAGTTATGAGGGTGCACCAGAAGTAGGTGGCTTCAGAAAGGGATTTTCATGCAAGTACCTAATTCGGTGAAATGATTTAGTCACCAAGTGCCAAATGCACCACAAATTGGGCACGATTCAGCCTGGCTCAGGTGTGTCCTGCAGGGATGAACAGCAGCCACCAGCCAAAGCTTGTGTAAGAGACTGTGCATCCATGTCCTTCTGTGATTCCAGGGATGACCCCACAGTAACTCAAGCAGCTGTTCTTCACCACCACACAGCCTCATACAAAGAGAGGATGAAAAGATAAGAAGGGAAGGTGCCCAAGAACAGTGGAGTGGGTAGAAGTCTCAAGTACACTCTGCAGATGAACTTTAAGACCTGGCCTGGCAGGCAAAGCCCAAATGCTCCACAGCAAATGAGGAAGAGAACTGTGCCAAGTCTGCATCAATCCATCCCACAAACTCTTGACAGTGCCCAACAGACTTCACTCAAGGCTGCTCATCCAGTTTATTACCCAGCTCCTTGTAAGAGCTGGGCAATAAACTGGAAACATGGTGATGTAAGAGCTGGAATAGCAGCACTTCGTAAAAAAACAGTAATGGTGATGCCACCAGGAGAGAGAGGGACTGTATTAAGGGAAAACACAAGAAAACTTGACAGTCCATGATTTAATGGACTTGTTTTTTCCTTTTAATGCCTGAACTTTACCTTCTCCTTTTGTCAAGATACTGCCTTTTCCAGCAGTCAAGGAGAGAGGAGCAGACCACACTGTCTCTTCATAGAACGAGACATTTGGCAGGAATTTGACTGACATCACCTACATATTTTGTTTGCAATTAAACCACGTCTTGAAGAGGAAACTATGTACCTGAGAGACACAGGGAGAGAAATCTGCCCCAGCCTTTAATGGGGCTGCTTTTCTGGAGGTGAATTGCTGTCAGATGGGGGTGATTAACCATTCACATGCTTATTAGGCTTAGAGCACAAGGGAGCTGGAAAGGTAAGAACCACAACCCCTATGTAATAAATCCTGCTAATTTGGGCTTAATAAATCAATGCTTCAGCCTAAGCAACCCAACGCTGTTGCCAGCACCCTGGTTACTTGCCACCTCTGTTTTGGGAGAGGAAGATTTTTATTGGGCTAGATAATGTCCATTAAAAACTGCCAGAATTTTATATTTAAGGCAGTGTTACACTCAAAGCCTGAAACCTTCTACAGCAATCCCCTTCCTGGTATGGGATTATAAAAACTCCATGATGTCAACACTGCAGTGCCCAAACAAGCTGCCCCACCCCAAAACCCACCTATCCCACAGGGCAGCATCCTTATGGCACATAAAGAGCCATAATTTCCTTCCTCTCTGATAAGACTCCTTCTATCTCCCAGATCTCCCAGCTCTGTGTCCTGATGAGGCAGCTCAGCTGTCAGAAGGATTTGGATTACCTGTGTGACTGAAAGGTGCTAAGAATCACATCCAGACCAAGCAAAATACCCCCTGGAGAAGCCCAACCTCCCTGCAGGCAGGCCAGAAGATGTTTAGATCCTGTCTCTTGCCTTTTAAATTTTCATTTCTTATCATTTATTTTTCTTCATTTATTTTTAAATGAAGCAAAGGTCACTCTGTTTGCTGGCAGTTGAGCTGCCTCCTCCCCAGTGCAAGGTCCAGTCTTGGTTACTGGTCTAATTCTGTGCTGGTGGCTACACCCACACAAACACCATCAGCCCCATAAAAATCTGCACTTCCTCAGTAGGGCAATTAGGCACTGTAATCCCAAAATACACAGACAAACAGTTGCATTTGTTCACAGAAATGAAATGTTTGTGCTGAGCTCCTTCCTCAATCTGGCAAGGAAGTGGCCCATGGCACCTGCCTGCAGGGGGAAGCCAAACAGGAGCCACCAACACTCCAGGAGCAGCCACAAGGCTTTAAAAAAAATCATAATCCTTGAATGTTTGTGCTGTTGGTTGGTTTTCTGGGTTTTTTCTTCCTCAAATTTGAAGCTGTCAGCTCCTCAGAAGTCTTCACACACGGGATGGGTATTTTAGCTCCTTCCAGGTGTGCTAGGAAGCACCATCCCACACCTGTTGTTCTTCTACCTGTGCTTTCACAGGAGCAGCTTCTTTGTAAAATGATGCCAAAATGAGGTCCATGTGCTCCGGTTAGAGCAGCATCAGTAGAGATGGAGTCTGCACTGGCACTCCTGTAGAGCCATTGTACACACCAGAACACGTCTGGGTGGCATGTGCAGCACCAGAGATGGCAACAAACACATTCTGGTTTTCTCACAGTGACATTCTGGAGAGGTTCCAGAAGCATCTTCTTACCAATACCCATCCAACTCTCACATGGGCATCACCAAGGTCATCAAATCTCCCCCGTCAAGCTCACAGTAAAAGGACAAATTTTAATTTGTCAAGGATCAGCCTGGTCAAGACATCACTATCCCTTCCTGGCTCTTCTGAACATAGGCTGGCAAATAGGGGTGGTCAGACATCACCTGCCTTTGCACTGGGTGATGGACAATGTGCCCAAGAGGGTGTCAATGCCTACAAGGACATCTGCAATCCCCAAACCCCTTCATGGCGAGAAAAATACCATGGAGCTGTGGTAGGGCTGGGTTAGGTTGGATATTAGGAAAAAATTCTTCCCCCAGAGGGTGGTCAGGCACTGAACAGGCTCCCCAAGGAATGGTCTTGGCCCCAAGGCTGCCACAGCTCAAAGGAGTGTTTGGACAATGCTCTCAGGGACATGGGACTATTGGTGTGTCCTGTGCAGGGCCAGCTGTTGGACTTGATAATCCCTGTGGGCCCCTTCCAAGTCAGGATATTCCATAAGCCATGATTTTTCAAGTCACAAGCAATAACTCCAAAGCCATATCCAGCTTCAACAGCACATTTATTTTCATTATTAAGCCAAATTTTGGAAATGCTGCTGTGTTAAGGTCATGGCAGTGGATTTAATTCATGTCAGCTGCTGTCACTGACACTGATAACCCTTTATGTGCACCTCAGCATGGTGTCACCGCCTGATGCTTATCTGACAGGTCAATCAAAGCACTTCAACAGCCAGTGAAAACCTGAGCTCCCTCTCTGAGGTCACCTTGCTGTTTTGGTTACATCCATTACAATCTGTGCCAGAGGAGCATTACCCCTGGAGCTCCTCAGTGCCCTAAAGGAAGGATACTGGATTAAAACCCACAGCACACCCAGGGAGGGCCAGTGGCAGGAGCAGGCAGCGCTGACACAACTGTTCAAGCTCACGGTGTGTCTGATGGAGCAATGTCAGCTCGAGGAAGCAGCCTGTAAACCAGCAGGGAAATGAACTGAAGGGATGGCTCAGTTTCAGAGAGGTAATTTTACATGACAACTCTTCCTGCTTCTCTCCTTTCCCTCCTGTTAAGAACTTTGCACAGTTCACGGCCTGGCTCTGTTTGCTCTGAACTCCAGACGTGCCTATCTAAAGGGAATATTGTGCCAAAACAAACAAATCTTCCACCCACTTGTGGTCCAGCAATCCATTAGGAAGGAAAGACAAGGCACACACCACTCCAACTATAAATACCCGCTAGTATGGACAAGAGCGAAGGCTTGTGGTTAACAAAAAGAAGGATTTTCTTGCATTCCTCAAGGCACTAGACTTAAATGTTGAGACTCCTGTTTCAGAAGTTTCTAGCCCTTTCCTGTGTTTATAGACTGGTTTGGGTTGGAAGCTCAGCTTGTTCCACCACCTGCCATGAGCAGGGACACTTCCCACTAGACCAGGTTGCTTCAAACCCCATCCAGCCTGGCCTTGGACACTTCCAGAGATGGGGTAACCACAGCTGCTCTGGAAAACCTGTGCCAGGGTCTCCCCATCCTCAGACAGAAGAATTTGGTCCCAATATCAACTCTAACCCTGCCCTCTGGCAGTGGGAAGCCATTCCACCAAGTCCCTCTCCAGCTCTCCTGGAGCCCCTTCATGCCCTGGCAGGGGCGCTGAGCTCTCCCTGGAGCCTTCTCTTGTCCAGGTGAGCACACCCAGCTCTCAGCCAGAGCAGAGGGGCTCCAGCCCTTGGAGCATCTCCATGGCCTCCTCTGGACTGGCTGGAGAAGAGCCAGTCTTTGCTGGGACCCCTGAGCTGGAAACAGCTCTGCAGGTGGGGTCTCACCTGACTGGAGCAGAATCCCCCTGTGCCCTGCTGCCCAAGCTGCAGGGCACTGGGGTTTGGGGCTGCCAGGGCTGTGCTCAATCCCTTTTCCCCCGAGCCTGTGTTTGTGCTTGGGATGGCCCTGGCTCAGGGGCAGGACACTGCACTTGGCCTTGTTGAGCTCCATGAGTTTCCCACAGTCCCACCTCTCCAGGCCCCTTTGCATGCCATCCCTTCCCACCAGCCTGCTGACCACAACATAAAGTTGCCATCAATCCCACTTAACAAAGAATTCAAAGACCCTGAATTTCTCCACCATTATGATAAAGTCATAAGAGACCTATCCACACATATTTCCTCAGTGAGGAAAATAATGAAGTACCAGCTCAGCTGTGCAGCATAACACAAAGGAATCCACATGGGAATGGAGTTGCTTATCCTTGTTCACAGAAAAAGCTTCAGAACTTGGGCCTTATTAGATACTGGATCATCCAAGAACTGAAACTGCATTTCCTAAGATATCCTTGAATTTCACTCACTCCAGCAGCAGAAGCTATAGGAAGTGTGTGCAGCTCCATGAAACTGTATTTCCCATCCTAGAATGACTTAAAAATTAGTGACACTGTAGAAAGAAGCCTAAAGGTTCCTCAAGAACCAAAGCTGTGATCCGGGAACAGTTTGGTACAAAGAGATTATAAAACACCTTATGGACTCCCTGGATTAGCAATGGGAGAAAACACTGAACAAGGAGTGATGATCAGAGCAAGTTCTGGAGCTGGAGGAGAAAGCTATTTGTTCTACCTCTCACACTCATCTGGACTTGAGAGTTAAGTTTGTCTTTTAAAACAAAGCAGAGATGCCACGCAGATACTCATAGAGATCTACAGTCAAGGGAAGCACATCCTGATGACAGCATTCCTTTATCCTGCACTGCATGGCCCTGGACTAACCACAGCTGGCACATTTCTTCATACTGAACCCCAGCACTTATTTCACAGGCAGTAACCTCACTGAGCAGAAACACAACACCTTTTTCCACCCCCTATTAGCTTTAAAACCATCATCTAAAACAAGAAATGGAGGGCTGTCCCATGCAGGACTTGCCTCCAAACCATGGGAGAAGCCAGTTGCTACCAAGCCTCTTTGCCCTCTGAGAGGCACAAATCTCCCATCTAAATCCTCCCCCACCACCAAATCTTCACTTAAATACAGGCTGAGCTCTAAGAACCCTCTGCTGGAACCCTGCCTCTCTCAACCACAGATCCCCTTTAGGTGCTCTCTTAAAACTGTATTTCCAAGAGTAATTACTCCATTACAGCACCTGTTCCCCCTCCCATGCCAACAACATGACCTTGAGAAAGCTGGAAAAACAAGCCCAATTCTTCTGCCTACAAGGCAATTCTTCCACAAGGAAAGACAGCACCTCATGATCACATCTCTAGACAACTGCCCAGTACTTCAGGCACTTTTTCAAACATTGTTTTTGTGGTCTGAAGCCCAAAAATGGCTCTGTGCTCAGCCACAAAATACCCTTTTGAATCACCACATGCGGAAGAAAATTCAGGCTATTTCTAGCTGAGTCTTCTCAGTCAGATCATGAACACAGGCAGGTGGCACAAGGGCATTTCAGATTATTCCTGAGAAGCTGATGCCATGACAGTGCAGGTGTGATGCACAAGCACCAGGCAGCCAAGCCCCTGGGAGCACGGGGAGAGCACAGTGATGCTCTGTGTTGGAGTGAAGGACTTAAAGGCCATCTCAGAACCTGCAATATCATCAGTGCTGGACTGGCTTTCCCCACCTGACTGAACTCACCCTGCTCTGGGTGAATCTGTGCAGCCTCCTGTTCCCACAGCTCAGGGAACAGTGTCCCACAGCTTGGGCCATGAGAGGTAGCTCATCCCTTCTTGGACCTGTGACCTTCAGAGATCATTTGAGGTCAACCACCAACCTTGCTCACAGGAGCTCCATGTCTCCAAAGATGGCATCCCAGAAAAACCAAAACTTGATACAATTTCACTGTGGCCAACTTAAATATCTGCATCAAAACAGTCTTTTTAACCCATTTTCCATTTCCATTGATAGGCAAGACAACAAGAATTGGAAGAATGCTGTTTTATCACAGAAACTGCCCAGATTCTCATTCACCTGGAGAAGAAAGTTTAGTGAGAATGAAACTGTTGAAATGTTAAAAATTAGACCTCCCAGAACCTGAGGGCAACATTAAAATGGAAAGCAAACTCTCAACCATGCTGGTCTGGCCATCATCCCTCCCAGGCTGCATCTCAGGACAAGGAGAAGCTGCACATGGAAAAGGAAACAACCTACCTAAATATAATCAACCCCTTGTTTGTGATGGATCATTGCTTGACCACATCTATAAAGTACCAGTCTGATGTCCTCAAGAGACCTGGCTTCATTCCCTGCACTCTCTGAAGTGATTTACAGCCCTGCAAACCTCTGCTGCTGCTTGAGGAAGAGAAGATCACAACAACCATGTATCTGCCTGTAAAAATCACATCACCTGCCAGCTGGCCAGGAAGGAGGTTGGACAGTCCCTGTCTGCAGCTGATCTCTTCCACAGCACAACCTGGGACCACTCACACCAAAGGACATCTGACAGGGAACAGGAGATGCCACTTCCAAGAGCCAAGCTCTTCTGTGTCCCCTGAAACACTACCAGACACAGGTGAAGATGCCCAAGTATTCTTTGGCATCTCTCACACACAGAATCACAGAATAATGAGGTTGAAAGAGACCTCTAAGATCATTGAGTCCAACCTATGCCCTAACACCTCAACTAGACTATAGCACCTGCATGCTGAGAAAATGAAAGGATTAATATGATTTTATAGTATTTTCCAGGGATTATTCCCTGCATTACTGTGATGGGTGCATGTTAACAGTGAGCTTTGTTTGTTCTAAGGAAAGGTCAGTGGTACTGTATGACAATTTTCCCAACTCACACATATATACAAAATGCATTTTACACCTGATCTAGGTGGTGATCAGGTACAAAACTTAGCAATCAAGCTTTAGTTTTCCTGGTAGTGAGGTTTTTTCCCCCAGGAAAGCAATCAGTGAGACCAAGCCTCCAGCACAGCTCAAAACCAGCCTTCTCAACTCTGTTTACAACAGCACAACCACAGAGTCTGGGTGTGCATCAAAGCTCCATATGTACAGCAATCCACACACTTGTGGAATTATGGAATGGTCTGGGTGAGAAGCTCATCTCATTCCAACCCTCTGCCTCGGGCAGGGATGCCACTCACTGTGATAGGTCCCTTCTAGATTTGATCTTAGTCTTTCAAACTGGAGGTGCTGAAGCTCAGAAAGAGGGGTTGAGGTAATGAGAAAAAGAACCTAATCCTTAGAATTAAAACAATTAAGTCTTTACACCTCCAGACTCATGACCCAAAGGAAGTGAGCAGCAAGGAAACTTTCCCAGATAAAAATCAGTTTATCCCAGCAACATCTTCTATCCTGTCTACAAGCACTTTCCAGCAGCTGCCTCCAGGTGAACCCTCAAAATGCCCCACAGCATCCCAAGGACCTGAAACAGAGCAGCTCAGGCTCCTCCATCCCATTCCAGGGATGGAACAAACCATGAGCAGAGCACTAGTAGCTTAGCAGCCAGGCTGAGACAGGCTAAAAGCTGAAATTAGGCAAAAACAAGGCAATTCCAGCCCAGTGGAGCCTCCCAGCACTGGCAGCCACGGGTCAGGGTCACACCTCCCACACTTCTGGGAGGGACAGGGCAGTTTCATGAGCAGAGAGCCCCACACTGGCATGGTTACAATGAGGAAGGAGAGTGGGAGGCAAAGCCAGGCTTTAGGTGCCTCATTGGGGCTGAGGATGAGAGGACACAGCCTCAATCTGTGCCAGGGGAGGTTCAGGTTGGACATCAGGAGGAATTTCTGCTCAGGAGGAGTTATGAAACATCAGAATGGGGTGCTCAGGGGGGTGGTAGAGTCACTACCACTGGAGGTGTTCAAGAAACAACTGACAGTAGGACTTAGTGCTCTGTTCTAGATCAAAAGGTGGTGACTGGTCAAAAGTTGGACTTCATCTTAAAGGTGTTTTCCAACCTAAATGATTCTGTAATTCTGGGATGAGATAATTCTGACTGCAGAGCTGAACAGCCCCCAGGTTACCAAACAGGCATGCCTCCTACACACACATCAGACATGTACCCCAGTTAACATCCAGCTACCCCGAAAGTGCTACCTGGTCCTCCATCCACCAAACACCCTCAAGTGCCTCCTTTTCACCAGCTCTGGTGCTTGTTTGACCTCTCAGTGAGTCAACTCCAGAACTGCAGGGCTGGCTGGCAGCTGAATCCCAGACTGGATTGGGCTGGAAGGAACCTTAAAACTCATCCAGTTCCATCCCCATGCCATGGGGGGATGGAACCTTCTACTAGCCCAGAGTGCTCCAAGTCCCATCCAACCCGGCCTTGAGATATTTTCATCTCCAGAATCCTGAAAATATCTGCAGAGCTGAACTTCTCTACTCAATCCTTATTTCTCAGGTACAGAGCTATCACCAATACCCCCAGTGACAGACCAGTAAATTTCCTCTTGAAGATCATCTGTCCCATGCACAAACTGCACAAGAAGGAGGAAAATGGGAGCAAGATATCCTTGTGGGGAAGGGAAATGGCACAGCTCTGCCTTGATTTATGTAGTCTCTGCAGACATGGACAATAAAACAACAGACCCAAAAATCCAGGTTGCAGATAATTCACTCCCAACAAAGAATCCCTGTGTAATCTTCTCCCACACAAAGTGGTCCTGGATGGACAGGACAAACCCCCAGAAGTGGGATGTTTCAGAGACAAGAGCTGCTGGGAACTTCTTGAAGTGACCACGAGGACCACTCACCCCACTGGGTCATTCTCTTCCCCCAGTTGGAAAACTAAGGTAGGGATTGGTTTCCCATGGAAATATGAAGTAGGAAATAGTCTAGCAAAGCCCATGATTGATCACAGAAGAACTACAGACAGCAGGATTCCCACGGTGGCATATCCACCAGACAGAATTAATCCATATAGAGCTAACTGCCCAAGCAACACTAACAGTTGTAAGACAGCTTGATCCCATCCCCCAGCTCCCAACACCACATTTATGGAAACACTAAAAACCACAGACAAGGCCTCATAGTGTACCACAAAAAATCAGGATCCCTCCTTGCTGGAATCAAACTGCAAGGCTTGCAGGGGGGGTTTTAGCAAGGAAATGGAAATCACACTGGCACACAATTGTTCCGCCTCCCTCTTCGCCTTCACACATTTCTCACAAGTCAATTTTAAAGAATTAAGTCTTGTTCAGTGAAACATCTGGTGGCTGTTGCTAGAGGAAACCGACTATCTGCAACATTTGAGCAAAAATAATGAGTTACATAAAAGCCAGACTGCATAAGCAAGGACAAGTGTTTTGCCAGTCTGTGAATTTCAAAAGCCTACATGAAACCTCATGTTTAATTTCTGGGTTGGAAAACAATGAAGTCAACTCACACGCATTACAAAACACATGAAGATCTGAGTTTTCTCTAAGTTTATGAGGATATAATTGTGCTGTATTGGAATTAACTTTCTAGCTAGCAACTGTCCTAAAGATTTTCTGCCAACAGCATAGACAGAAGAATTACAGCTTAAAAATGGAGCATTTCAGCTTTAGGCGCTTTCAGACTCAGTTCAAGACAGAACAAGTTCAAGAGTTAGAGAAGAGGGTTTTGGTCTTTCACTATTTGAGTCAGTTTTCCTGTGCCTGATGGAAGAATATTTCCCCTTACTGCTACAGATCACCCTCTCCTCAGGTTTTCTCAGTGTCTGGAGACCAACACAGACCAGCTGAGGCTGCACTGGGCTGAACAGGAAAAGCGATTTAGTGGGAGAAGTTCAGAAGAGTTCTAATGCACCACCATACACATCCACAAGACCAACCAGAAGCCTTTTAAGACTTCAGAGCTTTGATGGGGGCTCTCCAGCTCCTGAAGTCCCACAACTGGAAGGGCAAAATTCCCAAGAACATCTCCAGCAGGCAGCTCTAACATACTGGAATTGCACTTCACATGATGTACCTTTCTACAAATAGATATTGCTGTTTTTTGAGGAGTGCTCAAGCACTTAAATAATCCAGAAGCCTGATGGATGACTAATACAACTAGAAAGCTCCATGTACAAAAAGAAATTTAGGCTTCCCCACATTCCCAGGGCTGCTCTCAGGATGCAGGCAGGGTACAGAGGAGTCACCTATGGCCCTCACAGTTGTATCCCTGATTTTGGACATCAGTTTGAGGCTGCAGCTGCTGTTGCTCTTGTTCATTTATGTCATCCAGGGAAAAAAATTTGCACCTAAGGCCAAATTCCTCAAGCTGGACGTGGCTGACTGAGCACACTGAGGTCACTAAGGCACTGCCAAGAGCCAGCTCCTCACTCACATGTGCCTCTAAATATTAAGTTAAAATACACAGAAAGATTAAAGGAGGTAGGAACAGGAAACAAGTTTCACCCAAGTGAAAAAAGCATGCTAGGAACTCAAACCTTGGGAAATAGGTGTATCTGAGGCAAAAAGCTTCCCAAGATCCCAGACATCTTACAGGCAGGATACAGAAAAACAAGCCAATCACTTCAGCTCCAAAAGAAACCCTCCACAATATCACAACAGCAAACTTTAGACTGCAGGGGCTTCTCTTTGAGGGGGAAAAAAAAAGTGAAAGAAGGCCCAGGCAGATGACACAGCCTCTGCTGGGCTCATAGAAGATATTAAAGCACTGTACTGCACCAGCCTGAACTGCTCAAACTAAACACTTTTCAACAATTAATGACACTCCTACTACTGTCACCAAAAATAGACAAATTGGTTTTAGGGAATGAAGCTGCAAAAATAATCTGAGATACAGTATCGAGCAAAATTGGAACCAGATTTCTCCTCCAGGCTGGAAACTGCTGAGAGGATGAAACTGTGGCCCATCCACCGTGCCCCACCCCTGCCCCCAGCTGAAATTATCAAAAGGCAAGAGCTCATGAAACTTTCTACAGAGAAAATTCTAAATGGAAATTACAATTTTAAAAGAATTTGTTTTGTTGCATCACTTTGGCCAAAAATAGAAACAACATTCCCAAAGGATGCTGCACAATTATGGCCCTAAACAAAACATCCCAATGACTTAATCAGGATCACTTAGTCTGCACAGAAAAAAAAATTGTTTATCACTACATAAATGCTTTTTCAGAAGTCCAGAAGGGGAACTCTGGTGCCAGTTTCATCTGTTATGGACACTCCAAAAACCCCTTGTGCCAAGCAGGGACTTGCATTCCCTAGAGGTCACCACCCTCACCAAACCAGAACACTCACTGGTTTATTTTCATTAAGTCAAGGGCCCTACCCCAACTGGAATCAGTCCAACACTCTCACCTACAAATACTATTCCATTTGATTTCTGGAGAGGAAAATTTCCCCAACAACTTTAGTTTTGAGTTTTCTGCTCATTCCATAGGTGAGCTGTTACAGATTAGATACCCTGGCCCTTATTTTATTTGTCACACAAACACACTTATACACACAACACAACAGCTCTGCTCTGAGTTCACCACAAGAGACTCTGGACTCTCCCTGCCTTTAATCCTGCCCAATTTCCTTGTCAGTCACTGACAAGCAACACTGCAGCTACCTACTTCTCAGCTCTACACGTGTCTTTCTAAAAATAATGCCAGGGAAAGGAAATCAGGGATCTAAGTTCCCAGATAAGTTACTTCAGATGAAAAATGCTGACAAAACTGAGAGGAAAAAACAAACCAAAATGGAAATAAGGAATAAAAATTAAGCAACTTACATTTGGGTCTCTAAGCACCCTTCCACAGGCTTGGTAGGTATTTTATTGATAATCCAGATAAGATACTGGATTTTTAGTGTCTTGCCTTATATAGAGAATCAAAGAATCACAGAATGTTTTGGGCTGGATGGGAACTTAAAAATCAGCTTGTTCCACCCCCTGCTATGAGCAGGGACACTTCCCACTAGCCCAGGTTGCTCCAAGCCCTGTCCTGACCTTGGACACTTGCAGGGATGGGGCAGCCACAGCTGCTCTGGGCACCCTGTGCCAGGCCTCACCACCCTCACATTGAATAATTTCTTACTTTGTGTTTAACCTAAATTTCCCCCCTTTTAGTTTGAAGTCATTCTCCCTTGTCTTGTTCTGGATGAACAGTCCCTCTCCAGCTTCCCTGTAGCCCCTTCAGATCCTGGAATGTTTTCTGAGGTGTCCATGCAACCTTCCCTTCTCCAGGCTGAACAGCCTCAGTTCTCCCTGCTTCCACAAGGGAGGTGCCTCTTATCAAACACAGGTGAGAGCTTGGTTTTTTTAGGAAGGACTATTTGAGTTCCAAGCTAAGACACTCCAGAACATCAAAGGCATGTGACACTCACCAGCTGATGTGTAATTCACTTCTTAAGCTTGTAATCCAAAATCACAGGGCAGGGAGTGCTGGGGCATGGGAGCAGCAGGGCAGCCGGGCACTCATATCTGTACCAAACCTGGCAAGGAAGAAAACACATTTTAGGAAGTCTCCATACAACATCTGACACCAGTGACTTCCAATCTTACTGTATTCTGCTTAAAAACAAAAAAGGCATCGTTTGGTTTCAGCTGGATATGGCAGCATCCAAGTATGGGGATGAAAGAGAGCCAAACCCCACTGCTCATAGGAAAATAATTCTCTTTACCCTATGCCAGGGTAAACTCATAGCTTTCCTTGCAATAAATAATGTCAACTTCAGTTCAGAAGACAGTGTGTTCTTAAAAAATACACCTTTCTGTCTCTTCAGTAATTGGAGGTTTGGCTTTTGGTAAACTGTGTTTCCCCACCTGGGCAAACAGGTTCCCAAACCTGAACTCCCCTGACGCAGTGTGCCTGGGCTGGCTCCATCTCCTGCCCTGCTCCAGGCACTTTGGTCAGAAGGAAGCACAAGGTTTTTTTTTTGTTTGTTTCTGACTTTCTTCCTTAAAAACACCCTCCAGAGCACAGGGTCCAAACAGCAATTTCTGAAGGGGAGTGCACTGTAAGACAGGTGGGGAAGTCAAACCGAAACGAAACTATTTCTGAGTAACTCTGCCCAGAGCAACCAGAGACAGCCTGTTCTGTTCTGCACTCAAAACTTGGGCATGTAATGCTCTTTTAGAGAGTTCTAAGAAAAATGAAAATCTTGAAAAGCAACTTTAAGTTCTGACTGTCATCTAAAGAAGATCCTTCTGAAACACCACAGGAGATTCCCTTACACAGGCTACAAGCAATCTGCACCCCAATGAGTATTCCAAGCTAGGTTAGCAGTTTTATTCTTATTTTTCCAACTGCTGGAACACCAATGGAACAGTAAAGGTCCATATAAGTATCCTAAAACAGAGGGTGTTTTTGCTTTCTCCAAGAGGAAGTGCAAGACAGACCAAAGCCACTGTGGCTGTGCTGCTGAGTGACACCATTTTGACTGCAGCACGTGGGAATTTGGTGTCCACCTCTGCCCTGTCCTTTCAGGAGCTTGTGGTCAGTGCAGTACAAGTCACACCCATGCCCTTCTGATGTTGTTCATGGTTCCTGTCCTCCAGAAGCCTGGAGGATTGCTCAGTGGGGTTGTAAAAGACTTTGAAAGTCCTCACGAGCTCCCAACAGCTGTCATTAATTAATCCTCCTCTGCAATTAGCCAGCACCAGCTTCAGAACGAAGCCAACCACCATTGTGAGGAACACATACCACTACTGCAGTGTGCAAGAAGTGACACTCACTCCTCTCAAATGAAAAGGTATTAGGGAGCTGAATGGAGCCCTCAATATAAAATTTACTGTGAAGCATTTAAGGCCATCTATTGTTCTACTTGGTAATGAAGTAGTTCCAAGTTATTTGACCAGGTCAGAGGCTGCAGCAAGGAAGAACCAGCCAAACTTGTACCAAACCAACCAAGACCTAAAAGAAAGGGAAAACACAAGCACCTATTCATAGGAAAACAGAGACTGCAGCTTCATTTAGTCACTTGTCATCTACTCCTGGGCAAAAAACTGGAGCATCCCACTAACATGACAGTCCACATATTTAAATGCTGAACACCCTTTCAGCTCTGCTGTCTTGCCACTTGGAACATGCCCTACTTAAACTTAGAAAACCAAAAGCTTGGCATAAAAATTCCAGATGGGTTCATTGGCCAGAAACTTACTCAGTTGCCTTACACCAATCCCAATGTTTGGTGGTGACTTCAAACAAGGAAGCGAAACAGAAGACTATTTATAACACACTCCATGGTACAATGATTCACTTTAGGAATAAAGGTAAATAAATCATCTCATGCCATCCTAAGGTTCAGGTTTGAACCAGGGGTTAGGCATTATTCATGTTCTGCTCAAAGAACAAGATGACCAGCACATTACAGAGGATCAAAGTGTAACATGGGAAAATCCCCGTGCCAGTCAGACTCTGCCACTTCCTACTGGCAAGACCAAGTGACAAAACCCATCCCCATCACATTCAAACATTTTTTTAACAGACCTTTTGACCTGAAGCACAGCAAACAGGACCCCCACATTCACATAGATGTGACTCCAGCATCTTGAGAGAACCCCAGGTTGAAAATGCAGAGCTTGGTCTCCATCCCTTCCCTGGCCACACACCCAGAAATCCTGCTCATGTTAAACATGGCCAGGAACCTTGTTTAGCTGCAAGCATGACATGGAGCAGAAAGGCACCTCTGGCAATGTTTAGCAAGTGAGAATATGTGGACAGCCCTGTTAGAGCACCAGTTTATCATGGGAACAAGCTCCAGCCTTGATGTCCAAAGCCTGACATTATGGAGAATCCAGGGACCACATCCCTAGGTGAAGGGAAGAATAAGACAGAATGAAGAATGGCAACAAAAGAGGAAATCTGAAACTATGACTGGCAAGTGGGACCCTTTCTAGCTGTTGACAAATAATTAACCTTTTTTGCACTTAATTAGCATCTTCAGACACTGAGCCCTTTTCCTGTGACCTGTCCTAGCATGGACAGCTCCATAGAGGCCTCAGGCCCAGAGACACACACCTGGAGCTGAACAGGCCTTGATGTTTTACAACCATGCAGAAGTTGTGCAGGATCCTTCCATGAGGATGCTTTGCTTTGTACCAGGCACTTCACCAAGAAGAGTTACTTATTTTCCAGAGTGCCAAAGGCAAGAGGACGTGAAGCCTTCAGGGGTGTGGAGCTGGGCATGGGTCCCATACATCTGTATTCAGGAGAAGACCCCCTGCATCAGTCAACAGAACCACAACACAGTGGTCTCTTCCAAGCACATGGCCAACCAGCAGCATGCTGCTCAGCACTCAAAGGCCACTTGAGGTCTCTTCCAGGTGAGGCACTGGAACAGACAGATCGTGGACTCTCCATCCCTAGAAGTGTTCAAGGCCATGTTGCAGAGGGCTCTGGTCTAGTGGAAGGTGTCCCTGCCCATGGTAGGGGTCAGAATGAGATGAGCTTTGAGGGCCCATTCAACCTAAACCATTCTCTGAATATCACAGAATCACAGAAACACCACCACACCAGCTGGAGAATCCACAAAGACCCCCAAACACTCTTTGAGCTGTCAGTGTGAGAGAACAGGGCTCCACCAGAAGCTTTAAGCCCTGCTGGTTATTTTCCACATTACTTTTCAAAGCAAGGAGCAGATGAGAAGTTTGTTTCAGCTCCAGAGTAAAAACTAACATCCTTGAGGGCACGGTGAAAAGCTTGCATTTGCTACTAGAGTACACAGCCAGGTCTTTCATCTCCTCCAGGGGCCAGGGAAATATTTGCCAGCCTGAACCAGGAGGAGTGACTTCTGTGGCATGGTGCTTCCAAGGTGGGGGTACAGCACAGCCACTTTTTGGCTCCCCAAGGAGGACATGGCTCCTGCCACAGCAGGGAAGGTGACTCTACAAATCCTCTTCTCCTTAGTTCTCCCAGGAAGCTGGTACACAGACAGCTTTTGGATCTTTCGTACTTCAGCTCATTATTATTTTATTACCAGTTAGCAGCACAAAACTCTAGGTAGCACTTTGAAAAAGCATCTCATCTTTAGGCTCGAGGTGCTTGTACTCTTCACAAATTAAAGCACAAGAAGAATATTCAAATTCCAACCTAATGGACACTGCCCTACTCCAGTGTTGACACCATCGAGCACAGCAGAAAAGGTACAACTGCTCCCACCAGCATCAGATGATGGAACACAACCTCATGAGCCAACATGATGCTCCAGCCCTTTTGTTGAGCTCAGACTATGAGAACCTGGCTTAGCAGTGCCCAGGATGTGTAATTCTCCAGAAACAAGAGACTTACCTGAAAAGCAACCCATCAGTCCCGGATCAGTGGGGGTTCACAGGAGCAGACTCTCAATCAAAGCATTCTGCACTCACATGGAAAAATACAAGGTCTCTGCAGACCATTTCTGGTATGTGGTAAAGCTTCTTCAGGACACCTCAACTCTGCCAGACAGCTTTAAAGAGAGGCAGCTGAAGCTGTGTCAGGGGAGGGTTAGGTTGGATATTAGGAAAAGGTTCTTCCCCCAGAGGGTGCTGAGCACTGCCAAGCGTCCCCAGGGAAGGGTCACAGCCCCATGGCTGCCACAGCTCAAGGACCTTTTGGACAGCACTCTCAGGCACAGGGTGGGACTGCTGGGGTGTCTGTGCAGCACCAGGAGTTGGATTTGATGATCCCATTCAGACCTCATGTCACATCCTCCAAGAGGCAAAGAGGTGAACCAAAGAACAGGGCACAGCTAGCTTGACCTCCCATTTGGAAGAGCACCCAGGCACACATGTTTGGGAAGGCAAGGAAGAGAATAAGAATATTGTGCATTTTCCCACCTCCAGTGGTTTGTATTTCTGGGCCTCTCCAAGTCAGTGTGGGCACCTGAGTGTCCTGGGTGTGATTGCTAGGGTTGTCCTGTGCAAGGTGAGGGGCTGGACTTTGCTGGTCCTTGTGGGTCCCTTCCAACTGAGGCCATTCTGCAGTTCTATGGAGAACACTCAGTGCAGCCTCTTGGTGAGTGTGTCCAGTTCTTCTCCAGACTCAGACAAAGTTTTTGTAGCCACAGCAGTCCTGGCTACCTGAACAACATCTGAGCTCACCTCCTGTCAGCTCCATTTAACCCTCTCTGGACCTCAGGGCAGGAGGAGTGGACTGTCCTGCCAGATGCACCCCTGATGGTTTTGTGACCTGACTCACCCCCCTGCTGAGCCTCGAGTGTCAGACAGGTCTAAACAACCACTTCTTGGCAGAAGGGAAAGAGACATGAACTTTGACTGCACAGACTCAATAAACAGCATTTTGCTGTAAATAAATCAGTGACATCATCTGCTGATTATCAGCAGCTATCAAAACCAGCAGAGTAGCAGTGAAGCAGAAAGGACCTCAATGACACATTAAGGCTGTCTGCCCTCAAAACATGAAATGTAGCAGGGTCAAAAGGGGAAAAGTCGTATGTTGTTGAGTAGATTTTGCTCCCTTTTTGTCAAAACCAAACACATTCCATGCCTGAGGAAGAGCTGGACAGAAAGATGAATGCCTTCATGACTGCACTTGAAGCAAAGCTCCTGCTTGGACTCAGTAATTTGCAAATTCCTCCCTGAATACACCCCAAAGCTGATAGCTACATTCATTCTGTTCAGCTGAAGAGAGTCAGCCTTTATCCCACACTCTACCTGGGCACTGCTCAGAACTGCCTTTATCAGCTCACACCAAGGTAAAAAAATAAAATTATACAAACCTGTGGCTTACAAAACCCACTTGACATCTCTCTCCCAATTCCCTTAACTCAAGAGCAGCCTGCATCCCTCCAACACAGCAAGGAAATGCTGCAAACAGATCTAGATCTCAATTCTGTATTTACAAGAGGAAAACAGCAAATATTTTTTGGAGTTACCTGATGTCATCCCAGCACATGAAGGTTTGATATTCCCAGTAAGCTGCCTGTCCCTAACACATAACAGGGGCCTACACTTCATTAACACCAAAATATTGAAGGCTTCAAAACTGATGCTAACCATCTTTGTGATCAAAGGGAACAGAACAGTGCCACAAATAATACCAGATTAAAAAAATCAGAGAAAACATGAAGGCAACTTCAGGTAGAGTCTGCTTGCAACACAGGAATATCATGGAATGAGATTCTTTAAATCTTTTAACCCATCAGGAACAGAGGCCTGCTTATCCTAAATTAAATGTCATTCTATGTTTTCCCTGACTATTCCTGAGGTACTCCCAGCATGGAGCTGCACTGCATGCTTCCAGCAGCAATCATTCCATGTGATGTGGTTTGGTGACACCTCAGCCTGGGAGCACAGAGATGTGACAGCTCAGCTGAGGACACTCATGAAGAGAACTCTAATTTATCCTTTCAATGTGAGCCTCTGCTCCCAAACCCTGACCTGCCTGGTACAGCTTCCAGAGCCTGAAACTCAAACAGGGAAAGCCCACCCAAGGAGTATTTTACTTTTCACTTTGAGATGATTTAACCTTTCCCCCTGCAGCAGCTGCAGATCCTGTGCAAGGAGCAGTGGTCTGGAAGAAGGAGAGAGTGTGGCTCAGGGAAACACAAGCACATATCTTAATATGAAACATCTGCTTTTTACTATTTTTTTATTGCAAAGAAATGGAGTTTTCCCTTTTGGCTTCCCCTGCAGCAAGAGCAGAGGGTAACCCACAACAGCACCCAGTAAGGGGCTGGGTGACCTGAGTTCACAGAGAAGGGTCAAAACAGAGCATCCACCTTGACTAAACACTGAGTCATGAAAAATATTTAAAAGTGGGATTTTGAAGTCCCACTGTCTTATGGAAAAAGGCTTTGAGGAAGACTCTGATTGAGATCTGCCCCAAGTGTCTCTACATAGCACTCACTCCTCTTACACCCCCTCTGAGGCACACAGTATGCAGCTCACACACTCTGTTACCATTATCACATTGCACTTTGCTCACATTTTGTATTATTATTATTGTTTTCTTCTTTTCCAAGGATCCCTTTATGGGTTACATGAATCACACAGTTAATATCCTTCTATCATCTGCACAAGAAATGTCACCACTCCCAGTGCCACTGGGAAGAGGGATAGAGCCCTTCTAAGTTTAAAATCATACTAAATGGCATTTGCTGTCAGACACAGCCAAGTTCACACTTCAGATCTCAATCTCAACCCAGACCATCATGAAGTAATACTTAAAAAATATATATATAATAATAATTTTTAAAAATTGAAAATAATCCCCTCTAGTCTAAGGAATTTTCTTGCAAGATCCCTTTGATTCACATCTGAAGATGAGCTGCTTCAGTTCTTCACATTCTTTTGAAGAAAGGATAACAGAGCTGCTGGAGCACTCACTGCTCCCAGCCTGCACAGCAACGATGATTTGCTCCACATTCCCCCCTTACTACATGGGATTACTCAATCATTAACAGACTCTTGATTTAGTGCTCTTTCAAACAGCCAGCTCAGCTCATTGCCCTCTTCAGACCTAAGCACAAGCCAGTAACCCACATGTAGATATTTAAGATCCTGTTTCCTTACTGGAGAGATTCAGAGAGCTCATCACATGCTCAGGTGACACCACAGCTCTCTAAAGAGAGGGAGCAACACTAAATTAAGCTGAGTAGTCTCCATTCCTCAGGGCCTCTGCTGCTGCTCCTCAAGTTTTTAGGAGGCCTCAGGTTTTTTGTTGCTTCTGGTTCTTCTCTTCCACATGTGAAGCCCACAACAATCCAGATGTGCCCCAAAAGTTGGGGAGATGCCTGCAGCCTTGAACTGACCCCAGGATGAAACAGCACCTCTGAAGGAAAACCCACAGGTGCTCTCTGGATCATGGAGTAACCAAGGAGCTGCAGGAACCCCCCAGTGGTTTCTCCCCTTATCACACCCACTGCTGAGCAAGTCTAACTCATTAGAGCAACAGGAGAAAACCAACCCAACAATACCTGGAGAATTTTGTGCCAGGTTAGAAACTCAGGGCAGCTCAGGAACAGGTTTGACAAGCAGTATATGGGAAAGGCAGGACAAAATCTCCCCTTCTGAGCACAGCAGAAGTACCTTTGTAGAAGTAACAAAAAAGACTTCAAGCTGTGAACATTCCACAATAGGATGTTTCAATCCCAGGGAAAGTATTGAAACACCAAGTCTCATGTTTAGGTATGAAGCTACATTAATGGCTCCTCATCTATGCATAAAATTACTAGTTGAATAGGTCAAGGTCTGATTAAAACCAGATTTTTAGCAGGCACAGATTAGGAAGCTAAAAAAGCAACCCAAAGTTTGTCAGCCATGACATGAACACAAGGGAAAGAGCCCCAGGGACATATTGGGATCACCCCTATATACACACACACACATATAGACACTGCATGTAATTAGTATGACACAGAGTAGGACTAGGACACAACTTGTGCTGCCTCACACTTGGCTGTCCCTGCCCCATTCTGGGCTATCAGCTGATTGCCAGCCCAGCTGCCTGCTGGATCCCACACTGGGAAAGCTGAAGAGAGGCATTATGATCACCTCCTCCCACTTTCTGCACAGAAAGATGGAATTTCAGTAATTTTTCCCTTTTAAAGGGACCAAGAACTTTATGTTCAATTCCTTTCTTCATTCCTAATTTCTAATTTTATTTCCCTCCTTTCCATTTCTATCTATCCTCCCTGGAATGCTTTTACTCATAAGCCTCAGTACATTGTACAGCAAATCTTCTTGGAACAGCACAGCATGGGAGGCCTGCAGATATGGACAGTATTCTGGAAACAGCTGGAGATTTCCCCTCCTCTAAGAATCCCTAAGGCATCCTCCAGAGCTCTTCAGAAATACCACCTCCTCATGCTGCCCCAGGATTCTGGAAAGGCAGGAGGTTCATTCAATTCAAGGTAGAATTAATAGCAGGACAACATTCGTGTCAATTGACAACTGAGGATGATCCAGGGAGCAGCCAAGTTCTGCAGTCTGCTCCAGGATCTGCCACTGCTGGATTACAGATGTGGGCATGGACACAACTGCCCAGTCCTACCAGCATTCATTTTATGGACATAAATGATCCTGGCTTTGTCCAACTTCCTAAACCAACAGCTTCTACACAGCTCCACAGCAACATTCAGAAGTTTGCTGCCTGCTTTTTAATGAAATCCTCCCAATCCCAAGAGTCTCAGGCATTTTAGATTGCCCAGGATAGGCAGCTTCTCATTCACCTTCAACTCTACTTTCTCTCTCCACATGTTTTCCAACCCTGGTAAAGATGCAATGACCAGAAATGCACAACACAATAGGAGTAGTCACACACTCACCCACTGCAATTTACTCAGTGTATTACTCAGCGACCCTAATCCTTAATCAGATTAATATTTTAGCCTTCCAAAAAATAAAACAATGTGTACTATCTGTATCAAGCAAGAAACCAGTGCACCACCAACAACTGAGTCAATACCAGAGAGATGAATCCCAATGGCTCCAAGCCATGCCCATGCCAACCAAAAGGTTTTTGCCTACTCACCTGCAAAAGAGTTTCTTTCACGTGGCAAAAAGCCCCACACCACTCACTCACTGTGCTCCTGAACAGCATGGCAGACACCCAAAAACCCTATTCCAGTTCCTAGCAACTTCTCCCATTCAGCTGTACTGCCAAATTCAGAGGAGTCTGGCATTTTTGGAGCATGGCAGAAGAGCTCCAGAAGTACTCTCAGCACACATTGAAGGCATCTTCTTCATTATGCTCATAGGTTGAATTACATATTTAATTAGAAACAGCTTCAAGGAGAAGTTGCTGAAGTTGAACATGGAGGATAAGTCTCACTTCACACAAGAAGGCAAACCCACGCAAGGGAGCACGTGCCAGAACTGGCCACCTCTGTGCACCATCTCACACATACTACAGACTTCTCCCAGAAGCTGAAGTAAAGAGCTATTTTGCACAGATAAGCTTCATGCTACCTTGAAGGCAAACTTTACATTTGCCACAGTTTGGAAATTGCATCTGTATGAAGCTGCTTTGATTCAACTTCCACTTTCAAGCCCTAATCTCAGCATAGCTGTCAATTAGAAATGTCTGTTACCAAGTAATCTGCTCTACCAACCACATCATGTCTGTCTCCTTTGAAGCCTTAATACCCACTGGTGAGGATGGCTTTGTACCAGTAGATCACTCGTGAACCTTTTGCACTGCATTCAAATCCCAGGTGAATTCCTGCCAACAGCCACACTGGAAGCGTTGGCCAATGACAAACACAAAAAGCTGTTTGGCATCCTCAAGCCTCAAAGCTCTGTCCACCACACAAAACCAGTATTTTTGTGTTGAGAGAGACACAAGTAGAAAGTCCTTGCAGCACAAGGTCATACCAAGCTCGCTGGAAGACTAAATTTAGCCACCTGTGCCTCAGACAAGTCTGCTAGTTATGGGAAGCTCAGATACTGGTGGGGAGCACTGTTCCTAGGCTAAATCCCATGGAAGACTTGACTCCATTTAATTGCAAATGATCTTGAAGCTATAAATGGGGAGCCTGATCCCAATCCATCAAAGAGGAGCTGTCACTGAGTACCCCACAAACTCTGCACTGGGGACGCCATGATCCTGTTAGGGCTGGTTTGCTTGAAACTACTACATTCAGAGTGAGCAGGAGGAGCTCAAGAAGATTTAACAGATGGGGTTTCAGCACAAATATATTTCAGAACACCTCCCTAGCAGGCACATTTCCTCCTCTACCTCACCTCACACTACAGTTCCAACAGCTACACAAGAGCGGATAGACAAGAACTCAGGGATTATTCCAAGCTTCTGTAAATGTTAGCAGAGGCTGATTGAACAGTTTGTGAAGACAAGCCCCAGTTTACCAAAAAGTGTTATCAGCCAACAGTTTTGTCAAACATTTAATGATTTTCCAAGCCAAAGAGGCAGGGGTGACTCAGCTTTTTCAGCTGTGTTAGGTCTTAGGATCACTATCAGCCATGAACCCACTGAAGGACCACAGCAGTCAGCTGAGGTTTGATGTCCAGGATCACTGCAAGAATCTATCTGTAGGAAAAAACAATTTAAACAATCTGGTTTCAAGACACCACTGAGGAATTTGTGAACTATCTGCCTCAGTCCTACAGGCCTTCAGAGATGCTCAGGAACCTATTTCCATGACAGAAACTCAAACAGGAGCATTAGCTCAAGCATGCAAAGCCAGGATTACCAAGATGACTACACCAAGTTCAAGTAGGCACATGGTTTCTCGCATTACCTGTTGAGTGTATATGGTCCAAAAGGCATCTGGAAGTCATGCTCCATCCCCTAATGCCTCTCCAAACAGATGGTGACACAGAAGGCTACCTGAACATCCAACAGCCACCCTGCACATCACTGCTCTTACCAAACCTGTCCTTGCAGAAGCCCTAGCCAGGAGGATGCCATGACCCCTAGGCCCCCAGCCAAAACCTGTAATTATCACCACAGCAGCCAAGTTCCCCCCAAACCCCCATCTTCAATCACATTGTCTCCTTAAAGCACCAGGAAGAACAGAACAAGTGGGTCCAAAACATCCCACTCCCAGCCATGGATCATGACAGGCAAAGGCATTCTAGAATGCCCAGTAATTCCTAACACTTAGAAGGGATAAAAACCCCCAAGTACCAGCACTGTGCCCAGCAAATCCACACAAAACCAGAGAGCTGTGAATTGTGTTGGAGCCTAATACCAGTCTTGGATTTTAATCCCAGAATACCAGGGATCTGAGCAGATAGTCCCCCAGAGATGCAGAGCACAGCCCAGTGATGATTTACCTCACTGGCACTGCATTTATCACAAATCAAACTGAAGCCTCAGTGCTGCCAACACTGCACAGAGCTGTTTCAGAATGGAAAACTGGTCAGAACCTTTCCACAGAGAGGACAGCTGGGAAGCAGTATCAGATGCCAAAGTGGCTACAGGACTGATGTCAGCTGCAGGATGATCATTTGGAGAACCTGAAGGCCTCCAAAGCATCCAACCCAGCACTGAAGGTAAGCCAGCTGAGGTAGGCCGTGGCTAGAAAAATGAGAGAGCCACCAAGGAGTGAAAATTATACAGGGTGGGGAAGAATCATAAATTCACAGGCTGATTCGGGTTGGAATGGACATTAAAGACCACCTTGTCCCACCTCCTGCCATGGGCAGGGACACCTTCAACTAGACTAGGCTGCTCCAAGCCCCACCCAACATGGCCTTGAACACTTTCAAGAACCTCACCACCTGGAGGAATAACACACAGCAGGTATTTTGGAAGTGTTTATTTCCATTTAAGAAATTACTTAAAGCACGTGCTACCTCAGTCCCTTCCCCCAGCACAAACCAGAGTGCTGTGACCTGCCAAAAAAGAGACACCAAGGATGAGTCTGCATGAAACTCCTGAAGGCGAGACCTTTGAAGTCTAACCCGGACTTGAAAAGAGACAACTACAAAGCCTGTGGCCTCTGCTTCATTAAAATAAGATGTTAAAGGTTCTTAAGTTTCATTTGCTCATTGAAACTTGTTCTTTTAAGATGTAGGAAATAAAAATAAGCTGCAGAAACTAAACTGGCCTTGTGCATTACAAAGGAAGACAGTTAGAAGATAACTAAGGATGGCCAAGATGGGGCAGGATGGGATTGCTGCATAGTGAAGCAGCTTGTTCCAGCCTTGGGAAGAGTCACACTCTTCCATGACATTTGCCAGAAGTGCCACCTTCAATGAATGATATTAAAGCTGCATTTTAGAGAACTGCCTCTCATTTGTTGTAACAGACCCAAACAAACAGCAGTCAGATCTGGAAGGAATTTTGAGTGATGAGGAATGAAAGCTTGGAGATCCAGCAAGTCTGAGAGACTTCAAACTGCTACTCTTCCAAAATCCACCTAAAGAATTTTAGACGTAAGGAACATTAATGGCTGGGCTCAATGATCTTAAAGGTGATGCCAACCTGAACAAGTCAATAAGTCAATTTATGTACCCCTCCTTGCTAAGCACAAGACTAGACAGATGCAGACAGATCTCCTGTGTTAGTTTTCCCTGTTGTGAGCCCTCCATTAATGTGAAGGGTGACAGCTGAAATGATCTGAATCTATCCTCTGACTTGTAACTCAGAAATGAATGTGCAAAACAAAGGAACATTGAGTTTGGCTTCTTTCTGCAAACAAGGTATTACCTGTGCCAGGGCCTCACCATCCTCACAGAGAAGAATTTCTTCCCAATATCAAAGCTAACCCTGCCCCCTGGCAGTGGGAAGCCATTCCCTGTGTCCTGTCCCTCCATCCCTTGTCCCCAGTCCCTCTCCAGCTCTCCTGGAGCCCCTTCAGGCCCTGGCAGGGGCTCTGAGCTCTCCCTGGAGCCTTCTCTTCTCCAGATGAACACCCCCAGCTCTCCCAGCCTGGCTCCAGAGCAGAAGGAACTCCAGCCCTTGGAGATCTTGCCCTCCTTTAGACTGGCTCCAGCAGATCCATGTCCTTCTGATGTTGGATCCCAGAGCTGGAGGCAGCTCTGCAGGTGGGGTCTCACCTAAGCACCCCCCACACCCACATTGGGGGATCAGCCCAGGGCATGGCAGGGGTTAAATCATGAACTGAGCTCTGCAGAGGCCATCTTTTCTAACATAAAATAAATAGCTCCAGGAAACACATCAGACAGGTTCGTTTCACAGAGTTCAAATAGGTTTCTCCTACAACTTTGGCACTGATGCACAGCAATTCCTTGTGGGCTGGGAAAAAGGAGTAGCTCTATAGGAAGCAGGTATTTCAAAGTTTTTTTAAGCTCAGTACAAACTGCATGAACTCTTCAGGTTTTATCACTAGACATTAAAACATGTATACAGGACAGCAGCTTCTCAGGATATTTAATAAATGATGTGGCCTCCTCTAATGCACCCCACACAACGTGGCCAACTCATCTAAGAGAGCTACGGAGACAGGAAGATCTCAGGAAAAAGATTTGGGACTGCAGAAAAACCTTCACATCTTTGTAAACAGCCACAATATTCCCAGCCTAAAGGAATGTCATAATACAACTGTAAGAAGAAAGAGAAAAAAAAAATGGAGCAGGAGAGCAGAGGCAGACAGGAAAACAATTTTCCCATCTCCCTGGTGAATATCCCCATTCCTGCATTAAATGCTCAGAGTAGCAAATCCAAGCTATTCAATTGTCTTCCACAACACAGAAATTGTCAGGCTGATCTTGAGGGTGGAATCGCTGTCAGCTTTTCAGGCTATTAAGCTGTTCTCCTGAAGAGATTTGCTCAAAGATGAGCAAAGCAAACCAGAAGATTCAGACAGGTAAGAGACACCTATCCATTGCAGGAGATGGGCTGCTCCAAATGGATCTGACAAGATGGAAGAACATATGAAAAGCCAGGAGAAAATGGTAATTTCACCCCTAGTGAGTTTCATTGGTGCTTTTGCCAATTTCTAGGAAAAAAGGGATTGTTTAAAAGGTAGGAAGAGTCTGATGAACCAGAAATTAAATGGGCCATTTAACAAGGAATTCAAATACCTCTTCCCTCAAGTGAAAAACAAAGGTCAGGGGCTGGGGGGTGTTAATGTGGAACATAGAGATGAAGTAGGCACAAAAATTCTGAGATTTTACCACTTCATAGAATCCCAGAATGGGTTGGGTTGGAAGGATCTTAAAGCCTGTCCCATTCCATCCCCCTGTCTTGGGCAGGGACACCTCCCACTATCCCAGTTGCTCCAAGTCCCATCCAGCCTGACCTTGGACACTTCCACGGGTAGGGTAGCCACAGCTTCTCTGAGAAACCTGTGCCAGGGCCTCATCACCCTCACAGGGAGGAATTTCTCCCCAGTAACCCATATAACCCCATCCTCTGGCAGTGGGGAGCCATTCCCCCTTGCCCTGGCACTCCAGGCTCTGCAAGGTTACAGGCAGCAAAAGAGGAGGGAAGTGTCCAGAGGCAATATTCAGGCTGAGAATAGGAAGGCAGTGAGCAACAGTTTTGTGACAGCACCTCAAAGAATGGCTCTCACACTCAGGCTTGGATTCATTAGGATCTGAGAAGGTTTTGGGACAACTGGAGGCCTGTAAAAGAACAAGGACTGAATGGATCAAAACAGCACTATGACAGCAGCCCCTGCAATCAAAACCAAAGGTTCCTCTCACACTGCAGAAGAGGAAAGCCAGCAGATCCACAGAAGAGTATATCTGAGGAGGATGCATCTTTGGGGGGAAAGAAGGTGATTCATAAGAGCCTCATCTCCTGAAGAACTCCTACAGATGGGACAAGAATTAGCCATGTGAAAATCCACAGCTAGGAAAATATAAACACAGTGCAAGTCAGCTAGAAAGACAAAAACAAGGGTCAGGAGTGTTTCTTCACAAGTGCTGTAAGTCTAAAAGTATGATGGAAAAACTCAAATGTCTGCTTTGCAAGTGGACCCAGCAAGTTCATTCAAAACACAGTGGAGAGTAGAGAAGCCACTAGACATTAATAAAACACAAGGACCAAGCAAACATTTAGAAGACCTAAGCTGACACCACCATTAGAGCACCTCAAGTTTTTTGTGTCAACAAGAAATCCCCTGTAAATCAGAATTACAAGTTTAAACCAGAAAAGCAGAGCCTCAGACACCAGAGCAGCAGCTGTCACACTGTCACCAGTGGGCTGCACAAGCAGGACACACAGTGTTAACCAGGCTCCATGTTCCCCCCATGTCACCAGAGCAAATGCCAGCTCAGAGTGTGACACTGGGACCAAGTTCTTAAACAGCAAAAAGTGATTCCTCCCCAGGAGTGGATGAGAGAAGCAGCAACTCATAGAACCATGGAATGTTTGGATGGGAAGGGACCTTAAAGCTCATCCTGCTCCACCCCCTGCCATGGGCAGGGGACACCTTCCCCAATCCCAGGGTGCCCCAAATCTTGTTCAACCTGGCCTTGGACACTTCCAAGGATGGAGCAGACACAGCTGCTCTGGGCAACCTGTGCCTCACTACCCTCACAGAGAAGAATTTCATCTTAACATCTCATCTGAACTAATTCCTGCCTTCACCTTGGATAGCAGTTGGAATATTGGTGTGAGCCCTACAGTGTGATCTGACCAAGCAATCAAAGCCAACCCATCTGTACAGCAAGGCTAAATGACCAAGAAGGAAACAAAATCTAAATTTACAACCTTTTAGTAAGGAAACAAAAAACATTAGAAGCCACAGGATCCATTATTGTGTTAACAAATTATCAGACAACATCTCCCAAAAATTAAAATTGTGTTTTATACACACTCTGTTGAGCTTGGCCATCTCCTCTCTCCCTGTCTGACCCGAAAAATCAGGCTTTTGGTGGCAAAAGATGATGAGGTGACAGCAACAGCCTCACTTTACCCCAAAGTCACACAGGAGGAGATGGGGAAGTGCCCTTGTTAAAGCTGGTACCTGAAAGTCTCCTGGCCCAGCTTTCACAGAACCATTCAGCAGAGTCTGGGCAACCCCAGCCCAGGCAGCCACGCAGGGCAAACCAGAGCTGAGCTGGCCTAAAGACCAGCCTAAATTGCTGCAGGGCTAATTATATTGTACAAAATGAAGCCATGTCTCAGGAGTCAAGAGCTTCTGTCTTTTTTCTCCTTTTCCTTCTTCCTTTTGCAGTGGACAGAGCACATCAACAAGAGAAAATCAGGTGATCTACTCCATTGACAAAAGCAAGACTGCTACATGGCAGAATCCATCAAAGCTCTCTGGAGAGAAAAACTACAGGATACAAGGAAAAATCTTTCATGTACATAAATAACTGGTAAATAAGGGGGAAGAATGTATCACTGGTCCGTTCTGCAGCAGGAGGGACTCACCAAAGGATTCTGCTTTACACTGAGCTGTGTTACTAAGATGACAACATTTGCTACTCTGAATAATTCAGGATGAGAAGTAAATAAGAGCAATAACTCCAAGGAATTGCAGTAAAATCTCGTGATATGAGTGGGTGATACAATTCACAGAGCAGCACATCAGGAACAACCACCCTAAAATCAACTTCAGGAGACACGACAGACTGAACTCAAAGCAACCCTAGGAAGCAGGACTACAGCAGAATATTCCACCAAAAACCATGGCTCCATGGTTTTAAGATCACTAATGAACAAGCACAACACTTGTAATTACAGAGGCGATGATATAGGATAAAATACCCCTAAAATACCTCTGAAGAGGTATCTGCACCATAAATATAACCCAGCAGTGCTGTCAATGTCCTCCCTTGTCCTGTGCCCCACCCCCTCCTGCCTTACCTGTCTCAAGGAGGCTGGAGCAGAGCTGGCAATGACATGAGATACAAGAAGAGCCACAGAAAGTCTGAATACATGAGGACAATTCAGCCAAGAGACTACCAAGAATGGAAAAAGTATTCTCCTAAAATCATGATTATCATGAAGAGAAGTGTGAAGGTTCCTAAATTCAACACCTGGCTCAGGGAGGTCATGAACTGCTGGAGAGAGAAAAATAAAGCACTATTTCCCTGGATTAGATGTGCTGTGTTTGTGTTCTCCCCTCCCCAAGCATCTGCTCCTGGTTACCAGTGAGCAGGATACCAGGCCAGATGGATCCCTGGTCTCATCTGGTAGCACTTTTTAAGGCATTACACAGGATTTCATCTGTTAACCTGAAAATACACAGGGGCTGATTACTTCCTAAGAGCTGGAAAACGAGCAGTGTCAGGGCAGGGAAAACAGCAAGTGGCTGTGGACTAGGATGGACTTAGGATTTTGCCCAGCTCACAGCTCCCCTCAGAGTGGAGTTCTGAACCTGCCTGAATATTTTCCATCAGTGACTCTGGCACAGCAAACCAAGTTGTTGCCAATACAGAGAACTGGAACAGCATGAAAACTCCTATGGAAGAGCAAGATAGATGGGGCTGGAATGAGGCACTTCAGACTTCACAACAAACACTACTATGAACAAGAAACCTCTTTAATCCAAGGAAAAAGAAAGAGACAGGATATTAGCTTGTTGCCATGACCTGTGAGCCACCAACCTGTCCCATCCATGAAGGATTCCAGCACAAAGGAATCCTCCATGGCATGGCACAGCATCCCAGAGAGCCCTCCCCTGCCCTGCCCTGCAAATGTGTGCAGTTAAGAGAGCAACAGAGAACATGGAAAAGAGTGACTGTGGTTTGAAAATAAGGAGCCAACAGCTGGGCCAGGCTTTTCAAAAGCACCAATGGAGAGAAGAGCTGATTTATAGGAAGCAACTCTGGCATAAACACAGGCAGGTATGTCCCAGATAAATTTATTGTGAGAATCTGGTGTGAGTTTCCAGCCCTCACGTCCAGAAAACAGAACTTACACAAAACACAGCAAGGAGCCCAAACTGGCCCAAACTTGTGAGAACTTTCGGCCAGCAGTTGAAAACACGCATTTATAGACTTGCAGAGGAAAGCAGAGAGATGAGACTCCTCTTCCTCACCACCCAACAGCTGCTAAAGAATAAAAAATGCACCAGCCCAGTCCAGAAAAAGTGATTTCAGGGCAGGAACTGTTTCAAGAAACACTTGTGTCTGAAAAAAGCTTAGGTGCTTACGCAGGGTGTGAGCATAAAGCCCTGATTTTAACAAGCCAATAGTCTAAAATTTCACTGGAGTCAGCAAGATTTTTGCCAAAAGGCTGGAGTATCAGCGGTGCCGGGGTGCCGCTCCACCGGCGGCCAGACCTTCAACGAGGAAACTGAGATTTCCCTGGCACCCCTCACCTCCATCCTCCATTCCTCCTAAGTAGATCTGCGTGTTTTTTTTTACTAATAGTGATTTTTTTTTTTATTACAACCATGATATTTAAATTCTTTTCTTATCGGGTCACATCTTGCCAGCAGTCACCTTCCCTGAACAGAACTCCTGCTGGTATTTATCACTGGCAGCACCTCCAGCTCATCCCTGACTCCAAGAGCTCCAGTGTGAGCCCAGCTTCAGGTGGAAATAATCAGTGTGTGCATCCCTCAACAACAGCAATGCCATGAAACCCAAATTCTCTCATCAGTGACACTTCACCACCCAGGTGGCACTTTTAAAACTTGAGCCACTGGCAAGCATTGAGGAATTCTGCAGCCTGAATCTCTGCAAACTCATAATTCAAAGGCACTCTTTGTGTTTTTTGGAATGTATCTGTGGGAAAATGCTGCAAATATTTGATAAGAGCTTCTGAACAGGAGTAAAGCTCATGATTCCCACTTCACCCATCATCCTCTCCCAATAGAGACTGAGTAACCAACACAGCACCGAACCAGGGATGTGGAGATGGTTTCTCTGGGTAAATCACAGCCAGCAGCTGGGGAGCTGAGAGAAGGAAAAGGCAGGTCCTGAAGAACTTGGGGAGTGGCTGCACAAGCTGACAGGCATTAGGTCACTAGTTAAAAAAACCAGTCCAGTCTGAGGTCACACCCGTGACAGGGGGACTTCAGGCAGGTCACGGTGAGCCCAGAAATGAGCGAGGTAGAAAACGTCACACGAAGTCAGGCACGGGAGGCTGCTCAACAGAGCTTGGACTCTGCTCAGAAGACTTCCCAGGAACAGAGAAGTCACTGTCGAGAAAGGCTAAAGGGGACTGCTGGTAGCAGTGAAACATTTGGAAGGGCAGATGTCACCCTCCTGAGGCAGCAGAGGCTGCCCCATCCCTGGAAGCGTCTAAGGCCAGCTTGGCCGTGGTTTGGAGCAGCCTGGTCTAGTGAAAAGTGCTCCTGTCCATGGCAGGGGGTGGAATGAGATGACCTTTAAGATCTTTCCAACCCAAACCATCCCGAATCCATTACCTGGATGAGACAACAAACCCCAACCCTTAGAGTTCCACAGTGTGCCAAACAGCGTATGGAAATACTTCCCAGACGTAGGGGGGATAGATAACTTCTTCACACAATAAGTTGCTGATACACCTCCAGTTACACAGAGCACTTCGCTTCCTCAGACTGGGATCACCACCAGGTTCAGCAGCTCCCAAGGCACCTCCCGTTCCTTCCCCGGCAGGTCCCTGCCCGGCACTCCCGGGACAGCCCCCCAGCTCGGGCTGCCGCCTTCCCCCTACTCCAACCTCGCCGTTCCGCCCCGCCGGGAAGCAGCAGCCCGGCGCCCCGGACCCGCCCCGGTTCCCCTCGCCCACACCCCGCGGGGAGCCGCGACCCCAAGCCGCCGCCCCGCGGGGGCCCTCGGGCCGCCCCACGGCGGCTCCTCCGCCCGCCCGGCCGGAGCCGTTCCCGTCGCACCGGGAGGGCTGGAGCGCCGAGCCCGGCGGAGCCTCCGCCGCGGGCGGGCCGCGAGCACCGCCCCCCGCCCGGGCCGCGCCGCTCGCGCCCCGCCGCCGTACCTGCTCCGCCGGCGCTGCGCTCCCCGGGCGGGCCGGGCCGGGCTGGGCCGGGCCGGAGCCGCCGCTGCTCTCCCCGCGCCCGCCGCAGCTCCTCCCTCACGGCACTCGACGGCCACAGCCCGACCCGGCAGCGCTCGGCGCCGGCACCGCCCCGCGCGGCTCCGCCCTATGGCCGCGCCGCGCCCGCGCCGCTTCCGGGGCACCGCGGGCCCTGGAAACCGCGTGGCGTTGCCAGGAGGAAGCGGCGGGCGGGAAGTGCGGCGGGACGGCGGCCACGGAGGCTCGGCTGCCGGCCGGGCTCAGCAGCAGCCGGGCTCAGCACCCCGCTGCGGCTCAGCACCCTCCGGGGCTCAGCATCATCCGGGCTCAGCATCAACCGGGCTCAGCACACGCCGGGGTTCTGTATCAGCCGAGGTTCTGTATCAGCCGGGGCTCAGCACCCTGCGGGGCTCAGCATCAACCGGGCTCAGCACACGCCAGGGTTCTGTATCAGCCGGGGTTGTGTAGCAGCCGGGGCTCAGCATCCTCCGGGGCTCAGCACCCGCCGGAGCTCAGCATCAACTGGGCTCAGCACCCTCCGGGGCTCAGCTTGGCACTCCATTGGGACTGAGCATCCTCTGGGGCTCAGTACCAACCTGGCTCAGCACCCAGTGTGGCTCTGCATCCTCTGGGGCTCAGCATCAGCCGTGGCTCAGCTCAGCACCCCACTGAAGCTCAGCATCCTCCGGGGTTCAGCACCCAATGGGGTGGTCCCTTCCAACCCAAACCATTCCTTGAGTGTGTGGAAGAGAAGCAGAAACCCACTGGTGTTGTCGCCTGGATGCTGCCAGGCTGATTCTGGTGAAGAACTTGGCATTTAAACTGACATATTCATAGAATCATGGAATCACGGACTACTTTGGGTTGGAAGGGTCCCTAAAGACCATCTCATTCCCTCCCTGCCATCGGCAGTGGTGCCTTCTACCCAAACAGGTTGCTCATGCCTTGAAAATGGTTAAAAACCTTCCTCCCTGGTTTGCAGGCCTCCAGCCTGGGGACAATCCCATTATCCAGCCACACACATAACAGCTTGCCAGCATATGGGCCCCACCAAGGATAAAGCCAGGGTTTATTTGGAAAATGTGTTTGGATCCAGAATTTAGGCATTAAAATTATTTATTTCCCCTACTACCTCATCATCCTGAGGCTGAGCTTAGAAATTTTTCCCTGATGCTGTAGTTAACCAGAAAACAAAGCCCAGTTCTAATAAAAATGGACATTTCACTTTAGGGTTTTGCTTTGTCTTTTCAGAGCTATACACACTTGGCTGACTCAGTATAGGTTTAATAAAGGCTTAATATTTCTTATTAAACCTTTTAAGTTGTCAATATCAAAAGCAGAATGTCTCAATCCAGCCACCTGAAAAGCCTGTCCTGGCAGCATCCTGTCAAACCCTATAAAAAAAAACAAAAAACTATAAAGACTGAGCCTCTGCTCCACAATGAGCTTATTTTGCTTATTCTTTGTGCTGTTTTCTGTGGAAAATAATAATAATGTGGATATCACAATATTGACAATATCTTTGATCAAAGGGAGAAGAGGCATATTTGCAATTCAGCTCCCAGTTTTTCTGCTCTGAACCCTCTGGGCACTCCCGAGGAGCATCTTAATTCCGAAAAATGATTTATCATCAATTTTAGTCCGAGTAGTTCTTCTGCTAAGTCCTATTAAACGTGTGGATTTCATTAGCCCTTTGATAATCCCTTGGGAGTTTATCTGAACACCAGCCTCTGTTTTGAATGAAGGGGGGGGGTCAAAGTTGACCCAAAAACGTTTGGGGTGAGTGACGACCACCTTAATGGAGGTTCCACGCCTCCTCATCCTCAGCCCAGACAGGTGAGATTCCAGTCTGATTCCCAAGCATCTTATTATGAAGAGAAAGGAAGCATCCTGCTTTTCTTCCTGCATCTCTGGTCAGGATGGAGCAGCTCGTGGCCGCAGGGCGGCTGGTGCTGGTGGGCAGGACAATCCCCCTTTGTCCGGAGCAGAGGGAAGGACAATGAAGCTCCTGTTGAGGATCAGGCACGGGGAGGCACCACCCCAGCATGGGCAGGGGGCACCCTGCAGACACAGACCTCAGATCCTTCTGAGTAATGTCCAAAGGGGGGAAAAAGCAAAGTTAAAGACAAAGCTTTAAAAGCGCATGTTTTGGCAGAGAGGTGAGAGCAGAGGAGGTACCAAGGTCTCACCTGTTTCTCTTCCAATAGAAACAGCCCTGTAACCACTCAATCCAGAGCAGGAATATAGATGGACAGGTTTGGAATTTACCAAAATTAGTAGTGCTCTAGAAGGAATTGAGTGTGTCTCCCTTAACACAAGCAGGCAACACCTGAATGCTAAAGCACAGTGTCCACAGCAGGGAGCCTGCACTCCAAAGATGGGAAGTCAAAAATCATGGCTATAAATTGGAAAAAAGCCTTGAAAATCAGAAAAAATGATAAAACCCCCTCATCTGGGGATGACATTTGGCAGTGGATTTCCCATGGCGGGGTAAGAGGTCGGCAGCCTGACAGCTGATGGCCCTGCTCCCCTCCCCTCTGTCTGTGTCCCCATGGCCCAGACATCTGCTGTCCCCGGGCAGCAGCTGCCCTCCTGTGCAGCAGGAGATCCTTCCTCCCAGCTAAATCCAACAGAAATGGGCTGTCTGTCCTGCTTTGGACTTGAGGGGAGAAGGGATCTGCCAGGAAAAGCTCAAAAGTGCTCTGGAGCAGCAGCAATTTGTAATTATCCCGGTGAGAAAAAGGAAAAGCCTTAGGCTGTAGGGATGAGATAGGATGGAGTCTGTTCCATCACTGTCTCTTGCCCAAACAAAGATCATTTTGCCCAGTAAGATTTAAAATTCAATATATTAGGCCCTCAGGAATTTTTATTTCCTAAACACTTCCATCTCCTCTCCTTTGTTTGCTGACTTTGCAGCTGCTTTTGGAGCATCCAACATCTCCTGCTGAACCAGGGGGGCCAGCAGTGACCCCCTGAGCTCTCATTTGTGACGTGGGTACATCCAACATCCCCTGGGGAAAAGTGTGGGTGCCCCAGTCTGGGTCAAGAGGAGCTCTTCAGGCGTGAATAGCAGGCTCAGCTGAGAACAGTTTATTGCTCATTAGTGCTCTCAGGGCTGTGCTTTTCTCAAGGTCAGGGGTCAGATAAATCATTTGGACTACTGGAAGAAAATTCCACGCGTTGGGATGGAAATAAAATCTGCTGGGGGGAGTGGGTTGCCCTCCCTGCCCATCCCTGACCCTCCAGCACCGCTGGGTTTGAGGAAGCCGCGGGGATTCAGCCGCTGACACGGAGGGTGATTTTGTTGAAGCCATTTCCTTACCTGGCAAGATAATACAGACTCAGGAAATGAGCAGTTCCAGTCTCTCGTCCGTATATTTGTATATTCTCTTCACGTTTCCTAAATAAACTGCTCCGAGGCAGAAGGAGCCTTGTCTGGTCCCTGGCACAGCCCAGCGTTTGTAGCTGAGGCTGCTGCTGACATCTATGGTCAGCCTGGGGTACTGGTGCTTGAAAGTGTTGGAGCCACCGGCTGGGTTGGGTTGGAAAACATCGCTAAATTTCTCTCCATCCACCCCCTGCCATGGGCAGGAACACTTTTCACTATCCCTGGGTGCTCTAAAGCCCATCAAACTTGGCCTTGGCAGTCACAGCTTCTCTGGGCAATCTGTGCCAGGGCCTCCCCACCCTCACAGGGAGGAATTTCTCCCCAATATTCCATCTAACCCTGCCCTCTGGCAGTGGGAAGCCATTCCCCCCCATTCTGTCCCTCCAAGTCCTTGTCTCAAGTCCCTCTCCAGCTCTCTTGAAACCCATTTAGGGACTGGAAAGGGCTGTCAATGAGTTGTGGTATTCATATTGATTTAAACAAAATATCATTATTATAGAATAATCCCTTAAAATTAATTAAAGAAATTGCCTCAGAAGTGAAAATTACTCTGAAGATATTTAACTAATACTGACTGGATTTCCAGCTGATTGCTCCCCTTAGGAGGTTCTCTGGATCATACCTCTTGCCCTAAGACTGTGGAAATCAAATCCCCTTTCACAGGGAAAGCCTGTCAGGTGCTGTAACATTACACCCAGTACAGTGACACAGACAATTTATCTGTAAATTAATTTTCAACACTGTGCATGACCCTTCTTTACCACATTAAATTTCACTATTAATTCTATTGTTGGACTGAAGCATTTGAGATTGATGGAAACCCTTCAGCACAGAGCATAGGTGCAGACCTCTCAGCATTCTAAGACCTGCACAATGCCATTTTGAGATTTTTATTGGAACAATACCTGGGAAAAAACCCAGTAAAGACAACCAGGCAAGCTTTTGGACATGGAAACCTCTTACAAATCTGGTCTTACCTATCAATTTTATTTTGGGTTGTCTGAAGCTCCTGAGCTTTAGCACTCTCTCCTTTTCTGATTTTTCCCCTCATTTTCAGAAGCGCTGGGTGCTGCTCCCGTTTCCTTATAGACTCAAAGATTAGCAGCAGGGGCACAGCTGGAACTAAATCAGCTCCAGCCCCAGGGAGGGTGGGTTGAAGGTCACCCTCCTGTATTCCCCTTGGGGCAGGAAAGCAGCCAAGTAAACATCTTCTCCTGCATTTTGTTCCTATTGAAAACTCAGCTTTAGGACTGCAGGTCCTGTTGTAAGTATTTGGATTTTATCTGTGCAGAGGGAGCATATTTATTTGTTTATTAGAGGCAAAAGCAGTTTAGTTGCTCCTCAATCCCAGGTGTTGCTCTTTGCTGAGGGTCCCAGCAGGGTGGGTGGGTAGCACAGAGGCCCATATTTGATCCCAGGCTCTTTCTGTGCACCTCACATCCCTCCACAGCCTGGTGTGTTCCAGCTCCATTGGATTTTATCTGCTTAATGATGTGTGAGAGCAATCCAGCACAGGAAGGACGTGGAGCTGTTGGAGTGAGTCCAGAGGAGGCACCAAAAGGTTCAGAGAATGGAGCAGCTCTGCTGGGAGAAAAGGCTGGGAGAATTGGGATTGTTCAGCCTGGAGAAGAGGAGCTTTGGGTGACCTGGGGCTTTCCAGTACCTGAAGCAGGCAGCAAGAAACATGGAGAGAGACTATTTTTACAAGGGTCTGGAGTGCTAGGACAAGGGGGAATGGTTTCCCACTGCCAGAGGGGAGGGTTAAATGGGGTATTAGGAAGGAATTCCTCCCTGTGAGGGTGGTGAGGCCCTCCCAGGCATTTTTAGAGGAGAAATGGAACTGAGGATGTGCTGGTTTGGCAGGTCAAAGGGACAGGAAAAAGCTGCCACTAGTGCCACCGTGGCACCTGTCACTGTGATGATGTTTTGTGTGGTGCTAGGGCAAAGAAGTCTGTGGCTTGTTCAGATTTTCCCCCTTACTTTACATAATCTTTTAAAAATTTATAGTAAGGAACAATCAATTGCTCCTTCTCATTCAAACTTGAATTGCTTTTCTGTAGCAACTCTCCTTTTTATCAATAGACTTTTTAGGAAGAGGTTTTTACAGCATTCACTGCGTTCCCCACCAGGCTGACCTACAAGAGCTGCCACTAAACTCTCCTGATGTGCTAAATTTAAATTTTAATATCCTCCAAACTTCCCCTTTTCATTTGCTCAACAATACAATGTTAATTTCAGGGAGCTTCTGAGGAAGAGCAGAAGCAGAACCCCTGACATCATGACCTATCACAAGGCCCCACTTGCTTTTTTCCTATGAATTACCCCAAAAGTTATGTGACAATTTTCTAACAGCCACAATAAGATTTATTTAGTTTTAGCCATTTATTGCCCCCCCAGCTTTCACAGTTCTGATTCTTTAGAACAACCAGTTTGTTTTCATTAAACTTCACCTCTAATCAGAGCAAGTTTCAGCTGCCCACCCACCTCTCCAGTGTCTTTCCAAATCCAGTTTGCCATCTTTGGACAAAGAAATCTTCATTAACAGCTTCTACTACAGTAAAGACACAACACAGGTGTGTGCTCAGATGGTTTCAGTTTATTAAAAACGAGGATCTGCTTTGCAGTAACGGAACAACCACGATCATGCAAGTCTTGCACAAACAGGCAGGCAGAAGATGAAAGACAAAAGCTGCCCAACATGCAGGAGGAACTCAAGCACACCAAGATAAAAATTAAACCAGTGCTTTACAATGAACATTAAGTGCCAAACAGTAAAAATTAATTAATTTCTCCAGTGTTTGTGCCATCTCTCGGACTTTTAGTCTTGTGCAAAAGCTGAAAGGAAGCCATAAAAAACTGTAAAGAGCTATGCAAATGTACAAAACCAGCTCGAGTAGGAGCATTTTGACATGAAATCAAGGTCAGATCACATCTACTCTTCCTCCAAGCACTCTCCCTCTTCGGCAGGATCCAGTGGCAGGGGCCGAGCTCTGTAAGGAGCATTATTTCAGAAGAATTAGCAGAAACCAGCTCTGGTTTGAAAGGCTAACAAACCCTTTTCCCAAAGCTCAAATGACTTAGCCTCAGACAGCACCTTGAGGCATCAGGACTGACAGGGGCTACTTTATCCTGTGTTCTCTTCCCACCACCTTCTTCTTGCTCATCCCAACAAACTCCAAATTAAAGGGATGAAAGTTTTCCTGTGCTATAGCAAGTGTTTTCTGTTTTACCAACAGGTGGGATGCACTTAAAAGCCTTTGTCTGCTTGCCCTGCAGGACAATTTGGGGCTGATTCTTATGGGCTCCCCCTGGCAGTTAGGAAATACCTATATTTGGTGGAAAAACGGAGGTTCAACCCAGAATTCTCTATGGAAAACAGAGTGTCTAAAAGACAATATTTTATACTGCTGCTTTTTTAGTCAGTAGTGCAGCCTGCAGTTAATCTCTGAGGTTCCAGCTTGGAAAAGCCATTCAATTCCTGGCACATGGAAATTGTTAGTGCTCTCCTAAGCTTCTCCAAAACTTCACTGTGCTGGCAAAGTTATGCCTGAGCAGCAAGAACTTGCCTCAACTATCAGTTACTCCACTCATTTTCAGGAATCTTGATGAGGTCCCTGAAAACTTTGCCAGACTTTGCTGAGAAACATCATTTCCATGAGGACACAGAGGTCAGGAGACACACTGTCAACTTGCCCCTTCAAAGATGAACTGGAGTTTCACAGAGAAAAAATAATCACAGCTTGATTCCCTGGGGGGTCCCAGTTGTTGGTTTCTCTGGGTCTGGATTGAAGGCACTTGAGAGAGTAGTTCATGTTTGGACTCAGGTGTTTATTATTTCTTATCAGTAAAACAGTCTCACTACTGTGAGTTCAGCAGCTTTTCATTAGAAGGACCAAAATGGCCAACAATCTCTTGGTACAAGGTCTTTTAACACTAAACTATCCAATTAAGAACTGGCACCTAGATTATTTTCCCTTTTAACCCAATAACTGATCCCAAAGAGCTGCAATGTGGACTTTTCTGCCCAATTACAAAATGCCACCCAAACCCAAGGAGAAGAAGGAAGAAGAAACTTAGGACAACACCCTGTGCCCTCCATCTTGCTTCCATCCACAACATACTAAAAATCCCAAAACCTCAATTCCTCACCAAGTGACACACCTACACTGCTCTCTATAATCTATTTCACACTTTTGTGGATTCCAGTCTATCTTGAAGTCCAGGAAACTTTCTCCATGAGTGAGGGTCAAAGTCAGTGCTCCCCTGGGGTCAGGGCACCCCAGAGCAGACAGAGAAATATTCCCTGGGTTTCCACACTTCCCCTTGCCCCAATACCCACTCCAGGCCGCTGGTCCCGGGCGTGTCTCCGTCGGATGCCCGGCTCTCCTTGGATGGGAGCTGCAGGAAGTCGCTGATGCCCCTCTGCCAGGCAGGCACCGGCCTCACACAGACCCGGTTCAGCCCCACGGGGCGCCTGTCACCTGCGGGGAGCGCCGGGTCAGCCCTGGCAGGGAGCGGGGACAGAGGGAGGGACGGAAGGAGAGGCAAAGAGAGGGATGGAATGAGGGAGGGAGGGGAAAAGAGAGGGACAAAACAAAGGAGGGAAGGAAGAAAAAGAGAGAGGAGGAGGAGGGAAGAAAAGAAAGAACGTAGTGTGGAAAATGCGTATTTTATGATTGGCTTTTTGCAAACATTAAAATGAGTATTATATGTGTTATGTTAGAAAGTTACGCTGTGTTAATTTTCTTAAGTAGTGTGTTAAATATAGTTTTAGGTTATAACATAATGTTAAAATAGAAAGTATGCTATGTAAGATACTTTTTTTAAGAGAGGACTTGCACCGAGATAGCAGCCACAGGACACCTAAGTCTTTCAGAGAAAAAGAATTTATTGCTCCATTATGGAGTTCTTCCTGCCTCACCCAGCCCCGAAGACGCCGTTAGGGCCAGAGGAAGAAGCTGACACTGACCAGACAGAATCTTTTGTTTGAATGGAATTTATGCATCACGTATGAGGTGTATGAATGTGCACCAGGCTATTGCTTTTAAGGGTTAATTCTCTGTTAACGCGTGTCCTTTTTCGGGCTTATTTTGCCCAGGAAAAGGTACCCAGACTGTCCGTAACTCTTTGTTTTTATTGTCTCGTATTGTCCTAAATCCTAATTGTCCAAATTTTTCTTACTCTAATTATATTACTATTTTCATAGCCATTTTATTACGATTACACTTTTAGAATTTTAAAAACAAGTGATTGGTGTTTTTCACCAGCGAGGGAGAGAGGGAAAGAAGGAAAGAAGGAAGGGAAGAGGGGAGGGAAGGGAGGAAGGGAGGAAGGATGGGAAGGAAGAGGGGAGGGAAGGGAGGGAGGAGCAGGGGCCGCGCTCACCTCTCCGGCCGGGCAGCGCCGGCCCCGCGCTGACGCTGCTGCTGCCGGAGCCCAGCGCCTTGCGGGGAGCGCGGGCGATCAACACTGCGGAAACAAAGGGACAGCGGGGCTCAGCAGCAGCGATCGGAACCCGCCTCAGCCCAGCCCGTCCCGCTCGGAACCCCCCTCAGCCTGTCCCCGTTCCCTTCCTGCCCCCTCAGCCTGTCCCCGTTCCCTTCCTGCCCCCTCAGCCCGTCCTTTCCCGTTCCCTTCCCACTCGGAAACCCCTTCAGCCCTGCCCGTTCCGCTCCCGCCTGCAACCCCCCTCAGCCCGTCCCGTCCCCGTCCCCGTCCCGCTCGGATCCCCCCTCAGCCCGTCCCGTTCCCTTCCTGCCCCCTCAGCCCTGCCCGTCTCGTTTCCTTCCCACTCGTAACCCCCTCAGCCCTGCCCGTCCCGTTCCGTTCCCGCACCCTTGCGGAAGGCGCGTCCACGCTGATCCACCTTGGTCCGCGCCATCCCGGCCCGGCAGTGCCCGGCCCCGCCCCGCCCCACCGGCGCCATTGGCCGCAGCTCGCCAATGGAGCGCGGGGCCGCCCCCGGCCCGCTCCCCTTCCCGCTCTCCTATGCCCGGGGGGATATCGGGGGGAAATTCCCTGCGAGGGGAGCGAGGCCCTGGCACGGTTGCACGAAGCGTCTGTGGCTGCCCCAGCTCTGGAAGTGTTTAAAGCCGCGGTGAACGGGGCTTGGAATAACGTGGTCTAGCGGGAGGTGTTGCTGCCCATGGCGCGGGGTTGGAACGGAATGGAATAGGATGGGATGGGATAGGATAAGATGGGGATTTGCGGTCCCGTCCAATCCAAAGCATTCCCGGTTTGAATGAACCGGTCCCGGAACGATCGCTCTGCGGCCGCGTTCCCGGGGGGAAGGGAAAGGAAGGGGAAGGTGTCGGGCGGTGTGTCGGCGTTTCCCGTCCCCCGCGGAAGATGGCGGCGCCCAGCGCGCTCCTGGCCTGGTGCGTCCAACAGCTGCGCGGGGACTTCGGGCTGGACGTGGGCGAGGACGTGGTGAGGTGAGCGGGGTCGGGGCCGGGCGGGGCCCTCCTGCCCTCTGGCAGGGGCTCCTCCGTGTCCAGCACGGAGGAAACACGGTGTGTCAGAGCAGCTGTCGGGAGTTTGCCCGGGTGGAGATTTGGGGAGGGGAAGTGGCGGGAGGTGGAATGTGGGGTGGAAGAATCACACATTGCTTTTAGTTGGGAGGGATCTTAAAGGTGATATCGTTCCACCTCCTGCCATGGTCTTACCACGGTCTCCACAGAAACCTGATGCGAAAAGGGAAGATAAATGTCACACCTGTGCGATGAGAGCGCGGACAATCCGCTCCCCCCTCACCCATTTTTCTCCACCCCGCTCCTTCCTAGGTACATCTTGTCCATCACGAACGAGGAGGAGATCCGGGAGTACGTTGTTGACCTTGTTCAGGGCACGGACGGGAAGAAGAGCTGGTTTGTGGAAGAGCTGCTGAGCAGGTGGAGGAAATCTGCCCAGCTGCCCTCCGAGCCCTTCCCGGCATACCGGAAAAAGGACGGTGAGTGCTGCAGAGCGGGAAACTCCCAAATAAACCCGGTTGTTGTGCTTACAAACGATTCCATGCCACAAATCCCTGTATGGATACCAGTCCCACTCCTGATGGTGGGGTAGTTTAAAGCCCGTTTTTGTGGTAGCAAGCCCCCAGCCAGGTAATAATTAGCCTTGTCTCTATGATCCAGAAGGCATGAAAGACACTTTATTATTAGAAATCTACAGTTCTTAAAGAAACAGTGGTGGACCTAAGACCTGATTGGTCTCAAAGTGAAAACCTCTCCCACACTATTGGTGGCTATCAATAACACACTCTGGAGAACCATATCTATAAACAGTGGTTACAGAAAGAGGTAATAATGGTTTGAATTCTTTTCCTCTAAGTTTCCCAAAGCTTCTGTGCAGCTTCCCAGGATTTTTTGGGAAAGTCTGTGGCCAGAGAGCTGCTGCCACACGTTTTCAGTCATGAAATAGAGTCCAGGGACATCTTTCTTCTGCTGGCACTTACCAGCCTCTCTCTTGGTTTGCTTATTAGAGGCAAAAGCAGTTTAGTTGCTCCTCAGTCCCAAGTGTTGCTCTTTGCTGAGGTTCCCAGCAGGGTGGGTGGGTAGCACAGAGGCCCATATTTGATCCCAGGCTCTTTCTGTGCACCTCACATCCCTCCACAGACAGCCTGGTGTGTTCCAGCTCCATTGGATTTTATCTGCTTAATGATGTGTGAGAGCAATCTAGCACAGGAAGGACGTGGAGCTGTTGGAGTGAGTCCAGAGGAGGCACCAAAAGGTTCAGAGAATGGAGCAGCTCTGCTGGGAGGAAAGGCTGGGAGAATTGGGATTGTTCAGCCTGGAGAAGAGGAGCTTTGGGGTGATCTAACTGTTGCTCCTCAATCCCTCTGTCTGTGCTTGCTCCCACTGCCAGAGGCTTTGGAAGTGCTGCGGGCTGGGGACCAAGGGAAGAAGGGGAAACGCAAAGGGAGGAACAAGCAGGAGAGCCCAGCATACCCTGAGCCCAGTGCTCATGGGGAGGAGGTGAAAACCCCCCTGGACCTGGCCAAGGTGAGTGTGGGGGCCAGGGGGTCACTGGAAATGCTTGGAGCCTGGGGAAAGAGGGTGTCAGACACTGGTGAAGATGTGATTGGAAGGTGGAAATGAATGTTTGGGACATGTCAGACTGGGATGCCCAGGTGGGCACTGCTCAGGCCACACCTCAAATCCTGGTGTCAGTTTTGGGCTCTTCACAAGAAAGGCAGTGAGGTGCTGGAGTGAGTCCAGGGAAGAGAACAGAGCTGGGGAAGAGGCTGGAGCCCCAGGAGGGGCTGAGGGAGCTGGGACAGGGGCTCAGCCTGGAGAAAAGGAGGCTCAGGGGGTACGTTCTGACTGTGCACAACTCCCTGACAGGAGGGGGCAGGTGGGTGGGGGTTGGCACCTGCTCCCAGGGAACAGGGACAGGATAAGAGAAAATGGCCTCAAGCTTTGCCAGGGGAGGTTCAGGTTGGATATTAGGGGGAAAAAAAATAATGGAAACCGTGGTCAGATACTGGAATGGACTCTTTAGGACAGTGGTGGAGTCACCATCCCTGGAGGGATTAAAAAAACCTGTGGTTGTGGCACTTGGGGAGGAAGGAAAGAAGGAGAGAAGGGAAGGAGGGAGGGTGATAGAGAGGAAAGGAGGGAGAGTTATTGATGGGTGTCTCATATTGGAGGGCTTTTCCAACCTAACTATTTCCATGTTTCTATGATATCCAGGCTGGGGAGAAAGTTGTGTCAATAGCTGGAAGTAAAATAATCATCAGGTAGCAAACATGCCAGCATGGATTTTTCTCCCCCAGAAAACCTGAGAGGAGAGAGCAGGTGAAGGAAGTTGAAGCTGTAATTAGGAATAGAAGGGATTTCTTTAAATCGGATATGAGGGTGGGGAGTTTAAGCCACCAGGTGGTTAGAACATCCTTTCCTACTGTGTTTGAACAATCTCAGTCACACTGATTGAAGCTTTAATTAGCAACTGAAACACTTCAGAAAGAAAGTGTGTAATAAGAGTACAGAAGCACCAAAACCTGAGAAATGCTGCCATTCCTGAGTAAGGAGTGGAACTTGAATTCACATTTTTAAATGGAACTTTTTGGAGCAGGGAGGCAGCAAAGGCTGAAAATATTTGTAAAAGTGTTTATAGGATAAACCACAACATTTTTGAATTGGTGAGTTAAAAGTGGACCATGATGTTCCATTTCCTTGTAGTTACCTTCTAACTTAATTAAAAAAAAAAAAAGTGAGAAAGATCTGCCAAAGTCACTTTATCTTGTTTTGGGATTATTTTGTGGTGGCAGTGTTTGAATCTGGCAGTGGCACTAAAACCAGTTGGACTTTACTGGGGGGACTGGAAATGCTGCATCTGCTTGTCACTAAACGAGACTGAAACTCAGAGGTGAATAATGAAATCACTGAGGCCAGATCACAGAAGGAGGAGCAGAATTTATTTTACAGCTCAGTACTGTAACCCTCCTGTGTGGAAAACCTCTGCTGAGGTGGCTGTGCCAGGTGGGATTTGGGGAGGCTGCTGGGAGGTGACATGGCTGTCACCTGCCATGCTGCCACCCCCTGCTGTGTCTGGGGACAGGCATGCCCAGGGTGCACAGCTACAAACAGAGAGTCTAAATAATCCTTGGAAGTGAGTTTGGGAGCGATGCCTTGTGAAGGCTGACCTAGAATGGTGACTAGACAGAACTAAAGAATAAAGTAGGGATTTATTAAGAGGCCTCAATGGATCCACCTTAGGCAGCACAACCCAAAATGGCCACAAAATGGACCACAGATCATGGAATCTCACACTTTTATTAAGTTCTGCTCCATTTGCATATTGGAGTTCATTGTCCAATTCCAGCTCCAGCCCATGCAGTCCCATCCTTCTTGTTTTCTCTCTTTGGTCCATGTTGTTTGTGCTCTTGGGGCTGAGATTTGGATCAGCTGTCCTTGGGTCCCCAGCTAGAGCAGGAATTGTTGTGTCTCCCTACTCTGTGAAGAGAGCTCACTGTCTCCTAATATGAAGCCTAGACTTACACACTAAAGCAGAATAGAATCTGCAAAATGTAAAAGCCAAACCCTGAGGCATCAGGAGTAGCTGGGCTGTGTTTATAGCTGTTAAACAGGCGTGAGGCTGTGCAGAGCACAGAGAGCAGCGCTCGCTGCCCAAATCCCACCAGCTCCAGCTGGCATGGGTGGCAAACTTCAAGTGCATCCTGGGGTCCTTGCTTTGTTTGGATTCCTTGGAGCTTTTCTGGCAGGCCTGAGCTTGTCTTTCTGCTCAGTCTGGGGTCTGGTCCAAGTTTCACTCCAGTGAGGCAGAGTAACACTTGTCTGAACCTCCTGGCCTGCCCAGGGGTCAGTGCTGGCTCTCTGCTGGCAGTGCTGCACTGGGAGCACAGTTTTTTTTTTGTTTATTTTTTTTCCTTCCCAGGCCCAGGAGAGCAGCAGTGGGGTCAGCAGCAGTAGCATTTCTTCCAAGAAGAAGCCCAAGTATGTCAGCCTGTACACCAGGGAGGGGCAGGACAGGCTGGCTGTGCTCATCCCGGGCCGCCACGCCTGCGAGTGCCTGGGCCAGAAGCACAAGCTCATCAACAACTGCCTGGAGTGCGGGCGCATTGTCTGTGAGCAGGAGGGCTCTGGGCCCTGCCTCTTCTGTGGGGCCCTGGTGAGTAACCAGGGAGTTACTGCAAGGGGCTGGTGAGGGGCTTGGGGCACAAGCCCTGGGAGGAATGACTGAGGGAGCTGGGGGTGCTCAACCTGGAGAAAAGGAGACTCAGGGGTGACCTTATCACTTTACAGCTCCCTGAAAGGTGGCTGTGCTCAGGTGGGGTTGGGCTCTTTCTCCAGGCAACACTGAGAAAACCAGAGGACACAGTGTCAAGCTATATCAGGGGAAATTTATGTTGGCTATTAGGAACAAGTTTTTTACAAAAAGGATGATAAAGTGTTGTCTTGATTTTGTTTTTAAGATTTTCTAAGCTTTTAAATGTTTACATTCTTGTAGCCAACTTTTTCACCCACTTTCTGTAAATAACTTACTGTTTTGTATTCTTTTATGAAGGAAATTTGATAGACTGGTAGTTTGTCTAGTGTCATTGGAGAGGTGGCACTTTCACCCTCCAATCCACTGTCACTTTTAGAAAACTATAAATGTTAGAGTCAGAAAATAAACTTCCCTTTTTACCTTGAGAGCAGCGGTGTCTGCGCTTGTGTTGTTTCGTGTCCTATAGTGACAATAAAGTTCTGGAATGGCCTGCCCTGGGAGGTGGTGGAGTCACCATCCCTAGATGTGTTTAAAAAAAGACTGGATGTGGCACTTGATGCCATGGTTTATTTGAGGTGTTAGGGCACGGGTTGGACTCGATGATCTTGAAGGTCTCTTCCAACCCAGTGATTTTGTGAGTTCTATGAATTCTGTGCCCTGCTTGGACCTGGAGAAGTTGGCTGAATTAGCCCTTCAGATAGACAGTCCTCTTGCAGAGTTCTAAATCAGGGAAGGAAAAAGCCTGTTAGGAGGTTTCCCCCATAATTTACATGGCTTTGGAGCTTGTCTGGCTTCTGACAGTCTCGTGTGTGTCACTGCAGTGTCCAAAATCTCTGCAAGGCTTCAGCCCCATCCCAGGCACAGCCCTGGTCACCTTGTCAGGAGCAGTGTCCTGCTTTTCCTTCAACTCTTGTGTGATATGGATCCTTTCAGATGCCAGATTCAGTTCAAAGGGCACCTTTTGGAGAAAGGGGATGAGTTACTGATGGCAGAGGAAATTCTTCAAGTGAGAGGAAAATGTTTGAAAGCAGATTGGTTGCTATTTTGAAAGATCAGTTTAACTCCCACTGGCCAAGAAGGAGAGAAAAACTGTTGAGTTAAGGGTTGTAGTTCTGCCTGGGATGGTTCTGAGCTCATCTCTTGTCCTTTGAGCTCAGTCAGCAACATGTCCACTCCAGAACAGGGAGAGACCAAACTCTACTTTTCTCTTTTAGTAAAGAACAAGCTTCCAGGGTCCTCCCCATGTCAGTAGGCAAGAGAAGGAGGTGTGGGCTGTCACTGCCACTTTTAACAGCCTGAACTGTTGTCCAGGGCTCTGAAATGGTCAAGCTGTGGCATCCTTCCCGTGAGATGTCCTTCCCAAGGCTTCACTTCCTTCTTTTCCTCAGGTGTGCACTAAAGAAGAGCAGGACATTCTTCAGCGGGACTCCAACAAGAGCCAGAAGCTGCTGAAGAAGCTCATGGCAGGTCAGTAGCTCTTCCATACCTGGAATAGAATGAATCCAAATGGTCTGTGTGCATTATTTCCTTCAGACTTCACTGAGCCACTTGCTCTCATTGCTGCCCTTTGTCTGGCATTAAGGGGATGGATTGGATGTTGTTCCTTGGTTCCTTCTGCAAGCCCTAGGCAGCTTTCCTGGGCTTCAGCATAGGTGACAGTGGCAAGTGTCACATGGCAGCATGTGGTGTCCTTTCCCTGAGGCCCCAAGGCTGCTCATTCAGCATTCCAGAATCAATCTCATGAACTGGATCGTTGTAGCAGTCCTTGAAAATTAGGATAAGTCTCCTGTGGAATGTGTGCTGTGCAAGATAAAGTGCTGCTGTCTGATTTGCTGGGCTTAGGGAGGTGGTGGTTAATATTTTCTAATGGCTCTTCTTGTCTCACACTTACTTGGGAGCTAGAAATAGGAACAGAGCCAAGGAAAACAAGAGGAAATACTACCAGTGTCCCAGCAAAGACCTGTGCATTGTGGGGATGTTTGTCTGAGTTTAGCTGATCTGCAGCCAAGGTCATGGTGTTCTTGGTTGGAAAATACACTTTGCTGAGGAACTGGGGAAATATTTACTCCAGACCTGGGCTTCTCCTTAGAGCTGTGGAGATGGCAGGAGGATGGAAGTCCTTGAGAGCACCAGCCAGTCTCCTCTATCCTTCCAATACAGATGTTGGCATGCTTCAGGATCCCTTTTCTTTCCTGTTTTGTCTCTCTCCCTCCTGCCCCTGCCAGCTCTTGTTTTGTTCTCTGTGTAGGTAAAAGCTTCACTGTGGTTTGCTGTTTGTCTTGGGAGTAAAAATTGTGGATCAGCGACCAAAGGGAAATACAGGCAATTGTTTCCCTGAAATGAAGGCATTTCCCAGTGTGGTGAAATGCACTGGTTTGTTCCATCATGGCCTGGGTTCAAGCCTTTTATTGTGGCTTTTTTTGGTTGTTCCCTCTTGGTTGGGTGGGTTTGGGCCCCTTGCCAGGAGAGGTAAGAAGGAAGAGCATTTGCTGGGAATAGATTTCTCTGTCTCTGGAAAGAGGTGGTTTGGGGAATCTGGTGTGGTGTGTCAGAAGAGGATATTGTTTGTGGGAGGCACAAACAGCAGCAGAAGGCTCTGGGTCTCCCTGGAATCTTCCTGGGCAAGAGGCTCTTTGTGGGGGTAACAGCATGTGGGAGGGGTTTGGCTTTTAGGAGGGGACTCCTAAAACACCTGGGGTTGTTGCTGAAGAAGAAAAGCTTCCAGACCTTAGAGCCCCTCCCAGTGCCTAGAGGGCTTATGGAAAGGAGAGAGAGGGGCTACTCAAATGGCCAGATAGTGATAGGACAAGAATGAATGGTTTTAAACTAAAAGACAAGGAATTTAGATTGGATATTGGGAAGAAATCCTTCTCTGTGAGGGTGGTGAGGCTCTGACACAGCTTTCCCAAAGAAGCTGTGGGTGTCCTATCCCTGGAAGTGTTCCACGCCAGGCTGGATGGGGCTTGGAGCACCCTGGGATAGTGGAAGGTGTCCTTGGTGTTCCACCATGGCAGGGAGTGGAATGAGCTTTAAGGTCCTTTTCAACCCAAACCATTCCATAATTCTATGGCCTGAGACCCGTGGTTGGTGATGGGAGGAATTTTGACTGCCCAAATTGTTAGGGAAGGGTGAAGGAAAACCAAAGTCCAAGAACTTCTCCTTAAACTCTACCCAGAATTTATCACTGTGATATTTAAATGATTTCTCCTCTTTGGAGGAAGGAGTCTTTGAGATGGGCTTGAGGGAAAATTGTGGCTTTAACCTCCCAGAAAGATGCTGATCTTGCTGCAAAGCTGCACTCTTAGCTCCTGGCATGGCATTTAGTTTAGGGGACTTTTCTGCAACCTGGCCCACCCAAATGGCTTTAACACACTGACTGCTGAGCTGTGTTTTATTTTGTGCCTCAGGTGCTGAAAGTTCAGGGAATTTGGATGCCATAGGCAAAGGCTTGCTACCTCAGCAGGAAGCGAGACTCAAATCAGGCCTGGAGATGGCTGTGAAGCACAAAGACAAGCTGTTGGAGTTTGATAGGACAAGGTAAGATACTAGGTGGGAGACTGTCATGAATAGCATGAATGACCTGGCAGGTGAGGTGCCTTTAGCAGAAATGTTGGGAATTCCTTCTAAAACCCACAGCCACTTGTGGTGTTGGGGGTCCCCAGGATGAGGTGAGAGATGAGAATTGACTCCAAGTTCTTAGAAGACTGATATAATATATTATGATATTATATTAAAAGAAAATTATATACTAAAACTATACATATATAAAGAAAGGGAGAAAGGAGACATCAGAAGGCTAAAACAAGAATAAATAATAAAAACTCATGACTGACCAGAGAGTCCAACACAGCTGGACTGGGATTGGTCATCAAGTAAAAACAATTGACCTGGAACCAGTCAAAGATGCCCCTTTTGGTAAACAACCTCCAAATCACATTCCAAGCAATCAGATAATTATTGTTTACATTTCTTTTCTGAGGCTTCTCAGGAGAAAAATCCTGGCAAAAGGATTTATCATAAAATCTCATGGTGACAGCCAGTTACACCTTAACTATGGCATTTGGGTGGGACAGGAGTGAGTCTCTGCAGTGGATTCCTTTTGGGTGTCCTTGCTTTTTGTCCCTGACAGTCCAGTTCTCCAGAGGGATGGGAAAGAGCAGGTTTATGGAATTCACAGGCAACCCTGACGAGGGGGAGAGAATGATGCATCTGACTCCATCCTATCAGACAGCTAATTAATTACTTTATTATACTATATTATTCTATATTATATTACATCTAAACTGAATCTGCCAAGCACTCAACTCTGCACACCACTGCACAGAATCTCATGGCTGTCAGCCCACAGCCCCAACACACACACACATGGCTGGCCCTGACAGGCCAAGGAAACAAAACACCATCACTTTGGGTAAACAATCTCCATATTGCATTCTACTTTGGCACAAACACAGGCACAGCAAATGAGATAAGAATATTCTTGGGAAGAATTGTGCCTTGCTTTTCTCTGTGAAGAGAAATGTGGGGCTACACGGGTTGGAGGGTGGGTTTGAAGCTGTGCCGTGGTCCTGCTGTGCTCATCTTCTCCTGTGGGGGTTGCTCTCTCAGCGTGCGTCGGACCCAGGTCATTGATGACGAGTCGGATTACTTTGCCACGGACTCCAACCAGTGGCTCTCCAAGCAGGAGAGGGAAGCGCTCCAGAAGAGGGAGCAGGAGCTGCGGGAGCTGCGCCACGCCTCTCGGCTGGCCAAGAAAATCACCATCGACTTCGCTGGCAGGCAGATCTTGGAGGAAGACAACAACATGGCTGAGTACCACAGCAAGTGAGTGAGGGCTGGCAGCGTGCCTGAGAGTGAGGAGGTGCAAATCCTTTTGGAGAGTGGTCTGACACGCCTGTTAAAGCTGCCTGGGGAAGAGGTGTTTCAGAAGGCCTGTCTCAACAGAACCACTTGAGCTCAAATTCACACCAAGCTGAGTTTCTGCACTAGAGAGCAGTGACTGCTCAAACTGGAAATCAGACCGAGCAAGGAAGTAATTTGGTTGGGAGAAGTGGGGCAAAAATGCTTTAGTTAGAGTATGTGGGGAGAAGGGAGATGTTCCCAGGGGAAGCAGGGAATTTTCATCCCTCTCATTTGTGCTTGCAGACTGGATGAGACCATTGCAGCCATGAGCTGTGGTGCACTGAGCGAGCCAGCCAAGAGCCCTGGGGCAGAGATGACACCAAACTCTGGGGTTTTGGTGAATCCCCGTCTCTTCCAGCCTGCTCCTTTGGTCAGTGGGGCTTCAGTGGTTTATTCCAGAGTAGTGACTAATTTTGGGGAGTTGAGCTTGAGAATTGTCAATTCCAGCACGTCTGTAGAAGGAGATCTTTTGGGGAAAAGATCACAGGATGGTTTGGGTTGAAAGGGCCTTTAAAGACCATCTCATTCCATCCCCTGCATGGGCAGGGACACCTTTCACCAGTCCAGCCTGGCCAAGAACACTTTCAGAGATGGGGTGACTTCTCTAGACAAACCTGTTTCAGTATTTCACAACTCTCACAGTAAAGAATTTCTCCCTGATATCCAATCTAACCCTGCCCTCTGCCAGTGGGAAGCCATTTCCCCTGTTTCCCCTTGTTTCTCACCCCCTCTTTCCTCCCCCGTGTCTCTCATTGGCCATCTCAGTTTGGGATAGAGAAGGTTTGGCAATGCCCTGCTCCTGGTGGGTTGGTTTACTGGAGTTTAGCATCCTGCCTCCTTTTCAGGCATGCAGAAGAGTTTCTAAGAGCCAGCTTAAGGCTGTGTCACCCTTTCACCTCTATTTTTTTGAAGCCTTTTCTGCCAGATTCCCATTTCCCGAGAACATAAGGGTAATGAAGGAAAACTTCAGATAGGATTTGCACATGATACACATTACTCCTGGACAGGTACTAACCTTTTTCCTGTTTCTTTTGAACACTCTCAAGTGGGTGGACCAAACTGGTTTGCTCCCACAAAGGAAAACTGTTCATTCCATGGAGGCTGGAAGTGAGTCTGGCTTGGAGCGGAGCCGGCTGCGGATTCAGGACCGGGAGCTGCAGGAGATCTCGGATGATGGTTGGTGCCTCAGCCTGCACCAGCCTTGGGCTTCCTTGCTTGTGAGAGGAATCAAAAGGTGAAGGTGTCCCAGGCAGCTCCTGCTCCACAGGGGAGGTGGGAGGTTGTGTTCCTCAGAGGATCTCTGTGGTCCCACAGGCCCTGTACAATGACTGATACCTCTGATAGCTCCAGGTGTGGAAGTTGTGCCTCCTCTTCCAGTGGGTTGAGGAGCTGGAGAATCTTTTTTTTGGGATAGTACCTAACCTTTAAGGGACAAACTTCCTCACAGTGGCTGAGTGTAGAGAGAGGCTGAGATTTCACTGCTATAGTTGGAGCATTCCTGTGTGGAATTTGAAAAGCAAATAAGGTAATCACTTGAAATATGTTCTTCTGGCTTTTTTTGTCCAGCATAAAGATGGCAACAGTGGCACCAGGCTTTGTTTAAAAGAAACCCAATCCTTGCCATTACCTTCCCCCCCGGGCTGGGAATTGGGTTACAAAAAGGAACTGCTGTTGTTAATAGTGAACAGAGAATCTCCTTTAGCCTTTTTTTTCCCTTCATCACATTTCTCATTTTGGAGACCAAAGCTTTTTCACTTCCCAAGCTAAAGATGCTGTAAATCTTAATTGTTCATCCAGGTGTTCTGGGGATGCTCCACTCACTCTGGTAGAGCTGTAGAATTCCAGGATCTCCAGACAACTGTTCCATGCAGAGACCTAATCCCTTATTGCTCCCTTGATTTTTCTGTGTGACTTTGGGAGCTTGTAAGGGACATCTGTGAGCAGATTGTCCTGTATATGTGTTCTACTGGCCCTGCTGGGGATTGACGTCCTCTAAAGCCCTGAGGACATGCTCTGCTTTATTTGTGACAGTGTTTTTTGCCTATCTCAGCTTTTTTTTTTTGTGGTCCTGACACATTGCTTGAGTTGGGATAATCAGGGCAAAGCTTAGCAGGAATTGACTGTGTTTGAATGAAAATGTGGGTGATTTCTGCTACATTTTCCTCTGTTTTTTAGGGTGGAGGGCAGGACCTGGTACACATCTCATCGAGGGAGGTTATGGATTGCAGCTACTGCTAAAAGACCTTCCCCTCAGGAAATCTCTGAACTGGAGGCCAACTACAGAATGCTGCACCGGAAAGGTGAACTCCTCTCCTTGGTTCTTGGAGTGATTTGGTACACTGAGCCACATAATGAGCAATGTCAGAAATCCCTCTCTGCTGAGTAGAGAGTTCTAAATATAAAATTAAATTTCCCAGCCCTAATCCTTCATGAGGAAGATCCTGACCTGGAAAAGGCACCAAAAAAAAAAGTTAAAATTGCTGTATGTGTTCTTGTGCCTCAAAAAGTAGAGGTGCCTGGAGGAGAGGGAAGGACACTTGGGGATTGGAAGACCCCAGCTGTGTGGGGGAATATGGGCTCCCTGAAGAGCTGTTTCTTTTGCTGCAGATGTGGAATTTCCAAGTGATTATCCCTCAGGATGCCTCCTGGGCTGTGTGGACGTGACTGATTGTTTATCACAAGAACAATTTCAGGAGCAGGTGAGAAAATGAACCTTTCCATACCTGCAGTAACCAGCAGGTTTTTAAAGAGGTGGAACTTGCCTCTGGAGAAGACATTGAGTGGGAATTTTAGATTGTGTTGAGAAGACACAAGTTACTGCAGGGATTTATGTGGCAGAGGACATGAGGGGGCATGGCAATTCAGGAGAGCATGGAAACATGGACAACTCTGCTGCAGTGGTGGTGCTGGGCCTTGGGACCCTGTCCCTGCTCTATGGTGCCAGTGGCACTGGCTGCTCTGGTGTAGGAGAGAGTGACTTGGCCAATGCAGAGGGATCATAGTCCAGAGCTGCTGGATCTGCCTGGTGCTCCTTACAGGAGCTGGAGGTCACAGTGACCTCACTGGTGATATCACACTGGCCTACCTGTTGAGTGTTGTGCCCTGTTTGAGGCACTGAGTGAGATGGAGGCATGGAAAGGTGAGCTCTTTCCCACCAGGGAGGATGGACAGGAGAGCCACAGGACTACCTGCAGGGAAGCAAGGCTGGAATCCAGAGTCTGTTGAGAAATCTCAACCTATGGAAGTTCATGGGTGATGATGATGTGTGTCCAGATGTGCTGAGAGCATTGGCAGGTGGCCTTGTGGGGCCAATCTTAGCTTGGGATGGTCATGGAAACCAGGAGAGGACTCTCTGTAACTGTTACACCAGTGGTTAGAAAGGGAAGGAAGGAGATCTGGACACTTCAGGCCAGTCAGCTTCACCTTGGTCTCTGGGAACCTCGTAGAGAGATTGCTCTTGGAGGCCAGTTTTGGGCACATGGGGGAAGAGGACATTAGGAGTGGCAAGTGTGGATTTACCTAAGAATAAACTCATGCTTTACTAACCCCATGACCTTCTTAGATCCAATAGATAGAGTGGAGAGTATCTATTAACCTGCTTTCTGGAGTAAGCACAAATCCCAGAGGAGTCCAAACCAGTAGAAGTATTATTCCTCTTTGCAGTGGTTAAACCATGTATAGAATACTTGGGTCACCATAAAATTGTTGAAAAACTGGAGCAAATCCCATGGAGACCACAAGGGTGGTTAGGGGCTGGAGCCCTGTGAGGAAAGGCAAGAGACACAGAGATCTTCCACTTCCTGCAAGGAGATTGTTGGGAGACATAGCTGGGCTCTGTGCTGACATTCATGGCAGGAGGGTCATAAATTGAAAGGGGAGGGTTCAGTGTGGCTTAAGGAAACAAATTACCATAAGGATGGCCCAGCAGTGGGGCAGGCGTTGCCCAAGGGGTTGAACAGTCTTCACCTGGGAAAATTTTCAAGACCCAAGAGGACAAAGCTGTGGGCAGCCTCACCTGAATTCAGTGTTGGCCCTGCTTTGATTGGAAGGTTGGACTAGAGACCTTCTGAGACCTGAGTCTGATGCTGTGACTGACCCCATGCTCCCAAAATCTGGAGCAGGAGCTTTCCTAGGGGTGTGTTTTATGGACTTAGCAAACCTGCACTTAGCACCAAGCACAGCACGGCTGTTCCTGATCCCATTTCATCCCTGCTCACTCCACTGCCCCTTGTGCATGTCAGGTTTGGTCTGGTGGGATTCACTAAACCATGCAGGGCTTGATAGTGAACCATGGCCATCTTGTGAGGTGGAATAAATGAGTTCCTTGGGAAGGAATCCACCTTGGGGAGGCTGATCTTGCTGTGAAGAGCTGGAGAGGCAGCAGGAGTTTGGGCTGTTTTTCAGGAAGTGCCCCTCTGGCTTTTCCAAACTCTGTGAGGTTTTTACCAGGGAAACATGCCTGGAAAGACAGGGAGTGTATTTCTGATGAGGTTGTATCTTAATCACAGGGGAAGGCAGAGAAGTTAAAGCATGAGCAGCAGAGGGAGCTTTGGGACTGAATACCATGAAACCTACAGGAGTATTTGGCTTTGTATGGGAACAAGCCCTGGGAGAGAAAGAGGAAGGGGCACTGAGGCCATTGTAGGGATTTTCTTTTGTAGCATTCTCTAATTTGCAGTTTGGACTTCAGTGTAGTTTCCTGTCCATCTCCTGCTGTCTGTAACAGTGGTGGGAAAGTACTTTTTTCTTACAAGTACTTTTCTGTTTGTCACAATCCCTCCTCTTCCTTTGTGGATGTGTTGTTCAGGCATTGGTAGAATGGCTGTGACAGCATCTCTGATCTGGGAATTGTGCTGTAGGTAACTGGCTTGAATCTTCCCAGGGAGGACCTTCACAATTAGCCACATTCTCTGGAAATCCCTCCCAGTTTGTGGGCACTGCTTGGCTGCAGAGTGAACTGGAGGCTGAGCAGTCTATTCCAGGAGCACCATTATCCAACCTGTTAGTGACAGATTTCCCTTTCTCCTCAATGCTGTGGCATTTCCTGGGTTGCATTTCTGTGCCTTTGTGCTGCTCCCATATTCCAAGCTGCTTATAATCCCTATTTTCCTGCCTTTTTATGGTGATTTTGTCTGTTTTTCCCAGGATTCATTTAAGCAGTGGTAATTTCCCTCTCTTGTGAGCTAAAATCCAGAGATGTGAGCCTTTCTGCAGTTACTTTCTGAGGAAATGTCTGATTTCTTGGGCTCTCAGGAGCAGCGAGTGCATCTGAAGGAAGCTGAGCTGAATTTAATTGCAATTGTCAGCGAGATGACAAAGCTCAGAAATCTGAGTTGGGTCTCGCCAGGAGTAAGACATTCCTGTTGCTCACGTGGGTGTTTCAGCCTGGGTTCATCAGCAGTGTCAGCACTGTGATCCAGCCATTTCCCAGTGTGCAAAGATGCCTTGTAGCTCAGGCAGAAAGGCAAGGATCATGATGCTTTTTCACCACTTAGGGCGTGCAGAAACATTGGGTATTTTCAAGGAATGTGTGAGCAGGCGAGGGGAGGTGATGCAGAGCAGAGACCTCTCAGGGATTGAGCTCTGGTGGAGCTTTTCCAGGCGTTGTGCTTTGACTCACACCTCTCCTCCTCACCACCTCCTGTTTGAGGCTCTTGCATGTTCCAGAAGAAATCATTTCACAAGTGCAGGGTGAGCCTCACTTGCAGGTTATACTAACCTCCCGAGGATGAAATAGTTCCTGGCTTGCTCACGGTGTTTTGTTGGTGATCCTGTGTTTTTTGGCAGCCACAGAAGTTTGGTTTGACTCTTGTGACTATTTGTTCCCATAGGCAAGGGAGGTTCTTCCTGGTCTTAGGTCTATTTTTCTTCATCCTGGGGGTGCTCACCTGGAGAGGAGAAGGCTCTGAGGAGGCCTTGGAGTCCCTTCCAGTGCCTAAAGGGGCTCCAGGAGAGCTGGAGAGGAATTGGGATGAGGAGTGCCAGGATATGGGGAAATGGCTTCCCACTGCCAGAGGGCAGGGTTAGATGGGATATTGGGAAGGAACTGTTCCCTGTGAGGGTGGTGAGGCCCTGGCACAGGTTTCCTAGAGAAGATGTGGCTGCATCATCCTTGGATGTGTTCCAGACCAGGTTGGATAGGGGTTGGAGCAACCTGGTCTAGTGGAAGGTGCCCATTCCTTCCATTGCAGGGATGGAATGGGGTGAGCTTTAAGGTCCTTTGCAACTTTATCCAGTCTGTGATTCCATGGCTTTGTGGCCTTCCCCACTGTAACTCTTCCCATTACCTCTCAGCCCTTTTGCTGCTGTCACCCACTCTCTGTTTAGCACTGTCTGCAGATTTAATTTCTCTGCTGTTTGCATCCTCTCTCAAGTTGCTAATGAAGATATTGTGGCACCCCGCTGGTATTTTTCTATCATTATCCTCATTTAATTTTTTTTTTTTTACACTTGTGATCAAAAAACCAAAATTAGGCAATGCTGCCCCAGCAGAGTCAGACCCATTCCCTGCCAGAGCTCTTGCATTATGACCAGGGAGGGGTTATTTAACCACATTTTTGCTGCACATGTAAGCCTGGCCTTTCATCACCACTGAGAGGGGGCGGTCCCTACCTTCCTCTGCCCTACCTGCAGCATTTGAGGCCCAGCTGACGTTGTTGAGATGGTTTGCAGATCCTGAGGATGTGTGGGAAGTGATGATGCAACAGGATCTGTAGTGCTGGAGCTGGCAGGGAGCAGAGGAAGAGCAGAGATGTCCTTGTGATTAGGATCAGTGGCGCATCAGGTACCCTAATCCCAGTTATGCTGCCTATTGCATGAACTAGTTAAATCTGCTCCTCTGGGTCTCTTTCCCACGTGAAAAATAAAGCAATTCTTCCAGTCAGAGGTTATTTATACCACATCTGGCTGCTCATAGCTGTGATCTTTGGCTTGAAGCTGCTCTGGCAGCAGCAGTTGTGTTCAGGCAGGAGGGTCCAGCCCAGGTGTCCAGTGTCACTTGTTCTGTTTGCAGGGAACTGCAGCAGGAGCTGCAGCCTGAACTCAGCCCTGGTTGCCTGGTGCCTGGAGATCCCTCTGAAATCTCAGGATTTCCAGTTGAGCTTTGCACATCTTGCCCCTCCTCAGAGTACATTCTGGGCTCATTTCCTTCTCTTCCTGGCAGCAGCCCAAAAATCCCCGCTCAAGACCAGAATGATTCCTTTGTTACACTTTTCAGCTAGAGGTGACCTGGAAACTTTTTTCCTCCTTGGAGATCCAAATGTTCACTGAGGCTTTTGCTTGCCCTGGGGCTGATGTCACTGACACCTTGAGCAGAGCAAGGAGCTGCTCTTGTTTTCCTGCACGAGGTGTCAGTGACTTCAGCAGTGCCCACTTGGGATCTGTGGGATGGGTCAGGCAGGCCTTGGCACAGGACTAAAGCCAGCAGGGAAGTGTTTACATTGATGCCATTTCCATGTGCTCTGAAGTCCATGTTCCTTTTGCTAATGGCTTTGATCTGAGAGGCTATTTGACTGGAAAAAAGTGTTTCCTGCTGCTGTTTTGGTGGTTGATAGATGTGTTTGGCTTATTTTGAGTGCAGACACACACCAATACCTGGGTGGAGCTATTATACCGGGCTGAAATATTGGCTAATTATGTTTGATGGGAGTTAAGTGTTTATTTTTCATTTCTAAGTGATCACTTAGTGTCCTAAATCTGCTCAGGGAACATGTAGAAGCTATTTTTGTGCCACGGGATTGCAACTATAATTTAAATAGGCTCCAGCTTTCTCACTCAGGAAATTTGGGTTTAAACTTTTGGCCTCCTCTTCCCTCCCTGGTGAAAAGAGTAATAATAAAAAAAAAAAAAAATTAATCCACGTGCCCAGTGTACAGAACTTGGTTTAGATTCTCAAATAGGAGTGAAGAAGGGTAGAGACTTTCTATATTTAGACTCCAGAAGGTGCCTGTTTAGATTATCTCCAAATAAAGGAACAATAGCCCTCTGGGAGTATTTTCCTAAGGAGTTAATGGGAGGGAGAAACACAAACATAGACATTGATGTGTACTTCTAAGAACAGTATAAATGCATAGAGACTTTTTATGAGGACCTGGTCCCTGAGGGAAAGGTTTCCTAGTGCAGGCTCCGAGTGAGACAAATGCCTGTTTGTGTGGTGCTGTGGCTGTCCTGGCCCCTTCCTTGCCTCCACCACCAGGATATTTGCCTTCTCATTCCTGAGGCACCTCTCCCAGTGAAGGATTTTTAGCTAGGTCAGATATCCTTCCTCCTGGAGCAGTCTAGGTGGTTGTTAATGATTGCAACCCACGAAAGGCCTTTGAACTTTACAGGGCCCTGCATTCTCCTGAGCTGAATTTGTCTTTTCTGTGCAGCCAGATGCCAGATCCAGTGGTGTCAGGCATTAGGCTGGCTCACAGGGTGATGCATCTCTTTAATTCAGGTTCTCACCCCACAAAATCCCCCGATTTGTGGTTCTGGGAGCAGAGCAGAAATGCAGCTGGTTTGGATTAGAGACGGTAAGAGATGGGGGAGTTTTTCCATATGGGAAGTTTGGTTTTCATCAGAGGCTCTTCTGAGGCTCCAGCTGCCTTGCATAAGCCAGCAGGTTTGCTCAGGTCACTGCTCAGGCTGTTAAGATGAAGGAGAGATTGTCACTTGATGATGATTAATTTAGGAATGCATTAGCATGCCAAAGAAATCGAATGATAGAGGCCTGCTTGCCCTCTCCTCTGGTTTCCTAGACCCAAGGGAGAAAGCAAAGCCAAGGCTGAAGCATATGACTTAATTAATGATGACTGTGGACTTTGCCTCTGCTACCATTTCAGCAAACTACTCATGAGCTGGCAGGGCCTTTTCCCTCTCTCAGATGTGGTCACTGATACTTGCTGCCTTCTCAGTGTTTGGGTTTTATTTAATCCTGAAACTGAGGGTTAGATAAAACTGACCTGGAGCCCCAGGTCGGGTGCCCCACTGCCTTCCCATCCAGGTTGAGCCGTGACCATCCTTTCCATGGTGACCCCAAATGATGTGTCAGCTACAGAATGTAACCCCCACAGTACATGCAGAGTGCCCAAGGTCTCTGCTTGCTTAAGCTTTTGTTGGTGTGTCACTGATTTCCTAACCCTGAACAGACTGGTCGCTCCAATGCATTTCCTGGTCCTGTGAGAGATCCCATCCCATTTGAGGGGTTGAATCAGTCCTGGGAGCAGGTGCTGGCATCATTCCTCCTTGGGGAGCAGCAGCAAGGGTCAGCATGGGGAGAGGCAGCTGCCCAAGTGAGCCAGGGCAGGGGCAGGGCTGTGTTCCCAACATTTGGGTTTTCCGGCTCGGTTGCGTGTCCTACCCCTGTGCTTCCCAGCTCTGATTGTGAAAGGACTTGGTGAAGCTGCTTGAAGTCTGACTGTATGTAGCCAGCCAGGTGCAGCTCCATGAGGTACCCTGGTTCCTCTCAGCTCCTCCTCCCTGTTGCTTTTCCCTTCTCCTTGCGGATGGGGCCGCATTGGAGCTGAGCTTAGCCCTGCCCCTGCTGTCCCTTGGCACAAGGGCATGCAAACAGCCCTTTCAGCCTAGTGCCTTCCCAAATATTGTTCCAAGTCCACCCAGTTTCTCCTGAACTGGTTGTCAGGCACTCTATAACTATCCCCAGCCTTTCCAGGGTTTACCATGGGCGGGTTTTGTGCTGGGCTGGGATGTGAGGGCAGGAGGGTGTTGGTGTCTGTAGGTCCTGCACTGCCGGTTCAGGGAGAGCTGGGGTGTGCAGCAGTGAATCCTCTGGAGCCCTGGCAGACAGCTAGGAGTGCACCAGCACAAGGCTGAATTTTAAATCTACATTTCAAAGTCCTGTTATTACTTACTATGTTTTAATTGCTTCCCCTGCCCTTCAAATCAAAGTACAGCCTGTGGTGTAGAGACACCTCGATGGGAGCCGGGCTCTGGGCTGGAGGCGGAGAACACCCACCGGATGGATCCACCCTGCCAGGGAAGGAACCCGCAGCGATCCCAGCCTGCAGCTGGTTGCATCCCAGCCAGGCATGCGAGGGGCAGAGCAGCCCAGGACTGCCAGGCATTGTGGTGGGAAGAAGGGGAAAAGAAGGCAGGCTCACAAAATTCCTTGTGCATCCTGGTGCAGGGAGCATGTGCCAGCACACGAGCTGCCAGCAGCAGCTGTAAGCGCTCAGGAACAGCAGGGAGGATGTTGACTGCAACAATGCATCAAGGCTGCGGTTTGTAGCCTCAATAGTCAGGCAGTTAACTTTTTTCTCTTTTTTTTTTAACAAAGACATTTTGATTGCCAAATCCATAACCATTAGCAGCTGTGGTTTCGAGCTGTTCCTTCCTCACACGTTGCAGTCTAGACCTGACAGGCTTTCAAACAAAAGTTTGGCTGACGGCTTTTGTTTGGATTTCTTTGTGATCCTACTTTTTTTCCTTCTTTTCTTGTTCTCTTGATTTGAATTGAACATTGACATGCATCCCTTTGCTAACACAGCCTCTGTGGAGCAGCTCTGCTGCATCTCTGAGCTCTTCCATGGCCAAGGACAGCTTGTAGTGTTCTTTGGGTGCATGTTCTGGATGTGTCTGCCTCGAGCTAGAAAATTTGGCATTTCTAGAAACTTGGATCTGCTTTAGGGTTTCTGTTTAGGAAAATGTTACGTTTCTTATGGGCCAAAGGCTGATTGGCATATGACCTTAACTGATGGTGCTTTAGAATGTGCTTGGAGTTGGAAGTGTGATGCAAGACTGTGTCATGAGGGTGATCAAAACTTGGAGTGAAGCACTTGGTGCTCTGCAAGCGCTTTTCAGGACTGGAGGGCTGAATCAGGAGGTGACACAGTGGTGGTAAACCTGGATCTGCTGTTTGCAGTTGGGTGTCACCTTTGGGTGAATGTGTCCTGGAGCACTCAGGGTGAAGGCTGTGTTGGGAAAATTGGCTGGATAATTCCCTAAAGGGAACGTCCTTGTAAAGAGATGATGGAGACCACTGCTGTCAGAACAAATGACAGGATGCTCCTAAACCACTCTCCTTTTAAAAGTGACAGGCCAAATGTGGCTTGGGCACAGTGGCACCCACATCCAATTAAGCATTATCTCTCAGATTTGATGGCTTCATTTCTCCTGGATCCATGTGTTTGTGGTGCAGGCATTGCTGCAAGTGCCCTTATTTGGCTGCAGCAGCCCCATCCCTCCCAAAAAGCTGCCCATTTTCTTTTCCCTCTTGCAAACCACCAAAGAAACATTTTCTAGCTGGATGGTGAGCAATTTCCCTCCGGAGAGGAGGAGAAAATGGCTGTTTAGTAGTTAATTACCTGTTACGTGTGTCTGACAGTGATGAAGCTTATGAGGCATGAAAAAAGAGTGGATCCGCCTCTCCCACAAATCACCAAGAAAACAGGGTGAAGGAAGTTGGGCTCCCAGGGGATCCCTTGCATCCCACTCCTCTTTTTGCACGTGGCCAAGGGGTGTCTCCAACACCCAGGACGAGCCCAGTGTGTGTTTCTGCCTGCTGGGGGGCGCTGATTTATTGCCACTGCTGGATCCAGCAGCCCCGCTCTGTCAGAGGAGATGCTGCCTCCACCAGGATGATTTTTTTCCCTTTTGAATGCATTTTATGGTGAACTCTCTTGCCAACACATGGGGTCTGCTTGCTTTTATTCTTTCCAGACAGCGTTGCTTTCCAGTGCTGTCTCTTTTATTTCAAGGCTCTTGGAGAGCAGCAGGGAAATGAAGGCTGGAGTGGGTGTCCTGGCCCGGCGCTGCCTGGCAGAGCGAGCCGTGTTTTCCCTGTTGTTCACTGAGGAGCCACGCCAGGAAAATGATTCACCCCTTTCCATCACGAACCTTGCAGAGCATCTCAAGCACCTCCTGGCTGCTGGTGCCCCCAGCAGCTGTAAGATGGAGAGAGTGGCAGTGACCAGGGGAGGGACCACAGGTTCCAGCGTGCAATTCTCCGCCACGCTCCGGCTAACCGGGATGCGCGCTCCCATGGCAAGGAAAGCAGAGGAGAGCTCGGGCTGCATTGCAGGGCTCCGTAGGCTGGCGTGTGTGAAACCAGGACTGTTCCCACCCCTTTGTGTCCCCAGGCCTTAATGAGAGCAAGAATGCTGCTGGAGGGTCGCTAGAGAAGCTGCCGGGTGCGCTGGGGCTTTGTGCTGTGCAGAGCCGCTGCTCCGTGCACGCGGTGCCTTTGTTCCTGCCTTGGATGCACCGGAGCAGAGCTCATCTCGTTAGTGATGGTTTGGCTTCCCCCCAGGACGTTTTCCTTCTGCTCTTTCCATTCCCCTGCCTTCGGGTCATAGCAGTTGGGTGCAAGCCAGTGCAGCTTACTGGGGAGGGGTGCGGTAATCAAGGGCTTTGGGATGTTTTTTTCTCCTGTGGAAATGCAGTCAGGATGAGCAAAGGGTCCCAAATGCTGTGTTGGTACCAGGAATGATGGGTGAGCCTGCATTCCCCCAGCATCCTGCTGCAGGCTTTACCTAAATCGGGAAAGGAAAAAGTGTAACAGATTGGTGTGGGGGGAAAAAATATAGCAGGATTTTTTTTTCTCAGATGTCAGAGAAGGTGGGTTTGTGTCTCTGCTGGCTCTGAGCTAGCTCGTCCCCTCCTTTGCTCTTTTGCTGTGGGCTGTGGAGCGGGAGGCTGGCAGCCCTGCTGCTATTCCTGGTGGTGACAAGCTGGTGATGGGAGACGAGGGATGGTGAAAACAAAGTGTATGGAACATTCATTAGCAATTATCCCTGCTTGCAGCTTGAGCTGGGTGGCTGTTGGGGACATCTGATAGCCACTTAATACACGTTCAAAGCGCTGGCTCTGGTGTGAGGGTGAGTCTGGTGGCTGGTTTTTGGAGGAGCCCAGCACTCAGCTCCCTTTTCCACCTTCATTTAACCTCGAGCTCTTCCTGCAGGTGTTAAGCTGCCTTGAGATCTGCTTTTCTCTTCCCTCCCACCTAATCTCCTCACAGCTGGGGTCTTCCAGACCTGTTAGCAGCAAAGTGAAGCCCAGCTGGAGAGGTGGGATGAGCAGGGGGGGCAGTGGTTGTGTGGAGGCTATGTGTAGAGCGAGTCTGTGGGGTGTTGGTGCGAAGCAGTGGGAGGAGCAGCTGTTGGTGAGCCACATCAGCTGTTTGCAGCCCACAGAGCCCACTGGCCTCCCACCTGCCTTGTTGCCTGCTGACTACAAGGTGGTAGAAGGTCTGAAAGGAGGCTGAATCTTTTTTTCACACTGTAGTTGCATTGCATAACCTCTCTCTTTCGAGCTTCCCTGGTCATCTGCAGGATTGGAGAAGGGTAGTTTTTTTTTTGTTGTTTTTGAGGGATAATCTGGTCTCTGGACTCTGTTTGTTGTATCCACCATCTAAATGCCAAGTTGCTTCCAGGCAGAGGCAGTGTAAAGCCTGGAGTACCAGCACCTATCTTTTTAAACACCTCCAATATGAGAAAGATAAGTGCTGTTGAATTTAAGAAGGGACATCCCCCAACAGAGTCTTGGCTGGGTTTTGATTCTTGGTCTCTGGAAGAGAGAGAGCAAAGATGAAAGGCTGTGGTGTAGAAGCAGGAATTCAATTCACAGTTGTGGCATCCACCTTGGCCTTGAGATCGGCTCGGGCGGGAACTGTTGGAGCTGAAGGCTTGATCCAGGTTTTGAATGAAAGCTGTCAGTGGAGAAACCAACTGGCCATTACTTCACTGCTGATGCTTGTTTGGGAGATGTTCCTAGGATGGGGCTGTAAAAGGTGTGAGGGGGGACATGGTGGTGTCTAGCTCCACTTGGGAGATGTGGCTGAGGGGATTTGGGAAGCAGCTGTATTCCAGCAGCAGGACCCCTGCAACACACCCATCCTGGCTGCCCCACCTGGCTGAAGAAGCCACGGGCTGAACCAGGTGTAGTGGAGCAGGAAGGATCACCTCTGCAGCCAGGTTTGGGTAGCCTTTGGTCCTCTAGGAAGAACCTTAGTCCTTTGGCTTGTCCTCAGGTCCTCCAGCCACGGAGGTGCCATCGGTCACCCGGGAGATGCCAAGAGCGACACATCAGTGCCAGCATTTCACACTCTCCAGGCATTGACTGGGATATTGGTTCTTCCTAACCTTCCAAGATCCTCCTTCCCTGCAGATGGGAAATGAAAATCCTTGGCATGGGCATGGAGCAGTGGAAGCAAGTCAAGTAAAGTGACTCAGCCAAAAAAGAACAGAGAGGAAGAAACCTGTCCAAGGCTGGGTCAGTGCAGCAGGGCATGGGCGCATGGAGTGGATCAGGGTGGCACCTCCTCCCCAGCACGGGGCTGCGTGGAGCAGCTGAGTACTTGTACCTCTCTCTTACCCAGTGCACAGCTCTTACAGGCTGCTGTAAAATGAGAGGGCTTGGAAATGCTTCCCCTGGTCGATCCAATCCCAGCGTTGGGCTTCTGTAAATCTCCCTGAACTGCTGGCAACGCTGCCAAACCCTGCTGCAGTGTGGGGAGAGCAGGTCGCTCCCTGCTTCCCTCGCCGTGCCCAGCTGTTCCAGGGCAAATCCAAACTCATTTTGGCAGGTCGGTGAGAGCTTTTCAAACACTCGGCCTAGGAGTCATTTGTTAGTAACAAATGGGGGATTTGCCAGGACACGCAGCTCCATCTGCTCTGGCATCCTGTCCCCTCCAGCAGCCTTGATGGATCTGCTCGAGGAAGGCAGGGGAGCAGGAAAAAAAAAAGAAGGCATTTTTCCCATGGAAGGAAAACCACTTCCACAGTCTGTTTGAGCAGGGTTTCCTGGGCTGGAGCATCCTCGTGGCATGTGCTGGCCTCAGCGCTTGTCAGCACCAGCTCTGCAGCTCATGGACAATCTGAGGTGAGAGCTGAGGCATACATTTTTTATGACTGTTTTGCATTTCACCTCTGAATGCCAGGGAGGCTGAGCTGCAGCCAGCCAGGATCTTGGTGTGCTTCCTGCATGGAGTGGGTTTTTTTTCTCCTTTTTCCCCACATGGTTAATGAGAGAAACAATTTTAGAGGTCTTCTTCCAACCTAAATGTTTCTATGATTCTATAATCTGTTTATTCTCTTTCTATAAAATTCCCCCATGTCTTCAGTGTTAAAATCCCTCCGCTGACTCTGTGAATGGAGCCAGCCCTGAGCTGGCCTCTCTGAGCCATCACCTTGGTATGTAGCAGGTGTGCTGCTCACCCTTTATATACAAGTGAATATCAAGGAATGTGTGTCCCACAGCAGGACTGTGCACACTCCACTCTCCAAGTCTCAAATCCTTGTGTTTGGGATTGAGCTTTGTGGGGAACATTTGGGGACGTATCTGTAGCTGGGACAGCTGGTGGTGGCCACTTTCTGGTGATCATTTCAGGCTGGGTTTGGCAGGTTATTTTGGTCATGGTGCTTGGTGTGCTGTCCCTGACCAGCTAGGGGTTAGTGTGAATATTCACATTCCTGGTGATCTGAATCTGGGCATGCATCAGGCTGAAAATCTGTCCCTTGCTTGTCCCAGTGAACGGGTGGGCTGGTGATGGTAGGGTCCCAACCACCTCTCTCTCAACATCCCAGGGCTCTGATCAGCCTAAATCAAGTGTGAAACCTCTAGGTTAGCACAGGTCAGTGCTAAAGGGGGCTGAAAGGGGTTTGGGAACACCCAGGGTGAGCGGATCCAAAGAGGCCGTGAGCTCCAGCAGAGGCATGGTGAGAATAGCCTGAGCAAGGGGCTTGCAGAATAACACCCAAACCTGGAATTGTTGGGTTTTTTTTCATTAGGAGTTCTTGAAATGGTTTGGTTCTGCTACAGCCTCCATACAACCCCATGTCTTGGCTAAGATCCCTCTGTTCTTGCCCACTGAGCTCTCTCTGTGCCCATGCAACCGTCCTGACTCTGCTCTCTGTTTCTCTCTGTGTTTCACAGTATCCGGACCTGAGCCAGGAGTCTGGCTCTCCATTTGTCTTTATCTGCACTAATCCCCAGGAGATGGTTCTGAAGTTTCCCATCAAAGGAAAACACAAAATCTGTAAGTAGTAAAGTTTCCCCTGGTGCCCCCCCAGCCTCAAAGCCGGCTCCCCTTGCCACCCCAGCTTGCCGTTGCCAGATGAGTTCCCAACCTTCACCGTCTGCTCTTTGATCTGGAGGCGTTTGTTTAATGGCTCGAATACATCTGTAATATTTTTTTGTCTTCAGTTCCCCTTTCCCCAGATGTTGCTTCCTTCCAAATACATGCTTCTTCCTGCCTCTGCAAACACTTGGGGCGTCAAAGAGGAGTAGTGTCGGTGGCCGATCTGCTGCCGGCACCAGCCTGGTTCAGGACAGGAGTCGGTGCAGCAATGCCCAGGAAGAACCAGGCACCCTCCGTGTCCTGTAGTTCCAAACCACAATCTTGCCCCTGAGGGCAGCGAGGGCTTGGACAGCAAGAGCTGCAGGGCCAGGTGGATGTTCCCCATCTGCAGGCCAGTGGGATGGGATGGGATGTCCTGGCAGAGCGCACGGGGAAGCGTAGCAGCATCTGTCCGCGCTCCGCTTGCCAGCGTCGTTAGTCCCTTTTACGAGCCACCAGCCCCTCCGCAGGCTGCCAGTTATTCCTGCCCGCTGCTATAAAAAGGATGGAGGAGGGAATGCGGCAGCTGGGGAGCCCGCAGTCAGCTCCGTCCTTATTAGCAGCCTCCCCTCCACACAGCCCGGGGAAGGCACCGCACGCGCTTGCAGGGGATGTGAAAAATTAATTTGACGGGCTAAAAGCAGCAGAAGCAGGAAGAGTCTTGGCTGTTTATTCAGCAGACCTGACAACTGGGTGATCTCCCTCCTTTCCACATGGATCCTTGGGCTAGTACCTGGGGCTCAGGAGTGTTGGGATTTCTCAGGACTGGTTAATGAGGGCTTTTTGAAACACAGCAGAAGGTTATTTTTGTTGGCTTTGAGGGTCTTTTTCCTCTTTCTGCTCAGGGAAGCACCTTTTTTCCACAGCTGGCTCTTGGGATGTCCTGCAAAACCATTTGTTTTTTCCTTGCCCTTTTTGAGCAGCAGCTGGGAGGTATATTCAGCCAATGCTGATCAGTGCTTGGAGACCTGCAAGCGCTCAACTCTCGCTTATGGTCTTCCCCTAGATGGGTTATTCTGAGTGCCAGTGAGCAGGCAGGAGTTATTTAGGATGCAAATCTTGGCTGTGGGTTAGCCTTGTGGCCCCTGCGTGCTGATTCAGCCACTGCATTGTTTTTTTCTCTTGTTTTAACCTCTCCTTTGCCCTCGCCAGGCTCTTGTGCTCCTTCACTCCCACCTCTGCCTCTGTCTGGCTGTGGGTGGGAGAGGGCGAAGCTGCTCTGCGGCTCCTGTGCGTCTGCCTTGCCGGGTGCAGGTGCTGCCAGTCTCCTCCCCATCTGTCACATCATCTCCTTTGTGTTGTGACACTTTCCTGCTTGGAGAAGGATCAGTCTAACAGCCTGGAAGGAAGCCGGCTGTGCTGGTGGCTGCCTGTGCTCCCACTCCCACTCCCGGCCCTGCCTTCCCTGCCCTCCATCCCAATAGGAGCTGTCACAGGAGCAGCACAGGGGGGCTGTGGAGCTGTGTGTTCACCTCCCAGAAGGGACATGGTCCGTCTGGGTGATATTTATGACAGCCTAAGGAAGGAGCAGGGAAGCCTTTGACCTTTCATCGGAGCAAGGCGCTGTTTTAATAGAAGCTGGCATTGCATCCCAGGCAGTCAGAAGCTTAATTCTCCCAGCTGGAAGCTGAGCAGAGGGAAGGTGCCAGCTCACATCCCCTCTTGGGCTTGCTGGCTGCCCTGGTCTCCTTGAAACCTGGCTCAAACCATGACAAAATGCCAGTTTGTCCTGTTGGGAAGCCAAGCCAGAGCAGTTTTCCTTGCCAGATAATGGCACGGACCTCGCCACAGTGACATCCGGATGCTTCTCTGTTGCAAATTGTTTCTAGCAGCCTGGGGATGGGAAAAAAACCCTAGCATGGCTCAATTTTTGCTGCCAGGGTCGTTGTTTTTGTGGAAGGGGTAGGCACAATGTTGCATCTGGGAGCACAGTTCTCCCCAAATATGTCCCTGTGTAGTTTTAGTGCACGAAGACAAAGCTTGTTGGCCTTTCTCATGGGAGATTTCCTTGAATCCAGGCAGAGCTACCCTGAAGCATCAATTAGAAGCTTCCCTCCAACAGCCAGTGTCTGGAAGAGTGAAGAGGAGCAGAGAACATGGTGTGAGACAAGAGGCCTTGAATCATTGAGCAGAAAGAGCAAGGGACCCTGGGGCTTTGCCTTATTTTTAGCCTTTTCTTAAAGGTTACCTGTGTGGTGTGTGGTGTTTGCGAGCTGGAAGAGCAGAGGAGCCGCCCAATGTTTTTGGGCTCCAGGAGAAGCAGGCAGGCACATGAAAAGCAGCAGCCCTGGTGACAGTAGGTGATGTTGGGGGACCAGAGCATGGAGAGAATGTGAACTTGCTGCCTTTCTCCTGCCAAAACCACCCCTGGTGTGGGGACAGGGTGGTCTGACACACTGCTGGGCTGGCTCAGCCTGCTTGGGTGCCAGTGACTGGAAACAGCAATTGCAAGGAGGGGGCTTCCTCCCCCTCCTAAGGTGGTGGGGGGAGAGTCTTCTCTGGGGTGGCCAAGGGGATGGAGGATCTCCCAGAACATCTTCCAAGCCATGTTTCAGTTCATGGATCTGTAGCACGGTGGTCTGCAAACTGTCTTTGTTGAACTGGAATTGAGAAGTTTTCTTGATTTGGAGAGAAGGTGATGGTCACTGGCTGGTTAGGAGCCATTTTCTCTGGAGAAGCACCTGCTTCTTATGGCACACGGACATTTACCAGCAGATTTTGGAGCAGTGGCCAAAGAAGAACTTTGCTTCTTGCCCTATCTCTGTTCCCAGCTACAGAGACAGGATGAGGCTGGCATTTAGAAGATGGGAAGATCCAAGGGAGCAGCAGGAAGGCAAGTTCTGGGGAGATGTGGCATTAGAGGAGGGACCAGTGTTGCCTGCTGGCAGAGCCTCTCTGGGAAGCTGGCTCTGGAGCCAGGAGAGTGGAAGCATCCTTGCATTTTTACAGCCAAGAAGAAGAGGCCAAGGACACTCCTCTGGGGAAGGACATCACTATGCCTGGCTTCTGGCTTCTTCAGCAGGAATTACCTGAAATACCATTTTCTGGTGTCCTGCTGCTCTCCCAGGTGGAAAAGCAGAGCTAGCAGTGAAGCCCCCAAGGGCTGTGAAGGACAAGGAGAAGGCAGTGTTTTCTCCAGGTCCCACTACAGCTGCTGGCTGAGGTTTTCCCCGGTGGCAAAGGCAGCAGATGGCCTTGGAGACCACCAGCCTGGCATGTAGCAATGTGGAGTAGGTGTCCCCATCACACTGGGTACCCATTGCACCATCATCCCAAGCTGAGGGTTTATTGTCCCCTCTGCTGCCTTTTGCCGCACCATGGAAAAACACATCCCTGGCATGTTGCTGGATGGTTCCCCATCTCCTCCAAGCATCCTGTGGGCAGGCACAGGGATTGGTTGCCCCCTGGTAGTGGCAGGCGAGTGCTGGATGTTAATTCTCTCCTCTCCTGGCTGAATTTCCCCCTCTCGGGTGTCTCTTGGCCGTGTTGGACACGCTTGCCCCTGGCTCCCCGGTGTCGCGCCTGCAGAGGGAGGCCAGGGCGGCTGGAAATGCCTGGCTCCTCAAGCAGGATAATTGGATGTGACAGGAACACACTAACTAGGAGACCTCGCTGCCTCCAGCTCATTTGCATTGCAAATAGCATTTAAAAATAAAGAGTGATGAGGGTTTGTTGTGTTTTTCTTTTTTCTTTAATCCCCTCTTTACAGGGAAGCTGGATGCAAAGATCCATCAGGGAGCAAAGAAGGGGTTAATGAAGCAGAAAGCCGTGGGGTGAGTGCCGGGGGAGCAGCACTGGTTCCCATGAAGCACCCAACTGCTACTGAAGGGAGCCAGGATGGTCTTCAGCTCTGGAAAGCAGGTGCAAGATGGATCCCTGATTCCAGATTGTGTTTAGGTATTGCTTTCTCTCTTGTATTCCAAAAGTATTAAAAGAGAATTGTTTTCACCAAGACCTGGCCCAACAGCCCTGTGCTTCCAGGGAGATCCCTTGCTGCAGACAAGGGTGGGTGGAAGATGGAGCTTGACAGGAGGCAGTTCAACAATTACTGACACCCACAGGAGTGGCATGGGGAGCTCTCTGGCAGCAGGCAGCCAAGCTCCATCCTGGCTCTGGCAGGATCTCCCTCTCCAAAAAGTGCCTTGAGGTGTTTTCTGCTCTGTGGGGTCAGATACATGGAGGAGAAGGGCGAGAAGCTGAGAGGATGAGGGGGATGGTTCCCAACAGCCAGAGAGCCTGAGCCCTTCCAAATGGGGATGGGAGGTTTGGGGTTAGAGCTGGGCTCTGTGCCTGCTCCTAGGTGCTCTTCCAGCCCTTTGGAATCACTGCTGAGTGCCCAACCTTACATCCTTCTGCTGATTGGTACCAAAGCAGCAGCCACCCCCCCCCCCAAGACCTGGCCCCCAGCAGCTGTGTGTAGAACAGCTTTGGAATAAGCTGAATTTTGCCTTTTTCTCTACTCCCTCACACTGAGCCTCTCCCCACATTACCATGTCCATGCTCATCATGTACTGGTGTGTACTGGGCTGTGATCCCTTCATGCTGTGGTGCTCCAGGCTCTGCCACGGTCTAAGAGCTCCTCCTCATTACCCTGAGCCCACCCTGCTCTGGTGGGGATGGAGTGATCCCCCCAGCACTCCTACTATCCCTTTTCCTCCTCTTTCCCAGGAATGTGTGGGAGCTGCCAGCTCAACTGCTTGGCACAGTCCCTTTGTGTAGGTTGTCCCAGCCCTCTGCCCCATGGGGGAGGAGGAGGAGGGGGTTGCAAAGCCTTCATGCTGCAGCACTGGAAGTCATCCCATACCATTTGCCCTGGGAGTTGTCTTCTGGCTCCATTTGCTGCCTGTGGGATCTCTGAGATGCTGGAAATGATGGGGCTGGATCCAACGCCCACCCACGTTGTCCCTCAGTGGGAAAACCCTCGCGGGTGTTTCAGCTCTGAGCTGCCCACGGTTGGCACAGAGGTTATGGTGTGGGAGCTGTTGTTCAATGTGGCCAAGGGTGATGGGATTCTCCTGCTTCCTTCCTCCTCTGGCTGCATCCCCCCATCTGCTCTGTCCCTTGTGTCCCACCACTGTGGTCCAGTCAGCTGTGCTGGGATTTCTGGAGACTTCCCTGCACTTTTCTTACATGGAGATCCTACTGTCCTGGTGGATGTCCCTTGAGAGTGATGGAGAATACCTATGGTGCCAATAAGAGCAGAACTGGAGAGGGATGGGGGGCTTGGGGAGTCATCCTGGGGTATTGATGCCTTGGGAAGAAGGAGGCAGAAGAGGCCTTCCTTGTGGGCTGTGTGGGAGAGGCAGGACACAGGGCTGGAAGTCAGCATCCAGGGAGGAGGTGCCAGGCTGGCTCCAGGTGCTGCAGCCCCGGCTCCTGCTTCTGTCCCAGGACTGCAGCACCATCAGACAGGACCATGACAGAGTGAGATCTTGTACCAGCTCTGTGATCCCACAAAATCCCACCTTCCCATCCTGCCTAGTGCCTGTTAAAATCCCCATCCCAAGGTACTGCTTCCCCAGATGGGTCACCCATCCCATGCCTGAGCCAGGCTTTAATATGAGCACCATATTAAACCAGATCCATCTCCTGCATCCACCTCTGACGGTGGCTGCTGCCTTGTCACCTCCCTGTCCTTTGTCACTCACACCTCACATCTACCTTGTGCCTGCAGGTTTCATCCCTAAGGGTTCCATGTCCACCATCATCTGTAGGATCCTGTGGGATCTCCAGCACCAGCAGGCAGGATGGATCACAGGCCCTGCTCCTGGTTGTGGCAAAACGTCATTGGAGCGATGCTGAGATCATTCCCAATGGAACTGCCTTACCTGGCAGGGGGTTTATTTTCCTCCTTTGTTAGTGGCATCACAATTTTGCCAGAAAAGATGCACTGACCCATCCCTGGTTCATCCTGTGTTCCTGACTGATGCTGGTTTTTCCACCCTTGGAAGCACCATTCCTGGTCTGAGATTTGCTGAGCATCAGTACCAAATGCCCATAAACCCTTTTACCCAATCCTTGAAAATACTTCAGTAAAAGGTGACCTGGTTTTATTAATACAGGTTCTCTTGGATCCTGCTAACATTGGCTCTGTGCTCTGTGAGAATGGTTTCTCCTCTTTCTCTCTTTTGGGCTTTAAGAATTCTCATGCCTCTTTTCCTGTTGATTTAAACATCCTATGGCTCCCTCCCACTTTCCCCAGCCCCAAAAAACTGATGAGACACCCAAACCTCTGGGCTTCTTGGCATTCTTTGCCAGGGATTTGGGTCTTTTGTTGTCCTTGTTTGGGGCACAAAGCATCAGAAGAAATTGGCATCTCCTTAGGTGCTCTCCGGAAACCACACTGGATGGTGGCACACTCAAGGAATGGTGGCACCTCTTTGGGCTGGAATACTTACAGCAGACCCTGGCTGGCTGAATGGAGTTGGTGCTGCTCTCTCCCTCTGCAGGACCTGCAGATTTGTGCATGTTCCTGCTCCATCCTCAGCCCTGACAGATGCCAGCTGGGATCCTGAATCCCACCTCCCAATGGCACAGCTTGCTGCACTGTTTCACCTTCCTGGTTTTGGGGTGTCGTGGAGACAGGACTGGGACATCCTCACTGAGCTGAACTGAAATTTCCTCACCGAACAGTGGGGCTGATGCTGAGGCTTTGGGAGCAGAGGTTTTGGATTGTCTGGGGACTAGGGTTGAGATGAGCAGGAATTTCCTCCCTGGTCTGCAGGGTGGGTGCTGACGCTTTAGGTGGGAAGCAGAGAGTTTAGGGGACATGTCACCTCCAGGGCATGAGAACGGCTGGGGACCCAGGCGCTCTTTCCGTCCAGAAGAGTGTTTGGAAAGGAAAAGTGGCAGCATGGGGCACGATGTGGTGGATTTTGAGGTAGGTGTGGATGCCCGGGGTGGTGATGACTCCCGCCCCCTGCCTTTCTGTGCTGGCTCTGGAAGCTAAAAGCGTGGCCTTGGGCGGACCGTGCCGGCCTGAGGTCTCACCAGACACCACTCAGAGCATAAAACACCCCCGAAATATTCCCCCCGCCGTTTCCGAGGAGGCATTACGGCGGCTCCGGCTCCCAAGGCAGGGAACGCTCCGCTCCGGGCTTTGTCTGTCTCCGGCTCCCGATGCTTCAGGCGGGGTATCCACTCCGTGTTTTCCCGCTGCCCGGGGACGCCGCTCCATGTTCCGCCCTCCGCGTTTTGCGCCGCGTCCGCCCCGCCCCGCCCGGCGGACCCGGCGCGGCCTGCGCGGCGCGGCCTCAGCGCGTGGCGGCCCCGGCCGGCCCGGCCCGGCCCCGGCCCCGGCCCGCAGCGCCGGCCCCGGCACGACCCACATGGAGAGCACCTAGGGCGGATACCCCAGCGACCGGGTGAGTGCGCGCCCGGCCGGGCCCGCGCCACGCCGCTCCGCCGGGGGCGGGGGGGGGGGGGGGGGGGGTGGTGTGTGGGGGGGTGGCGGTTGGGGCTCTCCTCGGGGGGGCACCCCCCCCACCTCTTCTGCACGGGCTGGGCCCGGGCCGCCGCCATGAGCCGTGACCGCCGGGACGGGGATATGTGCCCTCCCCGCTTCTTCCTTGTGACCCCCGGGAGGGCGGCTGTGCCCTCCCCCACCCCCCCGCGGCCCCCCCCCCCCCGCGACCCTTACGGACGGGGATCTGGGTACCCCTACCCTGGGACCATTGGGAACGGAGTTTCAGTGCCCTCAGTGCCCCCCCCTCCCCCCGTGACCCCTGAGAATGGGGCTGTGCGCCCCCCCGGACCCATGGGGAGTCTTTGTGCCCCCCACCTCTGCGACCACTGGGGGCGAGGATATGTGCCTCCCCCTCCCTCTTCGCTGGCCGTGGGGATGGAGCTCCGGAGCCTCCCCCTGGCACCACTGGGGACGAGGGTCTGTGTGCCCCTTGCCCCCCCCTCGCCGGAGCACGGGGGCGGTTGCGGGTCCCTCCCGTGGCCGTTGGGAAAGAGCCCCCGCGGGTGTTGTGGCCGTTGGGGGTCGGGCCCCCCGGGCGGTGCGAGGCCCTCCTTTGCCGTCGCGAGGGTCGCGCTCGGAGTCCCGGGGTCCCCACGGCTGGCAGGGGTTGTCCCTCCCCTGCGTGGGGTCACCGCCATGCCAGGTTTTGTGGGGAGGATCGGGGCTGCGGGGGGTGATGCGGACGGGGAGGGGGTTCTCGAGAGGATGGCGGTGTTCCTGGGCGGAGGCGGGGGTCACCCCTCTTGACCCCCGTGCAGGGAGGATTTGGGGGGCACAGGAGCAGAGGGACAACGCGAGCGGAGGTTCCCTGAACCTCGGCTCTTTTGTAGTGCCGGTAAGGGGTTGGTTCTCCGCACAAATCCCGGAAGATTGAATGTTCCCCAACGCGTTTAGCGAGTCCCTGTGAGTTTGGGGCGGGTCAGACCCCGAGAGCAGAGCCCCTCCGGGCATCACCCCCGGGGCCGGGCCCGGTGTCGGCGGCCGTGTGCCGCAGTACGAGCCGCCCTCCTTCGAGTCCTTCGAGCCCCCGTTGGCCAGCGGGGCCCATCTGGCGGTGACCCCGACGGTGACAATGTGGCCGGGTGTCCCGCGAGGGTTGGGGCGGCCGGCGGGGCAAGCGCTCCTGCCGTGCGCTCTCCCGCCCGTTGTGTACACGGGGAAGGTCACAGGTTCAGGTCTGGTCTGCGAGACTTGGCTCCCCTCCATCTCCCAGCAGCCTTCCTTTTGCCTTTCCTTTCCTTTTTCCCCGCTTTCTGGGAAGGCCCTTTCCCTTGGAGGAGGCTTTATACACTCATTTTCCAAAGTGTGCTCTGAAGAGCCCCATGGGCTCTCACCCCCTCCTCCGGAATGTCCAAGGATGCCGGTGTTGGGGCTGGCTTTTGGGCTCCATCGTGTGCAGGCAGTTCCTTGCCTGGACATCCTCAGGAAAACCTATTTCCACGCTTTGTGCGATGACTCCAGCATCAGATTATGCCGCACATTTCTAGCTCTTTGTTGGCAGTGCGCGACCGCACATGCACGGCACTCAGAAAATCCAGGCAGCTGATTTTATTGATTAGCTCTTGACCAAAAATAATTTCTATTTTACTATTGTGAAGCTGTTTCTGTTGCAAAACACATATCCTTGCTTTTTTACACCCTTGTTCATCCAGTGAGGAGGAGAAGGGAATGTGTGCAGCACCGGGAGCGTGGTGTCTCTGTGGTGGAAAAGGATTTAATGTTTCACTGGGACTGGCCTGGCATGGAGGGCAAGGGCTGCCTCTGGTTAGAGCCACTGGAGGAAATTAATTATCAAGCAAGTTGGAATGACCTGTAATTGAGTATGGCCAGAGCGCGGGGAGGGGGTTTTATTCCTTTCTCCAAGCCAGGCACTCCGACTTGGTCTGTGTGTTTGGTGAGTCACCATTAGGCTCAGTAGCCTCAGGGGCCAGTGTGTGTGTGCATGGATGTGTCTCTTAACGTACTTGTTATCTCTCTGCTGAAAGTGGTGTGATTTTTTGAGGGGGATCCATCTGTCTGTCTGGAGCCCTGTGCTGGCTGGTAGCCCCAAATAATCCCTCCCTTGCCTCAGTTGCAAAGTCCCCTCGTGTTTCCTTGCACCTGGCTTGTCTTATGTCGGTGGTGATGACCTCACTTCTGCCTCAAAAGCTCTTTCCCTGTAAATTGAGCTGAAAAGGTGCATTTCTGGGAAGAAAGGGCTCGCAAAGGCGATTGAGGTGCTCTCACATAGTGTTGGATCTACCCAACAGCTTGTGTGTCTCTTTATTTTGAATTAACAAGAAGAACAGACCAGAGTTTGCTCTGTCTGGTTTATTCTCTTGGAGAACAGGGCTGCCTTGAATCAAAAATTGCCTCCGGGTTATATTTACAGTGTATCCTTAACTGTGATTGCATAAATTAAAGAAAACCAGGAGCTGCCTGGTCTTTCTAGCACTTCCATGTGGGCATCATTCCCCTGACAAAGTCAATGTCTGTGTTGTGTCTAGGCCACGACAGGTGGGACACCCACATCTGAAGACCAAAGTCACCTATGGTGCCTGATTTAATTGGCATTTCCAGGGTGTAGGGATCTTTCTCTACATGCTTGTGGTGGGAAGAGTCTCGAGCTCGACCTTGGCTGGGCTGGGAGTGGGGATGCACCTTAGCACTGTCCCACCACGCCCCGCGCAGCACAGCTCTGTCTGGGATTAGGGCCTGTGGGCACTGATGCAATACTAGTCCCAGATGTAATGCAATAAGCCTCTTTGTCCCCTTTATCCAGAGCATTATGTAAATAAGATGGTATTTATGGGCCCAGGTATGTTGTTCCAGGGCTGTGTGACATCCTGCGTGCGCAGCGATGCCCTTTGAGCGTTGGCTTCGTTGCCGGTGTTCCTGGCCAGAGACAGGGACCTGCTGGGGGCAGGTGCTTCTGGGGAATGTGTCACATGCTGGCTCCTTACAGAGAGGAGGTGAGGCTCCAGGTGACCTTGCCAGGAGCTAGTGACAGTATCAGCGTGCTCAGTTGCTTGTAGTGATGAAGACAGCAAGTGGATTGGTGCTGGAGTCTGTGGGGTGATAGCCCACTGAGGTAATGGAGAAGTCCATGGTTATCATAGCAGGCTTCCTGCAAGATATGGACTGCTGGTTCCCCAACTTTGGGGGTGGGAAAGTCACATGTCTGTTCCCGAACCTGTGTTCCATTGCAACTGATGGTGGTTTGTGGAGATATTTTTTGGGAAGCACCAAAGTCTCTGAAGCTCCTGAAGATGGGCCAGGCTGTTTGCAGTTCTTCCGTGATTCCTCTTCTGATGCTTCGTGGGCTCTCTGGGCATGGGGAGAGCTTGTAATTTTCTCTTGGGTCTTGCCTGCTTACTAGGGAAGATCCTACATGTGGCAGTGGGTGGAGGGATGAGGGTGCATTGCATGAGGGTGCTTGACTCCAGGGTTTGGAGTTGGGGTGGGGGTGTGTTGAGGAGCCCATGTGGGTGTGAAGGACCAGTAGATGAGCTGGCTTAGAGCATTCAACTGTCCTGGGAGCTCATTGGTGGCCACGTGTGGCTCCTGAATGAGAGCTTTGGCCACCCTGGCAGCAACCAGTCTGCTTTATGTCCCCATGCTGGTTTGACTTGGATGAGGAAGGGTGTTGCTTTATGTTGGGAAAGGGCAGGAAGAGAGATCCCACTGGGATATGGCTTATTTTGCCATGCAGACACGCTTTCCTGCTATCGAGGTTCGGTGCCTTGAGGTATGACATTGTGTCAGAGGAAGGAGTGAGGTTGAGCTTGAACAATCTTACAGTCTTAGTAAGAAAACAGGGAATGGCTGCCTGACCAGGAAACTTGCTCTGGGATTCCAGTTGCTCTTGTGATTGATTTTTTTCTTTAAAGGAAGCCAATTCCCATCTGCATTTGGGTGAAAAATCAGTTTTTTTTGATGAGTCCAAGAGGTTGTTTTGTTTTCGCTGCAGCTGAGTGTCCTTCACATGCACAAAACCCACTGACGTAGCTGCTGAGCGTCAGCTCAGATGTGGTGTGAGGGGTATGAAAGGATCCAAGTGTAGTTTTTTGTGGATGAACGAGGATAATTTCAGGACAACCTTGATATTTTTTATATTGAATCATTAAATGTCCAACTTCTACAATTGCCATGTTCATGGTGTAAGAAAAGGAAAGATGATGATGTTGCTTTATGCTCCTCTTTCCCCAAGCACAGAAAGGTTTTGTGGCATTGGATTTTTCCTCTAAGCAGTTCTTGGGCCACTCATTCTTCCAGTGGCTGGAATGGTGAGACCTCTATAGAGCACCATCATGTGTGATGGGACTGCGGTGATTTAATGATAAAAAAATTGATTTTAATGGATTTGCTGAGCCCATATGTGCTTTGGATTGGTAGAGCATTGTTGGTTCAAGTGGGTCCAAAGGTTTGACTTGGAGTTTTCCTGGTGCTTCTCCAAGTGGATGAAGGGTGGATCAGGAGGAGTGTGCTGTGTGGCTTTAAAGGAGTGAAAAGGAGGCGTGTAATGACTTCACTGACAATAAACACTATGAATCCAATAGGAGAGGAAGAATCTTACTCATCTCTGGGAGAATTACTTCTCCTTTCCCAAAGGTTTAGTAGCCTTGTTGAAATTTCTTCTTGTCCTGAGGATTTCTTGTTTATCTTTGAGGGGGTTTCACATCTCATCTCTACCTTCCCTCTGCATCCATTGCCACAAGTAATTCCAAGTGCACTAGGACTCCCCAAATAAGCCCAGCCTGCTTTGATGCATGGTTTCCATTGGGTTTTATTGTATTCCTCTGCACTGGCTAATTCACAAAATTCGGCAATTTGCAATGGGTCATTAGCACGAATTAGCAACTTTCTGATGGATATCAGAGCTGTGCAAATGTGCCGTATTAATCTGAGAGATACACCTATTTATTATCTCTCCCAGGGAAAAAAAAAGGGATTTCTCTGGCATGGTACTTGCTCTGCTTGCATTTGTCCCTGTCTGCATCTGCCTTCCCTCCTCCTTTACTTCACAGTCTGGTTGTTTTTTTCCCAAAGTGTTCCCAGGCTGATGATGTGACAGGAAGAGGGATTACAGCCGCACACACTGGCCTTGCTACAAAGGGAGCCTCAGCTTTGGGAGCCAAGGTGCCCTAATTGGTTATCGAATGAAGGGAATTAAAGGCATTAATAGGTGAAGTGGCAGCTCCTTCGGTTTTGGAGCAGTGGAGAGATGTTCATTATCTTCTGGAGGCTGGGAAACAGCCGAGACTGGCTGCATGCTCTGCTCCTAAAGGAAGGATAAAGAAAATAAAGCCCAGAAGCTCTCCCTTCCCTGGGAGCAAGGAAACCAGTGGCTGTCTGTCATCTCTGACCAATGCTGTGCCCTTCTCCTGTTGAAGCAGGGCTGTGGCTGTGAGACACTGCTCAGCTGGGATCCCTCCACTGCTCTTCTTTTGGATGGAGAAGATGGAAAGGAGATGTTGCCTTTGGTGCAGAGTGGCAGTGCAGCCAATGGTTTGCTGTTTCTGCTGTGCCTCTGTGGAGGGTGATCCTTGTTGGATACCTGCATCTCTGTGACCATGAGAACCCAGTTTGGGACTGGGCCAGCAATGGGCGTGGGGAGCAGCAGGGTGACCAGGAGTAAGGTGGGGAGCCATGCTGCCCTGGAGCCCTGTAAGGAAGGGGAGCAAATGGCTGGTTCAGCCCTGCTCCCACATCACCCTGAGCTCGGGATGCTGCCAGCACCTGGGTGTCTTCCTGCATCCCTGCTGACAGCGTTGAGTGAGCAGGGGAAAAGGACAAGCTCCCTTTTCTGGCACTTATTCCAGTGGTTATTTATGCCCACTGGTTGTCTTCGGTCTTTGCCAGGTCTTCTTTCCTCCCATCTCCGTGACTGATGCTTCGAGGATCTTTCCTGGTCACATCCGTCTTGCTGCTTCCTCTCACTTCTGGCAATCTTCCAGCCTGCATGGAGTGCTGAAGTTTGGGAACCTCATGGGTTATTTTTATGTGCCCTCTACCCCCTTCTAGGCTGTGCAAAAAGGCAGGCCACCAGTTCAGATACCTTTAAGCCTCTCATAAATCAGTTCACTTCTGTGTTGGGGTTAGCAAGGATGTAACAGCACTAGTTTTAAATCCACCCGGCTCTTCCACTTTCCCAGTAGAAACCAGCTCTGTTCAAGGGGCAGTCATTCCCGAGGTTTATCACTATGGGAAGCATTGCAGTGCCAAGCAGATTGGCTCAGATGTCTCATTTTGAGTGTTTAATGTTATTTTTGGCACCAGCCAGCAGCGACACGGCTGGCTGGGCTCAACAAGAATGGCCTTTGTGGTGGTAGAGGAACACCGGGACCGTGTGTGCTGCTGCCGGAATGCACTGGCTTGTCTTGGGGTACACTCACCCGAAGGGTTTCTGTGTTAATGCTGGCTGGTTATTGCTCATGGTGTTGCTTTACTTTTGCTGCTGTGTAGCTGCCAGTGGTCTGTGTGTCAGCCTTCAACAGCCAAACCCTGTGGCGCCGCTGCTCTGCTCCTCTGGCACTGCCAGTGCCTGCCGGGCACCTGCTGGGTGCCAGTGATGCCATGACACCCACAGGGTGGCACATGAGGATCGTGGGGCAAGCAGAGGATGCAGATTTTGGGTGAAGATGGGGCTGTGTTTCTGATTCTTGTTAAACCAATGTGTGCAGGTCTGGGCATGGCAGTTACACAGGGGTGTTTTCCTGCATGCAGACACAAGAGTGAGGGCTGTCCAACCCAGTCCTTGTTGGGCAGCCCTCATTCATGGTAGATCTGAGAGCTGAGGTTGCACGAAGGAAGCTGCTCTGTCCTTTTACCTACTGAATACTTTTTCTCCCATACTTGTGGATTTTTCAGTTCCTCTTTCTTTATACAGCAGAAAGTTTAGACACTGGGCACCAGTTTGTGTTTGTGGATTTGGGATCTCTTGGAAAAATCTTGGCCATATTCAGCTGCCTGAGATTTTAGAGTCTGCAAGGTCATGCTTGCTGGAAGACGTCTATGCTGGCATTTTTGGATGAACAGGCTGTGATCCAGAGCCTGAGCCTTGCTACTCCATGCTCATCTCCATGGCAAAGGCTTGGGAGGGGGATGTGGCTCACTCAGGAAGGACCCTGCTGTCAGAGCTGTAACAAAGCACTGGCATGATGACTCTTGCCTGCTCATGCTGTGCTTGATGCTCCTCCAGTCCATGCCACTGTGTTATCCTAGCACCATGCCTTTCCTGCAAACCTGGCCCATGCCTGGCAGGAGGTCAGTCAGCTCTGTGCAGGGGGGCTGTGTGTGCAAGAACGTTGCTGGACTTAAGGGCACCTACGGTGAGGAGCCATATGGAGAAGTCAAGGGGCAACAGATAAAAATTGTACTGAGAGAGTTTTCATCTCAGCATAAGAAAGAAACTTTTTATAGCCTCTCCTGGGAGCAGTCCCCTCCAGGGCACAGTAAGGGTCCATGCTGGTGGAGGTTTTCAAGATGTGACTGGACAGGATGGTGGGTAATCTCACCTGATCTCCTTTTTTCTCAAAAGGTTGGAGCAGTTGACGTTTCAAGGCCCTTCCAACGTGTTGTGCTCTATGGTTCTATGACCTGAGTCATGTAGACACATATGTTCAAGCTTGTGTGTAACAATGGCCCTTGCTAGGCTTCCCAGAGGAGAAGTGACTCCAGCAGTGCAATTTGGAACAGAGTGAGCAGATGATCTGAGATGGTGCTGTTTGCCAGCCATCCTTCACAGGAACGGAATGGTTTGGTGTAGGTATCAATGTGCTTCCTGCTCGACCTGAGAACCGTGTGCTGAGGACCATGGAATGGTTCTCTTGCTGATAATTTTCTTGAAGTATGAAACTCTTGGACTTCCTTGTGAGTTGGTGGAAGAAATGTGAGCTGTGTTTTATTCAGAAGTACATACAGAAGTGATACCTTGAAAAAAATGCACGAGTTGGGAGACATCAAAATCAAATAATTGTAAATCTAACCTGCAGAGTCTCACAGCATGAACAGACAAAAAATTTGGACTTTGGTGATGACACTTGCAAAACTGATGGGAGGATTAAAGAGGTACTTGTTCCAGTTTTCCCCCTTTCGATGATATAAAGGAAAGCCTGAAACTCTTGGTTCTCTTTGTGTTCCCCCTTTTTGTGTGCCTCATGTATCACTGTGTATAGCCTGTTGGGAGTTGAGGGAAGTGAGGGGTTCTCAAGAGGGTGTCTTTGCTAGTCAGACATGTTCAAGAACCCTGGGTTTTTCCGCCCTACATTGAGTTGATTCTCACTGTATTGAGATTATAGAAGTGTCAATAAGAAGCAAATGCTAGGTTTTAGCTATTCTGGTATTTTCTTCAAACACCCTGGCACTGTGTGTCTATCTTTTGTATTGACAGCTTTGTTGGACTTTGACATGTGCTGCAGTTTTGTGGAGTTTTGCTAGAAAAGTCATGTTTTAAGGTTATGAGTGAATGGGAGTGGGTGTGAGGTTGAATTTTGATCACAGGAACATCTTTTGCCTGATGATTAATATAAAAGTTGAGGCCTGAGTGTGCATTTGGGAGCAGGTAGGTTTTGTGGCTGATAAGCCTCTGGAGTTTTGCTTCAGGTAGGGTGATTGCCTGGCTGCCCTGCACCAAAGTGGTCTCTGCTCACCCCTCCACTTTTCTCCATCTCCAGCCTCTTCCGGTGACCTTGTATGTCCTGCTTTTGTCATGCCTGTACTGAAGTATTTCAAGCTTTTCTTAAGAATGCCAAGAAGTGACTCATCTCTCTTGTGCTGCCCTGTCTCAGGTTCATCTCCAGTGTCAAGGCTCAGCCTTCTGAAACTTGGGAGTCCTGGCCTAAGTTTGTCGTGTCTCTCTCAGCGCTCTGGCTGCAGTGCATGCTGGAAGATGTAGTCTTAGTGGGGTGCACCTCCATATTAAAAAAAGAAGGGTGGCTCCATTTTATTCAAATTGGGTTCAGCCTTCTCCCTCCTGGCAGCTTGCTGACACTGTCCCGCTCAGCCCTGAGAGCCACTGAAGTTCTGCGGGTGCCTTGTGTGAGTGCAGAGGCGGGAGCACAACTCCTCCATTCAAAATCTTGCTTAATTCCACATTGAACAGCCTGTTTTGAAGCTCTGCGCCTTGGCGTGTTTTGCAACAGCTCGGACTCCCGCAGGGCGCAGGCGGTGAAGGGATCCTGCCCCCGTTGGGTGGCAGTTCTGGAGGGTGTCATGGCAAATCTCCTTTGTCTGCTACAGCCTGACTGATGTCTGGGGGAGAGTGAACCCTCCTCCCCTGCGTGATTTCTTGAGCTGAAAGCAACAAGTGAGTGAGGAAGCTCCTTTGTGCAGATTTCTCCGTCTCCTCTTGTTCGTGCCAGCTGGCTCGAGTTCAACATTTCTCTTTTTTTCTCTCTCCCTTTTTTTCTCTCCTCTCTCCCCCAGCTCTAGAGAGAGGGGGCGGGGGGAAAAGGAACATCTTAAAAAGAAATCTGCAGAAAAGACATGGGAGTTACTTAACAAAAATCCAACCCAAACAAGCCCAGCTGGGAGATTACAGGCGCGGTGGTAGGAGCTGAGTGGGGAGTGAGTGCAGCAGCGAGGGGAAGGCAGTGTGTCGCCCCCCCCCCCCCCCCAACCGCCCTGAGTTTCTTTAGTCGTAAAAGGAAACAAAAAGGGATCTCATGCAGAGGCAGTGGATGGGGAGAGCAGCCGACTGGCTGCCAGCAGCTGGAGGAAGGGCCTCGGCAGTGCAGCCCCTGGTGCTGCTGCCTCAGCTGGGGGTTTGGCAAGCTGGGGGGGCAGCATCCCTTCTATGCCACTGCCTTCGGCTCTTTAGGGCTCTGCTCTCCTGGGTCACTGCTGGCCAGAGCAGCCATCTCACCAAACCTTCTGCTCCCTGCCTTGTGCCCGCTTCAGGAAATGCTGCATCCTGCAGATTTTTCTCCCCCCTTCCCTGTCCTCTTTGCCGCTCCTTCTTGTGGGCATTCCTGAAAGTTAATCAGGGTGAAAATTGCAGTCAGTCATGTCTGGAAGCCACCAGAGGCTAATCCTGGAGCGCTGCAGGCTGGAGCACATGGCTATGAGACAGTCTCCCTATGTGTGGGCTGGCTGCTGCCAGGAGAAGAGCTTTCTCCTACATCTTGTCGCCCTTGGGCGGTCAGTCCTTCCCAGCTTTGGTCTCCTGGCCTCCAGCAACCAGCAGAGAAAGCCGGAGTGGTGCGGGTTCGGCAGGTTCTGAGCATCCTGCGCTGGTTTTAGCACATGGAGCCGGGGGCTGGCGCAGTTTCCTTGCTGCCTTTTGGAAGTAGAGCTGTTCTGGTGGAAGAGCTGTCTCTAGGTGTGTGTGCAGCCCTGAAAGTGAACTTTCAGGTTTGTGTCTGAATAGGGTTTGGCTCTGTCCCAGCCCGTAGATGTGGATTATAGAGGTCTCAGCACCTAATGGAGCTGAATTATTCATGTCTGGTGCTGTGTGTGTGCAGCATTCCCAAGCAGAAAGCTGTCTCCTTGTAGGATCTGCGCTCCAGGACTGCTCTTAAAACGCTTTGTTGGCAGGTCTCCAGGCCAACAAGTGAGCACATGCTTTTCATGTTGTGCGGGGATCAATCCTGCGATGGCAGGAGGTAAGGGGAAGGACACGTTTACAGCTGAATCAATCTCGCTCTGTTTTCTGAGAGGCTGTGATTTGTGGCAGCGTTACTCCCCCGGCAGGAGAGTGGGAAGGATCTGGATACCACCCGGTGCTTCTCCAGCTTGGGCAAAGGAGGCAGTAGGAAAGGCACCTCTTTCTCTGGGGTGCGGTAGCCAGGGGCTCCTGTGCATCCGAAATAATGATGGTGTGTCAGGTTGGGGTCCCTGCGGGTCTGGCTTGGGAGAGGGACTCCAGATGCTCCTCTGGCTGCAGAGTCTGAGCCTCCAGCCTCCAATAGTGGAGTAGAGAAATGGGGAACTGGGATGGGAGTTTTGGGGAGGGAAAAAGCTGTAGAAAATGCTTTAGAACCACATGCAATAGAGCATATTCAGGAGACTTCCCCCCCAGATCACATTCCAGGGTCCCAGCCTCCAGCTCTGTTCTGGAAAGGGCTGATCCCTGCCCCAGTCCCTCTTCCTGTGGTGGCATGTCTTGAGTTCTTTGCTTCACTCTCATCACAACGTGCCTTTACCCTGCTCTTGCCAATCCAGCATGTTCCTGTCCGTCCTGTTTGTGGTTCCCTTCTGTCTGCCTTAGCAGAGCCTGGGCTCCCTCGGCACCTCCTCTGCAGGGTGAAGGTTTTTGCTCCTCTTGTTTTCTAACCCTTTGATTGTTCCTGGCTCTCCAATTGCCAGGGACCCAGCGGACTTCTGGGTTCCTTCTTCCTTTTGTTGTGGTAGGAATTGGCAAAAGCTGCTGCTGTTTGCAGAGTTTCAGACCCAAGTCCCGTTCATCTGCTGTCCTTATTCCACATGTATAAATAATACTTATGGAGATGTGTGTGCGTGTGTATGTGCACGTTTGGAGCAGCAAGGTGAATTCCGTGGTGGGAGTGGAGAGCTGGCCAAGCTGGCATTGTGCAGGTGTTGCATGGAGCAGGTGATGCTACACATGTTGCAGTACAACCCTGCGGATTGTCTGTTGTTTTCCTGTCACTGCAAGGTCAGATCCTTGTCTGCTTTTCCCTCTGACCTGAGCTCACCATGGCTCTTTGTCTGCTCCAGCTTTGGGTCGCTAACTCTTGGATTTGGAGACTGAATTTCATCCTCTGCTTTCTTCTCCTGTGGGTTTTTCCTGCTCATCAGTGGTCATCAGTTGAGGCCAGTGGTTCACTGATTCATTGGGATTGTTCCTGGATTCCATGCCTCAGTTTAGGGCTGGGAAGGGACTGGTATCAGCCAAAAATCTGGTTCATCCAGCTCGTTACTGGCTTTGCCCACCTGCACAAAGGAAATTGCCTTGGATCCATGGCACGAAGAGTGTCATGCAGGGGTGAGGTGGTCGCTGCCAATTGCTGGCCCCATTGGTGATTTGGAGAAAGCTCTGGAGAGACAGGTTGATGAGATTGGACACACCAGCTTGGAACTGGGGAGCAGGTGCTGGATTAGGAGGAGGAGGAGGCGGCCTAGAAACACGCAGGTCAGCTTTGGGAAGCCGTTAGCGACCCCGGTGCACAAAGTGATCTCCTGATTCGGCACTTTCCCTGCCGCTGAAATGAGAGGTCAGTGCTTTTCATTTCCAGCTTGCACGCAAGCCCCCCAGCTCCTGGGGTTAAAAATCTCCGTAATGACCTGTCAGAGAGCGGATTATTAGCTGTACAGAGTTGAGGATGCTGTGGGGAGCAGATGGAAAATGGTCTGGCTGCGGCAGCCTGGCTGATGAAAGAATCCCTGGCATTTTTACAGTGTTTGCGTCTCTGGAAACGCACCATGAAGCTGCTTTCCAGGCTCCTGCCTGCTGGGGTTTGAAGAAATTTGTGTGTGTGTGGTGTGGGGTTTTTTTGGTTTTTTTTTTTTTTTTTTGACTTCTTATTTCTCTTTAAGTCACCTGTTTTTGAAGTGTCACTTGTAAATTGTACCAGGAGCAGGCAGGCCTGGAGCTTGGCGGGGAAGGGGAGGACAGTGCTGCCGGGGAGAAGCCTCATCCAAATGGGTGGTCAAGGATTTCTTAAGGATTCTGGAGAGCAGGTGGCCTTGCTGGGCGGTGCTGGGAAGAAGCTGTTACATGTGTTAATTATGTCTCGACTCGGGTGCTGTGTCAGGTTGTGTGTGGGTGTCTTTTTTGTTTCTCTCCCTGGGGGCGAGGCTGGGAAGCAGGGAGTAGATATTTTGGGCTCACCGGGGTCAGCTGTGGCGTGGGCAGGTAGGGCCTGAGCCCCCCTCTTCCCATTTTTCCCATTTAAGACTGGCTACTTATACAATTGCATCTCTGTTTCCCATTGGAAGTTTATCATGGCCAGAGGTGATGATGGTGGTAAACGCTCCAAATCTGGGTACTGTGTTCTCTGCCCAGAGGTGTGGGATGGGGACCCTTATGCTTCCCACTGCAATTTGGCCTTTGGTGATTGCTCTGACACGTCCCAAGTGTCACAGACACTCTGAATGCCTGGGATTTATTTCCCACCAAGGCACTTGACTTCCCTGGTGAGCAGCTCTTGTCCCTCGCAGCGAGGCTGGTGTGGAGAGGAGCCCTCCCTCTGGGTGGCATTGGCAGGAGAGGAATCAATCCTCCCTCCCAGGGGCAGCGCTCGATAATTCAGAGGGAAATGGTGAGCGGGGAAATGTGTGAGTAATGTCTTGTTGGAGCCGAGAGCCGTGACCTGCCAGGGCTGGTATTGATCGAGGACCGGTGCCAGATGGCCGCTGCTGTGGGGGCGGCTGTGGAGCAGCCCCAGCCCAGGGGGAGGCAGAAGGATGCAGCAAGGGGGATTTGGGAGGTTGGGGGTTTCACTCTGCCCAGATCTCTCCTGTCTGCAGGTGTGCCTGTCCATGGCTCTTCATGTGTAACCCTGTTCTCTTTGCTCTCTCCCTTCCAGCAGCGATGCCGTCACCTGGGCAGACCCGGACCACTGGAAGCCCCCCAAGGACGTAGGTGACCCCCAGGGCATAGAGGCAGGGAAGAGCCTTGAATCGTGAGGGGCCGTTAACTCTAAGATGTCCTTGAGCAGCGGAGCTTCCGGAGGGAAAGGAATTGATGCGAACCCAGTTGAGACGTATGACAGTGGGGATGAGTGGGACATTGGTGTAGGGAATCTCATCATTGACCTGGACGCTGATTTGGAGAAGGATCAGCAGAAATTGGAAATGTCGGGCTCCAAGGAAGTGGGGCTCCCGGCACCCAACGCAGTGGCAACACTACCGGATAACATCAAGTTTGTGAGCCCAGTGCCAGGCCCGCAAGGCAAGGAGGGCAAATCAAAGTCGAAAAGGAGCAAGACTGGTAAGGACAGTGGGAAGCCGACCCCAGGGTCCTCCCTGTTCACTCCCAGTGAGGGAGCTGGTGGCAAGAAGGAGGTTCAAGGACGCTCTGGGGATGGTGCGAACTCGGGTGGTTTGGTGCCCGCTGTCACCCCGAAGAGCTCGGAGAAGTCAGTCAAGGCGTCTCGCAGTGTGGCTGGCTCCAAGAAGGAGAAGGAGGGCGGCTCATCGAAAAGCAAGAAGGAAAGGAGTGAGGGTGCGGGGAGTGCAGCAGAGAAGGAGCCCAGCGTGCTGCAGCCCCTGGCCCTGGCAGTGAGGGTGGGACAGTATGACGGGGGCCAGGGGACAGAGCCTGCTGCTGCTGAGCAGCTTGGGAGTATAGCTATTGACACGGGAGCTGCGCTCAATCCCTTGGGAGTAAAGTCGGAGCTGGAGGATGGAGAAAGTGAGTGCCGGCAGCTGAAAAAGGTGAAGTCAGAAAAGGTAAGAAAGGTGTTGGGGCATGGGTGCCATTGCTGCTGCTCACGTGGCATTGCTGTGACATGGTGTTGTGGGTGACAAAGGGGTGGGACTGTGTGTCTTGTACTGCTGGGGCCAGCACTGACATGTGGCTGGTGCCTCCTGGTTTTGGCATGAGTGTGGTTTGGCCATGTGATGTGCTCTTGTCTGGACACAGCAGTGGAATGACAATGGTCAAGCTTGGCTTCTGGTAACCATGTGTGAGCAAATCACCTGCAGACTGTGTTCTCTGTGCCATCCTGTTGAGATTTGGTTTTCCTCAGTGCTTTGGTTGTGTGGAATAGGTCCAGGCCTCTCTGGCCTCTGTCACGCTGAAGTCAAGGTGATGTCCTCGTGCTTTGTCTGCTACATGTCCCAAGGGGACACAAAGAGTGTGTGCTGTGCTCTGTGTCATGCTGGCTTCACCTTGTGTGTCAAGGTTTCCTGCAGCTCCCAAAGGAATGTATTTCTCTCCAGTTGCATCATGTGCAGAGAAGGATCCCTTAACACGTTAGTGGATGTGGGATCTGCATGGGCATGTGGGTGAGCACAAGGAGCAGGGCTGACAGGAGTCACCGCCTCGTTCCCAGGTCTGTCAGTGGTACATGGGCTCTGTCCCACTTGTGTTTTGGCTTGGGAAAAGCATGAGAAGGACAGAAGCTTGGGAATTGGTTTGGGAAATACCTCAACATGCTTGGCTGTTGTGTTCCCTCATAGCCATCTGTGCTGGCTGCTGTGACAGCCAGCACTGGAGCTGGCTGGACCTTGGGTCATACCCTGCACGGCTTTGCTGTGTTCTTACAATTAAAGATTTATTTCTGTCACTGATACTGCTGCAGAAACTCTTTGCAGTTGGAGATACCAATGTGATGTGTGGTGTTGGTGGACAAGAAGCTCCACACACCCCAGTCATGTGTGCTGGCACCTGGAAACCCCTCAGTGTCCTGGGCTCGTTCCCCCTGTGTGGGCAGCACGGGAGACGGGGGGGAATTTGGCCTCTCTGCCCTGCTCAGGTGAGATTGCACCTGCAGGGCTGCCTTCAGCTGTGGCATCCCAGCATGAGAAGAACGTGGAACCGCTGGAGTGAGTCCACAGGAGGCCACAGAGATGCTCTGAGGGCTGGAGCCCCTCTGCTCTGGAGCCAGACTGGGAGAGCTGAGGGTGTTCACCTGGAGAAGAGAAGGCTCCAGTGAGACCTCAGAGCCCCTGCCAGGGCCTAAATGGTCTCCAGGAGAGCTGGAGAGGGACTTTGATCAAGGAGTGCCAGGATATGGGGCAGTGGCTTCCCACTTGCAGAAGACAGGGCTAGTTGGGATATTGGGAAGAAACACTTTCCTGTGAGGGTGGTGAGGCCCTGGCACAGGTTTCTCTTGAGAAGCTGTTGTTGCCCCATCCCTGGAAGTGTTGAAAACCAGGTTGGACAGGGCTTGAAGGAGCCTGGTCTAATGGTAGGTGTCCCTACCCATGGCAGGAGGTGGAAAAGATGGGCAGTAAGGTAGCTTCTAACCCAAATGATTCTGTCTTCTCCATGCTGACAGACGGTGAGGATGGTGCTGCCATCTTACTTGTCCTGATCCAAGCATAACCCCCTTTCTGAAAGCTCAGGCTGGAGGGCTGATCCCTGTTTTGAGAAGGGATTTGATGTCTGGATCTGCAGGAACATGTGTCACTTAGGAGGAAACATTGTCTGTGTTTTATCAGCCTCCTGGAGGCAGCTTCCTTTGGGTCGGGAAAGCCGTGGGCGAGGAGAAGAAAGGTGTCTGCATGGTACAGGGTGGGAAAGCAATTTTGTGTCTTGAGGAAGAGACTGAGACTGGGTGGATGCCTGGGGCAGGGTGGAGGACCAATGGGATGCAGTGGGTGATGTGGCCTTGGGCTCATCCTGTCTCCTGAAAGCTTCAGCGATGTCCCAAAAGCTGCATGTGGAGTCCAAAGGACAAGCCAAGAGCAGAGGTATGTGCTGGCTGTGTGAGGATGGGCAGCTCCTCCGGGCAGAGCATCGAGAGGATTAAGGTGGCAGGTTCATTCTGGCCTGGGGAGAAACCCTGCTTGGCAAGCGAGAAACTTGCTCAGACTGAAACAGGAACAGCCACAGTGTGACTCAGCCCAACCTTTGGTCTCCGTCAGCTTGTCCTTTGCTTAACCCTGTACTGCTCCCACTTCCGTTTTGGGCAGGGAAGCTGGTCTCCATCTGCTGATGAAGAAAGGGAGACTGTCTGTCCCTCCACTGCTGAAGCCTGGGGTTGGTGACCTCCCTGGAGGTCAGACAAAAGAGATGTGTGCTGAGCCAGTAGCTGCCAGCCAGGAGGCTCTGTTGTATCTCCACAGTTGGAATAATGAGCATTTGGCAGGGAATGTTTTTCCTTGATGAGGTGCTTCAATGCCGCAGCCAGCTCTTGCCCCAACCAGCTCACCCCACTTGCCTCTACTTCTGCTTTTGTGTTCTTCCAGTATCTTGCTGTAGGGTTTGGCAGCCGTGTTGGGTGTAGGAAGGATCTTTGGGTTTTGCCAGACAGTTTCCCACATCAGTCAGTGCTCCATGGCTCTGTCCATAGCCGAGTTCACCCTTGCTCCCGTGTCTGACACAGCAGTGATGGAGCTGGTAAACATGGCCCTTGGGCTCCATTGGATGTCTTTTGCCAGTGTGACCCCATGTTTCTGATTGCTGCTTTCTGGGGTGAAGCCTCAGGAGCTGAATATCCCAAATATCCTTTTTCTTGGTGTGAATCATGGCTGTCCTGGCTTATTATGTGCTCTCCTCAAACCTGAAGCCATCGGTGTGTTGGGGCACAGGTGATAACTTCTCCAGGGATGGGGCTGATCTTGATGAAACCCACTGGTAATAAACCTGCTGAGACTTTCCAGGGTCTCTGGGATGGGATGGGCTGAACCCCTTGAGAAGGTTTGCCTTTGGCTGTGGTCTGTGCCTGGGTAGGTCCTTGGAGCTCCAAAAAATATTTAGAGGGGCAGCAGTGGGAGCTTAAAATACTTGCAGCAGGGAGAGAAAAGAGCTTGTGCTTGTGGACTCATGAGCATGGTGACCAGTGGCTGGGTCAGTCCCTGGGTCACTGGGGATGGCTGGAGCTGAGCTGAGGTTTAGTTTGCTTTGCTTTGCTTTGCTTTGCAGGGACACTGGTGCTGGGAGGGAATGGCAGCTCTCGGTGAGCAGCCGAGCTCAGCAAAATGGCCGTGCACGGAGGAGCAGCGCTGATTTTGCCCCACCAGCTGCTGTGGCATGGCCGAGCTGGCCTGGGGGCTGGTGGCTGAGCTGGCCCCTTCCTCAGCAGCCCTGCACCCACCACACTGCCCACACCGGGCCCCTGCACCCGCTCCCGGCACTCTGGGGCGTGCTGGCCCAGCTGGGGGATGTTGAGCATTAAACAAAAGAGCCTCCCAGCTCTTGGCTGCCGCTCCGGCTTTGTTTTGATTGAGAGGTTGTACAGCAGGAGGAGGGAGGGTTTTTTTTTTTTTTCCCCTTTTCTTCTGACGAGCATCCAGATGTGATGCTGCTGCAGACAAGGGAAAGGCAAACAGAAGCCGCTGGAGACTCGGCTCTTCTGAAAAGCCTCTCTGGGTCACGTGTGCTGCGGTTTTGGGCAGCCAGGAGGGTGGATTCATCCGTGTCCCTGAGTGGGAGAGGGGGTGGAAACCACTGGTGCATTTTTTTTTCTCCTGAATTTCTCCCTAGGCACAGTGTAGTGATGTCCTGTGCGTGCTCAGAGCAGACATCCCTGCTGTGGGTGACCTGATAGAGAGGGGCTGTTGTAAGATGGGGGACACTGCAGTGTGTGCACACAAAAACTGGTGTGAAAATGCCCTTGCCATTTTGTAGGAGGACAGTGTGGCAACAGAGGGAGTGCTTGGGGTCAGGTGACAATGGAGAGAGTGGGGTGGTGACACCACACCAGTGGCAGCTGCCAAAAAAGAAATACACCCCAAAAATACATCTGTGCACTGTCCCTGCTGCTGGCTTATCCAGCAGTTTGCAGGATGGCTTTGGTATCACCTTTGTGGATCTTCTTGCCCTAATCCAGGTTTGCAGACTTGCATGGTGCCTCCAGTGCTGGTCCTACAGCCTCAGTGGGACCCCCAGGTGCCAGGTGTCCTGCACCATTAATCCTTTACCTGGAGTGAAAGCATGGTTGCCTTTTTTTAGCCATTTTTCCACTGCTGGGGGAAGAGATGAAGCTTGGTTGTGCATGCATCGACAAGGATTGGGGTGAGGGATTCCTGTGTGTCCCCAGATCGAAGAGGTGAGATCTCCCAGTCCCTCTGCTAGGTCAAAGTCCAACAGGAGATGGCCACAGACACTCTTAGGAATGTTTCTTGATGTGGGGGAGAACCAGGAGGAGATTTTGGAGGTGGTCCCAGCCTTCTGCTTTGAAGACATGCTTGGGATTTTGACTCCTGTGAGGTTCCTTGTCTTAAGGCCAGAGTTTGGATGGACGAACTCCCAGTGGAGCTGTTTTGGTGAAAACAGTTGTTGCTTTTTCAGCCCCTCCAAAGCTGGCTTTGCAGCTAGTATTCACCCTGTTCTTTGTTTTCCCCAGGGATTTTTAGGGCATGTGGGAAGCCCAGTGCTTGAGTAGGGACCTGTTCATGCCCAAAACTGTGGGGAGAAGTTGTTTCCCAGCCCTTGCTCTGCAGGGCTCGTTTCTTTCCAGGCCATGGCAGCCAGCATGACATGGACAGCTCAGGGAGGTGGCAGGGACGTGCAGGCAGCTACCGGCTCTTGCCTGATCCTCTCGCCGTGGTTCTTTTTCTCCAGCCGTGCTGGAATTGGCTGCCTCCAGAGCTGCTGACAGAGCTGTGTTGGGAGTCCTTGGGAATGACACCACTCGTTTCCTTATTGTCCCCGGCTCCGCAGCCCAGAGCCTTCTGCTCTAGGAACAAGGCAAGAAGGGGGCATGCAGCCAACATGTGTCAAGAGCTACAAAGGAGGAAATTGGCCTCGTTCACTTCAAACCATGGGGTTACTGCTGGAGTTTTGGCTCCTGCTGAGAGGTTATTTATATGTGGGCTTTCTTTTATAACCACTGGATGTAGCAGGCTGGGAGTTCCAGCTGATCCCACCTCTGAAGGCTTTGCAAAGGGAAAATTGCGTCTTTCCCTGGTTGCTTTCCCAGATGGCCGTGTTAGGAAGGACTAAAAGCCTGAGTTAGCTTTGATGCCCGACCCATCAGCATTGCTGTATCGCAGTGAATTGGCTGTCATGCCAAAACACGGCTCAATCTCCACCAGAATGGACAGCAGGACATGTGGCTCCCTGTCAAGGACGTGATGGTAGGAAATGGAGCAGCGCTGGGAAAGAAGAGAAAAAACCTCTCCGCTCCTGAAGAGTGAGAGTGGAATGACACCGTGGTAACGAAGGGGCTGATGGAAGGGAGACAGAGGTGGAGCAGCCCCTTCTCAGCTTCCTTGGTGCAAGTGACCTGCAAATCTGCTCCCCCAGTGCTTTCATGAGAGATTTTGATGGGAAGGCCGGCGGGTGATTGATCCTGCTGACTCATGGACCTCATTCCTCCCTTGAGAGCAACAGCAACTGCTGGAGATGGGTCAGATTTTGAGGCTAACGGGCTCTGGTAGACTCTGTGGTGTTTTTTTGCTTTGCTTCCAGGCTGGCGGTAGCTGCTCATTAGCCTAATGACCCCAGTTACCCAGCACCATTTATCTGCCGAGGGAGATTTCTTTAAAGGAAGATTTGCGCCTCTGGAGCGCTGTGCAACCCCGGAGGCTTCAAAACCCAGCGAGCTGCTCCCACAGCCCTGCCGGGGAGCTGATGCAGGGGGAGTGTGCCAGGAATAACCCACTAATGAGCAAAGCTGCTTCTCCACCCGGCAGCCAGGGAGACCACAGGAAAGGGCAGCAGAGCACACGCTGCCTGCATTTTCCCTCCTATGCTTTTAGAGGCTGCTTGGTTAGGGATTCACTGCCTTTTCCCTGTTTGCTGCAGGCACAACATCTTCTGTGCCACTGCTTTCACAGTGCTGCATTGCTCTGCTGCTGCTCTCGAGGATGCTTTGGGCTGGAGCTGTGAAATCCATTTTCCCTGTGAATCCTTGTGTGGATGCAACCCTGGAGATGTGTTGGGCAAGAGGGCACTTAAATCCCCAGAGCTGAAGCTGGGCAGGAGAAAAGGCAGTGGTGATTGCTGTGGGCTTTCTGGGGTGGTTTTGTGACATTCCTACCTCGTGGTGATCAGTGCCTGGAGCTTGAGTGCTCATTGGGTGCAGGAGGAGCCACCCCAGGGCTCAGAGCTGTTGAGCAGCAGCTGGGAGAGCAACCCAGGGCTGGGAAGCAACTGCCAGGCTCCGGAATGATTTAAAGCCACCAGCAGCCTGACGATATGTTGTATTCGGTGACAACATCTGCTTGAGATATTCCTGTCCCTGTTACTCATTCCTGCCCACGGACCAGCTCAGGGAACGGATCTGATGTAAATAAATGTGCTCGGGGTTTTCTGGGGTGAGCTCAGGTTGTGGGCTGGAATGGATGGGTGAGCTGGGATGGATGGGGCATGGGCAGTGGTGATGGCACTGGGGCTGGAGATGGGGCATGACAGTGATGGTTGCACCTGGGGCTGGATATAGGGGCTTTGCTGGAGCCATGCTGTGGTGTAAAGGTTTTAGGGGCTCACTGGCCTCTCACAGGGCTCACAGTAGCTTTGGTGAGCTCTGCTCAACCCAGGAAAGCACATGATGCCTGTGCTCCCCATCCCTCTTCCTCCTGTGCCCCCAGCCTTGCCAGCTGAACGGTGCCAGCTCCATCCCAGTGTTCTGTGGGCAGGATAAATCCCTTTGCAGGAAGATGCTACCATGGAGCTTTTGTACTGTGTGGTGATGGCATGTACTCACATCTGCTGACTTTCCCCCCGTCCTTGACACTGAAGGGGCTTTAAAACTTGGTATCTAGATTTACTTTAAAGTACTGTCTGGCCCTCGTTCACTTGGGATGTCTTGGAATGTGTTGTGGTGAATAGTGCAGAGAGCATGCCTGCTCTGCAGGCCTGAGCTGGAATTCTGGTTAGGATGTGGATGTGGAGGTCACCATGTTTTGGTGAGGAGATGGGATGTGATAAAGCTCAAAAGAGGATTTTGTCTGGTGCTGAGGGAGTAAGAGAAGCCTCTGGGCTGCCCTCCCTTAATGCAAATGCTGGAGCCTGTGTGTCTCAGTTTCTCCTGTCTTCTGCATGGATTGGCTGCTCCTGTTAGGCTTGAGCATGGGGTTTGCTGGGGGAGCATGAGGGTGCTCTGGGTCGAGAAGGCACCATTTCAGCTACAAATCCTGTGGTTGTTGTACCACAGGTCGTGATTTTGGTTTTTTCCCAAGGCAGAAAGTAATTTCTTTCTGGGAAGCTCGCTCTCTCCCCCACTTAGCCCCAAAAATGCAGTGTTGTGGTATTTTCTCCAGGTACAATGCAAACAAATGTTGTTCCCAGACTCTCCCACTCCTCTCTCCACTCTTTGGGGTGCAGGTACACTGCCTCCCACACTGGGAATGGCCCTCTCATCTGGTTAACAGATGGTGGAGGCGTGTTCTGGAGTCAGCTGCTGCCATGTGGCTGGTGGTCACCATCCTCGGATCAGCCCTCAGAAAAAGGACCCTGGAGCTGGGTCTTGGTCCTGTGTTCAAGCTGGACCAGAGGAGGGAGAGCTGCAGCCACCTGGTGGGTTGTCTGTGGCTGGTGGCAAGTGGAGTCTTGGGGTCTGTTGTCTGAAAGGGAAGGCCATCCCAAAAATCACTGGTACCGCTGCAGCTGGGATGCTTCATCATCGTTGCGGTGCAGAGGGAAGGCTGTGATGTCCCTATGGTCCCACACCAGACGTGGTGCACACTGAGAGCCATGGCTGCTGTGACTAGCAAGTATTTCCAGCTGGTGCTGTCCTGCCAGCTTGGGATCCTGACCAAGCCCCAGGTCTGCACTTCTGTGTCCCTCTGACCCACCGTGGTGTAAAGAATGGATGCTCCTTTGCAAGGAGAAGGGAACAAAGAAAGGGTTCAGTGAAAGGGTTGTGAGGCATTGGAACAGGCTGCCCAGGGAAGTGGTGGAATCACCATCCCTGGAAGTGTTCAAAAAGTGTGTGGATGTGGCACTTGGGGTTTGATGGTGAACATGATGGCACTGGGTTAATAACTGGACTTGAGGTCCAGCCATTGGAGGTCTTCTTCAGATTTAATCTATGAAAGCTGGAGCTAAGTTCTGGGGATCAAATGGCTAAGAGAGGCTTGGAGGAACAGAGGAGCACTGGGTCTGAGCTCTGTGTGCTCAGAGGCCAGCAGAAATTGCTTTGCAAGGCTAAAAGGGGAGGATGGCTGGGCTCCAGGCAGCTCTTGGAGGTGGTGACAGGGTCATCAAGCAGAGCTGTCCTGTGCTGGCAAAGCGTCTCCTGCCCGGGTGGGACCAGTGGACCTATGGGGGCTTTGTACACAGAGAGGTTTCAGGGTTTCCAGGGCTGTTTGCTCTTCTGTGGCTTGGAGGGGAGAAAGGTGGCTGTGTCTATGTATCATGGACCTGGTTTGCTGACAGGAAGGTTTCTTTCTTTGCTCAGCATTAACACTTGAAGGTGCAGGAGCTCTTTGGGCATTAGTGTTTTATGGTTTCACAGGCTGGCTATTACTGCTTTTCTTTGTGGGTAGAGTGAGGGAGCTAGAGGGGCTGAGTGGTGAATGGCCCTTTGAAGGAAACCAGTCTTTTGGTCAAACCCCTATGGCCATGGGAAGAGCTGCCTGGACCTGGGGGAAGAGTCAAAGCCCCTTGGTAGTGAGGAGAGCAGGTGGTTTAGCTCTCAGGCTGGGTCTGGATCTTGCATACAAAAAGCCAAGGTTGCATGTGAAACCACACCCAAACATGACCAAATATGCAATGGCATATTTGCCTGTGCTCCCCCCTGCTGCTTCCTCTGAACCAAGAAAACAGGAGCTGTTAGTGTTCCCTGTGATGGATCCCTCAGCAGTAGCTTGGACCAGTGTGTGTCCTGTCCATGTGGTCTCTCAGTGGAGTCAGTGTATTCCTGTTCCCCCAGGGACCATGAGGAGGTTCATGGCATTAAAAAATGGAAGTGTTGGGATTTTCAGGCTGTGAACTCATCAGTAATGCCTTGGCTCTGGCAGGAGCAGCTCCCTGTGTGGGGCCCTGCAAAGGAGGAAAACACAGCAGAGAGGGCAGCAACATATCTGGTTCTGGTTTTTCTTGTATGAACAGAAGCTGTTTTGGAGTTCCCTTGCACCACCTCTGTACAGTGCTCTCAGTGTGCTTGAGCCCCAGCACCAAATGCATCTGCCTTCTGACAGGGAAGGGGCTCTCCTCAGCTCTTGCCTGGGGGAGCAGGAGCCCTCTTCATGGTGACCTGATGGCTTCCAGCCTTCAGCCACAGGAATGAGTGATTAGACTTGCAGGTGACTATTTCTGGGCAAGAAACCAATGGTTTCATCCTCCAGGCCATCAAAGCAGACAGTTTTTTCAGGGCAAAGAGGGGATCCAGTTTGGTGCAGATCTCAAGGCGGTAGTGCAAGGAGCCTGTGATGGGAGATTACCTTCTCTTTTGAAGTCACCATCAGCATGTCAAGTAGGACTGAGAGACTGGAGTAAATTGGATGTTTTTCGGCATGGAGATGAGTTACAGTGCAGTGCTTTACTCCTTACCACTGCTCCACTGTTGTGTGTTACCCAAAAGCCTTTAGGAATGTTCCTTCCTGGTTGACCTGTTTCAAACATGACGCTGAAGCAGCACACAGTGAGGTAGCTCAGCAGCCCCTGTCAGCTGAGCAATCCCAGCCTCCTGCCAGGGAGTGAGGCCATTAAAACCCAGTCTCCTCTGGGAGCTGATGGTCTGATAGGGGATATGGAAGGAGTGTTGCTTTCAATTTCCTTTTGATCCTAATGAGCCAGTGTGGGAGACTCAGATGGCTTGGCTGTGTTGGGGGCTGTTAACTCCAGCACTCAGAGCTGCTCTCAGGTCTGCTTTGCTTCTCAGTTCTAGGAAATGGAATAAAGAGAAAACCACTTAGGAGGATTTTAATCAGAACTTGGCAGAAGAACTTAAGGAAACCCAAGAAATCTTCTGACAACCGCACTTCACGCTGAGATTGCCAGTGAATGGGAAGGGCAAAGACAGGGCCTTGGCTCAGGTGGGTTGGGTTTCTTCTGGCTCGTTTAATGGGATGCCATTAGCATTCCTGCCCTCCCTGGCTGGGAGGGGAAGGGGAAAATAAACCTTCTTCAAAATGTTGGAGACTTGTCAGCTGCAAATGAGGCTGAATCTTCTGGGAGTAGATGATGAAAGTCATCCCAGACGTGCTGGAGATGGCCAGCATGGTTCAGGAGGAGGAGTTGGTGTAATTTTTACTAATAGTGGCCTTGGAGTTTGAGGGAATCTTGTGGTATGGTTGGATTTCTTCAAGAGGTTGATCTTGGCAGGCCGGAGAGGTGGGTCTGTGTGAAGCTCATGAGGTTCAGCAAGGCCAAGTACAAGGTCCTGCCCCTGGGCTGGTGCCATCCCTAGCACAAAAACAGGCTGGGTGGAGAATAGATTGAGCACAGACCTGGGGATACTGGTGGGTGACAAATTGGATGTGACCTGGCAACGTCTGCTTGTAGCCCAGAAAGCCAACCTGGTCTGCATCTAAAGGAGTGGATCTGGCAAGTGGAGGGAGGGGGCTCTGCCCTGCTCAGGTGATACCCCACCTGCAGAGCTGCCTCCAGTCCAACATCAGAAGCTGCTGGAGTGAGTCCAGAGAATGCCGTGGAGATGCTCAGAGAGCTGGAGCTCCTCTGCTCTGGAGCCAGGCTGGAAGGACTGGGGGTGTTCACCTGGAGAAGAGAAGGCTCCAGGGAGATCTCAGAGCCCCTTCCAGTGCCTAAATGGTCTCCAAGAGAGCTGGAGAGGGACTTTGGACAAGGGCCTGGAGTGCTAGGACAAGGGGAAATGGCTTCCCCCTGCCAGAGGGCAGGGTTAGATGGGATATTGGGAAGAAATTGTTTCCTGTGAGGGTGGTGAGGCCCTGGCACAGGTTTCCTGGAGAAGATGTGGCTGCATCATCCTTGGCCATGTTCCAGACCAGGTTGGATGGAGGTTGGAGCAGCCTGGTCTAGTGGAAGGTATTCCTGCCCATTGCAGGAGATTGGAAAGAGATGAGTTTGAAGATCCTTTCCAACCCAAACTGGTCTGTGATTCAGTGGTGCTAAGCTGTTGCTGGTGAGTGCTGTTGGGAGTGAGAAATCTGCTATGTGGTTCAAAGCCCTTGTGGATGATGTCTGGTTTCAAACTAAGGTGTGTGAGGAGTGGACAAACCTGTTGCTGTGATGGGAGATTTCATCAGCTCTCCAGATCCTCACTTAGAGCTGATGGCCAGTTTCCCATAACATCTTCTTTGTCCAAGTTTCTTGTCTCAGCTGTAAGTCCTTTTGTAAATTGTTATTTTGGAATATTTGATTAAAAATCCATGGAGTGGTATGAGTAGCTTGATCATTTAGGGACAGGAGAGTTGCAAGAGCAGTGTGTGTCCTGCAGCTGGGTAACCCAAACCAGCTTTTGTTTTCTGATTCCTGGGGAGGGAAGCATGTAGTTCTGGTTTATGAGTGTGGGCCTGGCAGGAGCCAGAAATTGCTGAGCAGACCACCCCCCCCCCCCACCCCCCCACCAAGTTGTGTTTATTTGTAAAGGGCTTTTCAAGACTGCATTGTACCACTGCCTTTTGTTTTACTGATATTCCAGCATCTGGACTGTTTTCCTAAATGTGCTTTCATCCAAGGAGAGAGATTAAGGGAGTGAGAACTGTTCTGATAAAGCTGCCAAAAATAATCTTTGCTTGAGACTAAGTATCACTCTCAGGACTTTGTCATGTAAAACAATTTGTGGGTGAGCATGAAGAGCCATCCTAGGAAGCCCCAAATGCTCCAGATTGTTGTTCCTGCTGGGGGGTTGGAGGACTATAAATTTTCCACAAGAGTGTTTGAATTTGTCTCGTGCTGCCTGAGGTGATCTAATAGCAGTCAGGGAAGTTTTGGGAGTTTGTGGCTGAGTGACTGAATCCCTGAGAGTAAAGATCTGCATGCAGTGTGGTCGGATTGATGGGAACACTGCTGATGCACACATCCATCTTCCTCTCACCCCACAATGGATTGCTCATGGATGGGTTGTCATCTCCTGTGACGAGCTGATGTAATGAGGGTGATAACTGGTGTAACTTTAGGTGTTGAGGATGTGATGGTGGCAGTGTGATGCAGATAATCCGTGAGGTTTTGTATGAATATCCATCTGAAAGTAGGTTGGTGCCGCATTGGAGGAGTTTGGCTCTCAGCACCTGCCGAGGTGCCGAGCTCAGCAGAGCACAGCAGCCTTAATGCTGCCCCCTTTGTCATTTTCCTTCTGGCAGTGTTTTTGCTAAAAATCGCATGTCCTTATGCTGTGACTTTGTTTGACAACTTGTGCAGTGACAGGGAGCTGAACTTCTTCCTTGATGAGATATGTAGGTACACACAGCATGTGTTCTCCAAACTTGCGTGGCCCTGAAGCAAAATATGGTTTGGATGCCATCTGCTTCCTAAAGGGCAGAGTTAGAGCTGCTGGAGGAAGCTTAACACACTTCTATGGGCTGTATGTTACCTCGTGCCTCTCCCAAAGGACCTGGGATTGGCTGCTCTGGGTCAGTTTAGTTAATTCACAGTCAACAAGGCACTATTAAAATATGCTCATAGGAGGACTTTCTCTGAGACTCTTGGCTAGTGGCTTGTGTATCCCACCTGGGAATCACACCATGGCCTGTAAGCAGGTGATTGAAGTCATGACCTATTGAATATCCTGAGTTGGAAGTAACCCACAAGGATCATGAAGTCCAACTCCTGGTAGGCTTCACTCCATAAACAGTTATGGTATTAACCTGGAAGGGACAGTGTTGGTGGGATAGTGTTCCTACTCAGGGATTTCTCTTGGCTCTAGAAATAGAAACTCTTTAAAGCACCATCAGAAAACATGATCAAAAACCACCTTGGTGTCTCTGCCTGCAGAGCTCCTCATATTCCCAGGATGGCTGAACACATCAGTGCTGGCTGGGAGCCGTTCAGGTGCCTGCCTGGGGTCATGGTGCAGGATGGGGGCCCTGGCTCTGGAGACTCACTCAAGGGTTCCAGCTGGCTTGTGACCCAATGAGGCTGAAAGTAGTCAGTCTTCCATCTGGGCCAAGAATTTGTAAGGGTTTAATCACCCTGTCCTGGCACTGGGCTGGCACGCTCTTCCAGTGTCAGATTTACTGCTGTTGGCCCCTGAATGCCCAGTGCAGCTTGCTTTTATGGAACCCTGCTTGCTTTTATGGGACCAAAATTAACATCTCAGCACAGTTAGACTTCTTAGTATCATTTGAACGTCTGACACTGCAGGTCTTCAGCTGGTTTCTTACAGTGAGGTGATTGTACTGTGTGTGCTTTTGAGTGGAGTGTGACAAATTTGGTGAAAGTTTTGTCTTCTCCCTTACTCATATCTTCTCTGCACAGGGGAAAGGAGTCTTTTATCTGGGTGTACTTTTTGTGGCCGGGGCTTCACGTTCCTTCCTGAGCCATGTGTAGCCTGGTAGTGTTTTAGTGGGAAGAAACTAATGGCTGAAGCAGATGCCTGGGCTTCACCTTGCAGAGGAGATGGTTTGGGGGGAGTGGGGATGGAGAGGCTTGAGACTTGATGCCAAGTTTCATCCCTGAATCACTGCAGGATGTGGGATGCTGACATATGGATGTGAGTGCACTACCTGGAGAAGTTTGAAGGTGTCTCTGCCCATGACAGGAGCTTGGAACTGAATGAGCTTTAAGGTCCCCTCCAAACCAAACTTTTTTGTGGTTCTATAAGCTGAGTTTGGCTCTGGCAGGTGATCATTTCAGATCAGTGATGTCCTTCTCTGCAGGTCTTTGCCCCAGCATTGCCTGTCTTCTTGTTGCTTAACAGCTTCAGTGCCTCTGACATTCCCTGCTGTTGTCCTGGTGTGAGAAGCAAGAAAGTTGGAGGTGTGGTTCCATCTTAGTGTTCCATAGACTCACAGGCTGGTTTGGATTGGAAGGGTCTTTTAAACTCACCTCATCATCTTGCCATTGTCCTAAACCACTTTCAGCCCAGCCAGGTTTTAGGACCAAGCTCTCTGGATACAGATGGTATTTGGTGCTGATTTCTTGGAAGATTGGAGATCTCAGTGGAGAGCTTCCTCACAGGTTTGTGTTCAGCCTAAACGTAGGCACAGGAGTCTTCCTGCCTCCTTGTGCAGTCATTGGAGCTTTGCTGCTCCCCCAGGAGGTGTCCTGCCTGCTCCTGGCCACCCCTTCCTACATCGACGCTCGAGGGTTTGTGCAGCCATGTGGGGAATTGGGTCAGGGACATGATCCAATTAAAAGCTGTGCTGAGTGACATCGAAGGCAGGTTTTAACCAGGCAGTTTCCTGACAGTTCACAAATGCCTGTTGTTAGGAAAAGAGGGCTTTGGACCACAGCAGATATAAACAACCATGGGTGGTGGATTGTAGTGGGATGGTTTCTTCTGGTGGTGGTGCTGGTCCATGAAGTCTTGCTGTGTTGGTAGGTAACTGTAGAGACAACAAACCTGACTCCCACTTGTATTCTGGCTGGTGAGTCTTTGTTTTCTTCCCAGGGAGCCCAGTCTCAGTCCCTTGTGTCTGTTTTGTGGCTGCCATCGCTCATGGAGAGCCTCTCATCAGATGTTTCTCAGGCTCCTTCTCTTCAAGGGTGCAGCCAAGCACTGTGGTCACAGGGGAAGACTGGAACTGCACTGCACCCATGCCCATCCTCACTGCCTGGGGCGAAGGGGGGTTGCCTACAGTAATCCTGACTAATCCTTTAATCTGTATCAACACTGATAGGTATTAAAGCAGCAGATAAGGTTCAGACCATGGCTTGGACCGCAGCGATATCCCCACCCTCTTCCAGCTAAATCTGGGCTGATTGTGCTTTCTCTTAAGGGGACCGTGCTTGTTTGCTGAGCAGCTGCACTGGGTTGAGAGGGTGGATTAGCTGTTCACAGCTGGAACATGCCCTCGTTGCTGGGCTCCAGCCTGCCAGACAAGTCCATTGATCTGTCTATGTGTGTTCCTGGTAACCAGCATCCTGTGCTTCCTGGAGCAAACCCCTCCAGGTTCGTGTTCCTCTGGCAGTCAGGAGCAGATCTGTAGCCTTCTGCTTTTTATCTGTGTTATTCACCTGGATATAAGCCCAGTTCAGTTGTAGACACTTCACAGAGTTCTTAAGCAAGAGCACAAAGCTTTCCAGTGCTGTGGATCTGCAGTTCCTTGCTGCCTGCTGCTCACAGCAGGATTTCCCTCCTCCCCCACCTCCAGAGCAGGACTCCCATCACCACCATGTCCTTCCCCTCCAGACCTTCTGCACTCTCTTCTTTTTGGGCACCTTTACTCATGGCTGAGGTCTGTGATGTTCTCACTTGTATGGCTCCTGGGCACCTCCTGTTACCCCAGTGATCCAGTGCTGTGAAGGCAGGACTCCAGAGCTGCCTATCCCGTGTTTGGTGGGCACCAAACCAAGTTTGTTAATGCTGGGAAGAGCCACTCACTGTTGAGTTCACTGTGCAAAACAAACTGTCCCTATTGTTTTTGTTGTTGTAGGCTCATCCGCCCTTTCCCTGTCCTCTTCCAGCTTCTCCCCATGCTCCTGGGGTTGCTCCGAGTTTACCACCAGTTCCCTCATCAGCAAAGCCATGGTTAATCCTTCCCATAAATCCTTTAAGCTGTGAGCAAACAACCCCCTTCTTAAAATTCTAGCACGCAAGCTCGGCTGGGACGGAGCCTGGCTCACAACCCCAAAGTTTCATTTTTGTTCCCAGATTATCACCTCTGGTCCTTCCTGGTCCCAGTTTTGGCTGGCACTGCAGGCTTCTCGCCATGGCTGTGGAGCAATGGATGGCTCATGCATGTGTGGGGCCTTCCATGATATATCTGAGGTGTTAAAACATTCAGGTTCTGGATTACCTAATGAGGGGGTCCAGGTGTGTCAGGTGGTGTGAAATCACAGATGGGAGTATGTTCCTTAGGTTGCATGTGGGTGAAGTCTCACCTCTCTGAGGAGCCACCTGTCCTGTGGGACAGAATGTGTTGGCCCTGTTTCTTGCCTACATGAGCTCGATATGCAGCTGATGGGGCCAAAATGGGCTAAAAAATAAGAGTAAAGCTTTTTTGTGGTCATGCACCCAAACTCTGAATCTTTGATGTTTTGCTCTCCATCATGACTGTTTGGCTCTTTCGGGTTTGTTTGTTCTTCTTAAAACACAAGGTTGGGTCACTGTTTTGGGCTGTGTTTTCATTGGTGATTAGGTTATGAGCTTCAGGTATTGTACATCTTCTTTTGGAAAATCTCTGAATATCCCTTCCTTCAAAAGTTGACATCGTCCAAGGCATTTGGCAGAATCCAAGAGAACAAAAAATTGCTTTCTCAGAGTCTCAGTCCATGTCTTGAGTTTCTCTTCTGTGAAATTTGGTTTCTCCCTTAAAACTCCTGATGAAATACAGTTTAGAATTTATGGGATTCTCATTACAGAACTGTCATACAAGAACCACAAACCTTTTTCCACTGTTGATCCCAGTGGGAGGAAAGGCTCTGAGACTCCCCCAGGAGTATTGAATGGCATCTTGCTGCTGAGTGGCTGCATCTGGGGATTACTCAGTAAAACAGAAGGAAGGGGAAAAAAAGGTTAATGCAGTGTTGGCCGCAGGCGGCTCCAGAAGCTCGTGTCCTTCAGGCTGCCATGATTCAGCTCGGTGACTTGAGTGCAGGTGGTTCTCAGCTTATCCCTCAGGTCTGCCAGAGGAAAAGGGATTTGGAGGAAATACCATATTAAATCTAAATTTCTGAAAAATTGATTTCTTAAAATTGATTTTTTGGGGAAAAAGTGCATTTGTCAGCAGGGGCTAATTGTAAAAGGCACGTGGCTTGTGCACACAGCCCTATGAGCACCCTTTTTGCACAGGCTGTTTTCCTGCTTTTTTAGCTCTGCACCAGTGTCAGGATTCATGGAGCAGCCAGCTCTCTCCTGATGCCTGTAACACCACGAAAACCCTAGGGCCGATTGGGGTGAGTCGAGGTGGGAGAAGACCCACGGGCAGATGCCAGGCATCTGCAGAGCTGCTCCCATGAGCACTGCTCCTGCTGCCAGCTGCCATTGTGCTTTCCAGGAGCTCTGGTGAGGGTCAGCCTCCAGGCATTACATGCTTTCTTGCAGGCTGGTGTGATGATCACCTACCACCAGCAAGCATGGGCTTGAGCAAAAGCCGGTCACCTGGATCTACGGGGTTTTATTTATTATTATTATTATTTTTTTGCAAACAAGCTGGGTGATCTGCGCTCAGCTGTTGGCGCTGCATCCTGTAGCATATGACAGATAATCACCCTGGCTGCTGGCCCACGGAGGAGGTGAGGCTCCTATGGATGTGTGACCTGGGAAGGCACGTCAGCTCCATAAATCACTGCCTGCTGCTGCCCGTGCCTTGCGCCTTTCTTCAGCTTCTTGGCAAATTCAATATCTGCAGCGGGGCTCTGGATGGCTCCTTGCCACTGACTTGCATGCAGTCAGTGTCTGGGCAGAGCAAGGAGGCAGGGCAGGCTTTTGTCTAGTCCCCTCGTCCCCTTTAATGTCATTCCTCAGACAGAGAAAATAACTTGGATAAACTGCTGTCTTGCCGTGTTCCTTGTGCTGGGGAGCATGGCTCCTTATGGACACCAGGACTCCTGCCCAATCCTACTGATAATGGCCTGAGTCTTTAAAAGCCAGGGGTTGATGATAAAGGGTGTGTTTTCTGGGTTTTGAGGGCTGGTGCTCAGTCATGGGGTGCATCAGGTTTCTACTTCATGGGGGTTAAATTTACCCAGGTCTCCACTGCTCTGCTGTGCTCATTCCCAGACTGCCCTGGGAGCATCCACATGCTGGGAATGGGGTCTGTGCTGCTTAGCCTTTTTCTAGAAGCAGTGAAAGCATCCTTTGTGGGTGCCAAATGCCCCATTCCTGGAGGTATCCTCAGAGAGATGTCACTGCTGCTTGCACCCTGCTCCAGGACATGGGAGATGCTCAGCTAAAGGAACAGGACCCCAGCCCAGCAATCTCTGAGGATGGCAGCTGTGGAGACTGCCAGCACAGAGGGCAGAGAGGGCACTTGCTCCGCTCTGGGTGGGAAGGGAAGTTGCTGATGTGATGGAGAAAGGCTTTTTCCCTCTGCCAAGCTGCCTCCCACGTCTCTCCCTGCCTGCCTAGCACTGCCCAAGGCAGTGTCCTCGGCATGACTCCAGCTGCGTGCCAGCTCTGTCTCTTCACTTGCTCCTCTGGGATGTCAGTACTTCTCCACTTAGTTTGGTGTGTCCCCTTGGCTTTTCCCATGCTTGTTTATTACTAATTTGCCTAGCTAGTGTTCCCATATCCAGGAGTGTTCTTCAGGTCTCCTTCTTCCTCCTATCCCTTGGTGTTCCTCCATGTGAAAGGAGTGATTTCCAGGCTTTTTACCAAGTTTCAGCTGTTTAATCCCATTGAGCCCCTCCCAGCCCCAGGTCCTTTTCTAGTGCCCATGCAGCTTTTCTCAGGCTTTCATCCTTGAAGCCATCAGCTTCCTTCTCTGAGACACTGCCCTTCCAGCGCCAGTGTTTGGTTTTTAGTCTTCATGGCCAAGAAGCATCTCTGGGATCTGCTGTATCAACTGTGCCCCTCTCCTTTACCAGCAGCCTCTTAGAGGCCCTTGGGAAGCTCTTTGGTTGTCCCCACATGAGCTCTGTGATGTTTAGGGGACATTGCCATGGTCTCTGCTGAGAGAAGACCTGGGTGGTGTTCAGACAGGCACCAGTCATCTGCTTTGGCTTGGTAAAAGCCCGCATCAGGTCAGATGTTGGCAGAGATCCCAAATGATGGGAAGGGTGAGCAAGGAGGACTTTTGATGCCAACACCACTCTGAGCATAGGGGTTGCACAAGTATCCATCCATCCATCCATCCATCCATCCATCCATCCATCCATCCATCCATCCATCCATCCATCCATCCATCTACATCTTGCCTTCATACACACTTTCCTGCTTGCTCCTGGGTGTTGTAGAGCTGTACAAAGCCCTGGTTCTCCCCGGCCAGTGCCTGCTTTCCTAGCCCCAACCTGCAGACCTGCAGCTCATTAGCATGTCCTAGCCATCCCAGAGCTGCTGACTGGCACGGTGGGAACCTTCTCCCTCTGTCCAGACAACATCTTGTGTGATTATTATCAATAAAAAGCTGTTGTTCCTTTTCCTCAGGTATGAGCGGCAGTAGAGGATGTGTTTGGACATGCTGCCTGTGTGTTTTCAGGAGAGACGGTGTGATTAAAGGTCATATGGGTTTATTACAGACAGAAATGCATTTTGGCTGCTTCAGGCTGGAGTAGAGGTATCAAAAGCTGTTGGACAACCAGCTGTTGGTTCTGAAACTGCCAGAGTAGGCTCTGGAAGACTGTCCCACTGGTAATGAGGAATGTCTCTTACAAGGTTCCATTAGATCACGACACTGAGCAAGTGGCATTCCTGTGGGGGGACTCTGGTGTCCTGCTTGTCCTACTTACCTTGACTTTGTACTTTTGTTGTTCTTTTTTTTGTTTTAACTCGCCAAGATCCTGGACTATAAAAAAGAGTTCTATTACTAATTAAGATTTAAATGCCAAGAAGCACTGGGACTGTCTTCCCAAAGAACCTGAAAATGTGCAGCTGTGGGGTGGTGGCTTCCCCTGTGCTAAGGACATCCTTTTTATGGATGTGACCCCAAACCCCCAGCATTTCTAGGTCTAAATGACTCTTTTATCAACCCTCGAAGCCAAATATTGGGCATGGAGAGCCCTGGAGAGGAGATGTGGAGCTCCCTGATCCCTTCCCACCTCTCTCCGAGGCAGGAGGGGAGGTGGAGGAGATGGAAACATGCACCCTGCAGGTTGTTGAGCCCAGTGCTGGCTCCTTGTTGACTTTTCTTGCCTTGGAGGAGCTCTCTGCAGCTAGGGCCCTTTGCATGCAGGCAAGGGGGTGCTTAATGACCACTGTGGGCTAGTCCCTTCCTGAGCTCATGGCTGCTTTCTCAGGCCAGCTGGGATGCCTGGGGTGCAGCACTGGCTCCCCATTCCTGCCCTCTATTTATGCCCCCCTTGCTGGGTATAAAAACCTTCCAGGCTCTGATTTGTCTTTCCAAACAGGACTTGTGTTATCCTCCATGGTCTGCCTGTTTGAGCTGGGAGCACCGCGGTCCCTCTGTGGCCCCCAGGGGAATGGTTGAATTTTAAAAATGCATGGTCAGGTTTGGGTCTGCGGTGGCCTGCAAACCCCAATACTCAAGCTTAGGGCTGAAACTTCCTTATTTATTATTATTCCGCTCTTCCTCATGCCATTAGGATTTCTCTACCATAGTTGGCTGGTAATTTGAAGAATCAAAGAAATTTTGGCAGGGCAAGAAATGAAATTTATGGAGATCCGGGCTAGCTTATGATGGGTCTAACTCCAGCAGTATCTTTGCCTTATTTTAGGGATGCCAGCTAAAAATCCACTGTTGATTGAATATAAACTTGGTCCTGCTACTCCCTCATCTATGTGCCCACCAGCCCCTGGCATCTCATTTTTACATGTCTGTGTGCTGTCTGAGGTGCTGCTGGGTGGAAGAACGCATAGTGACTGCTGGCATTGGATGGTGTTTTTTCGGTGGTGACTGTTTTCTCTCCCATTTTGCTTTGTTTTGTGGCAAAGAGGAACAATTTCTCATTAGCTGGAATTTGGTGACCCGTGGGTGTCCCAGCATATAGCCTGAGAAATGTGAGGTTAGAGGCTAAAAACCTTCCTGGAGCTTAATTGGACTAGCAGAAAGCTTCAGCCGTGGGTGGTGTCAGCATCCATCCCTGTTTGGTGGAGGCTGATTTGGATTTCAGTGCAAGCTCTTCCCCTTGGTGTGGTCCAGAGGAGCTGATGAAACAGCTACTTGAAGCTATTTTTCTATTTTTATGTGAAGTACTCTCAAGGAGGAGCATGGCTGCGAGCGGCACAGTCCTGTGATGTGAATCACGAAGCTCCCTCTGCTCCCTGAGATATGCTGATTGCCCCACTGTGGTGCCACTGCTCCCTGGCTGTAGGTGGCCTGCAGGTGATGAGTTACACTCTGGCTTGGCTCTGGCTCAGCTCCTCTTCTCCCTGGCTGCTCAGTTTCCCTGCAGGGAGTGATCGATCCTCCCCAGCCTTGCTGCTCGACCGCTGGCGGCTGCTGGTCGTCAGCACAAAACCTGCCAGGTGAGACCTTCAGGCATCACAGCCCAGCTGTGTCCAGCAGCCAGGCACTGGCTCCCAGAGGAGCACAGGCTCTGCCTCCTCCTGGCAAATGTCCCTGCCCGCAGTGGGGGCTTGGATCTAGATGAGCTTTAAGATTGCTTCTAACACAAACCAGTCTGTGATTCTGTGATCAGAGCAGAGGCACCAAGAGGCATTTGAGCCAAAGACAGGAAAACTGCTTTTCGTCCTCGAGGCTGGATTAAAGTCTGGAGTGAGGGTTGGTGGTGGAAGCCTGTGGGTTCACGTGGAAAGCTCACTCTTGCTTCTGTTGCAGCTCATCTAGATATTTTATGGCAATATGAGCACATGTTGTGCTGCTTTGGGGTCGGTGCCCGGGCACTGTTCTGCGCAGGGATAGTGAGGCAGCGTCTTGATTTCAGTAATTAATAAAACCTTGGGAATTGGCTTTAAAAACTTCCTGTGGAATTTGCTGTGTCCTGCAGGCACTGATTCCTTCATGTTCCTGATGGACATGGGTGCAAACTGTTGCTTGAAGGGTTGGGATGAGCCCAGCATTTATTGGCCAGAATAGGAATATTGACTTGTGCTGTTTTAAAACCAGCATGATTGAAAGAATTTGCTGAAAAACTGGGGTTTGGAGAGTGGGGGTGATGCAGTCATGGGACACAGCAAATTTGTCATTCCTGTGTTAGCACAGGTTTCCGTCCTGTGTGCTGGGAGACAGAGGCACATTCCAGACACCAGTCCTCTCTCTGTGGCCACTGGTATGAGACACATGTGGTGACACCATCTTCCTCACCCACATTCTTGTGTATCATGTGATTAAGCTCATTTCTTGCTCTCTCTTCTCTTGTAACCTCCCCATCAGGCCATGGAACAGAGCTGGCTTTGTGTCTGGAAAGCACCAGGATCTCTCCTGGCAACTGGAGGAAAACCTACAAAGAAGAGGAGATGAGAGCCAAGTGGGCGGCTTCCTAAACGTGCAGCCTGCAGGGGCTGGGACGTGCACATCATACCAAAGCAAGTTTTTAATATTAAATAGATGGAAGGAAGATGTCTCCTTTTGCCTGAGGGATAAATAGATCTGAAACTCATCCTAGACTTTGCTGCTTGTTGCATCTGAAATATGTGTGTCTCACCCTGGAATAGAGCCTCTCCAGGAGCTGCCAACACCTGGCTACAACCCATGTGTAAAAATGCTCTGGTGTTCGTGGTGTATGTGGGATGTGATGGAAAGTCTCTGGGAGAAGCATCCAATGAATGGATTTGCCTCTTTTTTCCCCAGTCCATAGCTATGTGCACCCCATGGTCTGGACATGGTGCTTCTCATGGTGCCCCCAAAGCAAGTGTCCCAGCTGTGGTACTCTGGTGCCCTCCCAGTGCTAAACCTCCTCCAGGAGCTGTGTGGGTGCTTCAGGAGGTGCACCCTGCTTTGCAGGGACTGAGCATTGTCTCCTTCCCTCCCACCCCTTCCCTAAACAAATTTTACAGTTGTGAGCCCTGAGCACTTGGTTTGGCTTCTCATCTGTGATCCACAGGACCTTCAGGACCAAATGCTGTTTGTAGCCGTGGGCAGACAGCTTGTTGTGCAGGAGAACTGCTTAGAAAACCCTCCATCTTGCCACTGCCATTTGTTGGGAGATGGGTGGGTTAAGAGAAGGATTTTTTTTTTCTTATCTACTTGGCCATGAACCTCCTGGTCCAGCCATGGAGGTGGACCATAGAACTAAAGCTGCTCTCTTGTCAGAGATGCTTGTTATCATGGTCGCAGTGTGGAAGAACATCAAGAAAAGATAACTCTGCCAAAATTTAAGTAAAACCCTGCCAAAACCTGGCAAATCTAATCTGAACTTGGGCAGTTCCAAAGCTGCTGTATGTTGGCTCTCTAAAAGGAGAAGGGCTGCTGCTGTGTCTTGGGAAGACCTTGAATGTGACTTGTTGGGGATTCGAAGCCTGGCACGGGGTGGATCTGGGGTGTCAGCAGCATTTAGGAGGTGCTGTGGGGAGGTGATGTATGTTGTATGATATTAATGGAGGGTTGTAGGAAAGAAAGAAGGAGCAGAGCAATGGAAGGATGAAGGATTTTCTCACTTGGAAAATACTGGTATACTTAGGAACAATTTCCCTGCCAGAAAGCTGTGGCCAATGTCTGCTTTAAACATTCCTCTCATTGATTCATCCCATTTTCTCCTTGCTCCTCTGCATCATCCTCTGCGTAATTCCTCTCTCTCCTTTGATGTTTTCATCCCCCATGTATTTGTAGATTATGTCTGTGTCCCCACATAGCTGTCACTGAACCAAGCTATCCATATTTAGCTCTTCTAATCTCTTCTTCCAAACCAATCCTATCAGCCTGTTATTTTTGTGCCTCTTCTTTGAACTTCCTTCAGTTTGTCTCTTGTGTCCTTTTCTGTCATGAATGGACTAGTGAAAGGTGTCCCTGCCCGTTGCAGAGGGATGGAATGAGATAAGTTTTAAGGTCCTTTCCAAGCCAAACCACTCTGGGATATTAAGATGGCATCTTGGAGATGATCCCCTCTAGGTCACTGAAAGGATCACCTTGGGGTGGTGCTTGACTGTTTTATGTATGTCTGTAACTCCATATTCCCCCAGTTTTCTTGCACAAGGACTCTGAATGTGTGTGGGACTTGCTTTTGGCCTTCTTTGAAGCCTTGGAGGCACAACCCAATGCCACAGCTTTAGCTGCTGTGGAAGGTCCAGCTGATTCACAGCTTGGTTGATCAAAACACCCCCAGACAAAGCCCATCTTTTACCCCACACTCCATCTCTTCTTTCTCAGCTCTGCTCTGAAAACACCAGGGCCTTTTACCACATCATCTCTTGTGCTTTATAAGTGTAAAAGTTGGTTTCTTAGTGGTGTAATAAAACCACATTCCTGCACGTGGTTGCATTGTCTACCATGGGTCCGCAGTGACAGAGTGGTTGTGGTGGCTTTGTCCATTCTCACCTGGAAGTGGGCACTGGCTATTGGGATGGATGTGGACAAAGCTGGTCCCTGGACTGTGCACCAAGCAGAAGAACCCATTGTAGATGAGACAGGTCTGAGGTCAGCTCATTTTTACTTCAAGGCTTGGATCCATCTTCTCCCTTCTACATTTACAACAATCCAATTTTGTACTGAAATGATTTGTAAATCCCAAGCTGTCTCCCCTCTGACTGATTCCTATATACTGCAGCTTTTCAAAGGTAAGGACTCTGTGCCTGGATAAGCATTAATTAAGAGTGATTGAATTATTAATGCTGAGAGTTTGCATGTAGGGTTGTGGGTGTGTGTGCACACGTGGCTGTGCCCTGACATGAGTTGCTGGAGGCCTAGCAGCCACATTGTCCATATTTTAGGGGTTTAGATTGGTGAGACTGAGGTAGAGGAAAAAATGGGAGAAAAAACTGAAGGAAAAGTTGAGGCAAGCAGGTGGAGCTCTCCCTAACAGAGAGCTGAGCTGCTGTGCCAGCTTCTTGTGCTCAGCCCTGACCTACCAAGTGTCAGCTTTGGCTTGCAGTCCTTGGTTGGTGATCCTCGCCAAGGTTCGTTGGTAACTTTTGTGTTCTTGCTGTCTCCAGGAGTCTGCTTTTCCAGCCTCTTTCAGACACATCTCTTGATCTGTTGGAATGGAGATTCCAAGCTCTGCAATATGGTTTTTGTCCCTAGGCCACCATCCCTAGGGTGGTGGGGCCCGTGCTTGGTGCTCAGGATGCTGGCCAGTGTGCTATGTAGCACAAGGCAAATCCTGTAAGCAAGTTAAAGCCACTTGCCATGAAAATCTTGCTTTTTCATCTGATTTCTCATGCCTGCCTTGCAGATTAGAGTTTTAGGGATGTCTGTAGTTTGTCTCTTTCAGCCTCTGTGTCATTTGGCCAGGTTTGTGGAGCTGGTGGTTATCAGATGGCTCTTAACAGTGGCTGGAGCTGCCAGTGGTTTGTGAAAGGTCTCATAGATTTGTAGCCTCCTTCCAGGAGATTGATGCACTGAGGCACTGTGAAACCTTTTATGTTCTCCTTTGCCTGCTTAAATGTGCTGGTCAGCAAGTGCTGTTAATGGCAGCTATTGAGCACTGCTCGGATCCTCGGGTGCAGCTGCCTTTGGTGGAAAGAAAATAAGCAAAAGCAAGACTTTCCCTCACAGTGGTTCTTCCACATAGAAACCTGACTTGCAGCAGACATGGCTGGTGTCAGCAGTGCAGGGGATGCTGGAGGATGGAGATGTAGGAAGCAGCAGTACGAGAAGCCAACCACGCATCTGTGATGGTTGGCTGTATTGACAGAAGGGTGGGTACAGGTTGTGGGGCGTGATGAGAGACCTGGATTCCCACTGGGAAGTCACTTGCTGTCATCAGAGCTTTTCTGCTCAGGCCGCACTGCCAGAGGTGAGGATGGCTGGTGACCATGGCAGCAGCAGTGCTGAAGAAGGAGCTGAAGGCTGGGTTGGTCTTTGTGAAGGATTCTTGTAGCTATCTGTGGTCAGGCTCTGTGTTTCTAATAGTCTCTGCTCTCCCATGACCCAGATGCATCTCCATTGCTTTTCCACATGGGATCTTTCCCTTTTTCCCACAAACTGAGCTGCTTCACATTTTGATTCAATAAATGAGGAGACCTGTGGCCTATCTGTGGGATATCAGTGCTTGATGATGGCTGAACGGAGACCCAGTGACATGTGGTCGGACCGATGCACAGAGGTCCCAGCTTGGATTTCTTTCCCATGTCTCTCACTTATGTCACCTGTCCCCTTTCATCACTGCTCTTCACTACTTCTCTCCTGCTGGAGACACCTTTTTTTCCCTTCCAGGAGCAGATCTGATAGTCTTGTAAGTGGTTGGAGCAGGTGACTGGTGCCAGCACGTCTGCCTTGGATACTATTCCTGGCCTTATTGAAGACACGGTAATATGCAAGACTGTGCCTCTGCGGTGTCTGCCTCCTCTTGATCTCAAAACGCTGCAAGCACTGAGATAAGACAGGCTGTGTTCAAGCAGCGATTTTATTCCCCTCTCCTCTGCAGAGAGAAAGCAGCTCCTCGTAAGTCATGCTGGGTTGTATTTGCATTTCTCCAGCAGTGTGGCTGAGGTTGATAGCATCCGGCTGTCTGCATCAACTGGGTACTTGGATCACTGGCATGGTGGGAGGTTGTACTTCCAGTGTCACTGGATGGGATGTCTCACCCCAGTATTCCCATTAACTGTGACCAGCTCTGGTTTTGATGGTGCTGGTGGTGGGGCTGTGAGCTTTATGCAAATAATTCTCTTCCAGGTTTTGGTTCCTGTGGCCCACTCACCTGTGGCCAGAACAGACTTCATCAGTCAGGTCTGCCCAAAAGTGCCCAGATAAAAATGAGTCTGAGTTGGGAATGTGCTGCCAACCCCAGCCTTGTGCTGCATTGTGCCATCCATTTGGCCACCATCTGCTCTGGCCATTCTGCAAGGACTTGCTGGCCAAGGAAGGTGTTTGCATGGATGGAGGCAAACTCCCTCCAGATGCTTGGCATGGCCAGGAAAGGACACAGAGGCACCTTTGTAGGTGGAGCATTCCCATTACACCATGGCATCAACAGCCCCACAGCTGGGAGATGCCATGAATCTCAAGTCTGATGGGTGGAAGCAGATGGTGATGAGCCATGGGAACAAGTTGTGAAGGAGAGTGGTAGGGAATTGGCCTCTCTTGGCATGTTTTTAGGTGGATGCTAAGAGCCCTGGGGCTGGGAAATTGGGACCTCTGCTCCTTAATACTCCTTACTTCCCATCTGAATTGCCTGGCTGTTTGGTGGTGGTGCTGGCCAGGAGGTCCCACGTTCGCTTGTCTTCTCTGGGGAGCGAACTCAGGGAGTGCTATGCTGAGTCCACTCCATTCTGGACAGATGGAAGCACATGGAAGCATTAATCCTTTCTTGTTTCATTTACTGCTTCTTGGTGAGGGAGTGCTGTCGCAAATGTCAGTCCCTTTTTCTTGGAACAACTGCCCTGTTGCCCTGTGGGCTCAGATTTGCCAACTAAGGAATGCGATCTATTCCCCAAGTGTTCCTGTGGCCTGTAGAAATAACTGGCTTTGTTTATTTGAGCTTGTGTTTATCCAGGGAGGGGAGACTTTAGTCTATAACAAAATCCTTTTTTCACATCTTGATGTCAGCAAACTCAACTTCCTGCTATAGCAAGAGGGGAGAGCAGTGGGCAACAGCATTGGGATCAGTGCCTCAGACCATGCTCCTGGCTCCATCCTTGGACCTGACGCTTGTGCCACCATTATTTCCCTGCATGTGGGTGTTTGCTGGAAGCTCTTGTTGGCTGCTTTCTTGCTGGAGAAATCCAGCCAGCAAACAGTCAGTGTTGAGTGGCACCTGCACTGTTTGGGGAGGGGATCTTCTGGAGCGGGTTGCACGTGGCCTGGAGTTAAGTACCTCCAGTGTGTTGGGATGATGTTGCTGGGGGCTGTGACTGGGAGCTCTGCTTGCAAGTGGATTTAAAATGGAATCATGGACATGGTGGGCACCAGAGCCAACAAAAGGGATTTTGTCTTCAGGCTCTGCATACCCAGCTTTGGGGGTCAGGTTGGAGAAGACTCTTCTATATTCCTTCCAAGGTCAGCAGAGGGGAAGAGGCACTGTGGTGCTGTGGTTTTGGGGTCTAGAGATGCCCACTGAAGATTCTTGCCACCTGAGTGGATCTGCTTCCTGGGGGTCTCTCACCAAGGACCTGGAAGCTAATGTTCCCAGTTCCTACTCTGAAAAAGCAAAGCTGTGGGGCATGTAGTGACAGACCAGGTTGAGCTGAGCTTATCAGTGACATGGGATGTGTTGAGAGCAGTGCTCCTGTGATGGAGCACCTTTGGTCCATGTTCTGTCTCCTGATACACACAGTCATGAGTTTGTGACTAGTAACAAGGCTTCCCCTTGTCTTGTCTCTGTGTCTGCAGGAGTGAAAGGACCTTGTAGGTGAGAAAAATAGTACATGTGCTGCATAGTTTTTTCAGGTGGGGATACACTGGAGCCTAGAATTATCTCAGATGCTTTGGTGGTCTCACCCTGAGTTCTGGCTGACAGATGGGCTGCAGATCTGAGGGTGCCCTACATCTTCACACCCTCTCTGCCCTTGGAAACTAGCAGGTATCTCTGCTAGTTGCTCTTCTCGGGGGTTTTTGCTTTTGGCTTTTATCACTCCAAAATGCATTTTTCTTGCCTGACTTTTATTATTGGGGACAAACCAAAATTCTCATAAATATGAATGGGTGGTCTAGATGGTCTAGGGAGTGACATTAAAACCAGTGGGGTGTTTTTATTTCTAGTTTGCCCTCTTCTCACTCTCTAATTAATAATTGCTGCTGTGATGTCCCCTGGAGGGCAGCTGATGCTAAGGAACCAGTGCTGCTAAGATGGCAGGCACTGCTCTGTGTGCATCTCTCCATGCCAGCACCCACTGCCATCCTTCCCTTCATGTGGGACCCCATTCCACCTTCCTGGGGGGCTGTAACGAGGGGTAGGTTTTAATTATCCCCCAGAGCCTGGCATCCCATGGCGCCGTTGGCATCACTCGGGACTCTGGGTGGATTTGCTTTTCCCCCAGCGAGCAGAGCCTGTGCTGGCCGCTGCCGCCCAGGCTTGGCTCCGTTCCACTTCTGTCCTCGGCGGTGGTGAAAGCACGTTCCTCGTGATGGGAAAGCCTCTGCCAGAAACACAAAGGGCTTTCATTAGGGGAGGCAGTGGCGGGCGGACACGGATGGCCAGAGCTGGCACACAGAAGCTTCACCCCATCTAACTCCCACAGGGGAGCCTGCAGACACACCAGGTTCCTCCAGCAGTCAGAGTGCAGCCAGTATTTAATCTTAGAGCTTACCCAGCATGAGAAGAGAAATAAATTTTATTTCTGCAAGGGGTATTTAGGGCCCAAAACTGGCATGGGGGGGGGGGTGGCCAGAAGGTACAAGGCTCATTTTTGGAGCCAGGGATCTCAGCCAGCACAGCCCTGGAGGTGATGTGAAACGCACTGCTATGGGGTGGGAGTGCTGCCCACCACCCCCAGGCCATCATTGCCCCAGGCTCCCTCTCTTCCTCCAAGGCAAAGAGCAGCCAGAGGAGCTACCCCATGATATGTAGGGCTCTCCCAGCTATCCTGCATCTCCTGACCTTGCTCAGTAAGCAGGAGGGTGAAAAGATCATGGCAACGGGAGATAAGGCACACATAGAGGGGGAGGTGAATTTTAGGGATTGATCCATATGTCTTTTCCTCCAGCACAGCTTTCAGCTTTTTTTGGTTGTGTCCCAATAGAGAGCCTCTGCTCCTGCCCTCACCCTTGAAGAACCATCCTGAACCTTTTTATTTTGCTCTGGAGCTTTAGGCAAGGGAGCAGGAGAGCCGCCTTGTCTCCCCATGGCTGCTGAAAGAGGCTGTTTATTACAGAGCAGGGTGAGATATGAAATCCCATCAAGCCGCCTTGCTTATTAGAGATCTCAGTGAGCTGCTTATTATGCACCATGGCATAATGCAGATTACGAATGTGACCGGGCGATAATTAGCAGAGCTGGAACTGTAATTAAATGCTCCTGAGCTGCGCTGTGGTTTCTGTTGCAGAGTGGAAGGAAGCTGAATGGTCTCAGCAGGTCTCCAACATGCACATGCAGCCTCCACTCCCTGGGCAATGGGGGCCAGTGATCCCTGCCACTCCCTGGGCTCTTCCTGCTGCCCACCCAAGCCAGGCAGCCCTGCTTGGTTCTTCCCTGGCTCTTCCTTTGCTGGAGACTGCTTTGTGGTTTGCAGAATGGGGCACTGAGGAGCCCCTTCAAAGGAGCCTCACACTTCCTTGGAGTACCTTGCCCTGGATCTGCTAATGAGGTTGCTGTGTTTTGTGGGGGGATTTTCCCATGGAAGTCTTTTGGAAGCTCCTCTGGCAGCCTTCTGGGGTGGTTTTGTGCCAAAACCACCCTTCTTGAATCCCATGGGGTGCAGTTGAGTCGCTGGCCCTATGGCAGCCTTGGAGGTGGATGGTCTGGAGATGGGCTCCTGGGGGGAGAGCTGGTTCTGTTGCTGGGAGATTGGAGGTGGTTGTGGATGACAAGCTGTACTGCTGGGGAGGGGACTGTGGGGTCCAGCCACTGTTGTTCGAGACCTCCAGGCCATCTTTAGTGCCAAGTGGGCTGCCTGTTGCTCTGATGAGCTGTCTAGAGAGAGGATGGATGCAGGACAAGGAGAGGGCTGCAGACAGAAAGTGCTTTGTGTTCTGCTGGAAAAGCAAATCCACTTGCCCTATCAGAACCAGGACGTGATATCCTCATCTCTGCTCCTCTGTCTAGAGATTTGTGTCACCAGGGATGTGGAGAGAATCTGTGGTTCAGGAGTTGGTGGGGAGGTGGGATGCTCGGGGCACTCGCTGTGGTTGTGGGCACTCTGTTGGGTGGGGCAGGCTAGGTTGGACATGCAAGGATCTGCTGGAGTTGCTTCCCTTGCTTGAAGGATGGAGATGTGTGAGCAAGAGAAGGAGCAGGCAAATTTGGCAGCTGGTCAGGACCAGGATGGGAGTCAGCAGCAAGGCTGGAAGGGATCGTGGGCTGGTGCCCGTGTCCACACTTGGTAACCACAAACTTGGGCTCTCCAGGTCTATTGTTTTCCCTCAGCAGAGTTTTAGGGGGTCTGGGAGTACAACTGGGTGCTCTAGAGGAGTCTTTGCCTGTTTAAAACTGGAACCCAGGTCAGCACTGGCTGCAGATGTGATCAGTTTCCTCATTCTGCTTCTCTTCTGAGGTAGCCCAGTGTCTAAAGATCACAAATGGTGAAGAGCAGAAGTCTAAGCTGAAGAGGAGCTGCTCGCCCCTTGCTGCAGGTCCTTGCAAGCCAAGCCGGGGGGTGGCTGGCCGTGGCTGGCTTGGCTGATGAACCCCAGAGGAGGAGAAAGTCTCCACCTTGCCTTGGCCAGCCACAGAATCAGCCCATCAGCCATCCTCCTCCTGACACTGCTGTAATCTGCTTGCGTGGCAGAGCGGCCAAGGACCTTGGCTTCTCAGCAGCAGGGTTGCTTGGCTGGGCTTCCACTTGGCATGTTGGCGTGTTGGCTTTCCAAGCCAGGCTCTGGCTGTGGGATCTGGTTTCTATGTGCAAAGAGAGCACAATTGCTGGATCAGGCTCTGAAGCAGATACTTGCATAGGGAAGAGGGATATGATCCAAGTGCCTGTGTCTGCAGGTGGTCACAAGGTAGTTCTGGAAGGAGAAGGATGTTGGTTTTCATGGGTGCCAGAGGGAGTCTACTACTTGTTTGTCCTGTCCTGCTGGTTGAGCAGAAGCTCTTCTAGTGAGCCATGGGGTCCAAAGTCATTGACTGCATTAACATCTGAGCCATAGCCAAGAGGCATCCTCACCGGGCATGATTACAGAAGCCGTCAGGGAAGGAACTTGCCACGAGCTCTTTCAAGCAGGAGCACAGATATCTCCTGCACCAGGACTTTTGGGTGTGATCTCTGTGACTACAGAGCTCCCCAGGGTTACATGGGTATGGGCACGCCAGGGCAGCAGAGCCCTGCGAGATCCTTGTCCTCTGATGGGGTGTGGGATGTGAACTGAAGGTGGCAGTCCTGAGCTTGAGGTTCTCCAGGAGTGTAAACGTCTGTTGATACTTGCTCTCCCTTCTGTGTTGCCAGCAGTATTCTTGACGGTGACCACATTTCTCTTTTTCCCCACAGATGGAATCTCCAGTCTCTACGCCCGCAGTGTTGCCCTTGCATCTTCTTGTCCCTGTCGTCAACAACGACATCTCGTCGCCGTGTGAGCAGATCATGGTACGCACCCGCTCGGTGGGGGTGAACACCTGCGATGTGGCCCTGGCCACCGAGCCCGAGTGCCTGGGCCCCTGTGAGCCTGGCACCAGCGTCAACCTGGAGGGCATCGTCTGGCAGGAGACGGAGGACGGTGAGTGTCACGGAGCTGCTTGCTCTCTGACAGCGTCACAGGGGAGCTGTGGCAGGCCCTTCCTTCCCGTGTCCCTGCTGTGTTGTTCTTTGGCATGTCCTGGGCTTTCCTGCCACCAGTTGGGTGGTCAGGACAGAGGAGCCGTGTGAGGGCAGTCCATAATCCATCCAGTAAAGGGAGTAATGGGCCAATACTTGCATCAGCCCCATGTGTTGCGTTATTCCTTTGCCCAGACAGCAGGCGAAAATCTAAGCTGCCATTTCTCTGCCCTTCAACAAGAGCTGACTTGTTTCGGAGGTGCCAGGGGAAAGGCCGTGCCAGCCGGCACAGGAATTCGACAGAGTTGACTTCATTTTTGCTTGGCAACCCGCAGGTCTGTCACAAAAACACTCAAACCCTGGGAGGTGGCAGAAGTCTCCTGCTGGATTAAAAAACCCCAGTGGAGCTCTCAAAATCGACTCAGTGGGAGATCAGCCTCTCGGCTCTCTTGCCAAGCCAATCCAATCTTTTTTTTCCACTGGAGCTCATCTCATCCGTGCACAGCTTGGTTTGCTTTCCCAGGTCCTTTGATGGGTTTTCATTGCTCTTGGGGCTCTGCCAAGGAATGCAGGGATGAATAGGTGGCTCAGTGGCCCATGGCAAGCGCTGGAACTTGGCCTTCCCTCTAGCCTGAGTGGGATGCTGGAGGTTTCTGCCTTGGGAGGCACAGGTCCTTGTGTTTGTGTCTGGAAGCAGAAACAGTCCTGAAGCACAAAGGTGAGAGAGGGCAGTGGTGGTGGTGGAAGCTGCTTGATGGGTCATCTCAGCCAGGCATCCATGTGCTCCTCTTGGACATCTGCTCCCACTCCTCCGTTGCTGTTCTGTGCAGAGAATGAAGCTGTTGGCCTTTATCCCAGCCACTCCTCACTGAGACTCTACTACTGGGTATGGAAGCTGAGCTGAAATCTCCATTCCCATTATTTGCTTCCAGTGAGGTTCTCTTCTTGTCCCATGCTTTGGGAAGGTGGGGGTGGGCCCAGTTTGCCTTTTCTCTCTTCCTACTGGCAAAATGGTTTTGAAACCGTGGTTGGCACAGGACCAAGTGCTGCAGTGACTGCTGATGTGAGCACCAAAGTTGTTCCCCTTGGAAAAAATATTGAGAAATAGCACCTGAGCTCTTTGGGAAGAGAGCAGTGGATCGACCATGCCAGGGAAGACTGGGATGTGTAGTTTGGGATGGGGACCTCCACACTCTTCCCCTTTACCATCGATTCCATATGGAAAAAAAATTCACCCGGATTGAGGCAGCTGGGAGCTGAAAGTGTGATTTTTCTGCTGCTCCAAAGCAGAAGAATGTCACATGTAAGACCTGTGAGAAGAAACACAAAACAGGAGAGTTCTGGAGTCCTGCTCTGTGCATCCCAGGGCCAGGGGATCTGCAGGGTGGATCTACTCCAAAGAAACCTGTAGAAGCACTCACCTCCCCAGCACTACGTGATCAATGTCTCCAAAAGCCTGGTCACTTTGTAGGATACACCACCTTCAGATGGGGAAACTGAGGCACAGCTGGGCTGGGTTTTGGGAGACACAGCAGCACAGAGGAGCATTGGCACCCTCCACTTGTGGGGCTCCCCCATCTCCCCAGCTCCATCAGCCTGCTGTTCTGGTGGGACTTCCTTCAACCCAAAAACTCTGAAGGTGCAGAATTCCCTGAAAATCCCAGGGCTGCTGGAGAGCCCCTTGGGCAACAGCAAAACTGATAAGTGCTTGGACCTTGTATGGTGGTTTTGGGTGGAAATCAGGAGAGGGTCACGGTGGCTGTGCCAGGATGGATGAATTTCACATCCAGTCCTGTACAAAAAGCCCTGATACTGCCTTTGGTCTCTTTGGTCTGCTGCGTGCCTTGGCTCCGGTCACATGGCATCTCTCGTCCTAGGATAGTGTATTTAGGAAGGGGAGAAAAAGCAGCCCCCATTCCCCCTCCCCCTGTGCTGTTTGGGGGCAGAAATGTAGAAAAAAAGTAAAGTTGAGCCTGGGAAGAAGCCAGGAGAAAGTGTTTTAAGGTTTAACTGCTTTATTTCTACCTACTCTGACTTGATCTGTAATAAATTAGTTTGCCCAGGGTGAGTCTCTTTTGCCCGTTACGGTAATTGGTGAGTGATGTCTCTCCACTGGGGGAGGTGACAATTATGCTGGACAGCCCCATGGTGTCCCCTGTCTCCTGGCAGGAGCATGGTGGCCATGAGCAGCTTTGGTGTTGTGTCACAAAGCCTGGGCACTGCAGGTCAGGCGGGATCTCTGCACATGGGCTGGGCTTATGGAAAAGCTGGAGCATCCTGAAAGTAATGCAGCTGGAGGGGAAATGACAGATCATTTTAAAGATGATGCAGCTGGGGATGGAAGAAGGGGCATCCCAAAGCCAGGGCATCCTGGAAGTGATGCAGGTAGAGGAGGAATTAATGGAGATGTCTTGGTTGAGCTTGGGGGATTTGTCTTTGGAAAGGGGGAAAATGTGCCCCACTAGAATGGCTCCTGGTGCACACAGCACCTTGTACTCCATCCCACTTAATCCCAGGATTTTCTCATACACTGCCTTCTGAATGGCAACTTTGCACCATCACCAACCTTTAATTTTTCCACCCAGGACACAGCTCTGATGTGAGCACTTGGTGAGCAGGATGCTGAGTGGTTTGCACCCAGATTTGGGTGATATTGATTCCTTAAGAGTTTTAGAGATGTCACCTTCGCATGAAACCAGGTGGGGTGGGAGTTACCCAAGTGGGATTCCTTCTGTTCAAGAGCATCAGCATTACTGGAGATGTGAAAACATTGCTTCCTCACTGCTGCCCTTGTCATGCCTGCTCATCATCCTGCCGTGGGAGGGGGACACAGTGGGTGAAAAAAGCTGCTTAGGATCTATCCTGGGGTTTAAATTGTCCTGGGTTATTGTTGGAGGATTAGGAGGGGATTTGGTATGATTGGTTGCAGTGGGTTAAATATAGGCTGGTGCGTGTTGGAGGTCTGGCGTTCCAACAGGGAAGGAGACACGGTGCCAGCTTCTTTTGCCCCTTCCTCTTTCATCTCTCTCTTGTGACTGTGGTGGTCGGGATGAAAATGCCAGCACTTCTTTCTAATATCACACACTGACCCCGGGATGCAGAAGAGACTCTGGTGGTTTGCTGTAAAAACCGTTCTTGCCATGCAATTAACTTCCAGTGACTCACGTGGTCTTCTCTGCCTTCAGAGGGATTGAACTGGCAGGGGGATCAGAGGGACTGAGAGGGATGGGGCCTGGGTTAGTGCTGCGTGTTCCTCAGTGGCTCCTAGGTCCTTAGACAGCTCCTGGGAGGATCCCACAGCAGCTCCCCAGAGGTGTCTTGGGAATGGTGGGGCTGGGTTGGGGTTCAGGAGGCAGCCAGGAGCTTCTTTGGATTTTAAGGAAAGGGGGACAAGCTCCTGCCTGCCAAAAACTGCTGCATTAGGAAGAAGGGAAGGCCACATGCCATGTGCCCTCTTTGGGATGCCTGGAACCATCATCCCACTGTTCCCACTGATCTTTCCATGCATGGGGCTGTGGGTTCCCAGCAGTTGGTTTCTCCCTCAGGTTATCTCCATCCTCTCAGCCTGGCCATGTCTTTGTTAAGGCAGGTCCCCAGCACCTTTCTCTGATGGAGTCTTGCTCACTGGGATGAGCCAGTTGTGGCTCTTGCCATGTGCTGGCACCATTTCTTCCCATGATCTGCTTGCAACATTTTCCAGGAGGAAAAGGAAAAAGAGAAGGTCTGCATTTCATTTCTCTTTCTGAAGGAGCCCCACGTGTCGGGCCTTGGCTCCATGTATTATCCATGCTGAAGCCTGCAGCTGGCTGCTGGCATAGCACAACGGGGGATGTGGGCTGAGATTTATAAACATGCTTCAGGCGCAGCTGCTCTGGGCTCCCTCGGCTCCATCCATCTCCCAGGGCCGTATATCTTGCTGCACTCATCAACCCTTGCAAACGTGTTCCCGACTTTTACCTTGCTTGGATAAATGTGCCTGGCACAACACACTCTGCTCCAATGATCTGTGGCAAGGAGAAGACACCACGATGCTGAAGGGTGCTGTGGAGGACCCCTCTGCTTCCCAGAAGAGGTGCTGAGGGTCCTCGGCCTTGGCGTGGGTGTGAGCCAGGCAGTTCCTCTTCTGAATTAGTGTGGAAAAGCTGAAACTCCAAGGTTTTCTGAATGCCCAGTGACTTTGCTCCATGATGGGAGGCTGTGGTTCCATGGATGCTTCTCCAGATAGAAATACAGGGCAGAGGGATTCCCGTGTAGGTGCTGAAGCCCAGGGCAGGAGAAGGTTATTCTGCCAGGATTGGGTTTTCCTGCCAGGGACAGTCGCCTGAGCAGGAATGCTGGGCTCAGCTTGCCATCTAGTGGCAGTAGCAGCTTTTTCCGGAGAGTGATGAGGATCATGGCCGTGCTGGTTCATAGTCCTGCTGGGGGGTCTGCAGCTCCACTTTGGGGTCCACAGCCTTGCTAGGAGCTTTCTGCATTTCCCCCAGGGTCTTCCCAGCTCTTTCTCCCTGGAGATCACATTTCCTACTCTACCTGAGCACACATGGATCTTCAGGTTCCCCCTGAAGGGCTGAAATCCCACATCCCTTTCGGGATCACCGGGTTTTAACATCCCATGAAAGTAGGGAATGGGAAGTGAGGTTAGGTTAGACATACCAAGGGAAGGGATGAGCTGGAATCTCCAATTCCCATCTTGGTGCCCCTCCAGCCCCGAGCCCAATGTTTCACCTCTTCTCAGAGCCCATGACGACTTGTCCACCCTCCTTCAACTCTAGAGCTAATCTCTTCCTCCTGCCTGTCTTGAGGGGCAGGTTCCTGGCACTGTGGGATCACATCTGGCCCTGTCTGACCCTTTCCCCTTGCCTTGCAGGGATGCTGGTGGTCAATGTCACCTGGAGGAACAAGACGTACGTGGGGACACTGCTGGACTGCACGCAGCATGACTGGGCACCTCCCCGGTAAGTGGGTGGGGGGCTCTGGTGGGCTCCTAGTGCTGAGGGCAGATCTGGCCCTGTATGGCCCCCAGGGCACCTGGGACACTCTGCCCTGTGCCCATGGGGCTGCCCACAGGGGTTGGCATCTCCGCCTTGCCCAACCCAGCTGCTCCCATGACTCTTTGCCCCTGCAGTCACATGTCCCTTGTCCTGGGGACCGGAGACGTTTTGGCACATCCCAGGGGACCTCTCTGGTTCCTCTTTATCGGTCAGTGGGGAGAGAAGTCTATGGGATTTTTAGTGAGAGGAGTAAGGGTGTCCCCACTGTGCCTTGGGGACAGCACAGCCATCTCTCTGTTAAAACCTCTGTGTCCTCCTGCCTGTAGGTTCTGTGACTCTCCCACCAGTGACCTGGAGATGCGCAACGGCCGGGGCAGGGGCAAGCGGATGCGCCCCAACAGCAACACGCCGGTCAACGAGACGGCCGCTGCCTCGGACAGCAAGGGGACCAGCAACAGCAGCAAGACCCGGGCGGGAGCCAACAGCAAGGG